>NC_138582.1:38641979-39241979 GCF_964289735.1 Phaethon aethereus | reverse complement strand
GGAAAGGAGGGAGTCAGTAATTGCATTTAGGAGAAAAAAGGGTCTGTCAATAATGCTCCCTGTACTAAGGCAATTTGCTGTTTGTTACTACATATAGCAAATCAATATTCACCGGACAGTACAGCAGACTTCATTCTGCAACTCTTCTGTAATAATTTTATATATGTAAAAAGGCTTCTTGCCTAATCTTTGTTCTGTTCCTTCTTGCAAAAATACTTTTGCTCCGTAAAAAAGGAAAAAACCCACAAAACCGAAAAGCATTTTAATACGGTAACATTTATGTAGGGTTTTTTTCCAAATAGGGGTCCTATTATTAACACAGGATATTCCAATATTGTTTAAAAAGCTTGAGATAGCAACAGCAAATTTAATACAATACCTGTCTACAGCAACGACAACGCTTTGGGAGCTAGTTTCACCAATGGATTCCTGAATACTTGCTATCTGCTTCCAATCCACGTTTCCACCAACTACAAGCGAACAAAATTTGAAAAATGGGTAAGAGATAACACAGAAAGGGCTGGGAAGAAAGAGGAATGCCACTAACAGTATAATTACATATAATTTTTATTCACAAAAAAGAGAAGCAAATTATTCCTTTCTCTTGCATAAGCTGGGCATCTCGGTGAACAGTTGCATGTTGATTTAAGTCCTAATCCTCTAGATTCTCTATTCATGTATAAACTATATTCATTCCAGAAAACTGTCCACATTTGGAACAACTGTATGAACAAGTGAAAAAAATTCAAAAGCATAAAACACAGCTTTTTCTCTCCATCTTTAAATAGATTTTGGTAATTCTGCTACTGAAAATACAAAACATATGATAGATACCACACAATGGAGAACTTTTCACATTTTATTAGCAGCAAGTGAGTATATCCGTCCTAATAGGTTTTCTTTTTAATCATTCACAGAAAAGAGCTCCCATCAAAACTCCATCTTAAAGCTACAGCTCAAGTACACCAAAATTATCACCTAACAATAGTGAGAAAAATCTGTAAATAAAAATAGCAATATTTGATTTGGAGGCTAGAAACTGTAGTCCACACCTGGGAAGGCTGACATTGAGAAAATGCTAACTTTACGGGGAGCAAATCTCTGAAGTTTCTGGCAATCCCTAAGCAGCTCCTCCCTGCAACAATAACAAAAAAAACCCACCAAAAAAAAAAAAAAAAGGCAGGAATCTTGCAATCATTCTGGGTAATTCCACCTACCCTGCATTTAGTTGCTGGGTTTTTTTCCTTTAGGCAGCCTATCAGAAAGACGGGGGAGAATACAAGAATTGAAGGCCAGCAGTTTTATTCTCCGAGCTTTGCAGAGACAAAAAATTTCTCATTTTTCAGACTGCCTCCCAAAAGTATGCCTGAGTCTTGCTGTGGTCCACACTGGGAGGCAGCTCGAGATGACTGGCTGTCAAATCTAAACTGACCCATCCTAAGAATTTTCCCAGGGTATTTATAGAGTAACCTTCCTGTACATACATGCATACATATGTAACCTTATACTAGTATTTCAGCGACTTGTAATACTGTTGGGTTTGATCAAAACTTCTAAGCACACAAGCTGTCAGGATCAATAAACTTGAATCTTGGTAATGCATCAGCTAAGAAACACATCAAACGAGTAGCTGTGTGAGGTGAATTTGAAGGGCTATTTCCAAGAAAGCAGGTAACCCTAACCAAATCTGCCACTTTGTATGAGAATTCCCTATTACTGTAGGATTTATAATCAATGCTGGAAAACTTCACAGACAAAAGATTTATATTCCAACAGTTATGAGATCTTTTACAATGAAACACAGTCACCTATACAATTTTGCTTTATGAAAAACTGATTCCTCAGATTCCCACTGTCTAAACAGAACTTCTGGTTACCTAAGAATTACACTTTGGCTATGACCCACACACAGCAGCAGGTTTTATCTTCCAACTTTGTGAATAGAAACTAGAGTAGAAGAAAGCTGAACTTCAATTACAGCTCTAAGATCACATTCCAGCCAAAGAAGGAATAAATGTTTATTCCTTTACTTTTACAACAGAAGTGCTTGTGATGCCTTGAATTTTCAAGTAAAACAAAAGGGCCACAGCAGAAACATAATGCAAGAGTGATGAAGACATTCAAATGTAGATGCCTGAATGCATCTACATCAAATGCACACCTGAAACCCTGTTCAGGCAGTAAATGAGAAAAGGGTTTTTTGGGGTTGTGGTTTGTTTTTTTTTTTTAAATACACACTTCAACAAGAAGAGTGAATGCTGCTGCTTATGCACATCTGCTTTTGCAAGCAGGTTTGAAAGATGAAGCTTCTGTGTCACAAGACTGCAGCTTCACTTAGTCTAAATTAAACAACTATTCTCCTGTAAAATGTCTGTCTGTACATATGGGCATAAGCACCTTATTCGTCACAGGAATATAGGTTTATAGGGAGATTGCTAGAAAACCACAGTTCCAAAAGATACTTCAGAGTGATCATAGAAAGAAAATTAAAATATTTGCAACACAGGATTTGTGGAGAAGAGTGAAAAATGGAACAGTTGAGAAAATGACTGCATTCTAACCACCCCTATGTATATGAAAAACTAAACTCCTCTGAGTTAGGCATTTTTGTATAAGATTGAAATGATATTTAAAAAAAAAAAAGAAAATATATAAGTTTCCATAAGTGCACTGTAACAAGCATTCCAGAAATTCAATTTGGAGAGAAACATTTTATGCATTTGGGCATAGACTATTTTCCTTAGAAATGTGGTTGACAGAGGGGAAAAAAGTCTTTATGAGCTGGATCTACACCAACGACTAGCAAGTATGATTTAGAGACACCTGACTACAGTTTACATTCTTGAGCTATTAGGACTTAAAATTTTTAAAGGCCAGTCACTTCAGCATAGAGAAACTGCCAGCATTTGGAAATAGCAAAGTTGGATAGGTCATCAGGGAACACTAAACTGGAGGATGCATATTGGCAGGGTAGGAAGAAGCTCAGTATATGAGATGTTGGCAGATGCATTCATTTCCAGGCATAAGGTTTCTGTTCAGCAACTCTTGGCAAGGTGAGGGAGTATAAAGGAGAGCACAATGGAAAGAAAAGGACTGACTGCAGAATAAGAAAAGCTGTATGAAGAGAACAAAGCCAGATGATTATGATTTGTTGAGGGTTAAGATCAGGGAAACTAGTATAATAATCATTATTCCTCAAAAATTAAAAAAGTTACATGAAAACTTGGGGGAATGCAAAGCTTTTGCTCAGCTGCAGATGAAGTTGTTCAAAACGCAGGAGATACCAAGCATCATACTAAAACTGAAACTTTCTAACAGTCAAATTGAGTGATATATACTTCCTTGACGCTTCTATAGTTTCCTAATATCCTGTACCTGCCTGACTTTAACTGTGTTCCTATAAAAAATGATAATAATAATAATACAAAAAAATCAACCTTTTAAAGACAATTTAGAATAATTTAAGATAAGACTGGTATACTTTTCTAGGGGGATAAGAAATATATCATTTATGGAGCAAATTTTGGGGTTTTTTTTGTTTTTTGTAGGCCAACCTACAAAAGGCACTTATTCAGTACCAAAGTAACCAAAAGAGGAGGAAACAGAATTTCAGAACATAAGTTAAACTAATCTCCCACTTGGTCTGAATACTACGTCTTTCTCACAAAGTTTCGTAACAGGATGCCTAACCTACACATACTAACTTGCCTGTTTGGTAAAATACTTGGTGCACTAACGTTGCAATATTGTTAAATCTGATGGTCATACCATCAGCAATCCATTCTTACTTTAATAGAAATGAATAATGTATTATTTTCTTAATTTTCCCACCCTCCCCCATCCTAGCAATAATACTTAACACAGCAAAACAAATATTCCAGAAATAGGAATAGGTATATTCAAAGCCTAAGACATTTTTATAAGGACTACTACATGGTCTCATCTCCGAACCTCACAGTTAACAATAATGAAAGCATAAACTGTAATATATATCTGAACAAAGCAGTTAAATGAAATACTTCATAACTGCGTTACTTACCCAGTCCCAGCCCCACAAATTCATCAGGTGCCTGATCTTTTGTTCCAGTAAAAGAACCTTCCCTGCCACGCACTGTCCCTGAGATGTAGCGAGGTTTTACTCCAGTTCCTATTAACTGTGCCAGTTCAAGTTGACTGATGCATTTCAGAATCTGTTCCAGAGAATAAAAAAAGCTGTTTATCAACAGAAAGCACTTTGAAATAGTACAAAAACACTTTAGGCACATCTTTAGAAGAAAAAATTCTAAACACTCAAGGTCAGACAAGTATTTATGTTCTTCTGTCTAAAATTAGTATTAATTTAAATATTATTGGATTAGTCTCAAAATTTTATTTCTCACTTGGACATGTTTTGCTACTTTAATTGGTTGCATTATGTGCAATTCTACATAATGTATGCACAGAAGTATACACTCGGCACTTATCTAAAAACCAACGTATTTATCCACAAGCTACTGTGTTCAAAATCAGTGCATGTGCTTCCTTACAGTTTAAGTACAAATGACTCTTGTACCTCATGCCAGGAATTTCCTAAATAGTTTCCATCTGTATGAGCCACGGTGATGAGAGTTTTAATTGTGTCAATATTCTTCTGCTTCATTTCAGTAATACCAGAACTCACTGTAAGTAACGTAAATCTTGCTAACGCTTGGACATAGGCATCTCTTTCAAGCTACAAATGGGAGAGAAAAAAAAAAAATTGTCCTGTAATTATTATCTCAGTTTCTTGTTCTTAGTACAGTCTGTGGGATTTCAGCAACTATATTGTTTTACCTTTCTCTTCCTAGAACTGAATTGCCAAAGCATTCTACATAGTGAAAATCTCTCTTGCGCAGTAAGCTGTGGGATAAAATCAGGCTCAACCCTATTCAGGAACATGAAACGTAACACCTGACAGCACAGGATGTCAGGTTTCTGGGTTTGGTCTTTTTGGATTTTGGGGGGGCTTTTTTGGGAAACAGGATGCAGTTTCAGAAGAAATGTGGTTTCTTAGCTAAGCTTCTACTATTCTTGTACTATACCTGGACCTAGTCTAAAAATGCTGCCTTAGCAGACACTCTCAAGTTGTAGGATTTTTTTGGCAACAGAATCCAAATAATGTATCTAAAAGGCATGTTCTGCCAATTCCACAAAAATGCTCAAAACATATTTGATTTAATCTGCACCATTTGGAGCACCTCAGAAGCTTGTGATGTGAGACTGTCAGGGGTGGGTAAACAGCAAGTGACCTATAATCTAGGCAGATGAAATCAATCTCACAAAAGAGAATGTTCCACATGTAGATACCTGATTTTTATGTATAGGATATCTATAAACACCAAATGAAACTCCTCAGGTCTCATATGAACTGATTACAACTGTAAAAAGGGGATTACAGTTGTGCTCACAAGTGCATTTTACTCTCCTGTTATGTATGATCCCAAGGCCATGAAGTGAAATGGTTGTACATCGGAGAACCAAATGACAACTATGAAATATATTTGACTGTTTGGATGTTTAAGACCATACTGAAATTTAAAAAAAAAAAAAAAAAAAAAAAAAAAAAAAAAAAATCAGTGAACACATAATAAAACAAAATATAAAATATTTCAAAATAACACCAGCTGGAATGTCTGTTTCATAGAGAAAATGCTAGCGCCACAACAGTAGGCAATGATAGAAGGGACGGATTCACACAGAGCCACACAGCACGGCTGCCATGTTCAAAGCCAACTACTATTACTAACAGGGTACGCTGGCAAAGGCACAGCAAATTATGTATAAGCACAGAAAAATGGAAGTTCCATGGAAAGAGTACTAAGCAAAGAAGCTTTAGAGTCTACAAACTCTATCTGCTGTAAAAGGAAAACGTTTTCAGTCCTACCTTCCCTCTCTGTTCCATACAGATACTCCCCCTCTGCCCCTTTTTCTAAGCCAAAGTAGGAGAAAAACAACTAAACAATGTGTCCATCAACCAGAAAGTAAAAACAGATGATATAAGTAAATTAAGTACATCCTTTTGATGCATATCTTGTCCCAGATGCTTAAAGACAAAAGCCAGACTGTGTGACAGTCTAAGATTAAAAACCAGAGTCTTTAATTGAGGTTTTAGAGGTGAACATGCATAACAAACTAAGTTGTGGACTTTGGGAATTTTCTTAAAACTAAAAGCCTTCAGCTCCCTCCATTATCTCTCTAGGTGTGTAAATTAATGTTAACTGTTCTTAGACACCAATCTTAACTTCTGTATGGTTATTCAATGAAACAGAAAAGCTGCCAGCACCGGTTAAGCACAAAAGGAAAAACCTGCTTACAATAGAAAAGATGCCTAAGTCAGCTCAAGTACAGGTTTATCAGTCTCCTTCAAATCACCAGAGCTATCTGGCGTCTGAAGTCAGACAACACTGCCGTCTAATCAGGACCTTGTGCAATGGAATCATCCTGTAACGTACCGAAATGATTAAAAAAAAAAATCTTGTTTTTAATGATATCAACAAAACAGAATTCCCATAGAAAACCGCGAAAGAATATAATTTATATTGAAAATACAGAAAAAGCTTTTAAATTTCACCAAATGAGAAGTGTTGTTTTTGAAATACCTCCAGTTCAGTCAAGATTGTCCCAAGCTAATGGAATGGTATGACTGATTCTGGTACATTTTTGGAGCATGGGGATCTTAGAGCAAACGTGTCCTTGCCCTCCCCATCCAAGGCAGACCATTGCAGGACTGGGAGCTAACCTTTGCAGCTGCTGAAACTGATATTTGTACCAGATCCACTTTTGCAGCTTAGAAACAAAAATAACAGGAATGTGAATTTAATTGAACAGCTGCAGGCTTCAGGGAAGGCTCTGTTAATCAAACGTTTAAGTCTGTTCAGTTTGAGGGGGGGAAGAAGTAGAAAGACAGAGGAAGGAAATCTTACATGACTTCAAACAGACTTTTTTGAGCTGCTGTATCAGAGGTCCCAATGTGCCTTTCCACATTAGTGATGAAAAGTTACCTAATTTGCTAAATACAAGTGCAAGGGGAGAGGGAAGCAAAGCATTCACTATCATATCATAGTTCAACAGTTTTTTCTTTACGTTAGTCTTACAAGGTTGTTGGGTTTTTTTGAGTGGTTTTGTTTGTTTAAAAAATGTTTTCAACATAGACATGAAATAATGCAATGTCAATCGTATGAACACATTGCTTGCCTCTCTCTTCAGCTATTCCTACAATGGATTTATGGCAGACTAGTACTCCATTTATTAACTAATGGTCTACAATAACGTAATAGTATGTTCACTACCGACGATTTTAAAAATGGCGGGGGGGGGGGTGGGGTGGGTAGAGGCAAGAAAAAGCCCAAGTTTAATCAGAATTACCCTCTGGAGCCAGAGAGTCTGGAATTCTTGGCATTGTGCTTAATGCAAGATACATTCACGCATTACATCAGGAATGATGTTTCCAGTGCCATAACTGTTAAAATGGTATCCGATTATAGAAGTCTCAGATTAGTATAATGTCTCTGAAATTGAGAACAGTATTTCAAACACAGTTCACAGAGATACTATTTTACTTATGAAACAAGATAGAAAGACTCCTTTTGTGAAACTTGACAACAAAGATTAACAGCTCTGTAACAAAACTAGATTTGACTTAAAAGTAGTCAACTTGTGGAGAAACAAAAATTCAGTACATAGGCATGGTAGCACTTACCACAAAACACCAGGAAAAATAAAGGTCACTATTTAAAACACTTTCAGTCAAATATCAGATGAAGTAATTGCAGAAGCAGACAGCCTCTAGGTATTGCAGTGCATAGCTTCAGCAACAAGGACTCTTAGAACCCCACTAACATTTTGCTGGTACCTAAATCAAAGTATTGTCTCAGTCTTAAATTTCTTACCTGGATGTTGAAAATGCAAGCAATCCTGATTGCACATCGTATACCCTCCAAACAAAGAGAGGCAACTTCTGTGTCATCACAGTCCTGTAGACCCACGCTGAATGCAGCTAGAAAAGGAGTCCATGCCAACTGGAACATATGCAAAATAAAAGTTACATTAGCAACTGTTAGTACTTGAAGGGAATGGTATAGTTTCAACATCTTGCTGAAGTGTAAATTCCATCCTCAACTCACATCATTAACCTCAAGGTTGCCTCTTCCAGAAAGGAAATGGAATAAAATAGACATGAGACACAGAATAGGAAGAAGCATGGTTAGAAGAGACATGAGACATAGAAGTAATGCAGATTGACATCCCCCTTGGAAGCACTCTCCCTCAGCAAACACCCCACACAACCATCTTCAGGTAGCTGGAAAGAAACAAACGCCAAAGCTATGTCAGTTAGATGTCTACTGGAGTTTTGGTATTCCCGGGATAACCTTCATCTTTGCACAGTGAGAAATAAAGACAGAGTTAATAGTTATTGCAAGAACCAACACAGTGTATAATAGATTCCTTTTTGATGAAAAGTATGTACTTGAATAAGACAAACTTGTCCTGATAACACCAGAAGGAACAAAAAAACAGGTAGGGTAAAATAGGGCACCAAACTTTATTAATTCCACTAAAATTACGGTAAGACAACAACATGACAAGAGACATGACTCTTTCCTTGATCTCTCTGCTCTTCATTTGGTTGCCCTTGTCCCTCCATCTTTTTGTATCTAAGCCACCGCTGACGTTTCCTATTCCTCTTGCCTTAAGGTGGGACTGAGAGCGTAATACAGTCAACTAAAAACTACTGCAGCAGAGTCCACATGGCCCTGTCCTCATGGTCAAGGCTCCCCCTCCCACAGGCAGAAAAAACAATCTGAAGACGCAGAGGATCCTGCCGCAACTATATGTCACTATGGAGAGGACACTACAGGGTACCCAGAACGATTTTGGAAATAAGTCACCCCAGATGAAATACAGAGTCAATGGGCACAGCAGGGAGTAATAGATTTCACACTTAACTTCATAATAAAATAAGGCACCACAGAGCTTTGGTTTCATTTAAGCCAGTAATTCCAAAAGCACTACCTCAGAAAAGTGTTTAACACTTGAACACGCCAAACCATAACTCTAGGACAGTATTAAAGGCATCGGATAAATTCCTAGATCCAGGACTTAATTTCCTATTGCATGACCTTTAAAGGTCCCTTCCAACCCAAACTATTCTATGATTGTATGTTCCAGAAGTGTATGTTTCTTTTTTTTTCCTCCTTTTCTAATTTTTCATTCCTATTGAAAAAAACACTAGTCTTAAAAAAAAAAAAATTGCAAAACTGAAATACTTTAAGAACTATGTGGAGATCTGTATAGTATGCTTTATAACTAGATTTACACTGTTATTTATAATAGACTGTTTCGACATTAAAAGGGTGAAAATTAAGCCTCTAAATTAGACAATCAATTTTGGGCTCCTTAGGTGGGTGCATAAAGTGAAATTTTGTTCTGTTTTAATCATTTACCGAATCTATCTGTAAAATACAGTTATAACGATAAAGTTTATGCTGGCATCAATGTGTGAAAGAGATACCCAGAAATTTCTAAAGTTTTCCTGAATAAAAATTAAAAAAATCTAAATAAAAAAAGTGAAATTAAATATTCAAACTCCACAGTTCTCATTTTTTTGAGAAGACAGCTCTCTGTCCAACATACTACGCTGTCCTCAGTACTTTGATTAATTTATGAACATCCTCAAGTAAGACTTCTAATTCTCAGCACCTTCACAAAAGATGTTTAGGGTGTTAACGTACCCTGCTGCTTTGCATTTTCCTCCTTTGAAAATGAATTTTGCAAATGTACTTTTCAGATACTACAGGCTAGTGATGGTATAGAGTAATAGGGCTAGTATTTTAAAGAAAAATGTTCTATGAAGTCTACAGAGGCCTACAGGCAAGTTATTCCATTTCAGGCTTAAAGACAACAACAGAGAGAAATTATGTACATTACACCTCTGCTAAGTGACACCCTGAAAGTAGGTCTTAAACAAGGGCTTCATTTAGTGTTATTTTGTACATAACAGAGTACTAACCTGCATTTATTAATACGGTGATAAAGAACCCAGAAGTTTGCCTCATAGACAGCAATCTTACAGCTAGATCCCCAGGTGGCCAAAAAGCCCAACAGCGTCCTGGCCTGTATCAAATAGCGTGGCCAGCAGGAGTAGGGAAGTGATCATCCTCCTGTACTGGTGAAGTTGCATCTCGAATACTGTGTTTAGTTTGGGGCCCCTCACTACAAGAAGGACATTGAGGTGCTGGAGCATGTCCAGAGAAGGGCAATGAAGCTGGTGAAAGGTCTGGAGAACAAGTCTTATGAGGAGCGGCTGAGGGAACTGGGGTTGTTTAGTCTGGAGAAGAGGAGGCTGAGAGGAGACCTTATCGCTCTCTACAACTACCTGAAAGGAGATTGTAGGGAGGTGGGTGTCAGTCTTTTCTCCCAAATAACAAGCAATAGGACAAGAGGAAACAGCCTCAGGTTGTTCCAGGGGAGGTTTAGATTGGATATTAGGAAAAACATCTTCACTGGAAGGGTTTCAAGCATTGGAACAAGCTGCCCAGGGAAATGGTTGAGTCACCATCCCTGAAGTATGTAAAAGACATGTAGATGTGGTGCTTAGGGACATGGCTTAGTGGTGGACTTGGCAGTGCTAGGTTAACAGTTGGACTCGGAACTTAAGGGTCTTTTCCAATCTAAATGATTCTGTGATTCTTTACCCTGGGCCTGGAGTTCAACCTAACCTCACAGCGCTTCACTCCAGGGAGCCCTTTGTTTATTGTAATGGTAGTGGTCTGAGACTTTACCTCCCTGGAGCAGTTCATGAAGAGGTCATATGAGCACCACTACTTGCACAAGGGCAGCAAATGAGAGCTCGTGGTAAGGGCGCAACAATTTCTTTCAGTGGCTGTTAACCGAAATTAGTTAGTTATGACAAAGGCCATATCCAATACCATTGAGGCGTAATACATTACTAAACATACTCTGTATCTAAAGTCTGAACCACTGGTACAGAAGCTTTGCACTACACAATACTGAAGACAGGTGTTTAGAATAATAGTTTAATACAGGCCCAGCTACCTCCCCCAAAACTAGATGGCGGTCCTAATCTTTCTTAATTTGCAAGAGATAACATTAGATAGAAGTTTGTTCTGATAATTGCTCCCGCAAAAAGCAATGAAGTAATCTCCCTTTGAAGCGGTAGGAAAGACTCAAACAATGAAGTGGGATTAGTCATTTCCCACTTTTATAAATCTGTTGTTCTGACTACACCTCTATACATGAAATAAAAATACTATCATTTCAAGTTTTTAACTACTCTTTATACTTTTGTCCCCTCAACGTACTCCTCATAATTCCTCCGTTATATCAAGGTGCTACTTCTATCAGCATAGACACTTCTTAAATCCAAGGGTAAATGCAACTGAAGTAAAAGGCTCAAAATCCCTCCTTTTCTGTAGCAAGTTAAGTGATTTACAAAATTATCACAACATAGCAGACACACTGAATACAAGAAGTATTTTTAACAAATCCTGTCAGTCAGTATTTCGTATTTAGAAATTATGTGATATTCTAGGTAAATATCTAAACATGTATCTCACCTTAAACATGGGTCTCACATGCTCCAGGTGCGTTGCACTAGTAAAAGGTGCCTGAACATGGCTCACTGCCTCCATAAGAGCTTTAGCTGTTTTAGCCATTTGTTCCATTTCCAAATTATATAGGAGTCTTCTCTGCTTTTCACTAGCAACACCTGTAAACACATTTTTTCCTCTCATTTGTGCATCTTTAGCAGTGGTGACTTCAGGAATATAATAATTTTAAATTCTTCATTAAGTGCCATATTCAGATATATTTTTGGTAGTGTCTTTACTTCCTGAGATTACCACACCAGCAAGATATTTGTTTTACAATACAGATAAAATTTAACTTAAGGTAAACTTATGTCTGAAATGTAACCTAATTTTAAACCTTTACAGAATTTTAAGATCTCCACAACAAACATTTCTTCTCTATCACCTCAACTGACAGCACAACAATAAAAATAGGCGGACACCCTTTTTATGAGGGAGAACTACCTTAATCAACTTTTCATTTCAGTAATGGAACCTCCAACTCATCAAGAAAGTGAAACTCAAGTAGAATGTAACAGTCAGCTTCTTTAAAATTACAATAAAAACATTATGTTAATTGAACAAATATTGAAAATAAGAGGGGTTCTTTTTTCCAGATGCAAATTCTATGTCACCAATCTGTTCATAAGGCTAACACAGGACTTAAAAATATACAAATTTGACTATGTTGGGAAAAAGTCAAGTCTCTCTCAATGTTCTCTGTAGAAAACCTAAAATGAATAACATCTGAATCTTCATATTGTGCAAAACACAGAAAAGTCTTCCTGGTATTTGAGAGAGGAAAAGATAATTAATTTGAAAAATGCATAAATTAGGGCCCTACCAACAAAACACTGCAAAATTTTTGAAGATAACAGGCTGGTTATTGCAGGAAAACACAATGGTTACCTTAGAAATAGAATGCCCAACTACTATGTTCTGCACTATGCCTATTAGCAACACTGCTACTTCATAGAGCGCCCACATGCGTTTCCCTGTGTCACTGTGCAACAGCAAAACCTGCCTTCTCCATGGTCAATGCACTGAACACCAGGAATTCAGATGCAAAGGGAAGTGAAAATAAGCAGTTGCATTTAACACAGATTTGAAGGTAGCATCATGCATTTATGTTAAAAGGAAAAGGATAAGCAATTAGAAGTTAGGACTCTTTTTGAGTTAAGTGGTGCTTGCTTCATTCATCTCTCATTTTAAAACAGGGACAGCTTCATAAAACTCAAGAGCCAACACTTTGAAGAAAGCTAACATTGCAACTACTTACTTTGTTTACTAGATTTTGTGGGTATCGTCAATTCTTTTGTTTCTTTCATTGAAATCTTCTTTCCAGCTATTTCATTATAGATAGCAGACAAATATTCTTCAGGGAGATCTTTACTGTCATTGATACCTCTATTCATTTTAATATACTGTTCTTTTGTCATTTTATTCTTAACCTGAAACCCAGAAAGAAGCTGTTAAGATCAACAAGTGAGAGAAGTTCATAGCAGTTACAATGCTGCCTATAAAGCAGCCAAAAAGATGAAAAGTTGCCATCAAGGACAAACCTGCTGACGCAAAAGAGGTTTTTAAGTATCCAACATATGCAAGACTACACTGTCAAATCTACAAAATAATGCAAGGCCACATGGACATTACAACACTCATAAACATTCAGTGGGATCCACAGATCAATTAGACACACATTAAAAATGTTTTTTATCTTGTCATACAGACCAAGCTATCTATTTTAAACATAATCCCATAATCTCATAGGAGTTCAATACTCTTTCCAGATTTTGCTTAAATAAATGATGATGGCTAATCATTGCAGCTTTGAGTATTGCGCACTGCAGAAGTGAGCTGTATTTATCAAAATAAAGCTGCATTATTTTTTCAAGTAGACTTCAATCAGGAGCAGATTTGTGTTAAAAATCAGGTAACTCACTCAAGTTCCGGCTTTGACTGTAGGTTAGGTCACTACTGTGAGTGCCATAATATGAAAGCAAATCCACACAATTCCTACTCAACACAGGGTAAGGAAACGATACCTTACAGAAAGGTCTAACCAAAGCAACTTAAATATCTCAACACCCATGAAATGTAATAGTGTTATTTAAATGATGCGGAAACTTAATCCACCGTGTTTCTTACACACACACATATATACCGGTGCTGAATTGAACATCAAGCTTTTACAACTACATTGTCACAAGGCCTGAAACAGCTATCTATGGATTGCACAAATATTTTTTTCTAGCAACATACCTGTGGACTGTGAAGATCTGTTGTCAACATGATAATTGAGTAAGCTAAGACATATGCAGTATCTGCACTAGCAAAAAGAGTTTGCCTGAATTGGGAAAGGAGAAAAAGAACAAATGTAACATACTAGGATTTTTGACTTACTATTCAGCTTTCCAAAGTTCTGAAGATAAAGTACAGCTTACCCTTGGTTACATTCTAAATATCTTGCAGCAAATTTCTCCATTAGGCGATCAATTTTTTGAGCCTCTCCTGGAAGACGAAATCCCTCTAGAAACATGCGCAGAGCTGAAACAAAATCCTTTCCTGAAAAGTCGTGTTGGTCTACATATGCATACATGACTTCTTTGTTAAATTTATCATTGTCTCCCAGGAACTCCCCAACCTGAGTCTAAAATAAGAATAGAAAAGACCAACTAGTCCATTTACACTGGAAAAAATATGGTAAGTAAGAGCAACAGTCATACTGCCCATATGTCTCACAAAAAGAGAGGCCTGTATGTAATTAGCGATGACATATTCCTGCTTCTTCTCTACTCTCTAAAGCAAAGTATTTTGGCCATATATTCCATCATAATGCTCTCTTACATGTTCATATCTGCCCACTTTCCACCTTCTCTGCTTTTTACTTATATATACCATTTTTTTCTATTAGATGAATTCCACATGTGCACAAGACAAAGTTAATATTACCAATGATTGATTGTTCTCTGCTGTAATGGTTTTTGTAGTTAGGAAACCTACTATAGTAATGAAAAAGCTTACTAAACTCAACTTCATTCCCACTAGAGACCTCAAATACATGCAAGTGATGCTCCAATATAAATAGCTGGTACTCAAATACATCTAGTGGATCACTGTCAATGTGACACAGTACAATGAAAAATACTGTATTCAGATGAAGTTGCCTGTATATGTAAACTGAGGTTAAACATTTGTTTTGATGGCTGATTCTAAGTTCTAATACTGTAATTTGTGACTCTAGTAACAGCTGCAAGCATGGGCATATGCAAGTCCTTCCTTAGAAAACAACAGTGGTGGCTACTAAGCACAATGGTGCAGACTGCTGTTTCAGAAAACTAAGTTTTTCTGAACAATACCAACGTGAGATATTCCCACCCTCCTCAGCCAGATATTGCAGGACCCTCCCAAGTCCAGCAACAGCTGCTAGCTGTAAATAAAATCAAAGAACTAATCTAGATTAAATAACTTTCCTTTGGAAGGCAGCACAAAATGCTTTTCATGTTGCACCATGTTATTTTTTGGCAGTCTCTGAAGGACAGTTACTTGTGGCAGTCCCTTATTGGGCTGAAGTAAATATAGTTTAGTAAGTTGCTCCTAGTTACACTAGCAACTAAATACAAGCCTTGAGTCAGCTCAGTCTTTTTCTTACACTTTGCCAAACTGCAAAACGCACATAGTACAGGGTATAGCTCTCATGCATACTCTCAACTGAAATTCCTGGAGCTTACAAAGAGAAGTTTCCTTTTTTACTTCGTTGTACAAGAATGTTATACACTTTAAAACACTATCACATGATTTGCAATTGGTATAAAAACATCAGCATGAGCAAACAACCATCAGGAAAACAATTTTCTTACTGAATCTAATCTTTCCTCTTGATGCAAGAACTGAGCAATATCTTCAGGGGTAGTGCCAAGCATTCCTTGTTCTTGCAGGTACTGAATCCCTCTCTTTGGTTTCTTGTTGAATCTGTACAATCAAGATCAGGATGGAATGAGTTAACCCTTTTATCAATGCACAAAGCCTTACCTGCTTAAGTAAAAAAGATTAAATAATTTTGGATGAGATACTGAAAATCTATGTATTAAATATTTTTCCTTTATCAAACTATGCATTAGATAGGAATGATCTATTTTGTTCCATAATTATTCCTTTCATCATTGGATGAATTTATTCCCCCCTCCCCGCCCCATAAACAGCCTCCTCCTCTTTGCTACGTAACTGCCAGCATGGCATCTAAGCAGTTGCCAGTAGAGCTAAACACTATCATTTACTCTGGCACTCATGAAGAAAAAAAATATTCTACAGAAATAGCGAAGTCTTGTCTTGGAAAGGAACAATTATGCTTTGTTGCTTTTTGTTTTAATCTCTATGAAACAATCAAGAAATCCATGAGTTGCCTGTAAGAACAGAAATGTACACAAGTCACCAGGTAACTGAAAACCTAAAGGACTACGGCATGTTTGCTCAGGGTCTGAACTACAGAAAGTACTACAGAAAACCTTTCTTTTTGCATAAAGTGACCTCACTAAGGAGGTGAGGTGACAAGGCTGAAATCACACAGAAGGTTCATGTCAGACTGCACTGAGAAGCTATACTACTCTCCAGTTCTAAATATGACAATTTAATTAATCAGAAGGAAGCATCATCTTAAGCATATAGGCACTTTCAACAGTAACGTGTACATTAAAACGGGTCATATTCAACTGATCACATGAGTTCAATGTTCTTTTTATCCAAATACGAAAATCTTATTTTTAGACAAGCAGGTCTGGAGAAAAAAGAACAAACATTCAGAGTACTCATCTTCTAGCTGTGAGGAATTAGGTTAACACAAAACACTGTTGACAGGCTCCAAAGGGGACACCATTCAGCACTCTTTCACCAGAGGAAGTGCTGTTACATCCAGAGTTTTTTTCCTAACACAAGATGAGTATCTATGAGGAGAAGGAAGAAAAACCCAGGAATCTTCATAGCTCCAAAAGAATCCACCCTCCCACGGGTGATAAAAGGGCACTCACAAGTCAATTCCTTGTTCTATTATTTCCTTTTGTTGCTTTAGGACCTCAAACTGCTCTGGGTTGTCAGTGCCAGACATCTGTGTGCTGTAACTGCCAATTCCTGATGAAGCAGTAGAATCCAAGGAGTTTAAGCTTCCATATCTGTTAATTGTCTCGGGGTGTTTGGTTTCATTGCTGTCCTGTTCTGTCGGTTTTTCTTGCCCTATAAATTGAAAAGGGTTACATACATACAAAATACATGCAGTGAAAAGAAATTAAACTCACGGGCTATTCTTCAAATCCTCTCTGAAGGCTTCTAAAACTTACTAGGGTTATCTTCAATGTTCTATTTATTTTTACATAAATTCTGCTTTTGGTTTGGTTGGGAAAAAAAAAACCAAAAAAACCCCACAACATATTGGTGGAGTCACCATCACTGGAGGTGTTCAAAAAACACGTAGACGTGGCACTTCAGGAGATGGTTTAGTGGGCATGGTGGTGTCAGGTTGACGGTTGGACTTGATGATCCTAAAGGTCTTTTCCAACCTTAATGATTCTATGATTCTGTATCAAGGAGGATTCTTTCAGTCTATCACACACCCAAAATTTACATCTTAAATTGCGACTATAATTTGTAGGCAATTGGAAAAAAGCATACGAACCGTAGAAACTCAATTACAGATCTTTCCTTTCATTTTCAAGTCTGATGTTACCTTTGACCTGAAGCTAATCACTACCTTTTTGAAACAAAGTGTGTAGAAGCATTTATGATCAGACATGCCAAGGAGCTGCTGCTCCCAGTTCACAGACAGCCATGGTAACCACCTCTAAAAAGGTTATTACTTCAGCTACCAACTTTAAGCACTTAATCTGAAAATTCTGGAACAACCTTAGTTCTTTTCACCTCAGGTCAGATGGAAACAAGTTTAAAACAAGTAATAATTTAGTTACTTCACAACATTGAAAGTTCTATAGCTATATATTAATAATTAAAAAAACCGCTCTCCATCCAGCTTGCTTCAGTAGTAATTTAATCAATATGAAGTTAGATGAAATAAAGGGAGCTTCAAAGTAAGTTTTGTGGTCCTTTTAAAATTAGAAATACAGAAAATAACAGGATTTAATAATTTTAAGAGTACTAGCTTTCTAGGAATTCATACAATTACGAAAAGACAATTTAGACAACTTCTTCAAATGACACCAATCCAAAGTTATCAATATTTCTACCAAAGGGAAAAAAAGCTTATTCTCTCTCTTTTTTTAATGCAAGAAGTTTCACCAATTTGGACACTAACAGTATCAAAACACTGGAAAAATGCACTAAATTCCTGCAGCACCTCTTTAGTAAAGCCAGAAGAAACATGTCTTGTATCTTACCAAGTGTTGTCTGAGAATTGGGATTTACATATTGATCCTTACTCCATTCCACCATGCACTTCAAGATCGATACTAAGCATTCCAATCCCTTTTTTCTCAAACTTAACTCCTAGAAAAGATTTCAAGAGCAATTCATTACAGAAATGGAGAGTTTAGTCTTAACCTATCATGCCAAGAAACATAAAGCTTCATAAAAATTTGGCGGAATTTTTACCTGAACATTGGACATGCCAAGTTCTTGGCTACCCCTTCCTTGAGCAATCTTTGAGAGGTCATTAACCAGCCTTTCAAATATATTTGCTGCATTTAAATCACAATCGTAGTTCACGTATATGTCCACTACGCTCTGGGCATCTATAAACACAGTGACATTGTCAAACTTCGAACAAAAACTAGATCATTCATTGAAAGGCAAGTACAATTTTGCTATCGAGCAGAAAAATGTAAAATCTAGAACCAAATGGTCCTCAATACCTGCACAAATCCTTGTCAGCGTTTGTATAACCATCCATTTATGATCAAATGAGCTAGTAGAAGTTTCCAAGATATACAGGAAAATTTCTTTGAAGAAAACCTAACAAACATTCCAGGAAGAGGGGAAAAAAAATAAAATCTATTACGAACAGTCACTAATTTTGATGGCCAATATTCTGACACATAACTCTGAAAGCAGCACTTTAGAGGTACAGGAAATAAGAAAAAAAAAAAAAAGAAGGAAAGGAAGAAATACAACTTATGCTTGATACATTCACAGTAGGAATCTGAATTATTACTTATGTACTTCTGGAGTTCTGTCCAGCTGAAAAATTTGGTTTATATTCCAATCACTCAAAAACAGAACCGGGAACAATGTGAAGTCCTAAAAGACAATTTAGCCTAAAAAGAAGTCTAAGCTGCTGTTAAGAGTTCAAGATCATTTGGCATTTTGAAAGGAGAGATATTACCTTACCACAAAAGATTTTCTCTATGAGATGAAGTTATTATGGCACAAACATAACAAACAGCCACTTACACCAATTTAAAGTACTGGACCTTCATTACAAGGGAAACATCATGACACAAAAGAATCACTCTACGGTATTAATTGGAGGAAGGGTACTGGTCAAGCCTAAGAAATGCAGCAGATCCTTTAATGGGAAAGTTACTCTTCCCTAAAAGAGATATTAGTTTTCCCTGAAATTGCCTCAGATCAGATGATTTTGTTTGGACTATTTTATACTCTCTCAATTAGTTCCTCACCAGATCCATTAGTATTATAGGCTGACTGTTTCAGCTGAGCATGCTTAGCAGCTAGGGCAGGCTTTTTCTCACTTCTTCCCTAAGCAGCAGCAACTGCTGTAAAAGCATATGAACTCAAAATGTGAGTTGCTACATGGCATTACATCACCATCCTACACAGCATTACATCACCGTTCTGCACTTCTGAGAGTTCACCTCTCCAAAGCTAGTTGGGGCTACCAAATCCACCAACATACATTTTTGTCTAGAATGCTGCTGATAGTCCCAAGCCATCAAATTCTTCTCTGACACCAGCATGCAAACATGCAAATATATAACTTCCCTTGTTTTTAATCTTAGATAATCCCTTATACCACAGAATTTTTACAGAGATTTTATGCTATTAGCCAGGTAGAGATAAGCATAAGGCTAATTTCACTTTAAGTCACATTGTCACACAGCACAATCCAGTTACTAGTCTTAATAAGGAAAGCATCTCTATGAAACATAAGGACTTCAACACATAACAGATCAAAGACATTCAAGTGCTTAAATATCTCAAGAGTACTAGACTGATTTTTAGTCACAACTATACATGATCCAAACAGAGGAAGACAAAGTTTTAATAAAGGTTATGCTATAAGCAATCTTAGTCACATATTTACTGTTTTCTGATTTTTTTACTAAAAGACCATAATGTTATATACCCTCTGGAATCAGGAAAATATTTTTTTTCTGGTAGAGAATTTAAAAAAAGTAGTCACTGACAGAGCACAGAAAAAAGATTCAAGTATAAAAATTAAATCCAAACCTAAGATAGAAGAGAAATTAGCTGGAAGGTATGCATACTACAAAAACACTTTAGACCTCTATGCTTCTGAGACAGAGAGATGACTGCTTGCTTCTGGTGTCAACTTTAGACAAACATATCTTGGAATGAGCAGCTGTCAAAACCACTGATTATTTACATTTCAGATATTTAAAAATTCTATCTATCAGTATGCTACTTATTGCAATTCATGTCACAGAGCTGAGACTTTATTCCTAGCATATTGGAAAAGTAAACCAGAAGAGAGCCAATTACTTAGTTTGGTTAACTGAAAATAAGCATTTTAAGAGTGCTTATTCACACTTATGAAAGGGTGGTAATCATAACTAAATGACACCTCAAATCCCCTGATACCTAGGACCTGATCTGCTGCAAATATATTCACTGACCCACTTAGAAATACAGTTATGATACAATTAAGGTACAATTCAAACTATTTTAACTGTAAGAGGGCAGTGCTAGATGAGTATTTAAATCAAGGGACCAAGGGAGGGTCTCTTTCAACAGAATCTGAAACTATATGTATGCCCAAAATTTCCTACACAGATGAAGAATGCAGCCTCAATCCCAAAATATATAGATTTTGCATATTATAAATCAGAGCATATGGCTCTCCTTACAGCTCCAAGACACAAACTGAATGTGAAGTTATCTACTTGTCTGCCCACATCTTCTGAATAACCTTTAGGATCAGTAGCTGAAAGAAGAGGAATTCTTAGCTCACAACCAGGAAAAAGAGTAAGTTTCTAGAAATTGCTGTCCCCCATACTTTGTAATGGATGGATACTCTGGTGACATCGAGCTTTTGTGTTTCGTATTTGTGAGGAGGAAATGCAGCCCTGCTATGTGGTGGTGGTCCTAATCTAGCATATTCTAGAAGCTGCTACAATAGTGTAGAGTATCCTATATCCAGTTTTCCTCAGATATATCTTCGTTTTCTGTGTGGAATTTGGGAAAAGGATGGCAGCGATGGAAGCTCATGAAATTTCTGCCAGGGAAGCTGGATTGCAATGCATTTACCACCTACAAGCTGACTTGTAAGCTCTGCAAATGCATAGGGAGCCCAACACTTTCCGGGAAGCAGGCTGTGTGACTGGAAGAGCACCTCAGCGCAGTCTGTCTGATGTGCTGAACACTGAACATGTACTAACAGTCTTGTTGAGCACACGCAGTTTGTCTTGAAAGTCTTAAAAATGCATCATATTTTCAAAGCACATTCAATCAATCACTAAACCTGTATTTCCATCCAAGCTATGCTCAAGGAAATCCTATTGTTTCTTCCCCAAAAGGGCACCAAAATAACTTGGTAAGTGATCAGAACACAATACCCTTCTGACAGAGTACTGGCAAAATGAGGTTCTTCCTCCAAAGATGCCACAACATATCAACTTATACAATGACATGCATAGATGAAGAAATCTCTGAATTCAAGGTCCTTATAACAGCAATGTTATCAACATTTCTCATCACCTTTTCATGTACTTAACCTTCACACTTATGGGGCAATTTCCCCAGGGCTCGGTTCTGGGGCCAGTCTTATTCAATATCTTTATTGATGATCTGGATGAGGGAATTGAGTGCTCCCTCAGTAAGTTTGCAGATGACACCAAGTTGGGTGGGAGTGTTGATCTGCTGGAGGGTAGGAGGGCTCTGCAGAGGGATCTGGACAGGCTGGATCGATGGGCAGAGGCCAACTGTATGAGGTTTAATAAGGCCAAGTGCCGGGTCCTGCACTTTGGCCACAACAACCCCATGCAACGCTACAGGCTTGGGGAGGAGTGGCTGGAGAGCAGCCCGGCGGAAAGGGACCTGGGGGTGCTGGTTGACAGCCGGCTGAACATGAGCCGGCAGTGTGCCCAGGCGGCCAAGAAGGCCAACAGCGTCCTGGCCTGTATCAGCAATAGTGTGGCCAGCAGGAGTAGGGAAGTGATCGTGCCCCCGTACTCGGCACTGGTGAGGCCGCACCTTGAATACTGTGTTCAGTTTTGGGCCCCTCACTACAAGAAGGATGTTGAGGTGCTGGAGCGTGTCCAGAGAAGGGCAATGAAGCTGGTGAGGGGTCTGGAGCACAAGTCTTATGAGGAGCGGCTGAGGGAACTGGGGTTGTTTAGTCTGGAGAAGAGGAGGCCGAGAGGAGACCTTATCGCTCTCTACAACTACCTGAAAGGGGGTTGTGGTGACGAGGGTGTTGGTCTCTTCTCCCAAGTAACTAGTGATAGGACAAGAGGAAATGGCCTCAAGTTGCGCCAGGGGAGGTTTAGATTGGATATTAGGAAAAATTTCTTCACCAAGAGGGTGGTCAGGCATTGGAACAGGCTGCCCAGGGAGGTGGTGGAGTCGCCATCTCTGGAAGTGTTCAAAAAAGGTGTGGATGTGGCGCTTCAGGACATGGTTTAGGGGACATGGTGGCGCTGGATTAATGGTTGGACTTGATGATCTTAAAGGTCCTTTCCAACCTAGTGATTCTGTGATTCTGTAATCTGTAGGCTTCAGTATTCACATCGACTCCCAAAACATAAAATTACGAAAATGAACAGGAGGAACACACTGTGCACACTACTAATTTACCATGGAGTTAAGATTTTTAACACATGGGACACACAAGAGAGTAGCCACATGGTTCAAATGGACAGAATCTTTCCAAGAAGCTGCTCATACCCTATGGCACAAAAATTAAGTCAAGAACAAAGC
Source organism: Phaethon aethereus (assembly GCF_964289735.1). Lineage (NCBI taxonomy): Eukaryota > Metazoa > Chordata > Aves > Phaethontiformes > Phaethontidae > Phaethon > Phaethon aethereus. The sequence continues at coordinate 39,219,255 of NC_138582.1, read as the reverse complement.
CTCTACATACATCTTCCTTCTCCCTATGACTTAGAATATATCCACCCAAAATTTTCAATGTCTGTAAGGACTTTGAGGACCTGAGGAAATGCGATTATCTTATTCGGGACATATATTGATGTAGCCCCTGATACACAAAGGGGAAGTGGCTACAATAATCAAATAGCTGGGATTTCCCTAGAGAAAGAAATCTGTTCGAGTGACGTCAAAGAGAATCCACAATGCATTTCAAGTCATTAATTTTTATTCTAGAATTCCTTTGCAAAAACATATATTACATCGGCTTTTCATAAGTGTACTCATTTTCTTAATATGTACTATGTAGTGCAGAGCTCAAACTTCCTAATCGCATTATTGAACACTGGTTGACTGAGCTTATCCACAAACCTACTCAATTCTGAGTTTCAGCAGCATTCTACAATAATACCATGCCACAGCCAACAAAAACCTCTGCTTTTAAATAAAGGAAACTAACTCAAATAGTAATAGTAGTGAGTATGGGCAATAAGTTATGATTGTAAAAATTCACGTCAATCACAGTAAATCAAAGCATGTTTCGCACTGTAAAATTTCTTAGTTTATTATTAAGTGATGAAACGGCTTACTTCTTTATTAGGTACTTCATTTCATGTTCTAGTTAAAATATGATGGAAATTTTTTTTAAACAGCCCTACAAAAGTTTTCCCATCACTTTCCTCTTCACCAAACAATTTAACACTACCACAAGTGTCACATTACTTCTGATGTTAGGAGCAAATCTTATTTAGTCTCTAAGTATTCCAAAGGAAATGCTGCTATTTTATTTAAGGGGGTTAAGGGCATTGTTGCAAGCAAGTCCATTGACACTGGGTGAAAAAGAGCTTCTGTGCATGGCAAGATCTGGCAAGTCTTCCGCAAAAGCTGAGATTCAGAAAGGAAGACAAATTTCTCTAAGCAAGACCAAGCTACACACAAATATAAACAACTGTTCACTTAGCAATGTCCGCCCCTTAAATTAGAAATTCACATAACGTACCTCGATCTGCATCTTTAGATGAGTCTTAAAGTTTGACAGGAGGGTAAGAAATATGGAAAGTGAAAGTTCAAAAACTTCTGGAACTGATGAGACTCCATTTTTTGACAGTGCAACACAAAGGTACTGCTTAATAGCATTAATAAACATCTCATTCGTCCTGAAGACAGGTCCTGCATTTTGCAGAATAGACAGAAGCAACTGCAATGAAAGAATCTTTGATCGCAGTTCATGAGATCTAGAATAAAACAATACAACGTATCAGCTCAGCGTAAGTTATTTAAAAAAAAAAAAAAAAAGAAAAATCACACCACAATGTTTTTGTATGTTCATGAAAAACTCAGACTTGACACAACTTGGTGTAGAAAGTGGCATAAAAAGATGTTGATCTTTTTTGATGAAGTGGTCACTCTTCAGCCAAGAAGGTGGGCAGGAATAACCTTTTCCAGTTACAGTTTCTCTCCATTACTATTGAGCTACTCTCTCTTCTGCAGCACAGTGCTGCAGAACAGCAGCAACAGTAGGCAATGCTGCCCATCTTAGCCAGTGGATGAAGGGAGCATTCCTTTTAAAGTTTTGGAAGATACCATCTAAACTATCCAGCCCATCTACAGAACACGGACTACCAAAAGATGGAAATTCATCCTCCTCTATTTCCACCAGCATGGAAAGAGAGCTGAAGGACCATAAAGACAACAGCTGTACTGCCTGACCTACTTCCTCTCAACACTGAAATCTCTTTCTCAAAGACAGTGTTTTATATTGTTTATTAGTCACTGTCCCCATCTCACTCCAAGACCAGTTAAGATACAGAACATGCCTATTTTAAACATGGCAATAGCAAAGTCAAGCAACTGGAGCGTTGTCAAGTGCTCCACGGCAACATCACGCTTCTTGCAGACTGAAGGAAGCTAGAATTCATGTCAGAACAGTGCTACTATTTATGCTTTAAACAAGCAAGCAAACAACCACACCACCACCCCGCCACAGGAAATCTGCATCTATGAAAATATAATGCAATTCAAATAGCATTCCAGGTGAAAGCATTCCCTCATCAGACTCCTGACGCTCCTTTTCACTTCTGATCATCTCAGAAGACTGTAGCTCTTCTGAAGAGCATGTATAGACACAAATGGCTTTCCCAGCAAGACAGTCCACAGCTTTCATGGAACAACCACCCACTGATGGAGGACAGTTATGAAACATAAGGAATAATGACAGGAAATTTTTCATACAGTACAGCCCAGACATGGTAAAGGGTGCTTCAAGTCAACATGTGATATACACAACAGTTGGGTATTTGCCATATACTGCAAAAAGATGAGCTTAGTGAACAAAGAGTAATTCCAGTCTAGCTAAAAACAAAAATGCAAATTAGTAACAAGTATGTTGCAAATAAACTCAATGATTCCTGCACGCCAGCAAACAAAGTGGGATGGGATGAGTGTATCAATAGAACATAATCCCAAGCTTAGACTTTTTGTTTTAAGACACTTTTTAGAAGCAAAACATAGCCGGTCAAATTGAGTGAGGAACTTGTTCCTCCCATTCCTCTTAATGGGCTGCAGGTCAATGTAAATGCTCCAAACCAGCTCTCTAGTTCTTCAAAAAAATGTCTGGTTCTTGGACCCTGCACAGCTGCACAGAACCTAGCATAACCATCTCCTTTGATGCAAAAGGCTTGATTTTTGCATCACGTTGTATCAAGTGTGCAGACAGCACATCACCAGACCGTACTTTGTTATGAAACGTAAGAATTTAAATATGAAGAGAATCTCAATCGTAAATAAAATATTAAATATTGCCTACTTCCAGCAAGTGTCAGCTCATAACTGAAGTCCTAATTTGCTGGATTCACCAATTCTGTATGATGTGTAAAGCCCGCTTAATTTAAAACAAGTTTAAGGATTAAAATCTAGTAAGTGAACCTTCAAGACATTTCTCCCCCATCTCATTTTATTCCGGGGAAAAAAGAAATCAAGGCATTACGCAGGTTCCCAGGAAGTACAATCCTGATCTCAACTCCCAGCCTTGGGATTTTAAGCTAAAGCTCTATGTCCAGTTATCTAAAATTTAAAATATTTTCATTAAAGAATTCATAGCTAATTTCATTGGAAAGACAATTTTAAAGAGGCAGACAAGACTTTTTTTAAATGCTGTAGATATCCTACGCCTCCTCTTCCAATTATAGCATGTTTGTAATAGTTCAAAAAGCCATCAATGCCTCAGAACCACTGATAAATTCTAGGCACTTCTCCAAACACAGGACGACTTTGAATGCCTTTGCAGCTAATTCTTGTTGCCCTAAATGCTGTTTCCCCCCATTTGTTTTATATGAAGAGCTTGCTTAGTTCTAATATGAATGTCAAGGACTCCATGGATTCAGATGAGATCCTCCAAGTGTCTCAATAGCTATTGCTGCTCTTCCAAATGGAGTTAATCCATTAAAGGCTTTAATAAATGGACAGTCTTATTCTCAGAGAACCAACTAAAACCACAGGATTTTCATGGCATTTCCTGGAAAACAAATTCTCAAAAATAGTGAGGAAAAATGTCATGACTTTCCATAGTGCATCATTATGAAAACAATCTGAAAATGGTTCTAGACTAACCCTTCAAAACCCCTTCTACTACATGGTAATTTTTTTTCAGCTCATTAAATCCACGATACGTATCAGTGATTAAACTGTCTTAAAGTTACCTGCTTTAAAAGATAGACTTTGGAACAGTAAAGCTGATTTTATTTTGAAGAATACTGGGCCTTTGACTGTCATCAGAAGTCATACTATAATTTTAATATTTGAGGAACAAAAAGGCACTCCCTTGAAAATTATTACCAATTGTTCCTAATGTGCAAAAAAAGATGCATATAAATTCTATTCAAGATCAGAAAAGCAACGTTCTTTGCCAACACTCAAAACTAACTAATAACAGCACCCATCTATAGATGAGAAATTTTTTGTTTGTTTGTTTACAATGAACAATTCTCTAACTCGAATTGAAAACACAGTATCTTCAGTCAGAGGACAAGATCTCCAAAACAGCCCAAATAAAGACTTTTTTTTTCAAAACATTTGTGTTTTGATTAAGGAGGCTGTCAAAAGTGTCCAACCTGAGCAAAAGAATGAAACACTATATCACAAATTTATCATAACCAGTATCAGCTCAAAGTGAGGAGCTTAGATTAAGATGAAGTAGAGCTGGTCATGTGTACTGGATACCCAACACATAAGAGATGTAAGAAATTGTGGGGCATAAACAGCAACAATTACAAACCTAGATCCCTTAAAAGCAGAGCAACATTAGCCAAAACAAAAATACCTGAAGACCTTCTTTACAAACCCTTCTGAAAAGCGTTACAGAGAGCAACTAGGAAGAACATGATGTACTTACAGGAAGCATAGGCTTTGTTAAGAAACTTCTAAACAGTTATATGTGTAGGAGTAGTTGCTTTAACATACAAAAGATGCATTAAAACAAAAAAGTACCTTTTCAAAGTTTCTAGGTTCTTTTTACCATACCATTATTTTCTCAATAACTGAGGACTCACAAAAATATTTAACTAACTTATTTTTACTTTCAAATAGAAAAGATTCATCATGAGAACTCTTAATTCTACTTACTTTGGATCTGGTGGTCCATCTGACAGGGGCTTCATGGAGAGTTTACACAGTGACCTGAATACAAGGAAGGCATCCTTTTGTAAAATGTGGGAAAACTTAGCACCAGGGGTAGGTCCTGAAGAATTTCCAGATTCCTAAAGAAGTTAACATATTTCAGTATTCCATTTTGCATTAGCAGGTTGTGTAGGGAAATCCCCACCTCCTAGCAACAAGAAGTTAACATATTATACAAATACAACCAATTCACTACAGCTTTATGGTCTCAAGAATAAATTAAAACAAAACAAAATATTCTGCAGTCCAGTTAAAATGAACAAACTCAATAATAAGAATCCCCATCTCAGTAAAAAGTCAGAATTAATTAAAGTCTGTCATGAAATTAGGTAGGTCAAGTTTAAGTAAGATAACTTGCAGTGAATTGCCTTCAGACACTTCCAGTAGATAACTAGTTTTAAAAAAAAACAAAACAAAACAAAAAACCTTGACATTTTAATAGAATGAAAGTAGTGACATATCTGAGGCAAGATACATTTGGTAAAATTTCTATGGTACAATAATCACCCCTATTACTAAGTTCTTACAATTCTGTATTGTTGTCCCTTATAAAAGCAACATGTTTAATGTTAATATTCTATTTGTATGGCATATGTGACTAGCTTTTAAATCTTAAAATCTATTATTCCCAAACCTAATTACGCAGTACACTTAGAAAGCAGATACCCTCTGTCAGCTGATAATGCACACATGCTGATATCTGATACAACCCAGGGAGTATATTTTCACATCATTTTTGTGAATGCAAATCAAATCCTCTTAGACATGAAATTTTTTATCTGAAATCACTGCAGTAAGATCATGCTATAGGCTTGAAATTTCTATTCATTTGAATTATTTGTATAATTTCAGTGTGCTGTTTTCAAGTATGCCTATAATTGTCTATACTCTTCACTATGTATATTAAATACTAGTTTTATAGTTTCTCAGGAGCACTTCAGAAAATAGGGAACTGAGTTCTCTAATTTTGGAACAATGTACTCTATGGGGCAGCTAAAAATATACTAGGATAAAAAAGGCATCACATGCAAAATTTACTTACAAAAATTTAATATAAATATTGCATTAAAATAGAATAATGCTTAGAACATGACTTAATACTTGAAATTCATTATATATTAACATATGAAATTATTATGTATATAAAATATATTACTTTTTTCAGTATCTTCTAATTAGTAACTGCCTGTACCTGAGTATCATTGGAAGAGACGGATAATCTGTCATCAGGTAAAGACGGTGTATAAGCAACAGAAATTGGAGTCCCTGGAATTCCGTTTGCCTGAATATTCTCACTGTCACTGCCATCCTCTAATGTTACAGTTGTGCCATCACCACCTGCACTTTCAGCAGTCCCTTCCACATCTATCAGAAAAGATGTAAAAATTATAAACAAATTATACATAAGAATGCAAATTAAAAAGCCTTTAAATCTAACATTGAAACATTAAAATGAGAAGCAAAATATCATAAGGAAGAGCTTAAGGCAGAATTTACATGGTATTACAACTAAAAAAATGCCAAATATTTTCAATTCCCACTAATGAAAATTACAATTAAAAAATACTTAAAAACTTTACATTGGCAGGTGCACAATTCTACCAAGTTTCCAAGAAGCACTGGGGGCAGGGCAGGGGGAAGTCACTGATTTGATAAACACTTTCCAACAAACTGAAAAACGTAGTGCTACACTGCTACTATAGAGACAGGCCCATTTGTGAAGAGCCTGTATCAAAACAAACCAGAAAAATAAAAGGAACAAGAATTTGTATTTTAGAAAGAACACTAATCTCCAATATAGAGTGTAAATCAATCCAAGAAAATGTGTCCATTTTAGTGTTAAATAACGCAAAGCTGAGGTCAGACAACTGAAACTGTTTTCTTCAGCATTTAAGTGTTATTTAAATGACATTGTAGTTAAATATTCCGAAGTGTTAAAATAATTCTACAGGTCAAGATTCAGACTGCAGTTGCTATTGACTGGACAGATATTAACAGAATACCTCCAACTACTATGTTCACCATTTCCTGCACAATACTTTCTACAATTTCTTGCGCCTTCTCTTCACACTCAATGCTTTCACCATCATACGGTCCTCCATCAGCTTTAGAAAGATCTTTAAAAAGAAAAACAAACCCAAACAAATATTAATGAGAAACTCAGAAATTAAGGAAATATTTTATTGCATTTACTGTTTAAAAATTCAATTACAAATCTATAAATAGCAGAGTATACATTAAAAAAGAGTGCCATGTTTGGTTGCTTTGAAAATAGTATTTGCAGAACATAAGCATTCCAGTGTTGAACCTGTAAATGGTAATTAATCCACAGGCCTATGCCAACAAAAGACATCAACTTTGTATTTTCATGTACACTAAACAGTGAAAACTTACCAGTTTTGAGATGGTATTCTCAAAAACTTTCACAATATTACATAGGTGCAAAAAGGAATCTTTGCTACAGTAACTACAACAGAATGTAGGACTAAAAGATACTCGTGATAAACTCCAACAATGGTAACAAGGACAACAGACATTTTGCATTAGTCAACTGTTTGAAAGTGTATGCCTGACTCCAGATTTGGGAGAGGGAAAAAGAGACAACTCTCAAGCCTTTCTTTTTACAGACCTTTTCCCCCCCTCCATGAAACAGAAATACACACTGATTACTTTCTGCTGCTGTAGCTTGGTCGGCTTCTGTCTGTTCATTTTCAGCACTAGAAATATCAGATCCATTTTCTGCCTCTAGATCTTCCTGAAGGTTCTTGTCCACATCATTTGTGCTGTGGTCAAGTTCTCTCTCATGTTCTTTGGACAGCTGATCAGTCTGTGTTGGAATATGTCTCAGTTGAGGTGACTCAGGCTCATGATGGCTTACTGGAGACTGTTGTAGATGGTGTTGCTGTCTGTGTCTTTCCTTTTCCATCTGTTTGGCTTCCTGAAGCTACAAAAATATTGCAATCACACAAGAATTTCATTATAAAAACAGAAAAATGAGCTGTATACATATTGTATACATTCTTTTATAAACATGAAATCTCTATTGTCTCTGCTTACATAGTGCCTTCATAAAGCTGTAACAGTTTAAGAAAATGCACCCCTTTGTACTATTATAAATCATTTTAATATCATGCAATAAACCTTTGCAAAAGAGCTGCTTCCCAGCTATGCGTATTACACTTAACCATACCTTCACTGTGGAACTACAGTGTACTACACATAGTACAGGACCAAGAGTTGTCTGCCTGCCCTATAAGGAAGTTCAGCCAGGAGATGTGACAATATAAAAGAACTGCATGGAGAAACGTCAAGGCACTTTGTTTTTGAAAACTCTCACAAAGAGAAATACATTGGAGAACTTAGAGTCTTCTGTTATCCTACAAGCATGTGGTATTAAGACTAAAAAAAAAAAAAAAAAAAAAAAAAGAAAATTGACTAAACATCCAGGGGAAAAAAACCCAACAAAAACAGGAGTTTAAACTGAAAAGAGCAGCACTTCCAAAACACTACAGAAGACAGATCCTCAGGAAGGAATCATCATACTTAAAACTGTAAGACAAAGACTATTTTAGTTTCATGGTTCTTTGATCTGGAATCCCCAGAAAGGGAAGAATCTCTCTAATGCATTAACACAATGTCATTAAAGTCAAACCAAAGCAGGGTGTCCTTTGAGGCAACACTCTAAGGACTGGCTTTCTATCCCTGCAGTTTACCAAAAGTTTTGTACTTTTTATACTGTTATTTTGGCTACTATGATCTCAGCCCTTTACTCTTCCACTTGAAGCTTTCTATACCATATCTTTCGGGGTGCTATAGAACCCCCGAGTAGATACTAATTTTCAAATTACAGCTTAAATAATTACTTCTAGCATTTGTTAGCTATCATATTAAAATAACTGCCCTAAGTGTGCAAAACAAGCAGAACATCTTATCAACTTGCATAAAGACTAGACTTAGTCTGGCAAAAATTAAGACTTCCATTGTAGGATAATAATAATCCTCCTCTATATTACGTTGCTTAAAAGAACAGTAACTGCACAGATTTCTCAAGCACTTGGGTACTGTGCAGCTTTTGCCATGACTTATCATAAATATGGTGTCTCATAAATCTTTGACTGTAATAGTACCACATACCAATATGCAGTTGCTTCTGAGAGAAAAGTAAGAAAGAAAGTACTACACATTCTACGAGAAAATTTATGAGTTTGTAATAATACAGCAGACTTGTTTCTAGAAGTAGCTAAGAATTCAACTCGTTCTCAAATTTGGGCATCCGCTTTTTTGTTTCTTTGGGTTTTGGGTGTAGGGGGGTTTTGTGTGTGTGTATGTTTGTTGTTTGGGTTTTTTTAAAATAGGAATTAGGATAATTACTTAGCCTTACTGTTCTTTATCATCAGCAGTAGAAGGCACGTGGCATGTGCTGGGGTCCCTGCTGACAACTCAAAATAGCAATTTCAGTGACGTATTTGTTAGTGACTGTTACACATTAAAATGTTAAAATATGTAAATGATTACATGACTAGAAAGGGCTTTTTGCTTGTTTTTTGGTGTTTGTGTTTTGGTGGTTTTTTTTAATCATTGATAACTACTTTGGTCTTTATCATCACAACAACATTGGAGCATTTCACTATAACACTAATGTATTCCATATGCACTCTTATGCAGGTAGTGTTGCATCTTTTGACAGCCTGACAATAGAAACTGAAGTTGAATACAGCCATTAAATATACACAACCACTATGAGAAGTTTAAATCCTATACACCACCCCCGCACCCCAGAAACACATTTCACACCTACTTCAGAGTGCAGAATACAAAAAGAAGAATGTAAGACACCAGAATCTTTTTTTTCCGGAAGTACATAAGTTAGGAATGCCAAAAAGCTTTAATAATAGTGACAAAACGAATCTCTCAATCTGGTTTGCTTTTAAGAACTGTTTTCTATATAAAGATACTCAGATACTCACTGCTTGATTTTCCATTCGTGCAAAAATGACATTCAGCATTTGTGTTAGAGTGGCCTTGGCTGTGGTTTGATTTATGAGATTTTTGCTTGCTAGGTAGATATTGTAACATGTTCTTACAGCCTGTAGTACTGTTCCTTCGTGGATTTCTATGTGTTGAGATGTTACTGCAGTGAGCAAAGCCTAAACAAACAAACACACACATATATGTATATGCTTTCCAGTCAAAACTTTTCTTGTCAATCAAATAGTTTGCAAATGAATGAATATCAAATTTGTATTACTTTTAAAATATAACTAAGTACCTTATCTTGAACTGAAGTTTAATTAACTTTTTTTTTCCATGTACTCTTGTAGCCATACTGGAACATCATACATACCAGTTACATTAAATTGAGAGTGTTTTTAATCAACATATCTAGGAAATGCAGTTTTCATAGCATATAACAGCAAGTAGTCACCTATGGAGTTATCAGACAGGTAGTTAATAAAAGTCAGCCTAGAATCTTCCAGACACAAAATATGAAAAACAGACTACCTGTTAAAATACGGAAAGCAATCCAAAGGGTCCAAAAGTTGTTTTACAAAAAATGTAAATGTGAAGAACAGAGACTGATTGTAAGATTAGACAGTTGTAAGTTGCACAGTTACCCTCTCTAAACACTTTAGGTAGATGCTAGAATATTGTGTTGCCCTCTCTGTAAAAATCTTTCCTTCCATTTGAGATAGTATCTGCTGTTTCCTCCACCCAAAAAAAAATTCAAATAAGCCTCTAAAAAAATCAGGTAACACAGAAGTAAGGAACATATTATCTTTATGTGAGCTAAAGGCAGGCTGGATTAAAGAACAGAAATAGAGGCAGATGAAAGCCGAGGACAGGATGTGAAGACATTGTCAGAGGTGCATGTTGGAGAGCAGAAGGAAAGGGGAAGACCTCGGTCCACAACAGAACAAACATGTTTATGCTGATCATTGTACTCCCGTAGAAGAAATCAGGGAATTTTATGCATTAAAGACTTTGACAGAGTTAATGATTTAATTAACTTTTAGGGACATTTAGGGAAAGAAAGAAAGAACTGGAAACACTGGAAAGCTCATGCTTTCATAAGTTTATCACAGTTAAAAACAAAAGTTATTTTCGTAATTTACGCAACTCATCAAACCATGCCTCACTTCTCTTGCTGACATTGTCTCCACCTCTGTCCGCACATGGCAACAACAAGTGGACAAAGAGTATCCACTGATCACTCAAACATTTTGAAAATCACTGTACAACTTAACAGGAAAAAGAAAATCAAAGACTCACCTCACTGAGCTGCTGCTGAAGAGACCTGAATTGTACTCCTAGATAAGCAGTCTGCTTAAGGACCCTTTTATTCTACGTGTAGTGACTCAGTTCTCCCATCAGTGGACATAGGGAGGTACATATATGGATGACTGTACTTACATTTCTTATCGGAGAGTATACATTCTTATCTGCATGGCCACTAAATAGCATCTCATGCTACAATCTATAAAGTAGTACTGCCTAAATGCCCACTAGAAATCTTTATTAAAAAAAATCAAAAGAAAAAAAATTTCAAAAAACACCCCATCAACTGAAGAAAAGAAATCACAGAGGTAGGCAAACCGTTGACAAAGGCTTCGTTAAAGGAACTTAAGTCTCTGAGCACTAGTACTGTTCATTTTTTCCCCTAACAAAATTCAGTTTACATGTCACTGTCCTTCTAAACAACCAAGAAGCGCTAAGCTGAAATTCATACCACCATCCTTAATTCTTACCCTCCCTGTGCAATGATTCAACACTTCCACAGAACTTATCAACCCTGCTTCTGCTAACAGAAACATCATTCAGGGGAGAGGACATATAAAAGCCGTAAGAAAATCCAGTGCCTTATCTGGATGGAAATCGGTGACAAGCGGTGTCCCTCAGGGGTCCGTACTGGGACCAATTCTCTTTAATATCTCCATCAATGACATAGACAGCGGGATCAAGTGCACCTGCACCAAGTTTGCGGACAACATCAAGCTGAGTGGTGCGGTTGACACACCTGAGGGGCGGGATGCCATCCAGAGGGACCTGGACAAGCTCAAGGAATGGGCCTGTGTGAACCTCATGAGGTTCAACAAGGCCAAGTGTAGGGTCCTGCACCTGGGTTGGGGAACACCCCCGGTATCAACACAGGCTGAAGCATGAAATGATTGAGAACAGCCTTGCTGAGAAGGACTTGGGGGTACCAGTGCATGAAAACCTGGACATGAGCCAAGCAGCCCAGAAAGCCAACCACCTCTTGGGCTGCATAAAGTAGCATGGCCAGCAGGTCAGAGGAGGTGATTCTGCCCCTCTACTCCGCTCTGGTGAGACCCCACCTGGAGTCCTGCGTCCAGCTCTGGAGCCCTCAGCACAGGAAAGACATGGACCTGTTGGAGCGGGCCCAGAGGAGGGCCACAAAAATAATCAGAGGAACACCTCTCCTCTGAGGACAGGCTGAGAGAGTTGGGGTTGTTCAGCCTGCAGAAGAGAAGGCTCTGGGGAGACTTCAGTCCTTAAAGGGGGCTTCTAAGAAAGATGGGGACAGACTTTTTAGCAGGGTCTGTAGCAATAGCACAAGGGGTGATGGTTTTAAACTAAAAGAGGGCAGATTTCGACTAGCTATGAGGAAGAAAATGCTTCACAATGAGGGTGGTGAACCACTGGCACAGGTTGCCCGGAGAGGTGGTAGATGCTCCATCCCTGGAAACATTCAAGGTCAGGTTGGACAGGACTCTGAGCAACCTGATCTAGTTGAAGATGTCCCTGCTTATTGCACGGAGGTTGAACTAAATGACCTTTAAAGGTCCCTTCCAACCCAAACTATTCCATGATTCTATTCTGTGATCTCTGTATCAATGAGTCTGCTACCAAAACCCATTTATACATTTAAACAATTCACTGCATATCCCTTGCCCTCTCCTCTTATACAAACACCTTCTATGCTGGCCTACATGTGCGATTCTGTGTGTCGCATTTTCTCTTATCTTTCATTAAGTGTCGGACTGTTCCACCTCTACCTTACTGCTAGGAATCCATGGGGATTTTGTGAGAATTGCAGGTACTGAGTTAAAACACACTGAAGCCCATTCACTAGAGTTGCACATCTCTTCTGATCAGGTAACATATCTACATCCCCTACACCACAGTACTCTCACATTCCAAAATTTATACCTGAAGCTACTCATATCAACCATGGCTCTGCTGACTTCTCCTCCTCTTCCCTGCATGTTTCAGGAGAAAACACAATCACTCTGAAGGCAGGTAACTCCCAGTGATTAGATTCTGCACTGTTCGAGCTGTCTGGAAAGGCTGCACACCTGTAGTTTTTTGCATCATAAAGTGCTGAAAGGCCAAAACAGAAAGCTCCCTTAATCTTTCACTAAGAATTCTGTTACAGAATTAACCTTGAAGAACTTTGTCTATGCTACTTTAAAAATTTTAAATCAGCAGCTCTTAAAAACAAGCCAAACAAGTGGAGTGCAGACATAAACAGACAGCTATTTTTTCCAAAGCACTACCATGTGGGCCTAATACAGTAAGTATTTAAATTTAGTTAAGATTTCTTTTTTCCCAATACCAAAAGATAACACCGAGACACACACACTTACAATATGTCAGTTTAAGAACCACCTACAACTTCTCACTTGGAAGACAATGTCTTGCTGCTTAACATTTAGGGCACTAATGAAAAGGGCTGGAGGATAAAATCTCCATTTCTTTTACTCTAGCTATGTCATTCATAAGGTTACTCCTCTGTCTCCTTGTTAAATTCAGGTAATTAAAAATTTGATATTTTAAGCTCCAATTTTAACTTCCATCTCAGTTCAGTGAAGTCTTACGGATTTTGTCCCCAACTTTTAAAAACAGGAGACAATGCCTGCTAGTAGAAAAAGATGACAAGGCTACAGATGGATTCTGTGTTCTTTTGTTTTAATTGGATTAACAGCCTGAATTTCATAAGTTTCTTCAGTATGCTTGTTATCACAGCTAGAGCTTGGTTCTTTTCACACCACCTGATAAGGGGGTGTGGAGGCAAAAAAAAAATGTTTACACACACATGCATATTCATCCAAAATTCACTGAATAACTACATCTTCTATGCAGACTGAAAAATCAGTCTTTCCAGCAGGGTATCTCATTGCAGATATCTAACTCTTTAAGAGTTCAACTTGGCTACAGAGGTCCTGACAGTCACTTCTTTGGGTTTCTTTCCCTCTCAGGCACTAGAGACAATGAACCCTAATGATACGCATTTTTAAGTTTGATCTTTTGCTACTATCTTTCATATTCCTTCCAATTTAGAGCCATCCTCAGGCTATTAGTCATGCTTACTTCATGTCTCAATGCCATTTCTCTTCCTCTACTATCACAATCTAGCAGAAATATGAGAACAAACATGAGACAGGAAGTATTTTACAATTACTTTCTGACAACATCCTTCCCTCTTGGTAGCTTTCATTTAGGGTTTAATTTGACTGCATGCCCTAAACAACGTCACCTCATTCTGTATCATAAGAGTACATCATTACCACAACTGGCGTGACAGTTAACTCTGAGAAATCACAGGTTACGATGAAGAGCAGCAGTGCTGCTCCTCTGAAACCCTTGTCAACTTGGAGGTTAGCAAACGAATCCTTCCCTTTCTCATTTTATCAGTTTTTGTCACATTACTCCTCAACCTTACTCTGTGGCCAAACAGCTACTAAGTCCAATGCAAGACAGAAGAGAGGGGAGACAGACGAGTACAAGACAACCACCTCAGCAACAGTCCCCATTTAATCAGGATTGCACAAAATCTGAAAACGCTACACAGCAATGCACATCCTTGAGAGGTGGAACAACAAAAGCTCTGCTTCCTCCCAGCCATACACTCTCTTATTGCTTACTTTGCAACAAGTCTGGGGCATGATGCCACCCGTGCTATTTTAATGGCAACACATTAATACAATTAAAATCAAAACAGAACAAAAAAAAAGCCACACGTGCTTTTCCAGTGTTTGGTTTTGGGTTTTTGTTTATTTGAAAAGTGATTTTAGTTGATTCAGAGTATTAAATGCATGTCAGGACAAAGGATGGCAATAGGACAATATGTGGGAGCAAAGCCTGGACAGAAAAATGCCTCTCTGCTGAGGTCAGAACAGCAAAGCTACTGCAGGGGCTCTGCTGATTATAGACTTGCAGCATTAGGTTGATCTCTTCTATCATGGTAAAGACTTGCTGCTCAAGGCTTTTTGCAGATGAGTTCCCACCCCTTTTGGTCACACTTAGCTCATCTGTTTTCATCCAAATAGCCTCAGTGTGAGCTACGAAGAGATGATTTAAAAAAAAAAACACACCCCTATTTTACTGTAATCCTCCCCTTTGCTGTTCTTCATGCATGGACGGAAACCTTTGTAAAAACACTGTTACCTCATTATACTTCAGGTCCTTCCACAAAACCTGTCTTTGCCACAAAGCCTGCAAAAATACCAACAGCAATCAAGTTCTCTTTGTCCTGAAACTACTGGCTATCATCCTGACTGTGAGACTGTTTCCTTAGGCTTTCCTTCCAGTCGTTCACACCTATTGTTCTGTGTTCGAGAAAAACCCTATTGTTCTGTGCCTCTACCTAGTTGCTATAAATAAAGCTTGTTCATTTTTATAAATAATCATCAGATGCATTCGGCAAAGGAGAAAAATCTTCAGGATAATTTCTTGAGTTAAACATTATCATAGTTTTGTATGACACCTTTTTTTTCTTCCCTTTAGCCTGAAGCACGTCTGCATATTTAGTGCATTTCCTATTACAGAATCACAGAATCACTAGGTTGGAAAGGACCTTCAAGATCATCAAGTCCAACTATTAATCCAGCGCCACCATGTCCCCTAAACCATGTCCTGAAGCACCACATCCACACGTTTTTTTGAACACTTCCAGAAATGGCGACTCCACCACCTCCCTGGGCAGCCTGTTCCAATGCCTGACCACTCTCATTCTGTAAAATGAGTGTATTAGAACACTACAGGAAGTATTCTGATTTGTGAGGCAAAATTAATGTAGTTTAAAAAGTAAACTGAATTAACACTAAATCTCTACGAAAAACATACCGTGTCTATCTATACCTGTAAACTTTTCATTCCCCCCATACTGAATACTCTGCAAGAACAGAATGGTTATGGTACAAGAAAGCAACTACAAACAGGAGTAATGATTTAAGAACACAGAAAAGACAGATGCACCTACATATAGACTGCTGGGAAGCCTACTTTTCAACTCAGGGTCATTCTTTTCTTACTCTTAGCCAACTCTGATCATCTAACCTTTGGAAGATTTATGGCACAGTACAGCCATCATATGATCAGCACAGGCTTAAGCAGGGTAAAACACCCATAATTCAGTTGCCTGGGAACTCTTGTGTACTTCAGACAGTGGCCCTACCCCCCTCTCCAGTGTATTAGCTACTGTAACCACATAGATCCATTTTCTTTGAGAAGGGCTACAGGGTTATTTTTAATAAAAAAATTTTTAGAAAGTACACTTGAAGTCCAAAAATTAACTTATCACAAAATAGAGTGTTACTATGGACTGACTTTTGGAAAAATGCAGGAGACTTAAGTCCTTAAATCACAAAGCAACAAATACATCAAATAACCTTCACAGATAAATCGTTTTTCCACATGAGCAGCACTAAAAGAAATAAAACATACAGAATTCAGTAATATAGTTCTCCAAGCGACATTGTCTTTGTGAGCAAGTGATAAGACTATCTCCTGGTTTTTACCGTTTCCAAATTATTCAGTCATTTATGTTACACATTTACCATCGCTTTAAAAGACCTATGTTTACCTAACTCAGTCTACCAACTTTAAAGACTTACAGAAATTCACTGTAAGGGTATGAAAAACACAAAAATACAGTATTTGCTTCCAGTGTGCTTTCACAGTCAAAGACAGCAATTTAAATCAAGTGTCATATCCTAGATTCTACACTAGATTTCAGTAATAATGGATCATTAATTAAACACTTGTTATTTAATTAAAACTATTTTTTGTGACTTAACATCAATTTATAGAAAAAATAATCCATATTCACATTTCAGGTCAGTTTTTGTCAGATTACTTCCCAACCTTACTCTGTGGCCAAACAGCTACTAAGTCCAATGCAAGACTTTTCAGGTCAGTTTTCTGTCCTGAAACAGACCAAGGGATTATGACTGTGGAAACTGCAGAAAGAACAAAACTATGTTCCAGTTTCTCCTATGGAAAAGAATACAAATAATATAAATTACATAAAGTTTTATTTAGCTTTGTGTTCAAAATGAACCAGAATCTAATATAGAATTAAACAGATACATATTTTACAAAACAGAAGTATTAATGTCAAACTCTGAAAATGTAACCCTTCTCTAAAAATAACAGAAATAGAAAAATAAAAAATAGAACTGCAAACTGACAGGACAGCATTTTCAGGCTAGCTAACTAGTCCTAGCCGTTAAACTTAAGAAGAAAGCCTCAAAATACAAAGATTCAGAAATAAAACCTCCTCCATCATTATTTTGATTCTCAAATAATTCCATAATCCACAGCTCTTTTTAATCTCAGCAGGAGAAATTAAGCTTTCTATGAGCTTTTTATAGGAAAAAGTAAAGACACTATGATTAAGTTACTTAGCGTTCCACACTACTGAAACACAACAAGATAAGGAACAGAAGAAGTTTTTTTCTAAGGATCTTCTCAATTTGGAATCTGTTTTCACAAAACTTTAACAAGTTTTGTTAAAATTCTTTCAAACCTATCATCAACCTCATTATTCCTCAGAATTAGTCAGCTTTTACAGTTTCCCTATCCTGTAAGCCAACGAGTTGTCCTTTATTTTTAGTTAGTTTCAAAAGGCAACTTGTGCAAGCAATTTTTTATTCAACTTTCCTTCCTCCATGGATACTGATTATACTGGCAGCGTGACAAGTTGTAAAAAGACACATATAGGAGTTGAACTTATGAGCAGTCTATTGCACATGTTAGACCCAGAAAGTGGTCACTAAAACAACGTTCACCTTTTCAGACTACTGCTATCAAGCACACAAAAAAATTTTTCTTTGCCAAACATGAGCAAGTTAAGCTGTAAAAGTATCTAGATAATAACAAATACTTACTACACAGCAGACCATGGAAAGAAAACACAGATAAGATGTCCCATCCTTCTTCCTCAGCCCTATTCTTTCTTTATAGGTTTCAAAAATTTTTAATATAATTTTTGTCAGACATTGTAGTTCATCAGGAGCAGAAAAGGCAGACAGAAATGTAAATAGAACTTCAACTAAAACCTCTGCAGGTGTCAGCAGGAATTCTGCACACACACCCCCCACCCACAAATGCCACAGGAGCCCCAGCAGAGCAAGCCTGAAGGCAAAAAGGTTCAATCAAGACAGGCTGTTTCAAACATAATTTGAATAAACAATTTTCAACGGCAGCATTAGCCTAATTACTTGCTTGCTTTCTGCCTCAACAATCCCCACCATAACAATTGAACACGAATTTGCATGGCTTTCCATCAAAATTACACCAAATCAAGCTAAACTACAAGAAGAAGGAAGGAAGGAAAAGGCCAACTTCCAACTATCACGGAGTCTGCAGATGAATGGTGCAGGGGGTTTACAGAGATACGACTGCAAGCAGAAACAGCCGCAGAAAAGGT
Source organism: Phaethon aethereus (assembly GCF_964289735.1). Classification (NCBI taxonomy): domain Eukaryota; kingdom Metazoa; phylum Chordata; class Aves; order Phaethontiformes; family Phaethontidae; genus Phaethon; species Phaethon aethereus. The sequence goes on along the minus strand of NC_138582.1, from coordinate 39,200,894 downwards.
AAACTGGCCATCAACTGTGAGAACCACCGTCAGACATACCTCTAAGCTTAGACACCTAAAAAGAGACAAACTACACTCCTCAGTCTCAGCAAGATTATTTCCTTGGTAGTCAGCAGACAGGTATTTTCAGAATGTCTAAGTGGCTCTGTTTGTTGGGAACCTGCTCAAGGTGATTCCACCACCGGAAAGCCATTTACTAACTAGCAAGCAGCACTGCATGAGAATTCTTACCCCACTCCAGCTTCCAAATGTTAGACTGAGGGCAGCATGCTATGTAAGGGCTGTCCATTCAGCGTGCAGAATGGAGATAACCCTCCAGGGAGGAAGGTACCCAAGTGATCATGGTTCTCAGATTTTACCGTGGTGTTGGGGATGCAGCTGTCCTGCAGGAGTGCTGCTCATGTTGTGAGTAATAGCCTGGGAGTACCAGCACAGAAAGCAGAAGACCCAGGTCCCTAGCCTTCTATCTTCCTGGTGGAATTAAAATTCTTCAGAGAACATACTAATCACCAGGACCACAGAAGAGTCTGAAAAGACACATGATACATCCTTCAAACCATACTGGAGATGTGCGGTCCACATTCAGCCCAGAACTGAAGAGTTATGAAGCCTAAAAGAATACAACTGACTTCAGCAGTTTCCTTATTCCCCCAAAGAAAGTCTAAAGTTCTGGTCTTTGCTAATATTTCTAAAATAATATTTCTAATTTTGATGGTTTTTATAGCATCCAGTGTACTGGACAAACATGGAGTCAAAGACAAAACAGTACTCTCCACTTTCCCAGGCATTCTAACATGGCAATTAACAAAGTCTAAACAGTCAAAAAAATGAAGGCACTAAATGAATTTACATTCTTAATGCATTTTACAATTGTTGAAGAATTTACTTTCTCAACTATCTTCTTGGACGGAAAGAGTATCAGCTCAGATAATCCCCTTCAGGCAGGGAGGACCAGAATAAGAAACCATTTGGAGAGAAGGCATTGCAGTGAGAGGGAAATGTAACAGTTTCAGCCACTGGAAGTTTAAATCAACAAAAACTTCCCTTTGCAAAACGAAAAATGTCTTAAATGCTTGGGCAAAACAACACAACAAATCTAATCAACAGCAGCATAAACCAACATTTGTAACAACTATCTGTTGGAGAATTGGAGTGTCAAGAAAAAGGAAGATTTGAGCTATGAAAAGGAGTAGGAGAACAAACTACCTTCTTCGCACTAAAACAAGTAAATACAATCTGTAAGAAATGTCAACACCTCATGACACATACGCAAGAATATGAGGTAGCAAACACTCCATTCCTCATAACTAACTTTACTTGTATTCTTCTCTACTGCTCATCATCACAACCATTCAAAGACTACTGTTACAGGACTAGGGTATGGTATTTCTACTAGGTGGCTAACTCCTATTAGTTGGCATAATAAATATCCGTAATAACTACCCACAATTAATGGGCGCAATGAGGAAACTGCTAAGGTTCCCCAGAAACACTTATCTGTACAAACTCCACATGCAACGTTTGTATAAGCTATGGAAAGAAACCCTAGACCTCCTTCAAGCAAAAGTCTATGACGCAGCAGCACAAAGCTACCATGGTAACGACTGACTGCCAGGTCTAATTGCATTTCATAAAATAATTCCAAAATGGATTTAAAATCTACTGCTTAATTACCATCTCCCCCACTGGGATTGCAGGATTATTTGATAGTAATTCCTCACAATTAGAGAGCTCCACTGACCTGCTGTGAATGAAATTTCACCCAGTGGTCTGTGCACAAGACTTCAGGTCACAACCACGAATTCACCCAAAATGCAAGGGGAGAGTAGGGAAAGGAACAGAAGATAGGGAGTTTCCATCTCAAACAAACAGGATTGAGAAAATGTTTTTAAATTACCATTACATTTACAAATTAAACACTTCTGCTTTTGAACTCTGAGGCCACAATGTCCTCCTGCTGTCACTACTATAAATACTAGAAGTATTAATCATATTACCTTTATTATTTGTAGCTGAACCCCTTCATCTGTTTGAGGGCCTTGAAAACAGCCACATATTGTCTCAATAATTCTATCAATTAATTTTTTGCCTGGAGCTGTACTGTCCGGAGCATTCCCTGTCAAGTGCCCATATGCTATAAGTTTCTGGAGAGGAGAAAAAAAACCCATAAATAAGAGTTTAAAAAAAAAAGTCAGCTTTTCATTATAATAAGTAAATTCACTTGATAGCTCTAACTTGCACCGAATAATTAACACAGTACCTGTTTACCCCAAGTATCATAAAACATCAAGGATTTTTTTTTTTGAAAGGCCCTCCAGATTTAATCAATTTCCACTCAGCAACTGCAATACAAAGTTTGTCAGCAAACTTAACATTAAAGCTTTTGTTCATCAGTTAAAGTTTTAAAACAAGCAGGATTCTAAAAACTAACATCAGACAAGTCTTCATATGTAGTCAGCACACAAATGTTTTTAATAACAGATAAACCAGCCACAAATGCTTTCTACTTAAGCTACTAGCTAGCGCTCTATTATCCCTTTCCCTCTCTAGGTCTTTGATACTTTGAAAGGGATTTTATCACAAAATTAGCAAAATCCTCTTCCAAACACTTCAGGCATGAGAGTATTAGTAAACCTCCATGGCCCACCTACTTAAAAATACACAGAGTAGCCAGGCATCATAGTGCGACAGCATGCCAGGCATGCATGTGCCTGTGAACATAAATATATTGAGTTCACTGTTGTAGGGCTACTCAGGAGAAGGAAATGGCTAAATTCCATGCTGGAGACTTTGTTCTGAAAACATTACAGGAGCCTATGAGTTTTGAGAGACCAGACTTCTCACATTGAAGATAATTTACTGCAATTACAAATAGCATAAAATTTGGTAATGATATACTTTCTGTGTTAGTTCAATACGTAAACATGAAAATAGGTCGTTATACACTAACATACTAAAACTGATCTAAACATGTAACTGCCTGTGGTAATACATATAATACATAAACAAACACATGCATGCACTACATAATAAGATGTACATTCACCTTTTGTCAGAAATACATTCAATTTGGTTGGGTGTGCAATAAAGTAAAATAATACGAAAACGATGACGTTATTTGTTATGCGTGACTGTACCTCCCCTTCAAACCAACAGAATTTTGTAGTTGACAGTTAAAGTTCATCTTCATACAGACCTGTAAACAATCTAGAGATGTACTGACAATCCTGGGGCACTTCGACTGGCATGCCAATTCAAACGGTAAGAAGTATTTATCCGCTTCAATGAAGGTTGTCTTTGATTTCACAGGTGGCAGAGTGCTTGAACCAGGCTTTGCTTCTCCATGAGGGGGACTAAACAGAATGACTGTATTAGAACGCTGTAAGTGACCACACAAATAGTTCTCACCACCACAGTGTTTATGAATTAAATAAAATATCAAGAAAATCAACACTAGGAAAGAGTAACTCCCATGAAGTTAACACAAAGGTAATATGGTTGTATAAATATTCTTAACAGCTTCTATACTTCATCTGACTCCTCTATTGATCAAGCAAATTGACCCATTTGTGCACTAAGTAGATATTCAGTGGTCCCTGCTGGTTTGAAGGCATAAAGACTTGTTTCCTCTGAAAATTGGAAAAGACTCCCCTTACTTGGCTGCTTAAGGCAGAGGGGGAGGAAGGAAAATCCATTCAGTATCATTTCTACATTCAATGATAATTCCCAGAGAAGTCTAGGCAGAAATTTTACTACTAGAACAGATAAAAGTACAACTTGCCAAAATTACTATTTTTTTAATGATCCTGAAAGGTTAAGAACTACTCAACTACTGCATTATGATACAAGTTTGGTTCAGCACTTTTGCTGAAGTACATCTGTTTTGGAGATTAAACCATATCTGAACTCCAATCCGAGGAATACTTGGGGCGGGGGAGAAAGGGAGGGAAGAAAACAATGCCAAAACTTTGTTCTATCTGTGCTTCAGATGACACCACAGAATTTAAGAGTACAGTAGTTACCAGTGTATCTCACTTGGGCAATGTATCTGAAATGACTAGCGGTACAAAATTTGAGAAAATTATTAACTGTTGAAGTCTTACTGCTTACAGTACCTTTAGAAAGGGCATGCTCATTAATACTTAGCCAAGAAGGTACAATTTACCTTTAACTCAAAGCAAGATGTTTGGATTTTTCATTTCAGAGACCAGTTCATCACCTTTATATGAAGCATTCCTGACCTTTTATGCGCACATATATGTATCTTTATATAAAAGGTAAACAGCACGGTCTTACACAGACTTGGTAATTGGTAAAAAGGAAAAAATAGCACCACGTCATATTCTGTAGTGAAGGATTACAAAATTCTTGCAGTAATTCAAATGGATCTTTACAGAACAACTAATTTAAAATCCAGGCCCTATGCATTTGTTGCAAATTACAGCAGATGCTTCAAGAAATGCAGATGGTAGAAAATACATTTTTTCATGTTGCTAAAAGAAAAGAATGAACTGCTAAGAACTTATAAACCCAAAAAATGAATGCAGTCCCATGCATCATGGAGAAAGCCTTAAACTAAACAGTATGATAAATTATCACAATGCTTCAGCTTTTCAAGGAGAAAGCTGCGGTGTCCTTGAAAAGATGTTTGGTACCACAATTCAAACAACCCTTTTTGTTTAGGCTGTTTAAAAAGGGCACCTAAATTCTAAGTCTTGATAGTGAATAATTAGTGTTAGGATTCTACTTTCTACTAAATAATTTCTGTTTTGAAGTTTTAAGAATTTATCCCTACATATTTTTCTCCTGAAAAAGTGCAGAGGTTTGTTTTTCTGTTGGATGCATAACATTACTTATTGCCCAATGTTTTTTTCCTGGAAACAGAGTTCTTTTGGACAAAACCCAAATCAGATAGGTACAGAGGAAGAACATGATTCTTCCAGGTTCTTAAACCTCTCTGAAATTCCTATAACAGCTTTTCTCTGAGGAATGGAAGGGTGGTATCTTTTGCTCATGTCTTATGAAGGCTGTTCTTCATCTAGTGATTATGGTTATTGATTACCATTAAAATTAGGTTAAAAGAGCCCTTTGGAAATTAAACCAGAATTTTTCAGAAACAAGGAGCAGGCCATGATGAGATACTGAAAATGAAGAACCCATGCCACAGCAAGCTACTACAGAAGCCTGAAGCTTTTCTCATTTAAAGCTATTAAAAAAATACCCAAAATAATAAATAAGGAAGATGATGCTCCCTTTGTCTCTGAAAAGATAACTCAGTAAGCTCATCACCTTGCTGACAACAGAAGGGAAGAGGATAGCAAGCAGAGAGGAGAAGTCAAATCTAAAAGGTCTTTTCTTCTTGATGTCAGCCAGGAAATTACTTCAGCTGTTTGTTTTTTTTTTTTCCCCAGCAGACTGTGAAACCAAAAACTGTCCCTAACAAAACTTTCTCCTACCAAGGGATCTACCAAGCATGTGGATTATGAAATATGACGATATTTATGTATCAGCCATAGAAACAGGCTAATGTATGTATCAAACAATGATTTTTAAAAATTATTTTGGCAGCATTTGCTTTCTAATGGCTACATAAATCAGCCTATCCTTTTCTATTCCATTCCTCTCCATCCCACTACCAAACACTCGTTCTTTTTTAAAAACAAACAAACAACAAAACAAAAGAAGCAGTTTTCTATGCAAAAATTTCTGGGAGGTGGAAATGACCTATTTTTCAATGCACTCCAGGTTAACTGTGAGATCAGTTTCCTCAAACACAGACCAGAAAAATTTAAAGAATCATCACCAGATGCCCCTTGTTAGGATATTCAAATCTCAATCACAGAAATAATAAGCTGAAAATAATTTGATAAACTAAGAGGTTTCTCTGTTCTAAGGCCTAGGAAAAAAGAGTACTTTGTACTGCATCTAAAAAATTTGACTTTACAATTAAGAATAGGGCAAATTCATTCACAGTTTCCAAGTGCAGCAATGCCTTCATAGCAGCAAAAGGCTACTGTCAGAATAAAGACAGCACTGAAGAAATCCAGATATACTTAGAAAATGTACATAGGCTAAGATATAACATACTGCAAAATATCACAACTTCCAATATTAACAGGACATTATCTAAGCACCCACAGCTCAGAAATGGCTGAACCATGCTTGTATACCTCATTATAATTAATCTCTCTCATTAGTTTTCACACATTATTTAACCACAGGATCAGATATTACTTTTCCTCATTCAGTGTGCAGAACAAACACCATTCACTGAATATTTAATACTAAACATTTTTTTCTTATCATTCTTCAAAATGTGGACTTCTGCTTTATTTATTCTACTCTAAGTAAAATCTGTTATAAAAACACATTATTACTTTCTGTTTGAGATTGACTTGTGGTGCTTGGTGCAACATTGTCTGAACGCTACACAGATGTTAAATTTATTTTTACAACCTTACTATGAGCTGATGGTATTGACTTTATTTTGCTGGTGGAAACTGAAGCACCATGACTCAGTCGGATGCATCCACTAATTTTTATGTGCCCAATTTGACAAGCTGTGGAACTAAATTGTTCAGCATATTTGATATTAAATTGTACTTTACACCGTCTGAAACAAAATTCCCACTGGCCTCCTTTCCAGCTAGCAGTCCTTACATTTTCCAAACCAAAACTTGTAGATTTGAGCTCAAATACCCAGGAGACAAAGCAGAAACCACTAGCAGCCAATTTTGACAGCTGTGGTTTAAATCATTTGCCTAAACCAGAAATTCAGTTACAAGGCAGGACGCAGGTCCCCAAGCAGCATTCATCTGCTTAAGCCACAAGTATACTTTCGTCATTAGTTTCACCCACTAATCTGATTCTTTCAACAAGCAGTATAAACAGTCTTCACCACACAGCCCTGACTCATGGTTAGTAACGTACACTGAATGAGGAAGAAGATCCCTTGGGACATGTAATTAAATACTAATAATGGAATCCACAGTTTACCAACACTTAAAAATTTACTTGTTGATAGTGGAAGAGTGCTGAATGTTAATTTCAGTTTCTACCTTGAGAGATCTACACCTATTCCTTAACGAGGTCCTTTCCAGACACTACCTTCTCAAATTATACTAGTTTTCTCCACCAGTTCCCATTTCTTCACCCCAACCTCCCCCCCCTCGCTCACTCAGAGTTCAAGTCTCTCATTTGCATTCCAGGCTCTTCCCCTTCCTCTGAATCCACTTCAAGATCCATTTAAGCTCAAGCCCCTCCAACAATACCTTCTGTGCCACCTACAAAGATTTCTGCTTTGTTCCCCATTCCTACCCTCCCTCACCAGACAACATCAGCCCGCTCCCTCTGAGTTATCTTCTGCCTCTACTCCCAGGCCCTGTGCTTTGCACCACAACAGTCAGCCACAGAACTAGCACTTCTAGTACATTTCCAGATACCACCAACCTTACCAAATACATGGAAAATGCTTTTCAGAGAGACCCCATACTCCCAAAGCACAACACATTTGAAGAGGGGAAAGCACTATTGCTCAATATGATGAACTATCACATACCTTTGCTTTTCTGTTTCAGCCTTTATTTCCTCTGTAAAATGAAACAAAGGCATAGTTATGGAAATGGAATCATAACCACAAATATAAAATTCAATAAATGAAAATTTTAGGAAAGCAAAACTATTTAGGCAAACATTTGAAACCAGGATCAGTTTAAAAGACAAAATACATGGTTATAAGCAGTTTCATAACAGCTTCTACTCTTCACCTGCATTGGTTGCAACCTGTATCAGAATTACTTTACAAATCTATATTCAAAACTTAATATTTAAATTTGCATCCAGTCATGCCAGCTAAACATCACATCCCTAGAATGTTTCTGCCAAGACACTGGCAAGCTCTTTTCACAGCTCATATATATAGAAATAACAAGGAACACACAATTATTAAAACTATTAATCTATCAATAAAGGATATACTGCTTGTTAAATATGGATTATACAGAAAAACAACAAAGAAACCACCATTGCTGATTGTTACATGAAACCTCGATGACTAACAATTATCTTCGTTAAACAGTGTTAGAAACCACAGTAACGACTAGAGGGGAGGGAGAAAAAGTCTGTAGTGCCTCTATTTCATACTTTTAAAAAAATATACTAAAACAGAGGACCTAATGCTTTTAATTAAGTTTAATGCTGTTGACAAGACATTCTAAGTAATTCTTCACAATACATATTTAAAGTAATTTTAAATTACTGAAACTAATTTTTGGCAACATCTTCAATTTCAAGAGTACTGTTGTCTCTACTCTCTAGTTATTTAGCACACTTAAGTCATACATAAAGACTGGATTTCTAATGGTGTAGGAATACATTCTTGAAATAAAAGGTACAGGATCAAGTATGAATATATATGTTTTAAGAAATCATCTCAGGAAATGTATTCTAGCATCAAGTCCTGCTCAAACATGTAAAATCACAATGAACTAAAACCAACACTTTACTTTGATTTTTAAACTAGTCAGAAATACTAAATCTTTTTTTTTTTTTTATGAAGCTCCCATGCAGAAAAAGCACACTTCTGTGTCCTATCCCCATGTACTATTTCATAGTCATACTGATTCACTTACATGACATGGGTTCCTAAGTTTGACATTTTATCACAAACCACTACTATCAAACATGTTTATGAATAGACTTGCTCAACATCAAGAAAAGTGAACATAAGGAGTGTACATCAACCTAAAAATCTAAGTCTTATTTCTGATATGACTGATGCTCCTGTTTTTCGCCCAGTAAAACTCAGAGGTTAGTAGGTCAGTGGTTCATCTGAGAAACTGCTAGTCCAGAAGTGGTTCAATTCTGTGTTACCCAGGACTAGACAAAATATGAAAATAACTCCATATTCCAGATATTCAATATTCCTCAATAAGTAGCAATGATAATAACAGCAACAATAAATCTTAATGTCAGCAATGTTTCAGGGAAAGTATGCCTTCCTACCAGGTTATGACGCTTGACCCATTTACTCACTTGAAGACAAATACTTGACCAACAGGAAGGAGAAGAAACTCTCTTCCCACCTTCAGCATCTTCATACCTTTCACTATTTTACCTCCCACCTTAGCATTCACACCCAGGAACTCTCCTCCCCGTGATGCTCTAAAGTCTGTCCAACAAACAACATTACCAATCAACAGATACAACTGCAGAATGCCTTCCGAGTTCAACTCTTCCAACTAAAGTGACAAAACTGAGCACATTCTCGCCCAATACCCAACTATTTTGACCACAGAATGAAACACAGTAGACTACAGAAACTAAGGGAGTCCTACTGCTCTTCTGAGATAGTAATCCTATTAATAACAGCAATGAAATATTAACAAATTTTGCCTGTAAAATGATACAAGATGTTAGAGTGTGGTCATTAAAAAGGTGGGGGCAGACACCCAACATGAAAGTAGAAATCACGTCTTAATGAACTTGAATTAGTTTGAGTGACTCCTTGAAATCACCTTTTTTTATATATCAAGTTCTCATTTAAGATGATTAACACACAAATGTAGAAAAAAGTTACAAAATTTGAACTTAAGTCATGCTAACAAACATTTCTACAATTTTATATTTAAATTATAATTCAAGATTATAATCCATTTTATGGTATATAACATGAAGAAACATGATATTTCAATTCAAAATTAAATAATCAGTATCAACTTGTTATAACACAAGTTGCAGTTCACAATTTTACCAGATTTTAATAACCTGAAACAAACACAATAGTTTATTTAACAGTTTTACTTCAGATCACTTAGGTACAGGAGTCAACTACTCTATTGACAACACAAAGATTTGTGCATTTACAAGTTGTTTTGTATTTTGGCTAGGGAAAGAAAGAAACAAACAAACAAATCTAGAAAAAGAATTATTTCAGGCTATTGCTGTAAATAAAACAACAGAATGCGAGGCTCCACTTCATGTCCAATTCTGGTTGCCCTTCTTAGCCTCTACCACACCACTGGAACACTAACCCCCTTGAATCTAACTCCTCCCTCCTAGGGAAGGTGCAAATTATAGTGGAACTTGTTCATTGTTCAGAGCAGAAGCAGTTGTGTGTACTGAATTCAGCGTGAAAATTGCTTAAGGAAGTACAAGGAAGTTCTCAGATCCCCACCCTGCCCCTTTCTCCATGAACAACAATATTTTTCCAGTACAAGACAGCACATGTCCTAAGCGCAAATATTTTTCTGGTACTACTTAAAGCATATGTGACAGTAGGTGAGTGTTCAGACACCCTAGTCAACCTTACAGGTTCCAAAACAGTAGTTAAACTGTATGCTTAGGCAAATTTCTTGAGCTGAAAGCACTGCATGAACAAAGACAGTCCCTGGCAAGCAGACAAACATAAAATAACATTCAGGAAAAGAAAGATCAGAAACAGTAGTTCCGCTTTGCACTAACTCATTTTAAAAAGAATGTATCAAACCCAGCTAGCTGTCACCTTGATGCTACATCACATTATCTCTGAATTTATTCTCTGCTTTGTAAACTGTAACAGTACTTGCAAAGATTACCAAAATAATAAAAAAATACAATCAGAGCTGCTTACTGCCCTCACTGTGCTGCTAATATTCTAACAAACTATCACTATTCTTTCTTAAAATACTACAAGAGATTGTCTTCAGAGTAGGTCGCAACAACTCACTTCAGAAAATGGAAATTTCTGTAATGGAAGAATAGAATACAAAAATTATATGGAAAAAGGAAATTTTGCAAGTAAAATAAGGAAATTATGCAAGTATAAATCTAATTAAATGTTACTACCGTTTCGAGCAGCACTGCATCAGTCTATTACTGTGAAAAGTATCGATTGTATAACCTTTGTTAAATAAAAAGAAAGGTTCTTACAGTGGCTGACATGAATTATTTTAGGAGACTAAAATATTTTAAATGGCTGATAACCACATCATATAATACTATTACTATGAATGAGGTAGACAGCAGACTTGAACTTTACTTTGACTGTTGAGAACAGAGAAAACGTCATTTCCTTCACTGCCTGATTGCTCCCTCATGCTCTCTACACCAGAACACAAGTTAATCACAGTACAATTTCATGGTCATGTAACAATCACATCCAGTAGGAAGCATACAAAAATCCAAGAAGCATTATCAGCAGAAAAAAAGATTATAACAAACATAACTAACAATTCTCATGCTAGATAAACAATTTGTTAAAGACAGAGGAACCAAAACACTGACTGATACGTTCTTTTAAATGGGAAAAAGTAACCCTTGCAAAACTAAAGATTAGCTAGAAAAGGGAGATGAAGCCAAGCTTCAAAACCTAGGCGGCTTCCCTGTTTTCCTCTCCCCTTCTCCAAAACACACACCCAAAACCACAAAGGAGAGGATCCAAGAGCTGGAAAGGCTTATTATCTCAACATCACCATTCATTCTGGGAAGGAAGAGTAAGAGAGGATCTAAGATGCTGGAACAGAAGATTATTATAGAAAATGACTACAGCTTCCAGAGTCTTCCTCTGTATTATCTATGATATAAACACAGAATTACTATGGAAAATAGCTCAGATTATTCTATGTCACTGAAAGGATGATGTGTCTTAAAATTGAACTAATTGGTGTTTATCTAGTACTCTATTTAAACAAAGCACAGCAGAAATAACAAAATTAATCCCTCCTGAACTCTCACTTGCATACAGCTCCCAAAGATGACCTCTTTATAGAGTTCTATCACAGAATTAATGGAAATATATGCAGCTGTTGCACACATGAGATAGAACTGATCAACGAGATGCATTTTTTTGCTATTTTACAATGATACGCCTCAACTGTTTCACAAAGCAGGTAAAATGAGTCATGTACATTAGTGTCAACGTAATTTTCCATTTCATCTACACTTGTACAGACCATCATCATTCCAAAGAAATCTCTGAAAAGGTCTAAGATCTTTGTTATACAGGTGTACTAATTTCGGCTGGGACAGAGTTAATTTTCTTCACAGTAGCTTGTACGTTGCTGTGTTTTAGGTTTGTGCTGAAAACAGTGTTGATAACACAGGGATGTTTTAGTTATTGCTGAGCAGTGCTCACACAGCAACAAGGCTTTTTCCTCTTCCCACACTGTTCTGCCAGCAAGAAGGCTGGGGGTGCACAAGAAGCTGGGAGAGGACACAGCCAGGAAAGCACATCCCAGACCATATGATGTTGTGCTCAGCAATAAAAACTTGGTGGGGGGTAGTTTGCCTGCTGTTGCTTGGGGAATGGCTGGGCATGGGTTGCCTGGTGATAAGCTATTGCTTTTTTTGCATCACTGGTGTTTCTTGTTGTTGTCCCCCTCCCCCTGCATTTTTTTCCCCTCCTTATTAACCTGCCTATATCTCAACCCAAAGTTTTAGCACTTTTGCCCTCCCAATTCTCTCCCCAATACCAGCCAGCAAGCAGCTGCATGGAGCTTAGCTGCCAGCTGGAGGTAAACCACCACAACAGGTATCCATAATTCCATTCCCACCTCTCCGACTTTAATTCACTATTTCAGCATGTCATTTGAACATCTCTCCTTGCCCTCTTCAGAATAGTCATAGTTTCTAGCATGAAAAAAACACCAAACTATTTTCTCGTTTTCTTTTTCTCTTTTAACACCTTATAACCAACTAATCTCATTTGCAACTAATAACAACTGTCTCTGTAATGACAACAGGTAACACCTAAGCAGCAAGGTCAAAATGGGCCAAGTAGGTGCTGTGGGCAACACTGTCTTAACTGGTCTGCTGACCAAACTCCAACTTGGAACTAGGTTACTGTTTGCCGTGCTAATCCAATTCACAGGATGATTTAAATCTTCACCACACTGAAGGGTATCTCCAATTCTCACTTTAAATTTGTTTATGACTGGATTATTCCTTCGGCTCCTATGCCAACATTCTCCCACACCTGAAATAGACCCTCTCCTCTAGTTACTTTCAGGTAGTATTTCCTTCTGCTTACTTAAATGTGCTGTAACACCATGTCAAGTACAAATACTCTACAGTTACTTATTCTTACTTTTGCCAAAGTCTTTCTCCTCAAGTAGGGTATAAATGGTTACCTTCAGGAATGGTACACAGAGCTAAGTGCTATTGTATCAGCTCAACATCAAGTCATACATTAGATTACACAGAAAAGAATTCTTATGGAATTTGCTATTGGGAAAAGGGCAAACTACTTACATTAAAACAGAAAAATACTTTAGACGTTCATTACACAGTATGATGCTAGGAAAAAAACCCACATACTTAAAAGCATTTAATACATCTCTCACATTATATTTTTCCATTCTTGTATCAGAATTATATTAAAAAACAAGGGCATATTACATACATATTCCAAACAACTAATGGTGCCTGCCAGAGACACACATGCGTAAGTCTTGATTCTATAAGGATCTGCACATCTGAAGACTAATATTCAGTGTAAACATCAGAATTAAAGTTTATTTACCTAATTGAAACTAAGTCTACCGTAAGAGAAAACATCCTGCATTTTCCCGGGGGGGGAAATTACCTCATAAAAATTACATACAAAATGTATAGGCCTGTTCCTCTGCTCACTGGGGGAGAAGCAGAAGAAGCTACTCTTCCACTCAGTACTGAAAAAAATTGGATTTTCCAACTCTTCTTAATGCCAAATGCCAGATGACTAAAAATCACAACCATACTACAACTAAAAAACCCACGTATTAAATACATAATGAAATCAAGATAATAAGCAGGTGCCTTTTAAAGAATTGTAACAATCCTGGGTAATCAGAAGGTAGAACCAGCCAAAGCAGCATAGGATGCAATATTCCAAGGAAACAAGCCAATGTTGGGAGCTCACATTACTTATACAGTAGAAGACTACTGTGAGAAGGAAGCAATTTGAATTCAGTTCTTTCTTGTCAAAGCAGGTGGATGAGATCCAAGGAACATGCACTGAAGAGGAATTTAAATTATACTGATATCTATATTTTTAAAAAAAGTTAAATTCTACTAGAATGTTCAAGGTTTTGCTTGAATTGACTTGGCTTGCTTCCTTCCATCCAAGTGTTCTAGTGACTGTCTCCAATATCATACAAAACACTGTGGCAACACGTGGATTAAAACCCCCAAATTAAATACAAATGGATTAAAACCTTTCATCATTAACAAATACTGAAACTGTCCTTCTCCATGTCAAGGTATACAGAAACCCTCAATGACCCAGCAGTCTAAGTTGGTCAATTTAAAACTGTAAGATCAAATTAGTTGGACTGCAAATAATAGAAAACTAGAATTTCAATATTTATTTGAAAACAACTTTAATCAACTCTATTCTCAACTATGTAATAAGATTATTACATATATGGTGATAGTTTAATTAAAGAAATTTTACCAAGTTTGAATTCACAGTAGTAAAGCCATATAAACATGATGGAATAAAAAATGCCCCAAAAACCAATCTCTCCCTCAAAGAGATAAAACTTCAAGTAGACCATGCTGAATACATTTTCCCCCCGAAGGGGTTATTAGAATATGTTTCTAAATAAATAGCCAAAACTTGTTTCTTTTCTTGATATTTGCTTTCTATTAGCTTCAAGCAGTGTCAAAAAAACCCTCAATTCTTGCCTTCTCAGCTGAACTAAGGAAGTATTAACAGACTTCTGAAAAAACTAAAATAATTAAGTCTAAGGAGCCCAAACAACAGAACTGGAGAAACATACAGACATTTTCAACTCAAGGTCCCTTGCATTCAGACAATGATGATCCAGAGATGATCTCTGTGGACAACTTCTGCCAATCCAGTATGTCTAAGAAAAACCAGCAAGTTTATGTAAAAATACATACTGCAAATTTAGCACTTACTCTTATCTAAACATCCAAACCCCTGACAGGTCTTCCACAAAGATGAGGATTTGCTAAGAAACGAACAGTGTCAAGCACACACACTGCATAGAAATTTTCTCCAGGCTTCTAGCTGACCACTCTTCCTCTGACAGGGCCTCTGCCTTACTCACTACTTCCAAACTGTGAACTACTCCAGTTTCAGTATGTTTTCCTGTGCTGAAGATGTATGGAGTAACTAGCAAATGTAGATTATAGTATTTTCCTCTCCCATTTCTTCACATTGTAACAGTGTAATCAACTTTCAGTAACTTTTGTCTATCTTCAACATTAATCCATACGTATGTAAACAGCAAACAGACAAAAAATGAAAACTTCATAAAGCGCCCCACTGGGATCTCAAATTGCCAAAGAATTGTTCAATTTTGTCCAATACTGTTATTCCCCTGGATTATCAAATCAGGTTGACCTGCCTAAAATTCGTAATAGTGTATAGAAATTCATTACAGGAAAACAGTATTGAAATTTAGGTAGCCTGCACAAAAAAAAACATTCACTGTGAAAGCTGAAATGGTTCCTTAAATGGAATTCCCAAGATACACATTATACCACTGTGTCTTCCTGTAAACCCTATAAACAGGTTTCTTCATCATATCTTCTAGGCTGCACAGAGATCTATCCTCCCTTCCCTCAAATCCTCCTGAGCACAGTGACTGTAAGACGGACAAAAAAACCTATTTGTGGGAGTCCAAGAAGAGGCTGATAGCAGCACCGGGCCTTTCAGGGTGCAGCTTTTGTTCTTTGTTTTAATCCAGGAAGCTAACCTAAAGAGAAACTGGATTGGAAGAAATACAGACACAGGCACAAGCACATGTAGCATCAAAGTGTGAATTTCACCTGTGTACAGTCTCCCACTGCAGAAAGAGTGTTTCTTTCCCCTCAAAATTACTGAGTCCAGACTTTAGCATATACTCCCACTTATAGTTTATTTACACATATGCTCTTATGACTGCTGTTATTTACTGGGGTCAATTAACCCTTCTACTTAGTCTCCTCTATCTGCACAATTATAGCTCACGCAGCTATAGGACACGGACAGAAAAGAGCAAAGCTCCATGCAGATTTTAAAGTCCCTGCTGTGGTCTTCACATAGCATTTACATAACAGCAAGTAATTCTTGTACAGACAAAACAGCCTTAAGGGTATATTTGAACACTTCCACTTGCTTTCCATTCCAATGTATTATGCTGCTGCAACTTCATAGTTATACCTTCATATCTGTAAACAAGGAAGCACAGACTAATCACATTATTTAAGCAGCATTCCAAACAAACAGCAGTTATATTTGAGTCTGGCAACTCTTGATTAAATTCTGTATAGATCTCCCTAGTTGTGCTCTAGAAAACCCTGAAACCCTCTAATCAACTGAAATATTAAGTTGTATCATTAGCTTAGAAAAACACAGAGTAGCAACCTTTGAAGCGTGTAGAGAAGTATTTATGTATACGTACACATGAAGTAAAAAACCAAAAGCAATGAATACAAACTTTGTACAGGCGAGGTGCTTCAACTTTCGATGACATTAATCCTCTGAAAAGAATGATAATATAAGAAAGGAACATTACATGTTGTTACTTCCCGTGCCGTATTTTCTGATACGTTAAAGGTTTGCAGCAAATCCTATTGAAGTATTTCTCTACCTTTATTATCTGCAATTCAAAAGACAATAATTATATGTCTGATGGTTCTCATTGGGCTTTTTATCTGTGAAGCAATCTTCTCACTTATTCTTAATTTTATTGTTAGACAGTCATTCATACAGAGCTACAGCTTCCCCACACCCCTGCTCACAATAGAATACTATTGGGGAATATGCAATGCTGGTGTAAATTCAGAAACCTGAAGGTACCACCTGTTTGCACTCAGCCTTACTACCTGCTCCTTCAGCTCATTAGGTATGACATCTTCAAACAGAGAATCACTGACATATCTACTCAGTAGAAACTACTCTAGTGGCCTCATTCTGCTTAAAATTAATTCAGAATCATTCAGTCCAATGGGGTTTTATGACTACATTTTCTGTAATTATCTTCCTCCCTGCTAAACCGAGTCAAGACTACTGTCAAATTGCTTCACTGACTACTTGGGAAGAAGAGGAGGGGTGACACACATATAGATCACACATTGCCAAGGATAAATGAATTGTAGTCATTATTAATAACACTTATATTCTAACATGTGGCTGAAAAGCTCGTTTTCTGCAGTAGTAAATCCCTCTGCTTCCCCTCAATATTATATGGGTCTCCATCCTTTACTAAATCTACAGAAAGCTTTCAGCAGTATCCAAACTTGTGTCTTCTCTCCTTAAAGAAGTTTTTTATATTTAGATCAAAGAATGGAAATAGACTTTTTATTTACATCTTTAAACACAGTTACAAGAAAAGGATAGCCATGTACATCTATTTTGATCAAGCAGGGCATATCTTTCAAATACTTTGTTCCAGCCTTTTTTGATACCTTCTCCCACTACCCCTGTATATTGGTCTCAGGCTCAGAACTCATGGCACAAGTTGCTGAAAAAGTGCATTAATATACAAGCAATTTTGTTGCTTACCAAGTACATAGCCACCTGACCAGAATACAGAAAGAATCTTGCCTAGAGGTACAGTTTTCCAATATGCTTTAATCTAACCCAGCTGAGGGTAACCACCGAAAAAAGTGGTTCTTCTTATTCCACACGTCTCTTCATGCTTATTTGCATACACAATCACTGCCAAGGTACAAAGTATAACTAACTAGCTTGGTAATTTTAGTCTTCATTTGGTCAGCGAGCTTTTCCAACTCACTGTAGAGCTGCATGATCAGGCGTTGCCACACCTCATGTGTATCACATTTTGAGAAGGAAGAGCTAGGAACAGAACTGCCCACTGCAGTGGATGCCCCCAGGTGCACTGTAACAAATATACCGCAAAACCATATGAAGTTTACCCACTATGTTTCATCAGCATTAGTATTTTCTGTAATGGAGTAAGTTTTACAACAACAATATTTCTTTATCAGGTAAGGGCTGGGGGGATGCCTGCAGCTGTATAGTCCTCTTCATATTCACAATGTATATAGTGTTTTCTCACGCTTTATCTCATGTCTTATGTTAAAATTTTTGTGTAAATTCTGATCCTAGAGACTACAACTCCAGCACACAAACAGAATAGCTATCCAAGTAGAGAGGCAGGTAGCACAACATTTTGAAAACGGCATAAACTAAATTCACTCAGGTATTTTTTGCTGCGTAAAGCAAGCAGCATAATGTATATATCCCTATGCAAACAGAAGAGTCAGCTACTACTCAGACCAAAGAAAAACTTCTCAGAAAGAAAAATGTAGAATGATGTTCAATGTGTTAAACGGCACAAATCTTTTTTGATACTTAATATCCTTTTCCTCCTGCCTGCATTACCTATATCATGCCAGTACAACTGCCTGTTCACGCCTGCTATAAAACGGCAGAGGGACCTTACCAGCTGAAACATAACACTAGATTAATAAAGTGAAAGTTTAAAACTTCAACTTAAAGTTTAAAACACTTTTATAAAAATACGGATCAGTTCCTTCATCTGGTTTTACCATGTGGCTACGGGTAGGATGGGGAAGAAAAGAAATACTTTAGCCAAGATTAGTGCTACTGCTAGGGAAATATGGGGTGTTAATTATAACAGACTAGAATAACAGAAAAAACAGAAGATTAAATTCAACGTGGAAACAGGAAAATGTGTGTCGAGGGACGTCATTTATTTCTTTAGTAAAGAATACGGGAGGACAAAACACTGCAGAGAAACAACCAAATTATGACAGACCCCTAGAAGAGTCTGATCAAAGGATATACTACAATTATTCAGATCAGAATAACTGTAATTCACAGAATAAGCAATTTTACCAACCACGTGTAATGATATACAGTATACAGATCAGTATGCAAAAGGTTGTTACCAACTGTCTCATGAAAATACCAACATACTAGACTAAGTAAAGCATTGCAAGTCTTTGGAAACAAAAAAGCAGCAACTTTCTGCCTCAATAGTTGATTTTTCAAATATTCTTGCCAAGACTCAGAACTGACATCTAAGGAACCCATAACAAGGTAAAAGAAACTAATAACCAATCTTAAATTCCACAAAACAGGTATTATAAATCAGTGTAATTCTTTAGAGAATTGAGACTTTTTACACCTCCTCTGTCATTGCAACCCAACATTACAAAGCACTCTATATGTGTGAATTTCCTTGAAGTACCTGTAACTCCAGTAGAAACAGTCAGGAATCTACTCATTGAATTCCATTTCAAATTTAAGTGGGTGGGAAGTAAGCCTTGAGGGATGGTAGAATTTAATGGTTTGAAATAATATGCATCTTCTCCGTTTTCTCTAGAATGTTTCGTGCAAGATAAATGGACTTCCCCTCCACTCCCCTTGTTTACCAGATTCAACTGACACATTAGTTTCTCAGAATATAGAAAGAGAGAGTGAAAAATCAGGGACAGAAATTCTCAGTAGGATGTGTTGAGGAGAGACTCAGTACATCCAGTCCTCCTCTCCATCAGTTTTCTCAAAGAGTCATTAGTTCATTTGAGTGAGTATTTACTTCAGTCAGCAGAATTGTAGCTTGTACTGCACGCAGGAGCAGAACTGCACACACTCTCTAAGCACAGTGGGTTTATGGCTTCCTGAAAGCCACAAGGAAACCAGTAGCTCTGTTGAAGATTGTGAAACGTGTTTGCCTAGTTCTAGAGACGATGAATCACCAATAACTCTTAATTTGCCACAGAAGCTTGATATGTTGTCCTCTGGAATTAAGAGAAGTCAAAAGTAGCCTCAGTTCTTCTGATGCAACCTTTAAGAAATTAACCTGGACCTAGGTCTTTATATTTTTCCCTTTGAGCACTGAATACAATATAGCTATTTCAGATTCATAGTAGCAAGTAGAAATTTAAGACTTCGAGCTTGTGGTAATACACATGTTGCCTCTTCATGTCAAGCTCAGCCTCCTCACACACCCCCAACAGAGTAGGGTAGTTAGTCTCCCAGTTAGGTGAGGTTAGTCTCACTCATTTTTAAGATCAGAAACTGAAGCACAACCCTGCTTGGAAAAGTGAGAGTTTCTGCTAAAATACAAAGATGACAGAAATAAAGATTGCAGACACACAATTACATTTGAAATAGGGAAAGCATTTTCAATCAAGTCATTTCCATCTGTCTGAAAAACATATCTGAAATTAAATATGCCCAGAACAAAATCCTGTAATTTGTAACTCATCTGAAAGGACACAATGAGCTTCTTTATGAACATTATCTTTAAGTCTGACCTTTAAGTTCAAAGTAGTCAAACACGAGCAGCCCAACTCAAAAAACCAAAGACCTGATAGTAAGAAATTATCTCACCCCTCTGCAATAACAATTGCTGGATTCTTCCACCACATCCATCCCTGTAAGAAAGAAATTTCTGCACAGTCTGATGTGCCGCTCCCTATTTATTACCTTTGGTAATATCTAAACAGCGAACAGGCTGTCCAGAGAAGTGGCAGAGTGTGCTCTGCTGGAATTAACTCACAACTACTGCTTGACAGGGCTCTCAACCTAATCTAAGGCCCTGCTTTCAACAGATGATCTCCACAGGTCCCATTCAATCTAGACTTCTCTATGACTTAACTTCATACATTTCCAAAAGACTTCTGTTACACAAGAACATCTCTTCAGCATTCGCTTGCAGTCAATGTGATAAATGAAAGGCTTAACAGAAACAAGTCTCTCAGGTATCTGAGTGACTCTTAAAATTTAATTAACATCTTTAATTGTTTGTATTGACAACTGGAAAAGCATCCCAAACATTCAATAGAACCTACATTTAGAAACACAAAATGTTGCATTCAAGGTAGGATTTAGTTTGATATTAAAACGTTTAAACCTGCATGTTTTCATGCATGCTATCTGCCTAACCTCTTGTAAGTGCAAGCCCGTCAAGAGCTGAGGAAGCTGTGCAGCAGACCAGCCAGGAGGTGTGCTTCAGGACTTGCCCACACATTCTCCAAAGCCAGCAGAGAGCTGATCAATACAATCAGTGGAACACAAGAGATTTGATGCACATGAAGCCCCTAACCTTAGGCATCTTACCCTTTAACGGAGTCCTGTTTCAAGAGTTTATACTCCCATGACAGAATCAACAACCTAGTAACAGAAGAACGAGTGACATATAACATGAATTTAAGTCACAAAGCCAGTTTCTCAATTTTTTCTCAGCACCAATACTCTCATATTTTAACAGTTGTAAACATAAAGCACTGTTTTACATAAATTTTTACAGAAACTCAAACAAAGAAAAAATGACTACTATATTTTCACTTGGCTTATTTATGAATCAAATTTTTATGCCCTAATCAAATATGAATTGGAAAGTCAAGCTACAGCATATTTTGCAGCAGTTCAGCTCTCCTTGTTACACAAGCATTCTGTTCTTCCTACTTCAGATACAACACAGCTTTTTACACCTACATGCAAAGTTTAATTACAGAATTAGTGTATCTTCAGTTCATGATGCCATTCCCAGAAAACCAGTATTTTCATCATAATTTCATGTCATAAGACAGGGATTTGCATTCAGTAGCTCTAGTCCATTTAGTTAAGAAAACAAATTTTTTTCCTTTGTAGTTAAACATGCATTTTAACACATAACCCCCCCCCCAAGACAATTTAGCATCAACATTTTTGAACTTTTGCACTATTCAGCTCAAAAGCTATTCCACCACAGACTGCAGACATAATGGAACTAAATGAAAATAAACTTCAAACAAGCAGCATGAAGGCAACTTATTAAGCTTCACAGATAATAAATGTCTCATGAAATACATAAGCAGATCAGTGTCCAAAGATGCAAACAAAAATGGAGCATCTGTATCCCAGATTTTTAAATAAAGTTCATGTAAACTTTGAGAACTAAGGAACAAAATCAGAAATCAAACAGAAATCAAAAACACCAGACTAGACTGGACAAAGAGATGCAAGAATGAAGATTATTTCTTAAACCCTTGATATCTAGCCTGTATTTTGCTTCCATGAATGGCCAACAGAATATGCTTAAGTAAATGCGGATTATAAAAGCAGGGCAAGACTGCTGCAATAGTCCCCTCCTACCAGCATCTAGCCACCTGTGGCTTATACTCTTCCTGCACAAAGACTGTTTCTGCAGGTTTGACAACCCTTGCTAAACTTTCATTTAATCACTTTTTAAGCCATTTAAACTTTTGGGATCAATGCAATTACAACCTGCAGGAAAGAACATTTTTTTGCTTTACTTTAAATAAGACTAGCTCCTTACAGGATCTCTGGATCTGCATTACGAAAAATTACAATCAAGTATTCTCCATGTCTATGCCATTTACAATCTTACAAACCTCCGTTACCATCCATCTTCCTCCTTTTCTTCCCCTCCAGGGAGCAAGCGGCATAGTATTCTTGATCTCTTCTGGAAGATACTCTGTATTTTCAATCTTCACTGTTGACTTTCTATGCATCATTTCTAAATCTACTGTCTCTTTGGGAGACAGCATAGAGCAGAACTACACATTGAAGTGGTGTAACAACTTTTTTTTTCCCGCTATTGTTTTCTTATTTGTCTTTTTGACAAAGAAATCAGTATTTTCATTGAATCATTCACAGCAATTCCAATTTTTCTCCCTCCCCATGGTAAGTCTTACTTAGAGCCCCTGTTTGTGCATGCACAATTTAGACCTGTTTCATCCTCCACTTCCCCCTTTACGCCCATATGGATTAGTTTGCATTTATCAACGCTTAACTTCTGCCATTTTATCGACAAGTGGGTTAGTATAGCACAATTGTGGGCTTTTTAACAGGTTGTTTTTCACTCAAATATTTTCTTTTGCCAACCTTTGTCACCTCACAATTCACTCCAAAACAGTATGAACCTCTACAGAACTGTAATATCTCTCAGTAGGGAAAACAGAACGTTTACTCCTTGACAACTCAGTACCTGCAAGAACCTTGGGTGAGCAACCTGGTTGAAGTTTACTGTAAAATTGGATTACCACACACTTACCTACACACTCATCGACTCTGCCTTACAGATTTGTGATGGTAAGTTTCCTCTATGCAAAGCCTGCGCCTTTTCTTCCTCACCACAGCGCACACACACATCCATTCTGTTCTCTACCAGCTTCATTCTTTGCTACAGTTCAGACTTGCCAGTCTGAAATTCTTGAGATTTCTTCATCTCTTATATCCTTGACACTTGTTCTTTTAAAACAAAAACAAACAAAATGACCAACACTACTCACATTTAGTATCTCCCATTCCTCTGTTAGAAAGCAACGAAATTTTAATATTACATACTTTATTAAACAGTTCAGCAATTTCCAGTGAGAGGCCCTTTAAAAACTCTTAAACCTAACAAGTTAATATGAACTTTGGTTTAAATTTCAAATCGGGAATTTTTTTCTGACTCATTCCTTGTAATTCCACTATAGGAAGCTTCCCCAGCTTCCATATATAATAAGGCAAATCATGTATTTTGGTCTCCTTCAATACCTTTATATTCCCCAAATGCTTCTGAAATACTACAGAATCATAGAATACCAGGTTGGGAGGGACCTCAAGGACCATCTGATCCAACCTTTCTTGGCAAAAGCAGAGTCTAGACAAGATAGCCCAGCACTCTGTCCAGGCAAATCTTAAGTGTCCAACACCGAGGAATCTACCACTTCCCTGGGGAGATTATTTCAATGGCTGCTTTTTTCAGAATGAGAACACTTTCCTCTTATGCCCAATTGGAATCTCTCCAGGAGTAACTTGTACTCATTACGCCTCCTCTTCTCCAGGTGACTCCTTGTAAAAAGGGAGTCTCCATCTTCTTTGTAGCCACCCTTTAAATATTGGAACACAGTGATAAGGTCTCCCCTAAGCCTTCTTTTCTCAGGAGTGAACAAGTCCAGTTCTCTCAGCCTTTCCTCATATGGCAGGCTTCCCAGTCCTTTGATCACCTTTGTGGCCCTTCTCTGGACTCTCTCCAGCCTGTCCACATCTTTATCATCTACAAGCCATACAGATATGGGTGTGTTTGCTTCTCTGCTATTTGTTCGTACGGATTTTATCACTGGCTTTTCATAAGCTTTTATCAATAGCTGGTACACACCTGCTCTGTTAACAAAACACATGACAAAGAATCACCAGATGAGCTCTAAGCATTTTGCTCCCTTCAAAGTGTCCTCAATCCTGTATTACTCTTTTCAAAATAAAAAAATATGTGCTTTAATGAGTCTTTTTTGTGACTACTACAAAGCTGAATTTGAACATATTTTAGCGTATGCTTGAGCATGTAATGATGAGAATGCCCACTATTACAGACCAGCTCTTCGGGTGCTACATCATAAAACAAACTCATGGGTAGTGCTTGAGAAGGACTCAAGAGCTGCTCACATCTTAATTGAATGTTACATGTCAATGCAGTTGATTTATTTACCTAACATGACTAAGCTTTCTGTAAAGTACAGCGAGGTAAACATTCATACCTATGTAATAAATGCTATGAAATTAAAGACTTTTCCACAGATTATCGGTCCTCATTCCTGGCCTGTTAAGATAGCATCCTCATTTTAAAACCACTGATATTGCAGCTGACCATTTTTAAAGACTTCTGGCATTCATACATATGCACGCATACATTTGGTTTTGCATAGCTGCATACTGATGAAACTATTTCTTGAGACTTCTCTGTTATTTTCTACTATGTTCTACTTGCTCATTTGCTTGGTTGGTGACAACTGAAGACTGAAATACATGTTTTAGTAATGCTTCGTGATTTTTCTGGCAAGAACAGGCTGCTGCTGCAGAACAAGACTGCCATTATGTTTCTCAGTCCTGTTTCTGGATCATTTGGCAGTACGAACAAAAGCTACAAGTCCACTTTCCACACAGCCCACCTCTTCAGTAATACTTTGTCATGTTATGCAATCCTTCAAACATTCTTACTTTTTTCTTAAAAGTTTTTTTTTTCCCAGAAGTAAGCACACATGCATAGCAATGATGATGCATTCTTATTCTATACTTTTTAAAGTATAACCAGCTACTACAAACTACTATTACATATATCAAAGTCACTTAAGTTTCACAGTTTAGTCAAGGTTAGAAAAGCAATTACACCGCTGCTGTTCCCTTCATGGACACAAGCATACAATGTATTAAATAGGTGTGATACGACTTATAGAATAAAATAAATCCTGGCATATAATGATAATTCTAAGCCAGGCATGTGAGCATATTTATATCAAAGTAGGTGTTTATTTTGACTGCTAGACTTATTTTTTTTAAATAAAATATAGAGTTAAAACTGATCAAACTATGTGTGTAGTAACCCTTCCCACATCCTGCAAAAAGGGAATCTTCATGCTTTTTGATTATCATCCTGATGACAGGGGCAATCATTTGCTACAAA
Organism: Phaethon aethereus; assembly: GCF_964289735.1. Taxonomy (NCBI): domain Eukaryota; kingdom Metazoa; phylum Chordata; class Aves; order Phaethontiformes; family Phaethontidae; genus Phaethon; species Phaethon aethereus. The sequence continues at coordinate 39,175,542 of NC_138582.1, read as the reverse complement.
ATTTTTAATGCCTTCAAGAAGGTTTCATATACCTTTCTGTTAAGCAGTCAGTACTGTGAATTGTCAAAGACTAGATAACCAAGGACAGTAAGCTCTTGTGCAGTGTGAAGTTCTAAGAACAGCTAGAATAAAATGAAAAGATCCCTTTGTAATATGAGGAAATCTACATTTTATTTTTAACCTCCATCCTTGCTGTAGATATCTGACTGCAATTATTTTTTTGTCCTTTTGGAAATGAGTAGTTTAAAAGGTAATTTAGAAGTTGGAAATTACTAAGCTTTCTTTCAGACTTAAATACAAGATCCTTATAAGCTCATTATACTTTGAGAAATGGACAAAAAAAAAATATTCCCATTAAGCAGCCTGCTCACTACAGTTACTTCAAAAGCAATCTGCAAGTAGGGATGACAAAACAAGCAGCAAAACACATGACACTGCAAGACTCTTACCCATTTCAAGCACTAAAATTTTAAAGGTCACATGCAAGTCTATACATGAATTATACTACTGGAAACCGCTTAATTAAAAAAGCATTGTACCACTTCCTTCTTGCCATAGCTCTGAATCATAAGAAAATCATAATCTTTCCCACATACAAGAAGATAGCCAGGAGACTACAATTTAATGATTGTCTATAAAATTCATCAAGCTACATTTGACACAGAAAAAAACCCAACTGAGTAACAAAAAAAGTACGGACTTCAGTTTATTTTCATGTCTACGGTATGCCCCCCAAAAAGGTTACAACCGTATTAACTTTGTAATTTTCACTCAAAATAAAATTTGCATTTGTAAGGAAAGCGTAAACTTTAAATCAGAAGTCCTAAGATCTTTCAAATGAAGCTTTCAAAGTGATCACACTGTATTAAAGTCCTGATTCCTTCATTAGATTCTTGTATAGGAAGCAGCTCAGACTAAGATTTTTGAACAAACAGAAGAAGTAAGAATATGAGCATTACAGTACTGTGAAAGTTCCAGTGTGGCTGCCTTCAGCACAGCACATATGCATTAGAATATTAATACCATGAAACCTTTATTTTCCATCTCCTATCTTTTCTTTACATCCAAAAGAATTATTTTTGAAACTTCAGACTGCTTAAAGACAACTACTTATATGACAAGTAATCTTTCTTTCCTCAGATGCTGATCAGGAGGCAAGTGGAAGACTACTTAAAAAGGTCACCACTACACAGTATTGTTAACTCCATCCATGTTGCACACTGTGTTACAAGAAAGTGCTTTTTTTTTACTGTTGCTTACCAAAGCTGTGAAGAACAAGACAATTAAGGTATTCAGTTCAGTATTTACTGGATCCACATCCATAACATCATGAAAAAGCATACTGGCATTGACTACAGAAATGGTTTATATATATACACATATACATACACACATACATTTTTTATTTAACAGTAATTACTTACACTTTATACTGCACTAAGATTGTGCCCTTCCTACTTGTTCTTTAAGAGCATTTTAGGACACGTGATTATATAAATGCTGTTAGAAACAACAACAGTCAAAGAACTTTCAAAATCACCTTCTCTGTTATAAAAGGATACTTGGTCTTTGTAACTATTTGTTATTATCAAAATAATGGAAGTTTCTTCATATTTCAGAAGCCAGCACATAACTCCGTGGCTATTTCTAGGCAATCTGTGATCATATGCAAACACCTTCCACCACCAGCTAGTGCTCACCAGGCATCTGTTAAGATTACGTTTGATCTGTGCTAGTCAAGGCTTGCTTTATTATTATTACTCATTTTATTTAAGTCATTGGTATGTAAAACTATTTCAGCCATTTCTACCTCTACGGAGGTAGAAAACTTTTACATAAGTTAATTATGAATCATTAGTGCATGTACCATCACAGGTACAAGGTGTATACAAAAATAAACCTTTAAAATCACAAATATCCTTTAAGTTTTATAGATATTGGCAATAAACAGTAGAAGAATCTCTAACTTTGTTTTAAAAGGTCCTCAAAATTACACTTTATTGTTATTTAAAGAAGAAATTTAAAACCCTTCCTTTCCTTGTGAGAGTATTTCACCCTGACTGAGCCCTCCTTCTGGTCCAGTTTCAGAGAGCAGCTTTGGGCAGGAGGGAAGGGGGATTTTGGGTTTGGAGGGGGAGGCAGGGGACGTTATTAAAGTGAACTCCTACACAGAAGCATGAAAGAAACAATCACCCAAAGGGTAGAGGTAAGAAACATCTTAGTGCCATGCCACCTGCCTCATGTTCATCACTTGGAAGGCCTCGAGAAAAACCAAGCAGACAGCCAGCAGCTTCTGCTTTCATGCTTCCGCTTTTCACCTCGAAAAAGAGGCGATCAAGCAAAGAATAGCCCAAGTGCTGCTCTTCCTTCAGTGTAAAAGACAGCGTTAATAATTTGAATGCAGTATTTTGTTTTGAGCTTTACAATAAAATGTAAGTCTCGGGGATGTATGTTAAACTTAGCTCCTCCTCCTTTCTGCATCTAAGACACAACCCTAAAACTCCTCCAAACATCCCTTTAGAGACAATTTTAAAGAAGAAAACTGCTTCTCTCTACAGCAAAATTTCTAAGCATTCTAGATCTATTTATATGCATAACTATGCACACACGATCACACAAAATAAGTGTCATGTCTTAAATCACAAGTGGAAGACATCCAAGTGTCTCATTTCACTGCAGGTGAAGAAAATTTTAATCGTACTTCTCAGACACTTAGGCAGTCTTTATCCAGCTTTCAAACTTTTATGCAAATGCAGTTGTCCTATTCCAGCAATTTTACTTACAGCAGTTATAAAGCTCTGTTTCCATTTCAGGATAATGAAGACAGAGGTTAATTTATTCCCATCCACTTCCCCGTACACTGCACAAGATTCAGTGCAGCATTCTTGCAGATGTCACAGTCCATTAGCCAAATGAAGCAAGCAGAGTTAAGACTCTGCATTTTACAGCTTTCCTGAGTTGCAGAAAAAAATCTGTGAGTTTATGCCAGCAGCTGCACTCTCGGTCCATGCAATAGCACCACTCAGACCTTTATACACACAGTTACAACCTGCAAGGTTGCTTGCCAGGCACGCACAGCTGTGTTAGTTTCACAGACAACAGAAACACACCTTTGCAAAAAACATCTTCATTTGAAAGGGCATTCTCATTACTTTATGTTTATTACCTGCATTAAAAGTATACTGTTGTGCACAAGTATGTGTTAATTTGCAGCACAGTTTTAAAATTAAAATATGATGGGAAGGTACCAAAGAAATCAAACCAGTGCCACACTATTTATATTGAATTTGCAGATTTTAAACTTTGTAAGTGTACCTTGTACTATTCAACTGGACAGCTGAGCTCTGTAGTATAAAATATTATTTAACATCTTTGGTAAACCCCAACATTTTTATCTCCATTTGAAAGTCTGAAAATATCTTCTCCCCAGTTTCTCTCAAACTGCAAAGTTGCGCATTGCAATGCTGAAGCATGTTGGTCACTCAAACATTCCTGACAACTAACTGCAATGAAAACTGGCGCTCAAGAGTCCTACGCTGACGCCAAGTAAAAACACAGAGCAGTAAAACACCCCTGTATCCAGTACTGACTAAAGTCTCGACATGAAATATTTACAAACCTAATTATACTTTTATCTCTAAATGAAAAGAAGTAACATTACAAAACCCGTTAAGATTATTAGAACAGCAAGTGCTAAAGACAGTGAGTGCAGAATTTGTATAATTAATGGATCATCTTTTTTAAACGTATCTCCCTCTGTGTTTAAGAGCAGACACAAAAGAGGGCTTGATTAAACCCAGTTACGTCAAGGGTTGGATATATTCAATTATCTTAATAAATCTTAATTTTTTTCTGACACAAGAAATACAGGAAATGAAAAAAGATTGAAGAGCACTGGACAGCAGACATTATCCATTTGAATAAAAACAAGTATTAAACAGTGTAAGATCAATAACCATGTAATCACATACCACATTAGCATAAATTATTCTGATACACATACAGGGGGGAGGGGGAACAAAACATTCTGAATGGAAATCAACAGTTAAAAAAAAAGCCCACAGCAATCATGCCTTAGATGTCTTAATAAAAGACTCTATTGCTTTTGGTAAAATTTAGTTATGCTGTTAAAAGTGTGTATTCAATTCCAAAAAAAAAAGCTGGGATAAAAGACAAAAAAACCCAACCACCCAAGCATGACAAAACAGCTAGTTAGATAATACAATTAGAATGAAACTGGTTCAGCAGAAAAATTAAATAATACTAGAACAGAAGAACAACAGCATACCTGCAAAAAACAGAATCTGAGCCGGTGAAACAGGCAGCCATGCAAGTTTATCAAATTAGACAGAGGCCACTTTGGTCAAGTGTAAATCTTTTCAGGGTTGGGTTTGTCTTTTTATTTTAAAATCTACCAGAGGTGCTACTGAGAATTTTTTCTTTGCTCAAGCTCGCAAAAATCACAGGAGGAAAAAAAAAAAGATTAAAACAACTGAGCAGAAACATAGTTTAGGAATCTAATCAAACAGAATCACAGAATCATTAAGGTTGGAAAAGACCTTTAAGATCATCAAGTCCAACCGTCAACCCAACACCACCATGCCCACTAAACCATGTCCTGAAGTGCCACGTCCACAGATTTTTTTGAAGACTTCCAGGGATGGTGACTCCACCACCTCCCTGGGCAGCCTGTTCCAATGCCTGACCACTCTCCCAGTAAAGAATTTTTTCCCAATATCTAGTCTAAACCTCCCCTGGCACAACTTGAGGCCATTTCCTCTGGTCCTATCACTAGTTACTTGGGAGAAGAGACCAACACCCACCTCACCACAACCTCCTTCCAGGTAGTTGTAGAGAGCGATAAGGTCTCCCCTCAGTCTCCTCTTCTCCATAACAACCCCAGTTCCCTCAGCTGCTCCTCATAAGACTTGTGCTCCAGACCCCTCACCAGCTTCGTTGCCCTTCTCTGGACACACTCCAGCACCTCAGTATCCTTCTTGTAGAGAGGGGCCCAAAACTGAACACAGTATTCAAGGTGCGGCCTCACCAGTGCCGAGTACAGGGGCACAATCACTTCCCTACTCCTGTTGGCCACACTAGTTCTGATACAGTAAAATGCTGCAACCAAATGCATTGCTGCTTTGGGATCTTTCACTAGCACGAGTACCTTTGATCACAGTTTACAGAAAAGCTACAAGTAGCCACTTCAGAGAATAAAAACCATCAGAATGCAGCAATGATCACTCAGTTCAGGAAATTTTTGCAATTTGTCACTTCTGAAGCAGCAAAAAAAAAAACCAAAAACAGTAGGCAGGTAACCAAGGTGGAATAAGTTAAATTCCCTCCCAAAATGAAAGCTCCATTTGTTATTTTTGGGTTTCACACACACAAACAGCATTTCCACAAGACACTAAATACACAAGCTTCTTGGTATAATGTTTAAAAGTACAAGCATAGTTTCACTTACAATTACCATAAAATCAACTATGACTTTTTTATTAAAGGAGAGGAATTTCCAAAATAGAATCATCCTTTTTGCAGTTCGAGGAAGCATCCAGTGTGACTGCCTATTACAAACTCCCGGAAAGTACAGCCATGAGATGCAAGACATGTCTTACAGCAGAAATCTAAGACATCTCTGCAGCAACTTTTACTTGAATTAAAGTCATACAAAGATTTGCAACATCAGAGAATAAAACCAACCTATTGTTTTCCTACCCATGTCTAAACAGATGCAACAGACTTAACCCTGATTCTTGCACTATTTTTTTCATTCTCTAATTCATATGGCTCTCCAAGCATGTCTCACTGATAACAAAACCACACACGGTTGAAACGAGGGGTAACATTACTCTGAAAGTTGTATCAGGTACAGAGTTAGTACAACCTCCACATTCCCTACCCAAGCTTCAAAGCTGCACTTGACTCCAGCATCATACTAAGAGTTCAGATTCCTCAAGACTTCAAGTTCTTTTGAGAGCTCCTGCTTCCCAGCTAAAACCTCATCATCTACTAAGACATCCACACTGAAAACTAAGATGTAAAGCTTCACATTAGAGAAAAATAACAAACAAAATCAAACCCAGAAATCCCCAAAGAAACCCAAGCAAAGTCCCCAAATACTAAGCAGAATACCTAAAACCTAAGACCATGGATACAGTGGAAAGAAGCAACATGAAAACTGTGTGAAAAAATAACAAAACTTGTCAATATTTATCAATTCAAATGAAATTTTACCAAGCCTCTTCCACACTGGTAGTTTGGCAGTTTTTACTTCTAATCACGTAAAATTAAGAACTGAAGAACACAGGAGTTACAGTAGACTAAAATGTAGGGAAAATGCCTTATAATGTATCCCAAAAACTTAAATTGTTAGAGGGCTTAATTTTTTTTTTTTATATCTTTCTCAAGTCCTTGCTGACTGTCTTTTTTTTTCTCACTCACATCATGTATCAGCTCCACTACCTTGCCTCAGATCAACATTAGGCAAATACACTAATAATTACCTAGGTCATTGTACTCATCCTTGTAACAATGTTGGCACAATACCACACGTCTTCCAGTCCTTTGGAATTTTCTCAGTGTCCTAAGATTGATTAGAAATCAGCAAGGGAGTTTTGCCAGGTATTTCAAACTCCTGGGACTTGACAGAGCTATTTTTAGCAGCTCTTTTACATTTACACTCAAAATGGGAAGTATCATATAGCAACTATCATCTACCTTATCCCTCAAAACAGATATTTTTATTTAACACTCCCCTGCACTCCATTAAGATATCTGTAAAATATATATATGCTGGGGTTTTTTTGTTCTGGTTTTGCTTTTTTTTTAATTTTAAGTTCTGACACTACGTGTTTTTTCTAGAAACAAAACACACCAGCTACCATTTGTTCAACTGTCCTTGTACAATATTCTCTTTCTATAAAATCTCACAGAAGCATTTTATGTTTTCCCTGGTTGTTCGGAGACTTTTTGTACATGTGTGATTTTTCTTAAAGGGTTGGTTTGCCTAACAGTAACCTATAGTTTCTTCTATTATTTACTCATGGAAAGGACACAGTAATAACTGCCAACTATGCACAGAATACTTCTTGGTCTGTATCCATCTGACTAGCACAGCTAGATCACGTATTTTTGGCTTTCAGACACACACAATAGTGTTCTGCCTCCTCTAACAGATAAAACTATCAAGCTTCTTACTCAGTTCTGTCTACTTCCTTGATATCTCCCTCCTCCCTTAAAATCTGCACAAGTCACTTCAGCTTCTGATGCTCCACTGACAGTAGCTGTCCTTCCCAGCAAAAATATTTTCTCCCAGCAAACCACCAATTTACACATCACACAGGAAAGCTCTCTGGCTTGATGCAGAAAACATGAAACTCCCTTCCCCCTGCCCAGTTGAGTCATCGATCTACTGCTGGCTGTTGCAGAACTGAATGACAGTCGTGTACAAGTTTGCTGGTCTTGCTTCCCAGGCTCCTGGCAGCATTTGTTTACTTTAAAGCACCAACTAAAGCTGACAGGCAGGTATCCCAAAAGAAGACACGGATTTCTCCTCTAGCTCTTTGTGAGTCCATGATTTCAGCTAGGAGTTTTGTCAAGAAAAGGAAAGAAAGACTGACTAGAACACCACTGGCTGATGCTTCCCTCCCTCTGAATACCCATGCCAACAATCCTCCCTGACAACTAAACAAGTTAGTATATTTAACAACATATTATCAAAACACTAGCTCAATATCAATTACTCTCTGAAAGACTCCAGAAAAGGTCTGGAGTGTACATCTGATGTCAATGGTCAAGATAATTTTTTTTCAATTGTATATGAAGAAGCAACACAAGAATGGATACTGTTGTCATCCTGGGGGAAAAAAAAAAAATCAAACAGTGCTTAACTGGGAGGCAAGAACCAAGAGAGAAAAAGACGACAACTACAGTAATAATATTTTTTTGCACCCTTTTCCAGTATATCAACTAGAACAAAACCCAACAAAACAGTACAGGTATTTCATTCTAAGAATTAGATTGCACTTTGGTCACAAGGCAACAACTTCTCATTTTGAGCTTCAACATTCCAGTTAGTGCTTTAAAATACACAGCAGAACAGAGATACCTAAAGGCTGCCCTGTGTCACAAAGATGTGTTGAAGTCTTTCAAGATTAGATTTTAAAAGATATAGACAATCAATGTTAAAAGTTTCAAAATATCAAAGACTTTAACTGAGGATGTATTTCAGGTTAAAGCCAAAAGTTCCACTTGAAAAAAATACAATTTTTTTCCTTCCAAGACAAAAAGCAAATATTTGATACTCATTCTCCACTAACATTTTTCCAACCCAAATACAATCTACCTTGTTTCCTAGTGTTTTTATGTGCACCAGGTCAACCATACCCTTTTTCAAGGGAGATTAAAGTTGATCAACATTGTCATTCTACACAGCCAAGAACTGACTACATTTAAAACAATAAAAATTCCCACTACACACAATTTCTCTTAAATTAGCCCCATCAATTCAACATAAACAGCACTTGTACACCTCATAGGCAGAAGGCAACCCGGAAAGCAGCTTATGAGGCCAACCAAATCTTAGTGGTACCAAGCCAAGTTTTAAATCTTTGCAAAAGTAGATGAAGTCTTAACCACACTGAAATTCTGCTAGGTAAAGTTCAAGTTTAGCAAAGCAAGCAAGAGGACGGAAGTGCAGCTGCAACCTTTAGGGATTTGGGTTTTTTTTTAAATTTAAATACATCTTGGCTTGTACTAGCAAAAAATCTCTACTTATCCTGCTTGCTTACTTCAAAATAAGTGTTTCAGAAGAACAATTAAAACCGGAAAATAAATTCTGTACGGACAATGGTGACTTGTATATTGTGAAAATAAATGCCTACAGCACATGCAGACAACAGACAATGGTACAGTACCACAACACAGAAAAGACTAAAAATTCTGGGCTTTGGCTTCTAAAAAAGTACAACCAATTTTGATGAAAGATGGAAGGTAGTCTACCGAGACCAGCATTATCCAAAATATAAACAGAAATTTAGCTCATCCAATACTTCTCCAGTAAAATTAATTCCAGAGGAATAACATGATGATGGTCTTCAAAATGCATTTTTAATTGTTCATGCCAGTTTAGGAAGTTTTTTTTCAATGCACCTAGCATTTGCAACGTGTACATGCATTTCTGTATTGACTGTTAATCTAGCTTACTCTGATAATAGAACATTATTATCCATATATGCGAAGGACATGAGAAAATGAAACTAGGAAGGGTAAAAAGAGAGACAGAAAAACGTATGGAGGTGAGGCTTTCCCAGGTCATTTACAAATCTGTGTAGGTAAAGATACAGATGAATCTTCCCACCTCTGGGGTGAGTTCTACTCCAAACGTCACCTGTTTTCAGAAAAACTAAGATTCAATGCTTAATTATATCCTGCTGCTTCATCCTCCTACATATGCATGTAATGGCAGCACAAACTCAACAGAGCCGTACTTTCACATTACACAAGACCTACATCATCCAGCAGGATCTTTGAATGACAGGCTAAACAATCAAAGGAGCACTGAAGAACCTTTTAAAGCTGAGTTTCAGACCTCTTCCATCAGTACTTCCAGAATTCCAAGCAGCACATGCATTCCTCTCTTTAAAGTACATACCACGTACATATTTGTATCATTTTACATTATTTGTGGCTTTGAGTTTTACATAAGAGTTACTTCATTCCTGATTTGCAGTTGAACTAGCAGCCTTCATACAAGCAGGGAATTCTGGTTTGCTCAGCTTGGTCCTTCTATAAACCACCTTTCCAGTGTATTAAAAACTTTACATTCAGCTGAGGATTTTTTTTCCCAAAGACCTTTTATGGACTACGCATAATGCAGTGTGTTTACAGTAAAGTTTCCTAGACTGTAATATGGCTGAAAACCAATACAGAAACAGCAGTGCAGGCAACTGACAGGGAAATGAACCTCTAAATGCAATCCTGCTGTTCAGCTTGCTGCCTCATGCTTTCTGCAAGTGGAAAATTTTAAAGAGAAACTCATTCCTTATATAGATTAAGAGTAGCTGCTATCCACGTGAACACCACAAAGTTCTAAATTAGCTGTATTTCATTAGGTAACTAGAGAAAGAAATGTTACATTTTTTACATAGAGAGAACGTCTTTCAGAAAGGACAACGTTACATGAAAAAATACATTAAACTTGGAGTCAGCTACTCTGTATTGATCCAGAGACAACATGGTAAATCATTAGATACAGCATGCGAGTATCAGGCTTAATTTTGTCCCTGTTAAAATCCAAAGAACATCTATAATTCAAGCTGCAATACTTAACTCACATTTTGCTTTATCTTTGAATAGCCCAGAAAAATGGTAATACTAGAAGGACCTCATCTTAACATCTGTTCAGAGGTCACACTGCCACAGTAACATATACCAGCAATGTTGTGGGGTTTTTCTCCCTCAGAATTCACAAATCAAAAATAGGTGAAGTACAATCTTAATGGAATGCAACAGCACAGGTTTATAAAAAAAATATATAGGTATTAAAAATGACAAAGGGATATTCTTAGATATTCTTAAAATACTGCTTGTCAACCTCAATCTAAAAAGCGCAGTTTTAATTTGTTTGCCTATTACACGGGAGTACTGTATTTCTGGTCATTGCTTGCTTGTTTCTGAAATACTTCAATAGCAGCTCATCTTATATAAACAATGTAAAACAATGTAAATACTGGATTTAGAAAAAATAAAACAAAAACTAAAACTTTTCAAAAAATGAAACAAAAAAAGTGTCTGAATCTTTAAGAACTGATAGTTCTGATAGTGAAGTAGGATATAGTTCTGATAGTGAAGTAGGATATTTACTTTTCTCTGAAAAGCTTTTTATAGTTAGACATGAGCACTACTCTATTCAAGAGTTATATATTGCCACTTTTGAATTAGGAGTCTATCACACACAAAACCTGACAATGGACCATACTTTGTTTACAATCACCAACTGTATTTCATTGTGCCACAATCTAAAAAAACTGATTTCAGTAAGACACTATGGTAAGTAACATAATATCTGATACTTTCAAGTTCATGAAGCCCTTCTGTATACATTAGCTAATACATACAATCTTGTATTTCTTTCTTCCTGCTTCGCTGACTTATATAATTTTCCTATTTAAACCCCAATCAGGCAATCAAATCCACAGGAGAAGGTTTCAATGAAGCTGTAGCATAGGAATCACTGGGTGTGTGCTTGGGGGTCTCCTTGCACAAATCAGGTTTACAAGATAAAAGATGCAGACTGTACAGTCTAGAGGGCTTGCTTTATAATCTGTGTAACACAATGGAGCCGTGCTTGGAGGGATCTGGATGACACATAAGACAGATCAAGCTACTGAAATAAAGTACAGCAGAAACACAAGATTAATACCAGTGTCTAGTTCTATGGATGACATACAGGCTGGCTATAAATTCAGTTTAATAACAAGAAAATATTTGTTTTATTTCTAACTTGAATACACAGTCTAAAGGCAACGGAAAGGACAAAGGGTTATCAGTTTAATCTGATCTGCCTAAATCATAAGGTTATTATTACTAATTCTAGTGATAAATGAGAAAGGTAAGAAAAAACTCTTTCCAATCTATTTGAATTATTAAGAAATAAACAGTTGAACTAGTGCCATTTCTCCCCCTCCGATTGTCAGGATCTTTCACAAAGAAAACAAGAGAAGGATTGTTCTTTTTTTTTTTTAAATGAAAAGTGTGATAAAAAAGCAAATTAATAAAATGACAAAATAACAGCTTGAAATTACTTATATTCGTTTTTAAAACAAGCAAGTTTCAGTTTAATGTTATCTCTTCAAACAAATCCCTTCAAACAGACAGTATTACTGTACAAAATCAAGGTAATCATCTCCAAAACCAGAAGCAATTACACAAGAATGGAAGGGACATAATCCATTTATGTATTATTTAAATAAAGCAGGCCTTTCTCCAGAAGTCTTGCAGTAAATACGTCAATATTTTGCCACATAGGTCCAATCCCTGTCTGTACCAGAATTTTAAAGCTCAAGTTCTGCTTTTCTGCTGCCTGTTACTGAATGCGTACGTTATGCTTTGTACTATCCAGCCCCGGTACTTCAAGACGAGGCAGTGTTGACACAGCTGCACGACAAACTCAACACCCCTCTTCAGCCCGAAGCAGGCAAACACTCCCACATCTTCCGTGGCTGCATCGACTCTGCCATGCATGAAGGAAGCCCCCTTCCCCATCAGCTGCTTCTCCGACGGTAACGGTACGGCTAAGGCTCCCCTCGCACGCCTCCCGGACCATCCTCTCCCTCTCTAGCCCTCCTCCCTAGAGGACAGCGTCCCAGGTCCGCAGGGCCATCAGCTCCAGACGTGGCCTGGTGTCATTGTCTCTCGCTTTCCGCCGGCCCCGCTTCCTCCCCCGTCCCTCCTCCCTTAGCGCTGCCTGTCACCTGCTCCCTCCCCGCCGGCCGTCTGCTTCCAGGTCAGCTCAGCGCAGGTCGGCGCCTCAGTCTCTCTGCCTATTCATCCTGCGAGCGGGGAGAAGGACGAGAGCCCGCCGGCGGCCGCAGCGCCCTCACCGCCACTATCAGCGAGGGGCCGCGCTCGGCCAGGGGCGAAGCGCTCCCCTCAGCCCCGGGGCGCACACACGCTGCCACAGGGCTTCGCAATAAGACAACAACAGGCCTCGGCCTCTCCGCGCACCCACCCCGAGTCTCACACAACTAACCAGATCCTCCACTCGATCCCAAAACCTGTGCCACGGCTCAGCCCGCAGCCCCACCTCCCCAGCCCTTCACCTCCGGGCAGCCCCCTCTGCCTCATCTCCCCAGAGAGGCCTCAAGCCGCCCCTCCCTCCCTTACCCTTCCCTCCCCGCAACGCTAACGCACACCAGGCAATGGAGGAAAGGGGGCCCCGGAGCACACCCCGACCCGCAGCCGCCCCGGTGCGGCCCCCGCCGGCCGCCCCTTCCCGCCCCGGGCTGCGCCTCACCTAGGGCCACCTCGCAGGCTTTGCGCAGCTGGGAGTGATGCGCCTTCTTCACCTCCTTGTCGGCCAGGATCTTCTCCAGGGCCCGGGTCAAGAACATGTTTTTCGTCTTCTTCCCTTCATACATGGGCGCGATCGAGCCGGGAGGGGAGGAGGAGGGGTGGGGAAGGGAAGGGAGAAGGGGGCACCGGCCGCTGCCGCCGGGGGAGGGCTGCGAGGGGCCGGGGCAGACGGCGAGGCCCGGCCGCGGCAGGCGCGGGGGAAGGGCTCCCTCAGAGGGAGGGCGCCGGCGTCCCGACGCCCGCTCGGAGGCTCCCCCCGAGAGGAGGCTGGGGTGGGCCCGTGCGGCGGCGACAGCCAACCCCCGCGGCTGAGGGAGGACGAAGCCTTCTCCTTCCTGCTCCTCCCCGCCCCCCTCGCCGCGTGTGTGTGCGCGGACGGCGCACGCGACGCGTTCAGTCCCCGAGCCGCCCCCGGCCCGCACCCGCTTCCATTAACAGCGGCGGCAGCAGCGGCGGTCGCGGCGGCAGCAACAACCTGCCCTCGCCATGTTGGAAGGAAACGACGTCAGGGCCGCAGCCGCACGGCTGCGGAGCGGGAGGAAGCGGTGGCCAGAGGGAAGCGGGCGGGCGGGGAGGGCGCTCGCCTCCTGCCCGCCCTGCGGGCGCGCTACAGGTGGAGTAGAGCCGCGGGAGGCAGCGGATAGGGAGGTATGGAGATGGCTGCTGCTACCTGGGAGCTAGCTGAGGAGGAGGAGGGGCAGGGCTTCCCTTCCGGGCCACCAGTGCTAGGAGGGGGAGGAAGGCTCCTCCGGGAAGCGCCACCTGCTCCTGAGGGGGGGCTCCCGCGGAGAGGAGCGGCCGTCCCTCCCCCAGCCGCTGCCTCCCCTGACGAGAAGCCCCCGGGGCGGAGCGAGCGGAGAGCAGTGCTCCGCCGCCCCGTCCACCTTCCCGGGGAATCGGCGCGGCGCCCGTCCCAGGGGCGCTCCCTCGGCGTCCGGCGGGGCCTTTGTAGCCGCCTGCCCTCGCCCTGCCTTCATTCGGTCTTGCCCTGCCTGCCCGCCGCTCGCGGGGCGGTGGGTGAGCGCTTCGCCTCTGTGTTTGCATGGTGCCTTTTCTGCCGGGGTGTCCTTTCCCTACCGCCTTCATCCTCTGCCTTTAAAATAGCCCACATTTCTTCCCCATTGTACATGCAGTAGGAGTACAAAGCATAAAAAATCAATAAATTGCACCTTCGCTTATAGCTAAACAGTGACTTTTGTGTTCTGTTATTTTATTAAGTTGTTAAAAATTTTTGTAAATTTTTTTTTTGCTTGTGTTCTTTGGCCTTTTTCCCTCTCACAGTATGGAGGGGTGATTTCCTCATGCTTGGTTCAGGGGCAAGAAGAGCTCTGAGCGACTCTGACTAACTGGTAAGCAGCAAAAATGTAATAGGGCAAGTTTTTGCACGCAGAGGTGGTACACCAGTGTTTAGAAGTAGAATATGGAGCTAACTGAAGCCTCGTCTGTTATAGAAAATTTTTACTTTAAACAAAAAAATATTAAAAGTTAATCCAGAAATGAAAGGACTGAATTCTTAGATGTACCTTTCAGGCAAAGCGGGACAAGGCTACAGCATCAGCATGCAGAAAGCAGAGGCGGTTGTGGAAACTGGCGGCCATCTCTGACCTTGGAGAACACAGGAAGGAGGTTTTCCCTTGCTAACTTTTCCTGTCTGTTCTCTATTCCTCTGATCCTGCTGCATCAGTCAGGACAACAGCCTTACAAATTTAATCCTGATCCCTTCCTCATGGAGAATTGGAGAGAGCGGGCCCAGGCTATGACGCCACCATGCATAAGGCATTGCAAGCAGCCTTGTGTTCTTGACAGAATAGTTTATTTGGGCACCTACTAATGTAGCTGCATTAGTAAAGGTATAGTTGTCCCGGCCCCCTAATGAAGAGGCAGCTAATGCTGCCCAGAATCGCTTTAACTAGTTTCCCAAATGAAAAATTATTTGTGCCAAAATGGCTTGTTACCTTGTAGGTATCTATATTTAGACTTTGTAAGGAATACCCTGGCATGGGGAATTCCGCTAAAGCTATAGGTGAATGCCAGGCCTGACTGCTAGAGCAAAACACTTATTTTGCTGAAATGACCTGATGTGCACCAGGGGCTTTTTCTAGTCACTGTCAGAACCTGCAGGCTATTTTGTTACCCAGTTGATAAACAATACTGAAAATATTAAGAGGGTGCACCTGATTTTAGCCTTATAACAGCTTTGTGAGAGAGCTAGAAATCACATGACCAAGCACATTGATTCCTGAACAAAAAACCCCACAAGTTTTTTTTAATGACCATATTCAGATTGGGTTGGTTTATTCAAAAGACTGCATCTTCAGCAGCACAATTACTAAGCAAAATTGAATTACTTCTAGTAATTTATTTAGGGAAAAACCTTTTGCCTGTTGGCTAAAGCTCAGGGTTTTTTATACACAGCTGCAAGTTCAGAAATTCTAATCTCAAAATGACTTTGGTCTTTCAAAGCTGCCTGCTAGTGACCACATGGCAAGAGTAAGAATTTCCACAGAGTTCTTGCTGGTAGCTTTGCACAAATCACCTGAGTCCAAATTTCCTTAGCCAAGTCAGAGCCTGCAAGTGTTATTTAGCAAATGAAGTTTGCTATTGATTTTCACAGTCCATTTGGCAGAAATAGACTTGCAATATCATGAAGACAATGGGTATCTGTATGTAAAGAGCACCGCAGTTATCTGTTTTGTTCATATTAATATCTATTTTCATACGCTGTGCACAGGATGATTTTACATGTAAAATATGTTTTAGCTGAGTGTATAGAATTGCTGCTGGAAGAAAAGACCTGTCAAAAACACACTCAGTTCCATGTCTTTCATTCCTGTTCTATTAAACTTCTTGTTTTGGTTCGGTTTGTTGTTTTTTTTTTTTTTATGTTGTTTAAATCTTTAGTATCTGTTCTCAGGTGCAAACAACTGCTGCTCTGTTCACTCAGTTTATAGCTTGGCACAGCTGGTACTCTACATGCTAGTCACAAGGCAACCGCTGCCTAAACCCCGCAACAGTGTAGAGCCTGTATGTTACCAGGGGACTGCTTCTGAAATTGCACAGGAAGATCTTATTGTAAATCATCTGTCCAGCAGGTTGACATCCAGTTTCCTTCCAAGAGCTGAGCCAATAAGGATGGAAATCACAGGGGAACTATGATATAAGTATTGGAGATGAAAAGACAGTCCAGTGCCCTCACTTTGGGCCAAGATATGAATGGTCATCAGCTTGTGTGCTGGCTCCCAGTGCTTTGAATAGAGCCAGTTGTTATATGACACCTTTATTTACTAGGGAAGGCATGTATTAAAATAATGTTTAGTCAATTATGAAGAATTTTATGGACTTTGAGGAAGAATTTTGAGGGCAGATTTTGTTACAGAGACTACAGACCGTAAGGAACGTGCTGATTACTTTAAAATCTAGGGATTTATCTCTATTGAAAGGAGAGTAAGAAAACTCTCATGAAAGGGTGAAGATTTAGAATATTTCTGTCTTACACGGGTTCCTAACTAAAGATAGAATCATAGAATCATTTAGGTTGGAAAAGACCCTCAAGAACACCAAGTCCAACCATTAACCTAGCACTGCGAAGTCCACCATTAAACCATGTCCCTAAGTGACACATCTACATGCCTTTTAAGTACCTTCAGGGATAGTGACTCAACCACTTCCTTGAGCAGCCTGTTCCAATGCTTGACAAC
Source organism: Phaethon aethereus (assembly GCF_964289735.1). Taxonomy (NCBI): domain Eukaryota; kingdom Metazoa; phylum Chordata; class Aves; order Phaethontiformes; family Phaethontidae; genus Phaethon; species Phaethon aethereus. The sequence goes on along the minus strand of NC_138582.1, from coordinate 39,158,767 downwards.
CCTTTCAGTGAAGAAATTTTTCCCAATATCCAATCTAAACCTCCCTTGGCGCAAGTTGAGGCCATTTACTCTTGTCCTATCACTTGTTACTTGGCAGAAAAGACCAACACCCGCCTTGCTGCAACCTCCTTTCAGGTAGTTGTAGAGAGCGATAAGGTGTCCCCTCAGTGTCCTTTTCTACAGACTAAACAACCCCAGTTCCCTCAGCCGCTCCTCATAAGACTTGTGCTCCAGACCCTTCACCAGCTTCGTTGCCCTTCTCTGGACACACTCCAGCAACTCAGTGAGGGGCCCAAAACTGAACACAGTACTTGAGGTGTGGCCTCACCAGTGCCAAGTACAGGGGGATGATTGCTTCTCTAGTCCTGCTGGCCACACTATTTCTGATACAGGCCAGGATGCTATTGGCCTTCTTGGCCACCTGGGCACACTGCCGGCTCACGTTCAGCTGGCTGTCAACCAGCATCACCAGGTCCTTTTCCACTGGGCAGCTCTCCAGCCACTCTTCCCTGAGCCTGTAGTGTTGCATGGGGTTGTTGTGACCCAAGTGCAGGACTCGGCACTTGGCCTTGTTAAACCTCATACAGTTGGCCTCAGCCCATTGATCCAGCCTGTCCCGATCCCTCTGCAGAGCCCTCCTGCCCTCGAGCAGATCAACACTCCCACCCAACTTGGTGTCATCTGCAAACTTACCGAGGGAGCACTCGATCCCTTTGTGCCGATCATTGATAAAGATATTAAACAGAATTGGCCCCAGTGCTGAGCCCTGGGGAACAGATGGTGCCATACAATAGCAGTGCCTTGCAAAGAATTCCAAAATGCTTTGTAGATACAGTGATTCTAATGTCTGTATTGTTTTGGTTTCAGCATGCATATTTCTGCTTTACTGGTAATTGGCATCAGCTAATGGCTGACCCAAGGACTGTAATCCTCATACCTGCAGAAATCCCTGCTGGGTTGCTGGTGAAGTCCTGACCATGTGGAAAAGGACTGATAATTGTTTTTACAGCTCAAACCACTATGTCTGCAGCAACGTGTACAAAATATTATGTTTGTGCTATCAAACCTGAGAAATGTTTTCTGACAAACTAAAAGAAACCTGTTGGTAAGTATATGCTAAAGCAGAAAAGCGACACAGCTTTGTTGGAGCCTTTGCATTTAACATAAAACACAACAAGAGGAAAAAATGTATTTGAGAAACACCCCAAAAATTACTGTCTAGTACTTTTTTGTTTAGAAGTTCATGGAAGCATTCCAAAAGATGTTTATATTGTTTGATATGTTTAAATTTTTTTTAGTGATTATTAGATACTTGCTTAATAAAAAAACTGTAGAGAACTTTCTGTGTGAAAGTTACTACTGTTCAGGTAGTGTTTTCATCAGTCCCTTCAGTGGCAGGGAAGAATGCTGAAAGGAACAGGAAAGCACACCTGACCAACACTTGGCTCAGGGGCTGGTGCCGTCGTCAGAATTTGGGGTTTTTTGACCACGGGGTGGTTTACACGGCACCGGGCCTGCTCGCAGCTGATGGAGTGCAACTGACTCCAAGGGGCAAAAGGATTCTTGCTCATGAGCTGGCAGGCCTCATGGAGAGGGCTTTAAACTAGAATTGGAGGGGGGAGGGGATAAAACCGGGCTCACTAGAGTTGAACCTAGGGGTAGGTTCAACATGCCAGAGTTGAAATCGATAGCCCAGCTCAGGTGCATCTACACCAATGCACACAGCATGGGCACCAAACAGGAGGAGCTGGAAGCCGTTGTGCAGCGCGACAGCTGTGACGTAGTTGCCATCACAGAAACATGGTGGGATGCTTCTCATGACTGGAGTGCTGCAATGGATGGCTATAAGCTCTTCCGAAGGGATAGACAGGGAAGGAGAGGCGGTGGGGTGGCTCTGTATGTTAGGGAGTGTTTTGATTGCATAGAAATCAAAGATTGTGAAGACCAAGTCGAGTGCTTGTGGGTAAGGATGAGGGGGAAGGCCAATGAGGCAGATATCCTGCTGGGAGTCTGTTACAGGCCACCCAACCAGGATGAAGAGACAGATGAGACATTCTATAAGCGACTGGCGGAGGTCTCGCATTCGCTGGCCCTTGTTCTTGTGGGCGACTTCAACCTACCGGACATCTGCTGGAAGTATAACACGGCAGAGAGGAAACAATCTGGGAGGTTCCTGGAGTGTGTGGAGGATAACTTCCTGACACAGCTCGTGAGTGAGCCCACCAGGGGAGGTGCCTTACTGGACCTGCTGTTTACAAACAGAGAAGGACTGGTGAGAGATGTGGTGGTCGGAGGCCGTCTTGGGCTTAGCGACCACGACATGATAGAATTCTCAGTTGTGAGTGAAGTAAGGAGAGGGGTCAGCAAAACTGCTATCATGGACTTCCGGAGGGCAGACTTTGGCCTGTTCAGGTCACTGGTTGAGAGAGTCCCTTGGGAGACAGTCCTGAAGGACAAAGGGGTCCAGGAAGGTTGGACAGTCTTCAAGAAGGAAATCTTAAAGGCGCAGGAGCAGGCAGTCCCCATGTGCCGTAAGAAGAGCTGGCGGGGAAGGCGACCGGCCTGGCTGAACAGGGAGATTTTGCTGGGACTCAGGGAAAAGAGGAGAGTTTATCATGTCTGGAAGAAGGGGCAGGCAACTCACGAAGAGTACAAGGATCTCGTTAGGTCAAGCAGGGACAAAATTATAAAGGCAAGAGCCCAGCTAGAGCTCAGTCTGGCCACAGTCGTAAAGGATAATAAAAAATGTTTTTACAAATATATTAACAACAAAAAGAGAGGCAAGGAGAATCTCCATCCCCTACTGGATATGGCGGGGAACATTGTCTCCAAGGACGAGGACAAGGCTGAGGTACTTAATGCCTTCTTTGCCTCAGTCTTTAATAGCCAGTCCAGGTATCCACAGGGTATTCAGCCCCCTGAGCTGGAAGATGGGGATGGAGAGCAGTCAAGGACATGCTAAACCACCTGGACACCCACAAGTCTATGGGGCCTGATGGGATCTACCCGAGAGTACTGAGAGAGCTGGTGGAGGAACTTGCCAAGCCACTCTCCATCATTTATCAGCAGTCCTGGTTAACAGGGGAGGTCCCAGAAGACTGGAGGCTTGCCAATGTGACACCCATCTACAAGAAAGGCCGGAAGGAGGATCCTGGGAACTACAGGCCTGTCAGCCTGACCTCTGTACCGGGGAAGATTATGGAGCGGTTGGTGTTGAGAGTGCTCACAGGGCATCTGCAGGACAACCAAGGGATCAGGCCCAGCCAGCATGGGTTCATGAAAGGCAGGTCCTGCTTGACCAACCTGATCTCCTTCTATGACCAGGTGACCCGCCTAGTGGATGAGGGAAAGACTGTGGATGTTGTCTACCTGGACTTTACTAAAGCCTTTGACAGCGTCTCCCACAGCATTCTCCTGGAGAAACTGGCGGCTCGTGGCTTAGACGGGTTTACTCTTTGCTCGGTGAGGAACTGACTGGATGGCCGAGCCCAGAGAGTTGTGGTGAATGGCGTTAAATCCGGCTGGCGGCCGGTCACAAGCGGTGTTCCCCAGGGCTCGGTTCTGGGGCCTGTCTTGTTCAATATCTCTGTAGATGATCTGGATGAGGGAATCAAGTGCTCCCTCTGTAAGTTTGCAGATGACACCAAGTTGGGTGGGAATGTTGATCTGCTGGAGGGTAGGAGGGCTCTGCAGAGGGATCTGGACAGGCTGGATCGATGGGCAGAGGCCAACTGTATGAGGTTTAATAAGGCCAAGTGCAGGGTCCTGCACTTCGGTCACAACAACCCCATGCAATGCTACAGACTTGGGGAGGAGTGGCTGGAGAGCTGCCCGGTGGAGAAGGACCTGGGGGTGCTGGTTGACATCTCACTGAACATGAGCCAGCAGTGTGCCCAGGTGGCCAAGAAGGCCAACAGCGTCCTGGCCTGTATCAGCAATAGTGTGGCCAGCAGGAGTAGGGAAGTGATTGTGCCCCTGTACTCGGCACTGGTGAGGCTGCGCCTCGACTACTGTGTTTATTTTTGGGCTCCTTACTACAGGAAGGATGTTGAGTTGCTGGAGCATGTCCAGAGAAGGGCAATGAAGCTGGTGAGGGGTCTGGAGCACAAGTCTTATGAGGAGCGGCTGAGGGAACTGGGGTTGTTTAGTCTGGAGAAGAGGAGGCTGAGGGGAGACCTTATCGCTCTCTACAACTACCTGAAAGGGGGTTGTGGCGACGAGGGTGTTGGTCTCTTCTCCCAAGTAACTAGTGATAGGACAAGAGGAAATGGCCTCAACTTGCGCCAGGGGAGGTTTAGATTGGATATTAGGAAAAATTTCTTCACCGAGAGAGTGGTCAGGCATTGGAACAGGCTGCCCAGGGGAGGTGGTGGAGTCGCCATCTCTGGAAGTGTTCAAAAAAGGTGTGGATGTGGCGCTTCAGGACATGGTTTAGGGGACATGGTGGCGCTGGATTAATGGTTGGACTTGATGATCTTGAAGGTCCTTTCCAACCTAGTGATTCTGTGATTCTGTGATTCTGTGAAAGGGAACAATTAGCACCTGCTTCTGATGGTTTTATGTACAACAATTGTATGTAGTGCTGGTCTGAAAATGCTTAAAAGCTAGGACTTTGCTTCCAACTGACAGTAAAAGGTGATAGTAAGAGTGCAGTTTCATGCTTGGAACAAGCTGATGATTGATGGCTGTACTGCTTCCCAAAGGGAACTCTTTCACTTACATGAGCTCTCACCCCTGTCCTTGTGTGGATGCAGTTATGCAACTGTGCAGCGAGTCAGTTCAGCTCAGTGGTCCAGCCAAAAATAAGCCTTACAAGAAAGTTAGTTTTCAGCGGGATCAGTAAATTGATCAGACTTACCTGCATATTCAGTAATTCTTACACAAGAAAGGGAGTGCAGAAATGCGGTCAGGGGTGATGAGGAGGGCTGGTCTGCTGCTCATGGTGGCACTGTCTTCTTAAATCATCTTGATGAGCTTTGAAACAGCACAGTAATAGTTAGACTGTGATCACTTTAAGCTAGAATAAGACAGAACTGCCACTAAAAGAAGCAATCCTTCATCCTGCTCCTATCTATGTTTCTTGCTTCCTTGGTCAGTGTAAGCATTTGCATTGTCATGTTGTGAATTATGTGCTGAATTATATTCAGAATTTAATTAGGTTGACATTAACCTGACAAGAAACAGAGGATTTTTAATTCAGATATATTCCATATCCTGATTCATCAGGCAACCTCACAAATGTTTGTGTTAGCTCAAGGGAGGGGATAACATAATGACAGGAAGAAGAAAATGTGCAAGAAGAAGGCAGGTTTTAATTTTTTGGCAGCAGTACCAGCTTATTCCAACTTAAAGTATTGTTTAAACTACCACTTTTAATATAAATTTTCTTCAATATTTCCACTGTGCAAGAGACCACTGAGCCCTGTTGCTGTATGTGACACCATGTGTAGGGTGGATGGGTCAATAGCTAGGACCACTGTACTAGTGCCAGTGTATATGATTCTTTAATTGTGGTGGCTCACTTGTTGGCACCTTCTATGGCTGCAATATAGTACTTTGCATTTGCTCCAGTTCTGTTTGCATGTACCAGATGCAGATAATCAGTGCGTGATGGATCAGGGTCCAGATGGATCCGGCAGATGGGGACCTGGAACAGGAGAGAAGCTGTGATTCCATTCTGCAACTGCAGGCACCTTGGCGAAGAAGTTTCCAAGTCTCTTACTGAATACATATGATTTCACAGGTCTGCTGGTGGTGCTTGGTCATGTAATACTGAGGTATGAAGGTGGCATTTCTCTCTGTCCCATTGTGGAGTCCCAGGCCTACCATCCTTGTGAAAATAAGTGAAGCATAATTCAAAATATACACTGTATCCATTACACAAAGGATCGCAATCTGTCAACCAAATTGCAAGAGATACACTCACTATAAATGTACTTTAATATTTTTAAGAGGGTTTTTTTTAAGATAAATTCAGGAGCTGAAATTAAGAGTTCCTAAGAATACTCGTAGAGGGAGTATTCTAAGAGGTTAAAACAGACTACAGTACATCCACTGCTGCACTGAAAGAATTAAACACAAATGTTTATTATCACAGGGAATATTAATCAATAGGTAATTCCTAGGTTGCTTCCAAACATTTGCACAAAAGTGTATGGCACCCTGGAGTGACTAATAATGAAATAAACATCCATCACTGTGAGGAGGCTCTTGCAAGGTGACAAATTTATTCCTCAAAGTTAAAAAGTAAAGGCTCTTGCTTTGAAATATGTTCTCGATACTACAGGTAAGCAAGGACACATACTCCTAGTAAAGCATGATATTTGTCAGTTTGTGGCAGCTGCAGGAAAAATGTCAGACAGCAGTGAAGAAAAAAACCCCACTTCTTGTGGTTGATGGAATAAAGTTTTGAATTGTGGTTGGAAACCATGGGGGATATCAAACATTCCTGACTGTTCCTTGCGTTCATGTGCTGGAAGCTTATACCACTGCATTTGCTGGAAAGTGATCCCATTTTGACAGGAATTTTCCTGTGAGAATACATTTTCTTCTAGCCTACCTATAGGAATTTTCAACTTCTACTCTCTTCAGCATTTTGCTCCTGCTAATAGATGAATAATTCAGTTCCCAGCTTCAATGGCACCTGAGCATCCCATTCCCTGATATTGTGAATGAAGAAGGAACACAAGTATCCATCTTAAAGACAGAAGGAAATATGTGTTAAAAAAATTGGTTATATAGGGTGTTTTTTTTAAAGTTTCTTTAGTAGTTTTTCAAACTTGAGGACCTGATTATGGATGTATCAGCTATAACTGTATGAGAAGGCCATTTTCTGAGATACCCTGTTTGAGAAAAGATAGAGTGTTTCTCTTGGGGAACATAGAAATGAATAGCACATCTTCACCCTGAACCAGGAACCTACTATACAGTTATTGTTGTATGTGAGGCTATGCAAATGCAAAGGTAAATCGAAGCCAGTATAGTGACCCCTTCATAACGGCAAGTATTTCTGTCTCTGAATACCAAGAATACAAAGTTCTGGTAATTTTCTGAGAGCCTTGTGCTGCAAAAAAAGACATGTGGAGGATGTATGGCAAAAGTAGCAATAAGATCCATTGATTTATTGCTTCTTCTAGCCACCTCCAGCAGATAAAATTTCTAAGGAACTGTTACTGTATTTTGAGGAGAAACTACTGAAGGGAGAGAGCCACAACATGATTGCCCTTTCTTGGGAGGTGCTGTCCCTACCATTACAGCTTTCCTGGATTACTTTGTGGGTGTAAACCTGGTTAATTTGTTATGTTCCCAAACACCTGTAATAGGAAGGACTACCATAGCTCATATGGTTATCCTGACTTCTATATCTCCAGTTTCGGTTTACAAAATGGGAATATTCTGATGTAACAAATTGGAAAAGTAACAAATTTACTGAAAATTAGTCTCTTACCTTTAAATCCTAGCTTCAGACTCCTGCACGTCTTTGTTAACTGATGTGACATGACCAGCATAAAGCATGCTGAGTTGTCTTTCAGATTAGGCATTAAGTAGCCTAGATATTGGGAGCATCAAGCATTAGTTTTAACCTAATTTTTACATGCTGAATGACTCTCTTGCCCTTGATCTGAGGTGAGTTCAGCATATCACTTTAGAACTTATGCATTTTCAAAGGTTTATGCAAATCTTTTTCAATAAGCTGATAATAACAAAAGAAGGGTTGAAAATGCACTGAGAATAGTTGAATGGAATTCAGCTGGATAAAAATATCCCTTTAGTCTGTGGGTAGGGTAAGTCGAATAACAAGGACCGTTTCCAGGTATTTTAATATCTGTGTTAAAAAGCTTAGACATGACTAAAAGTCATGTGAATTAAGGTGAGAAGCAACGAGACTGGAGCAATAACCGCTTCTAACTGCCATGCAGTGATCTTTGAATCTGCCTGATTGTTTCCTCCAGCAACTGCAGTGGGTTATTTCCTGTCAAAAATGCAATAACTAATATTTCAGCGTATACGCTATAAACTGTGGGCTTCATGGCAGGAATGAAAGATTTTGAATATGAATAACTAGAAAAATAATATTGAATGGGAGTTATGGATATTCTTGCCTAGAAGAAAGACATTAAAGAAGCACTGTAGTGATTCATTCTAGTATCCCAATTAACTCACTAAGTATTTACTAGATGTGTATTCATTCATTCAAATATCTTTACAGTACATTTTGAAATACCTATCACAGTTTTGATTGCACTTCCAAGATGTTTCTAGTTTCAAGTCAAGTGTCGGAGCTGACGTGCAATCTGGATCATTAAAAACTGGACAGACTGGTTTCACAGCATGTATGATGGATGGTTTCTTGACATTCAAAGCTGCTGCTCTCTGGGTTCAGATCCCGGCAGACCTGGAGTCTTTAGTTTTGGTATCTGAAAGTGTGTATTGTGTGCTGTTTCTTGCTAAAGGCTTTATAATTTTAGATCTCCTGATATAGGAATAGGGACAGTGGCTATCAGAGAATGTTGCTGTGCCACTGGTGGGACTGTTGAGGTGCAATTTATAATTGTTTGTAGCTGAGAAGGCCAAACAAACAAAGGTTGTTGGGCTGGTAAAAATCTCATTTATCATAATTTTGTGAGACATGCAGCAGGTAATTCTACAGGGCCAAGTTCCTCTGAATCCATAGACCCATTACTGATTTTTGTGACTGCTTCTCTTCTCAGTTCCTCACAAACGTGATTTAAGTTGTGCTTACCAGTACTGCAACCCTTGCTTAAACAAGGAGTCTGTAAAGAGAAGGCTTTGCACAGGGTTCTTATAATAGATACATAATGAAACGAGTCAACACTAATGATAATTTTTATGGTAGTTTTTACATGCTTGGACCAAACTTGCTTCCTTGGCTAACACTGGAACTAGATAAATTTTGCAATAAAAGCTTACCTACATGAATTTAATAGCAGGTTATGGCAGTGGAGCTTGAATTGGTCTACTTGTGTGTGCATGGGATGGGGGTCACACCTCTGGATAGCTGCAGGTGTCATCCTTAAAGTACTCACTTGACAAACCACTTCTATTCATTAGTTTGTTATTCCTTAACTTTTCCTGGATTAAACTCTTGTCAGCACATGGCTTCTCCTTTGCTAACAATTTTAGAAGAGAAATAATATGTGGGATATTATTGCATGCAAATGGCATGAACACAGATGCAAGAAGGAAACAATATGGTACGGTTTTTCAAAACAAAGTGTGCTGGCAGTAAGATGAGGTCAACCAAAATCTGGATACTTAGAAACCAAAATGCTCAGCACAGGCAACAGGAATTTCTGCCTTTTTTGGTGCAGCAGTATGTATGGCACCTGCAGGATAGCTTCCTTAATCTTAAGGCATGATAGTACATGAAGAAATATGTAAGGGAGAGTAGACAATTGTGCATAATTTCAAAATAGTAATTTGAGGCATTCATGTCACAAAATATGAGACCCCAGCATAATTTTCCCCAAGTCTGTTGAGGTTTAAATTTATGGTTTCACTTCTTTTCATTGTAGTGCTGGATCAAAGAAGATTAAAATCCAAATTGACTTTACATTCACAGTGTACCATATAAGAATAAGGTTGTGTCCTTCAAAATAGGTGTGAGCCCTCTATGGAAGCTGTCTCTGCTCTGTTTTAAAAATCCAAGGGATAACAGCAATGTCTTATAAGCAGGCTCTGCGTATTTGTGCACATTTGGTAAATGTGGTCACTGTGTGAACTATAATGTGAAAACATTCTGGTGTATTTGCAAACCTAAATGTTGCTGCAATAATTGCAAACATTCATTTATTTTAAAAAATCACAGAACGCAGAAATCCGTAGTCACTATTTCTATGCATAAATTATGAAGTTACCTTTACTACGTCATCTACTAGAAAGCAGTTAGTTCACTCATACAGTTCTAATAAATGCTTTACCATGAAGTTATGACTGCATTTTGTTTTTCTTGCTCATAAAAAGCTCAGAGCAGATTTTCTTTCTAATGAAGGTATTGTCTTTTATAAGAACAAGACTGGTCTCTGCAGTGGGAAGCTGAAGAGGATATAGCTTACTTTGAATATTTGTTTACTACTCTCAGTTACTGATCATTTGCATCACATATGAAGTTCTTACACGTTCCCATAAAAATAAGATAACAATTTTGCTTTAAATTCAGGGAGTGCTTTAAACGCAGTAGCCTTTAAATGTCTGTAATGCCTGCTAGAAGCAGGAAAAAGGACAATTAACAGAGGAGACTGACTGCTTAAAGGGGCGTCTCCTATGGATTCAGCAGGCAGCTGGCAGCCAGTCAGCTGCTGGGGTAAAATCCACAGGGTCTCACCAACCCTGGAATTTGCTATTTTTGGTGACAGCTTTGGAACTGCCCTATGATAGATTTTGAATACTCTACATTGCTTGATTATTCATGTATTGGTATGTTGTACCAGTCTTTGGTATTTTCTGTATGTTGTAGAGTAGCATTTAACTTGTGAAAAATCTGTCTAGGCAAAAAGAAGAAAAAGAATGCATCAAGCAGCTAACTCAAAGTTAGACAGCTAATTCTTATTTATAGGAGCTCTTACATTTTTGTCTCCCTCTCTAGCCAACTACAAGGACAAGAATCGAAATGTGAATGTAAAAGTAACAAAAATATAACTGGTGGGATTAAGAGAGACATGAGAGGGAAGGACATGGCTTCACTTCACTGGTGGCTAAAGAAATTAGGTCTGCCTGAATTATAGTTGAAGTTACATGACAGAAATACATGTAGACAGTTTGCTGATTACGTGTACATTATTTTGTATTAAACAAATATCTACAGCTAAAATAAATAACATTTATTTTTTAAAAGGCTGTTTGCTCCCTGAATGTCCCATATGCCATGGGCAACCCTGAGAGAAGGAACTTCAGGCGTTTGAATTCAGCCAGAGCTGGTACGTAAGCATGGCTGATGTACTGGAAGTTAAAGGATGTGCCTCATCCTCGGGTGGAGTTTGTCTTAATTAGTTTTAACAGTCATAAAAACTAGGCACCTAGTCTAAACTGTCATCTGGACTCTTGCTAAGCTAAAAGACTAACATCTAATGGGTAACTCATGCAGTACCAATAGTACCAAGTCTAAGATAGATGTGCCCTGTCACCCTCTACATACTTTATTTTTCTCTACTGACTACAGAGGGAACCAAGTTAATTTAGTTTACATGAATAGCTTTCATATCGGTGAAGTCAGATGAGTTAAATCCCACCTTTAGAGCAGAAGGACTGTGAAATTCTCCACCCAGACAGGTGAAAGTTGAGGCCTGCCACCCCAGGGGATGAATACAGAAAAAACAGAAGGTGAATGGCGGCGTTGGTAATCCTGGAACCCCTGTAACACCTCCTCGTTCCTTAGCACCCTGCATTACTGTCCTGCAGGAGGAGGTACAAGGACTGCCTGTTTTTTTTCCAGGCATGAAAGAATAGGAGGATTTACTGGGATATCAGAAATCTCAAGTAAAGCTTTTGGCTGTAGGATTATTGCCACTTGTTGTCAATATGCTGAATAATATTGACTGGGCTGTTAAAGGTTTAGATCTTTCTTGTGGTGGTGTATGTAATTGTCAGGGAACACTTAAGGTGAAGCATAGAGAGATTTGTAATTGATGTGTGTGAGCCTTGATAAGTAATACTTTTCTGTATGACAAAGAAATTTGTGGAGTTTAAGGATTATTTTTTATTTATTGTTCCTTTTTTAAAAGATATATACTAGGCAAATAGGCTGACTCTGGCTATGTTAAAGTAATTTCCCACACTGAATGGCAAGTAAAATGGTACATATCCAATAGTTTTCCCTTTCATTGCAGCCTTGACTTCTGTACTCCAGTGAATTTGAGCATAAAGTGCAGTTTAAATAGATACACATTTTCAAGATTTAGTGAAGCCTAGGAGATCCTTCCTTGCGAACATTCCCATATAAGTCTCATCTTCTGGGTTCCACTGCTTTTTGCTTGCAATTTATTGCATGTCTTTAATTTCATACTGTGTATTTGTGGTACTGCAACTTTATTGTTTTCAGCTATGGTATCAATTTGTTCTTGAGAAGCTGTGTACTTACAAAATGCATTGCAGTGTAGAAGAATAGAGAAGAATCATCATTGCATGGCATTATGGATGTCTAATGAAAAGTAGAAGAAGAAATGCACTTCTACCATGCAAGAGGATCAATATTTTGATGAATTTTGTAAGTGAGGCTTTCCATAAAGGAATCTAATCTTTACCTTTTGGTCTCTGATATCTTGCAGCAGATATATAGCATTTTTTACACCTATGTACATTCCCTTGTGGAAATATGGCCCAAATATAATGCAGACGACTTCTGCTACCTCTGTACCGCTGCTCTGCTTCTTCACACAGCAGATACCCATCCAGTTTTGCTGTGTTAGGCTTTATCCACACATACAGCTGGAGAGGTGGAGATAAAGGTTCCAACTTGCATGGAATGGGTAACACTGTAATTGCCAGGGAAGGTAGTGAACATTGCTAGATACCTTTACCTCTTTGCTAAGATCCACATATACTAAAAATTCATTATGTCACTGGGTTCCTGAATATTAATTAACATTGTCCCCATGGGATTACTCCAAGGGCAGGTAATTTTTTAGGTAAGAGAAGCGTGATTGTAGGCTCTGACACCGTCAGATGAACGGAGAAGTGATTCTCTTGAATTTTGTGTCCCTCTGGCCTTCTCTGCTTATTACTTTTAGAAATAATCCCAGAAGTATCTGTTTACTTTACTTACTCAGGATGAAGATATTTTTATACTTCTCACAGAGTGTCATTCAATCTGAAATATTAGTCTCTGCTTGTTTGCCAATTTTTTTTCTAACTTTTGTTCTTCCAACTGTTTGTTTAGTCACAGATAGCCATTCGCTCTCCCACTAGGCCATCTGACCCAGCAGTCCTCTAATTATTCAACACACCAACATTATTCAACATTATTTCATTCCATCTTTCTTAAGTATTAGTTCTTCAGTGATTTTATTCCTGGTTAAAAATAAAAATGCCTTTTTATACTAGTCCAAGTAATCTCTGCTGCTCTTGGGGCCTAGAGCCTTGCTATTTAATGTGGACTTTCTCCTCTATTCCATCTTAGACTTTGCCTTTCTCTTTATTTTTAGTCCTGATTCTGAATGAAAATGGAAAACGTACTCCAAATGTTCCACCTTTGGTGTGTGTTCAGAATTAAGAGTACAAATATGATCCATACCGTATTTAGTATGGTTTTGGATAAATCTTTTCATAAATAATTTGTCTTCTGGGATTATTTTTTCCCCCGCTGTACATACAAACTGTTAGTTTTCAGCAGAATGGAAATCACTGAATCCAAAAAGGAATTTTTAAGAAATCAGCTTTTTGTGCATCCTTCAATAGATACCTACATGGGGGAGAGTTATTCTTGTGCATATTCAGGCCTTAGCACTGATGGATTGTTTAAGATTCTCAAAGGGGCAAAAGCAAAAAACAGGTTGGAGATTCCAGCAATTTTACATAATACTGTTTCTGATGGGCTGGGTGCCAGTGGATCTGCAGCCAGGTACACCAGCAATGGAGCCTTTCCCCTGGTGCCCTGCCAAGGAGTGTGAAATGAGTGGGGACCTTCCTTTCTCTGTTAAAACTCTGATACAGACTTTAACGTTTTTTTGAAAACTGCAGTCCTCACAGCTGTGGAAACGTGGTGTTCCTACTCTAAGCTCAAGAGGAGAGAGCTGTAGATGAGCTTCTCAACATTCGTTAGCCAGTCTGTATCAAAACTGCTCTCTGAAGAGTAGCCTGGTCTTCAGAATTGTTTGCTGCAAGGTCTCTGCTGAGACATCTCCTGAAGGTTGCACTTATTATCCGCAGTGTTGGTAAGTGTGTGTTTGACAGGTAGTGGACCGCATCCACTGACTCCCTCAAGAGCCTTCAGCATGACAGCAACTTCAGGTTGATTCTACCTCAGCTACTTGGAAAGAGATTTCATTTCTTGGAAAAGAAACCTCATTAAAATAATCACAATAGCTTTAACAGAAAATCTTTAAAATATACAACTTCCTTTTTTTTTTCTCTAAAATTATTGTTTTACAAATGTATTCCTGCAAATGGCTCATATATGGAAGAATTGTTCATGGGCTGAAGCAGTCAAAAAAATCTTGGTGGCAGCTGGTATGGGCCTGTAGGCTCTCCAGTGCTCTCCTTAGTGTTCCCAGGCTTTACAGGAACAGCCTTGGGCACACCTTTGGTCACCATGGGCAATAGTATAGGGTCTTCTTTGTAACCCAGGAGGTAATGAGGGCTTTCTGGGATGCAGTCCACATTGGGAGTTGAGGGTGTAACACCTTCTTAGAGCCTCTCTCTAAGTGTTTGCAATAGCAAAACCCAACCTTTTAGCTCTCTACTGTGCAATACATGAAGGGCTTGGCCCATGATCTGAGCTTGTAGGTGGTGTGTTAATGGTAGTAGCGGATAACCCACAGAAATACACTGCAGCAACCCCAGGAGGAGAACTTCTTGTGTTGCACCAGTGAAATAGTGTTGGGGGCTTTGAGGGAACTGGCCAAATGAGCTGAACTTGTGTGTGCTTACAGCAGGCAGAGGAGAGCTGCCGAACATATGCTGCCTGCTATCAGCAGCCCCACGGCTGCCAAGAACTGCAGCTACATCATTACATAAACCATCACACAGTACACATTGTGCAGACAGACATCTTGTTTGTGTGTGAATGGATCTGCGTAGGTATGTGGGGAAGTTCACACATTTTAACAGGTTCATCATTTAAATTTAGTACCAAAAGTTAGGCTTTTTTATATCCTGGAGTCATCACCAACAGACGGTATTCACTTCTTTTTTGAAATGGAGGAAGAGAAATGGAGACGCGTGTGGCATGATAGCGTAAATTTATCCTGTTAGAGAAGGCTCAAGTGCATTTTGCCTTGTTGACAGGTTCTGTGCTAACAAGGCCAAAGAGCAGCTCTGGTTTTCCTACCAAACTAGCAGGCATTTCACTCATTTAACCCTTAGAAAACTGGCTGGCTCACAGGAAAATAGCAATACATCTTCCCAAACCATACTAAGCTCTGCAAATGTGATAATTTCATTCAAACAGAGTAAACCAATTAGTCTGTACAAAGAACTTAAAATATACCATGTTGTTTCTTTTTTTTAAAGTAGCTCTTTCTAGCTCATTAAGCACAGAAGAACCCTTTACACTCAGCTTTTTGACTGCACTCCTTCAATTCAGCCCAATCAACTCAGGTTTTCTCAATCTAGAAACAAAGTGAAATGAAACAAGGGAAATGAAACACTAAGTAGATCAGTCATTTCTGCTCAGCTTTTCAGGCTGCTATACCCTTTTTTTTCAGTTATGATATGCTGAAAACAATCAGCCACCTGAAAACTGGCTGTGATTTTAACAGATGAATTATTTTCTAGAAAATTGAAAATTCTGTTATAAAATGGAACTTTCTCAGACTCTTTTGTGTGTATGTACCTTCAGACCTAACTTGATATTCTGCTCAGAACAGGTTAAAAAAAAGGGTTCATTATTTGGTTAAAAAAGAGATGGCTCTCCCAGCATCGAGCTATCCTGGTATGCAGAGGAATAGCCTGGCACGCAGTTGTCAGCACGAAAGACTAAAGCACCTGCTTGCAGTCATACCACAATATTTATGTCAGAAGCAGTTATCTATTACTTGAGATAAAGTATATGCTTCTACAGACTTGGGAGTAGATAAAAATATTTAATTGCTATGGCTATTCTGCCACGTGTCTTTTTCAATAACACTGAGCAGTGCTAAGGTGGCTGGAATCTAAGAACAGGCAGGATGGATGAAATATATTACCCCATGTCTTTATGGCAATGGATGGATTTTCTTTGTCACAGGCAAAATGCACTTTCTGCATGGCCAGGGACAGTGGCAGATTTTTTTAATTAATATTTGAATCTTTTATTTATGAGTGCATTCCCCGATGTCTAAATCCAAGGGCAAGCCCTGCTGTGCTTCACTCGGTCTCTCAGGAGAGGGCTTGAAAGGATCTGCAAGCGGAGAGAGATCAGACTTTCTGCTTGACCGCTCCTGCCTGTCAGGCAAGGACAAGGATTCAGGGGCTATAGATTTGCCTATTCTAAACGTCCTTGCCCCAAACATCATTTGCTAAGGAGAACCATGTGTTAGCTCATTGCTCGGGAGTGACTCTAGTTATCCTAAATTTGCAGGTCTTAACAGAAGACCTTGCTGTTAAGGCAGGTCCTTTTGATACCTCATGCAGCCTAAGGCTGTGAATGTCCGACAAGCTGCTCAACCAGCACATCGCGCTTCGGGCGACAGGCACGTTCAGCCGAGGGCTGTGAAAATCACTCTGGAGTTGTTCACCTTCCTCCAAGACAGACCTGCCAACTCCTGCCTTCGTGGTGCTGATACGGCTTGAAAGCCCATCGATGCAGTCAGCCAGAAGGCAGCTCTCTGCTCACCCAGCTTTCCTCTTACACAGTGAATGAGGAAGCAATTACAGCTGTTTGGACCTTAATTTTTTTATCCTAAATGAGTATGAGAATTGGGTATACATCTAGCATGCCAAATGGCGTACGTTTTCCGTGGGCAGAATTTTAAATTTACAACTCGGAAAAGGTGTTTTGTGTGGTGAGCGTTTAAAAATGTTTTTAAAGAAGTATAGCTAATGCTATGGGGTTTATATTTAGAAAGTCTCTCTGTAATTTATTTGAATTCCTGTTCTCTTGTCCCATTTTCTACAGCAGAGGGGTAGTTGTGTCTCTGTGCATCTGAGAGATTATTCTGGTGTTTTACCATCACTTAAGAACTGCATGGAAATGGTAACATCTGGACTTAAGGCACAGAATTCAAAAACATTAAGTCATTCTGTGTGGAACTAACATTTTTAAACAATGAATGTGACTGCTATATAGCAGTGAACTATGGAAATGATATAGTAGTTTTGTACAGCCAAAGGAAAGGTCAAAGAGCTTACAAAAATACTTATTACTCTACCCATGCTATCGAATATCTTAACGTTTGAGCGGTACCATTAGATTGAATGTAAACATAAAAAGGCAATGGATTGTTTAACATGAATAAACTAGAATAGTTGAACAGTAACTCATTTTTGGTAGGAAATATAATGCTTTCTTCCCAATCTTAAGAATTAGATGCAGTCTTTTCAATAAAGTTATTTTGTGCAGTCCTCGGGTAGGCAGCGCAATCTGCACACTGCAGTTTGTTATAGACAAGCAGACCAGCACGGGATGTTTTGAAATAAATGCCGGTTGGCATTCAAGGTCATTTGGACTCTTTCTATTAAAATTTCAGAAATTTCAGAAAAGAATTGCAGTTTTCCATAGGTTTTACATGTTACCTGAGTGACCAAATACATTGGCCTTTTTGAAGTGACTTCTGAAAAACACACAAGGAGCTTCACCCATCAGCTGTGTTCTTTCTTCAAGGTTTGCAGCCAGACTCAATACCTTTTTTGACCTTTAAAGGCCAATTTTTTTATCATTTTATGAATGATGATTCAAGGTAGTTTGAGATAATTGTTTTGTTGTTGGGAAGGGTGACTTGAAGACGCATAGACCTGTTTCCTTCATGTTAATTAATCTCAGGGTTTTGTTTATAAAAAAGAGAAGCTATAAAAAAAAAAAGGTGTTTACATAAGCTTGTCTGAGCAATTCTTCCAAGTTACAGAAGAGGTTATAATTATTCTATCAATAATCAATGGAAGTGTAACTCCTGGATTTCACATAATCATTATATATGTGATTTTGACTCCTGGGTTAATAACCAGTGTTTTGCTGTTCACGTTCTTTTTATTATGTTGAATGATAAACTACACCTATGATCATAAAATAAATTCACTTTTCTCAAAACCAGTTATTGATTCTGTTGTCCTGTAGGCAATAAAGACTGCTGAAGAGAAATACAAAAGGAAGAGAAGTAAGCAATTATGGAGATAAAAAAGAGCTGTTCAGAGAAGTAACATTTGTAAGTCACAAAGGCTGTCGTTCCATATCCAAATAGCTGATTTCCAATAGTTCTTTCCTTAGGGTAAACTACTCTATTTAGAATCACTCTTGCTGATAAATTGTCTTACAAGTCTTAATTCAGGAAATAGGGTTTGTTCTTTTCTAGTGACTGTCTTTCTGATCAGCTTTAGTGACCTGAAATTAAAGGGCTCAGAGACTGTTTACACTTGTATTCAGCTATGGAGCACTAAATTACCCTGCACAGGTCTTCAAACTCAGCTCAGAGTTTTCAGTTGCACATAATACATAGTATTCAAGCTGAGTCCATCCAGATACCAGGATCTAGCTTTATTCATGGACTGGTTTTTATATCAAGTACTTCTAAATGTCAAAGCTTCTTAGCTAAATGTAAGAATACTTGCTATTATTCCTGTCCAAGAAGGTCAACTGGATCTACAATGTTAGGTCCTTTTGGTAACTAAAAGCGCATTTTTTGTTGTTTGGTTTTTGTTTTTTTTTTTTATTTTTTCATTCTTGCTCGAAAGGTTCAATTACTTTTCAGTACCAGTGGAGATGTGATGGTATGAAGATAAAGCTGAAATGTTTCATATGATGAACTGCCGGACTACAAGCAGGAATCAAATGATCACATCGGAATCTGGCTTCTCCTGGCCCATACTTGGAAGGGTTTGCATTGTAGCAATCCAGAGGCAAATTTGCCTCATGCTGATTAGGCATCTCTTGTGCCTTCTGTCCTTCAGTTCAGTCTCTTACGTCCTTATAGTAGTTCACTCTTGTTACCTAAATCCAGAATAACTCACAACAATTGGTGCTAATATTTAATTTACACCACTATCAAGACTGTTGGTCAAGAATCTGTGCATAGCAAAATACAGTTATTGCTGTCTTCAGAATATTTAATGATTATGGTCATAAGCAATTGGAAATGACTAGTGGGTAGATATTTTAAGAGCTTCTGTCCCCTAGGTTTTTATTAAACCAGAATAGAAACTTGCATTACTCAAGCAAGTTCAAACTAATCAAATCTGAACAAGCTTTCAGAAAGCTTGTTTAAAATAAATACTTTTTATTAACAATATGTAAAACAAATAGAATTCAATTCTGTCATCTTTGTTCATTGATTGCCTTTTGCAGTCCTGAAAACAGTGATATTCTTAATTAAATACAGTGCTCCCTAGTCTCATAAAGGTTGCCCATTTGCTAAGTTCAAGTACTTATTTAGAAAGGTTATAGATTTTTTAAAATATCGCATCTTTGATGTCAGTAATGTTTTACAGATAGATAAAATTGTCACACCCTTGAACTAAAGCTTTAACAATTAAATGAAATTTAAAGAATACTTCAAAAGCCTTTGATGATTTTATTAACAAATATGTTTTATTTAACATGCTATGGCATAAGATTAAACTCGAAATTAATAAAGTAAAATATATGCTTATATATATAAGATAAAAAAAATAGTATTTTTAAAGTACAAAAAAACCCTCAACAAGTTGTTATATTCTCTGTGCTTTCATTAATATTCTTTCAAACATGGTGCTTATTCACTGTATTTCAGCTGTAAAGCTTCTGCTTTCACCTCTGGCTCACTTAAGAATCTATTATTAATTCCTTTAAAACATGCAAAAAATATGACTTCCAAGAAGAACAGACACATAGCCATAGAGCTGCAGAATTCACTGCAAGAATACTGAATAAATAAAACATCAGTTAACATCAGCTGATTACATTTTAAGGCTAGATCCTTGGCTGGTAGAAATGGGCAGACACCGAATAGAGTGGAACCCAGATGCACCAGTTGACTGCCGGCTCCCAAGTTCCAAGTCATGGCAAGTCACTTTGCCTCTCCATAAAGCAGCGTACTGTATATCTCAGTAATATTTGATTATGTCTTACACATCTCTTGGAAAGTTACATTTTCAAGGGTAATATGTTGATTTTGAGTCCACCCCAATATATACATTTGAAAATAAGTTTCTCTGAACAGTTAAAGGAAACCTCGGGTCAAATTCTCGCATTACATGGAAAAAAAAAATCACAAAAGTGCATATACATATGTATGCATACATGCAGAAGGAAGCCACATTGCCACTTGCAGTGCAGCCAGCTGCAATTATATACCGTTTGCTGCTGTAGACACAGGCCTGTGTCGGGTCACAGAATACATGTATATGAATGCAAACTTTACCCCTTGGTTCAAGAGACTTCCCCTAGGTCTTCCTGTTAGGAAAAGGAGTAAGGCCAGGGACTGTCTGGAAGTGGAATTTTATTTCAGGCACCTGTATGTGGGCCTGGATCTGCCCCACTGAAGCCGCAGAATCGAAGCTTTATTGCAAAAAGAACAGACTATTTTACACCAAACTGCTAACTGAGTTAGGATATCAACTTTATGGACTTTTGTAGAGCAGATATTAAATGATTTTTTCCATTTCCTACCCAGTAAATCTGGTAGAAACAATATCATATTTCCCATTAGCTTCTGTAATTTTGAAGTGGCCAAGCTTAGAATGGCAACTGAGCACACTGAAAGGCATCAGCACTGGGAGTAAAAAGCTCACTTCCAGCTCCCAGAAATAGCTCTCAATGACATTTCTTCAGCAGATGAAGAGTTATATTTTTAACTGCAAGCATGGTCTCTGTGCAGGTTGGTTTGATCAGCGTCTCAGGAAGTAAAAATCCAAAATGGCCGGTGTCACGCAGCTCAAATGCAAATGCATAGGGGATGCCATTTTTGTAGGCCCAGTCCATAGAGCTACCAGAACTCACATCTGAAAGAGGGAATCCAGAGAAAATTTTTAAAAAAGTTAAATGTAGGTCATGTTGAAAGCACCAGAGGGTTCTTGTGGCATTTTGTCTCCAGGGCTCAGTGAATACACTTGCAACGCCAGCTTGTTTCTTGCCCTGATCCTGAACACCCTTCAGAGAAGGGCATGGGTAGCCAGCACCTGGTGAAAGGTGCTCAGCACAATATGGGTTAGACCCTTGATTTTCACAGGAAAAAAAATTGACAATGGACCTTTGTGTAAAGCAAAACTTTAATAAAAGAGGACATTTAGAATAAAGCCCCAAATTGTTCTTGTCCCCAGGCGAGTGCAGTATAAAGCTTTGCTTCCGCAAAGATCTCCCAGCTCGACTGGAGCTCTGCACACTCCTAAGGTTTCACTTGGGTTTTTTAGGCTATTCCTTTGCAGGGGAAAGGGACAAAATTTATAAAATAGTCTACATTCTCCTTTTCAAAGTGCTTTTGAAATGCTTTTCATTTCTGTCCTGTTTTCTCACCATTTCCTTACAGCATGAGAGCATTTGCATAGGTGGTGTCTAATATTAACAGACCTTCCCGAGGAAGTGTGCTTCTTATGCTTTCGTTACCTCCATATGTTGATTACCCAAGACACTTATGTTTATACAAAGATCCATCTCTCATGTGGCCTGCTGTCTTCTGTGCAATTCTGGCATGAATTCACACTGCTCTTCCTCTGACATAGCGACTCACTGCACTGTAATGAGCACAAGATGCTGACCGTGCTGTCAGATGGAGGCCCACAATAAAGTGAAGCTCTAGCTTAAACACAGCAACAGCAGAGGAGATGCAGGAGATAAGCTGTGAAAAATCTTGTTATTTACTTAAGCTTCGCACATTTTCAATGTCTTTATCATTACCGAGAGCATCCAGGCCTCATAGTTTCAGTAAAAAAAAAAGTGTCTCACTGAAACCTATTGAACTTCTTTTTCTCCTACCTGTCTATATGGAGAGCTTGCCTGACAAATGTTGTTACATATTTAAAAGGTATACTTTAAATATCTTTTGTTATAGGGAAAAATGCATTTGAAACCACTCTCTGAAAAATGAAAGATGTCCAAATAAAGATACTGTTGTAAAGATACATTTATCATCATCTAGACACAGAGACATTTGAAACCTAGCTTTTAAAGACATCACCCTAAATTTTAGAATGAGCTCTATGAATAGCTGTATCTATCATAATTGCACAGAAGGGGATGCAAAGTAATGGTGAAAAATGAAACCTACTTTGAATTATTTCCTCCCAAATACTTTATAACTTAGTAGTGCATTTACAGTATCTGATAAAGATATGCTTTTTAAGATCTTGTTTTATCTTTTTTTTTCCCCCAATTTATTTTTATATGTTCTGAACATGTTATTTGCTGGCTTTCTTCTCTCATATGCGTTGCATTTTAATCTCTTCTATTGCATCAGTTGAGTTAATCTTACCAAAATCAGCTGACTGAATCAGTTACAAAACTTCATCTTCCGCCTTCCTCACCATCCACAACTGGAACAAAGTTCACTTGAAACAGTGTTTGCTTTCTTTGTTATAATAAGGGTAATCTCCTCCTTACTATAGGTAGGTCAAAGTCACAAACCTGTGCCAGAGGAAAACTTACACAAAGTGCTAGAGGCAGGACCGTATCTGTATCGTATACCATAGGCTGACTGAAGAGCGTTAACAGCATTATAGGCTGCTGATTCCTATGTGGGGGAGAAAAACAAATACATAAATTAGACTTTGAATTAAAGACTGTAATGGGATTGGAACCTGGGCTATGGATCCTTGACTTCCAGCGCAATGCTCTGTTCTGTGAGTCTGTGGCAGCTAATTTAAAATTATTTTAAGGGATAAATGCATTATTTATTTTTATTGACAGCAATTCCCTAATTCCCTGAAAAACTTGGTTAGACATTTTCATGGCATAAAGAAGCTCACTGCACTGTGAATGCTCAGCCATTAAGTATTTGTAAATATAGGTATATATACCAATTCAGTGACACAACAAATTTAGGCAAATATGAGACCATGAGATGAAATAATCTCTTTTTTTATGCCGTTTAAAGCCACACATGCATTTTCTGCCAGTTCCTGTGGATACATTTCCCAGTCCACTAAACCTCATCTCTGCTGGGCTTGTGAAGCAGAAATGATCTCTTGGTGACACCCCACAGTGGTTCAGTAAGCAGAGTGGGAAAAAGGAAGGAGGAAAATTCCACTTCCGAATCTCTGATGGTTCTGGCTTAATCCTGGGTCTGACCTGTGCAGGCATTCCTGCTGTGGGTCTTTGTCCACTCGAGTAGAGAAGCCAGAGAAAACTGCTTGAAAATGTCATTCCAGAGGAAAAAAAAAAAGTTAATTTTCCTTTACTGGCCAGGAAGTAGGGCTTTGGAGAGTTTGTTTTACACTGAGAACTGCTCTTAGCAAATGGCAGAGAACTTTTTTACTCCATTATAAAAATCCATTAGGCACGACTAGATTGTTTGTTTGTTTTTTTCTCAGCACAGGGATGATAGTGCCGGAGACTCCGACATTTTCAGCTTGCCCTTTCTCCCTTCCTCTTGCCACCTCCACAAGAGAGTGACTGAAGTCAATGCTGCTGGGACCTTCTGCCCTGTCGGGATGTGGTCGCCAGCCGGTGTGAGGGGTAACTTCTGGCTCACCCTAACACCAAAGTTGAGGAGGTGGAAGGAGGTCCGAGGATGTGGGAAGTGCTGTCACTTGGGACTCTTCCTCCTCTTACAGATGCCTCAGCTTCTGACATGTCAGAGTCGTGACACACAAGACCCATGATGGGGTCAGAGCTGTTGGACACGGTGAGGGTGGTGCGGTTGCAGTGCGAGGCCATGGTGGCGGCAGGGGGGCCTCGCAGGGCTCTGGGGAGTGGGGAGCTCCAGCTGCAGCCTGAGGCTGTCGTCTGTGCCTGCATTGAAGCCCCGACTACCAGGCTCAGTTTCTCACCAGAAATTCGGCAAGCAGCTGCACTTACCATCCCCGGGCCATGGTGTGGAGCTGGAACGGCCTGACAACAGGCCTGACACCAAGGGAGCGGGAAGCAGGTCCCAGCTGAGGGAGCTGAGGCGAGTGGAGAGCAATGCCATGGTAAACACCTCATGGAAAGGAGAAATAGCCACAAAGGAGAGGACTCCCTGTGCATTGTACAGCAATGAGACAACAGAAGCAAGCCCTGTTGAAATCTTTCTGAAGAAATAGTTTGGCAATGCCTATTTAAAACCAGCACAACAGCACTGGGTTCCGTGCAGAGGCAGCAACTTTCTGGAGGCAAGACCGGGAGTGACCCAAGTCCATGTCCACCATGTAGGCAGGCACCCTGGGCTCTGTGAACTCGATGCTCTTTGCCTCGAGGGGTGCTACTTGCTTCCACTGTTGGTGTTATGTGCCCAAAGAAGGGGACAATTCTCAACTGCATCATGCTGTGCAGGTTAGATCCTGAATAAATTCGAGCAACCAGTTTTGAACACCCTCAAGGAGAAAATTTCACATAAAATTACCAGATTTTTACAAAGACCTACACAAACTCAGTCATGCTGTATAAGTTCACTGCAAACACTAAGGCAAACAACTGTACAGGAAGAAAAGGGATGAAAATTAGGTGAAATTTAAAACTCTCGAGGTGGATGAATATTTCTGCTGGTTTTTTCAATCTAAAAGTACACTTCCATTTTAAGTATCTTAAAAGAACAAATTTTAGGAGAGTGTTAATAAGAGAGTTGTGCCTAAACTAGAACAGAACATGCATGTTGTGATCAGTACACAGCTCTCGGGTTTCAAAGCAACTCTGAATAATTGAACACTTTAATCAAAATGGTGACTGACAGCTCAGTGGAAGGATACGACCCAGACAGAAACATCCTTTCTTCTGTTCAGGATTAATTGTGGCCCCCTGTTAGCACCAAATGTTATTTATCTGCTATGCATGTGGAGTCCTACAGTTGAACTGTACACAGTCCATGTAGACCAACAGAACTTGTTCCATCAGCAGCAGGAAACAGAGATCTGCAACTCGCCAGCACACTCTAATTTCCAAGAGAACTGGAGAATCTGAAACCTCAGCCTAAGTCACCATTTTAGACACTTGAAATATTAAAGACTATTCATTTAGGATCCATCAGGTGGTGGAGTCTTTGGCCGTAGGCAAATATTAAAACACATAAAAAAATAAGCAACAGTTTTCCATTCATTTTCACTACAATCCCCATAACGAGCTTTCTAAATAACAGGAAATTACTTCAGTTTCTTATTCCAATCTCCCTGTTCTTTTTGACTCACTGCAATGAAAAGAAATATAGAGTCCAAATACTGGCAAAATATTTAGAATTAGGATTTGGCTTCCATTTGTCCAGGGCTGTTGTCTATAACAGTGTCTGGTTTTGTCCCTTTAGGTCTGTGCTCTGCTCCCTCTGATGAGAAGCCTGATCCAATGTCTCTCAAACCTGGGGAACACCTACTACACATCAAAAACTGGGTTCCTTTGGTCTAAAAGCTGTGGATGGAAAGATAGAGTATATGTACCCAGGGGCAGTTACTCCCAGTCTCGGAATGGAAATAGCCCTTGAGCAACAAGAACAACATGTACTGAAGATCTACTGGTACGTGTGAAAACTCTCAGAGATTCTTTTTCATTACAATGAATTTGGTTGACAGCCAGCTGAGTATGAGCTGGCAGCATGCCCAGGTGGCCAAGAAGGCCAACAGCGTCCTGGCTTGTATCAGAAATAGTGTGGCCAGCAGGACGAGGGAAGCGATTGTCTCCCTGTATTCGGTGCTGGTGAGGCTGCGCCTTGAATCCTGTGTTCAGTTTTGGGCCCCTCACTACAAGAAGGACGTTGAGGTGCTGGAGCGTGTCCAAAGAAGGGCAATGAAGCTGGTGAAGGTTCTAGAACACAAGTCTTATGAGGATCGGCTGAGGGAACTGGGATTGTTTAGCCTGGAGAAGAGGAGGCTGAGGGGAGACCTTATCGCTCTCTACAACTACCTGAAAGGAGGTTGCAGCAAGGTGGCTGTCAGTCTCTTCTCCCAAGTAACAAGTGATATGGCAAGAGGAAACAGCCTCAAGTTGCACCAGGGGAGGTTTAGACTGGATATTAGGCTGCTCAGGGAAGTGGTTGAGTCACGATCCTTGGAGGTATTTAAAAGATGTGTAGATGTGGTGCTTAGGGACATGCCTTAGTGGTAGACTTGGCACTGCTAGGTTAACAGTTGGACTTGATGATCTTAAAGGTCTTTCCCAACCTGAATGACTCTATGAGACTATGATTCTAATTTCCTGACACAGTGTCTGCTATTGCCTTATGTTACTCTGGATATTTTCATCAGATACCCAATAATCATCTACTTGCAGAGGAGATGCTGATTCTTCCTCATAGCAGGTCTTTACCTTCTGCTGTGGTGTATGTTCTTAAAAAACAATTATTGCACCTGCTGGTCTTCAAAGGAATGAGATACTGTGGTTTAAGTTCCTAGTCTATGTTTTTTGGTAAGTAACTGTCACCAATTCACTTGGGGAGTTACTTTCTCTTTGCCACTCCCCAGAAGAGGGTGGAGAAAGTAGAGTAAAAAGAAGGCTCATGGATTCATTCACAGTCAGTGCAAGGTTGGGTGGCAAGTCCCCACAAGTCTCATATTTTTAGCTCCTCTGGTTGCTTAGTTAACTTCTAATTTGCTCCTTTCCCAAGAATGACATCAGGCAGGGGAATTTTTAGTAGCTGCTGAAATTATGTGTCTTAACAGAAATAAACCCACATAGAGAGAGTTCAGTTTGTGGAGTGCTGGCTGCTCAGCCTCCCAAGAGGGCAGCTGAGTGAAACTTCAGCCAAGGTCCAGGGACTAACAACATAATATATTCTGCACAGGATAAATCTAAGGTGCAGTTAAGTTCCTTTTGGAGTAAACTAGCTTGAAATAGTTAGTTAAAGGCCACTGCAACTTTCAAAGTGAAAATAGGAGATATATGGACAATGTAATTTTACTGGGGACTGAGGGCAAAAGAAAGAGGCTTGCTACTAGTAGGTTGGTGTAATGTATGTCTGTGAGCAGGACAAAACAGAAAGTGAGGCTTGAGCCACATTTCCCTAAGAGAATAAGCTATAGAGAGGATTAATGTACAGGAGGCTGGCTAAAAACAGACCTCAAACTGTGAGCAGAGGGACTAGATCTCCTGCATTTGAATGAGCATGGAATACATAAAATGTACATATTTGTAAATCAACAGGCTTGCATCAAAAATCTACTCTTACTAATTTCTTCTTCTAATAGACAAAAACTCTACAGCATCTGATGTTAATTAGCTGCTTGTCTTTAAGGGGCAAAACCACTATGTCTGAGCAGGATGATACATAAAGCAATAGAAGCTTCACTTTTGGTGACATTGATGAGATTTCTCCTCTAATTGATAATTATAAACTATTTTGATTTTATTCTGTTCATAAAATGGAAGATGTTCTGCTTTGTGCTTCTAGTGTTTAAGTTCTGAGCATGAAGGGACAGAATTTCAGCTAGATATCCAAGGACTTAACTACATAATTCCCATTACAGTTAATTAAATAAAATGCTAATAACTGTAATTAAAACCCAGGGATTTAGCCTATCAAGTAATTTAAAGGGACTGATGGATGGAAGGCACTATACCATTTTAATTAAATTACTGCTGACTCACTTTGAGTGAAGGTTATATAACCAGAAATGAGATTGCAAGTGGATCCAGAATAAATACCGCTCAATATTAAATATGTGCAAAGTATTGAAGAAACAAGCCTCCTCTCAAAACAAAATATACCAAAAATTATTATATAGGGAAGCATATTCTCCCAAGTTTTAATGTACTTACCACGCAGCTGAAGTTTGGAATAGTTGCATATTTGTAAGAGTAAGGGTACAGCAGCATCTGTGCATATGCATGGAAGGACAAATAGGCTTTTATTTGTTTCCGATGTTTGCGGAGAAAATGAGCAACAGCCTTTACTTCAGGCTCTGACTCAGGAAAGGGACCACAGTAGGTGTCATCGCATGGGTGAAATGAAGCACCTTCATCTAGAGATTGAAAGAGAAAGTTGATGGTAAATGATCATGGAGCATTTCTAAGGGTCAACTTCTGGCTCAGCCTACGTAGGCCTGTGCGCAAAAGCGTGAAAAGCCATTAAAAAATTTCTTTCTTGTGACTAAAAGGCATGAGCCAGTGGGACCTCAGTACAGCAATCTGCTCGATCATCTAGTAGACACACCGAGAGTTGCCAATTGGCCAACTACATACAGTTCTCCCCAGAGGACATATTTTTAACCCAAAGGAGAGCTTGACTTCATTGTGTTTTCTTCCCTGGCTTTCCATATGAGTGGCACATTTTATGATAGCATTCCAGTATTAAAACTGTTGAAGGGTCTCAGTTGATCTATTAAAAATCAGAGTACTATACCTCTTTCTCTAGTCACTGCCAAGACAAATCTAGCCTTTAAGGGCATTTTAACCTACTAGCTACTACAGTGATGGTTACAATGGTAGGTAGATTACCTCAGCAGGCATTATCTCAGATATTGGTTTAAAACATGAGAATTGTCCCTGACTACTGCCTATTTTTACTCTTGCAAACCTTATGGGAAAAAAATTACATGGGTTGATGGCTCAGTTAGCTAAAATAGAAATAATCTCAGTTTGCACAGGGCTTATTTTTCCTTCAAGTTTGGGTCAGGGGTTCAGTTGTGAGGTTACCTTTCACCACGTCAACCTGCTTAGGTGGCAGTAAGCTGCAGTAGTCTGCATGTAATATCCCATGAAGTACTGAAAGATGAAACTCAGAAAAGGAGATGGGGCAGTGGCTCCTTTATCATTTAGCAATTCTGGATCTAAGCCACTGTCTCATTTACAGCTTAGGGCCTGGGCCTAAAAGAGCAATATTTATGCAAATCCACTCCGCTCTTTTATCCACTGTGATTTCAAAATGCTGCATGTTTTACACTGACCCACAGAGTAATAATAGTTTGTTTGCAATATTCTCTGGTGTCATCAGGGACTTACTTACAAAAGCAGTGTTTTATTAGCTTTCGTTTGTGTAGTAAGTACTGCCATCCTCAAATAACAAGAAAAGAACGGCGTGTGAGAGGGCATAATAATACGAACTAAATCAGAATTACGCAATCAACCTAATGCCACTAAAATTAAAGAGTAAAAGAATTTCATGCTGCAGCTTCATTTGTAATATGAAAATTGAGGCTACCATTTAGTGGCCACAGGTGGGGATTTCAAAAGGTATTAGCGCTTAGATTGCAGTGGATATGGATGGGTTATATAGAGGGCAGATGGTCTCCTCCCTGCAGAACAGATGGCCACCAAGTCATCCAAATCCCAAGAGCACTCTGCCTCGATGTCTTGTCAGTTAACATAGCTAAAGGAGAACTATTTAGCAGAGCTTCCGGAGCCTTTGCTTTTTTTAATGGATACTTCATCTCCTGTAACAGTGTTGTATACTGAATAATGAAAATGGACATCATATTGCTGTTAATAAACAGCAGAATCCTACAAGCTAACAGTAAAATGACCCAATGGTAAACTATGACTCAGTTTAGTGACTTTTAGTGAAGAAAAGACTCTCTAAACTGCCCAGCCTACGGTAGTGAGCCACTTGCAATCCCAGCTGTAGTTAACGCTTGTCCTTAAGTGAAGCTAGCTGGTAGTAAAAAGAGAGAGTTTCATGGTGGCCTTGGATAATGTAAGGATATCCTCAGTTTTCACACTGGATGTTCCTTTTTCCTTCCACAAGAAGGAAAAAAAGATACAGTAAGTATCCACTCCTCTGAAATTTCTGAGTTACAGTCATGAGAAGAAAATGGAAATGCATAAAATGTCACCATGCTGCCTTATTTTTGTACCTGATAGCATACCAGGGGAGGACAAGTATCCTCCAACATCCATCATGAGATCAAATGTACAAAGGAAATGTGTGCAGAGACTGATAAAACTAATGCTTTGGTACAGAAGCAAGACAGGGAGGATGGATGAGCTGGAGCATGATTCTCAAACTTCCTTGCAGCCACTTCTTTTGTCAGTATGGGGTACTGTTCTCAATGAGCAATGGGGTGCATTGGGAATTGGGATGCACTGGAAATTTTAATTCCCACTGCTCCTGTCCTGTGGGCTTCGGAGCCAACCTCTTCAACTACATTTGCCCTATGACATAATTTAGTTCTAAGTACCTCATTATTGGCTTTAAAGTTGCTATTTATTTAATGAACATTAAACTATTATGCTAGATATTGCACATAAATATATATAGCAAGGGGCATTTCTACCAAGAGATCTTGCAGTCAGTATTCACCTGGGTCTATGCAATTTCTGTGCACTGTGATAGGCACAGGGTGCTGCAAAGCAAAATCTGCCACAATCAGTGATATAGCCCTTTTCTCGGTCTCTAGAGAATACAGGAGCAACATCATAAAGCTTACATCAAAGTCCTACACTAGAAGGGAAGAGGAAAGCAGAAGGGATGCTGTGTTATCTTTACCAACTAGCTCACTGCAGCAAACATACCTGCATGGAAGCCCCACAGTGAAGTTCAAGCCTTGCCTGCAAACTGTAAGTGCGACTGAACTGAATGAAAAGGTTTTTATAAGCATATGCAGTATTAAATGTTAAACACACCATGATCATACAAGCCTCAAAGTGTGATATGGTCCAGATTCTTCTCTGCCTCATTTAGTGCCAGATTAATGAGAACGTGGGGTGCCAGATGAGGATCTTCTGAGCACTGGTCAGCCCAGTTCATGAAAGAGCTCTTTATTCTCTGGCAAAATAGAGAACCAGATGGAGTTTGGGGTCCGGTGTGGGAAGCAGAGCATGTGCTTGATGGGGTGATGAGCAATCTTCAATTAATTTTTATTTGTGAAACTTGGGGTGGGGACCTGTCTTTAATGTTTAGTGCAGGGGAGAAATGCAACAAGTAGTGGATTACAACACACAATGCGTGTGTGTATTGTTACAGTTTCACTCAGCCTAGAAAAAATGTTTTTTACTGAAAACTAAGGAAACATTTTCAGGACTGAGTAAAAAAGTGTGATTTAATACAGTGGCTGGGGAGCAAGAAGAGGGAGGAGCAGAGCATTTTGAACACAAGAAATATTCATTAGGACTAGAAAGAAAATGCACTGTGTTAGTATTAATATTGTGCTGATAGGTAACCATAATATGGCTCTGAAGACTTTGTAAGAGAACTGTTCATTCCAGCTATGCCAGTGGCTATTTTCTGAATAGCAAATTTATGTCCCCAGAACACCTGCAGTTGTGAATTACACACTTAGGTAAAAGATGGTAACAGTGATGCAGGATTTTGGTTCATTTTTACATTATTTTCGCAGCATAAAATTGCCTTAAAGATCGTGATAGCAGCCCTGGGACTACCTTCTGTAGTGGAGGGATTCTCAGCTAACACAAGCTTCTGTGTCAGTCCTCTCCTTACTGTGAGCAGAGTAGAAAAAACCTGGAAGCATATTTCACAAGTCCATACTGTATTGAATATATGCTTCTGTTTACTCTCACCTCATTTGTAATTGCCCTAGGCAGATTATTTATACTCACTTTTATCCTTACAGTTTTCAAAAATCTACTTAAAGAATCCAGTTGCTGCAAGCCAGACTGTACAATGCTTACTCTTACTGCAAGCAACCAGAGTATTGTGGAAACATCTAGAGACTTCCAGTAGAAGAGGGACGGGCTGAAGGGGGGGCTGTTGCGTTAGCACTATGCAAACACAATTTCTGTCTGACAAGTTCATAATGTAGATAAGGAAGGTGGATGAATGCTGGAGGAGAAAACAGCTGCACAAAGAGGTGAAGGAAGTTGCTCAAGATGGGAGAGCAGGTCAGCAGAAGAGTCAGGTATATATTGCAGTATTTCACAACAAAGTGCTGTTACTTTCTGGTGCACCAGAACTTGTATGGCTGCTTACTCCGGTGTGAGTTGCACTGTCTTGCTGCAAGACTTAATAAAATACCATTTCTTCCTCAGTGGACCCATTCCAAATATTCTGCTAGTATTTCACTACTGCTGTATTCTCTATACGAAATTGAGGTCAATTTTTATGAAAGTATTTACAGAAGTGCTGGGAGTTTAAAACTGGACCTCCATGCATTTAGAAGCACCTTCTTTCTTTAATAAATCAGTAATAATAATGGCCTTAAAATATTCTCAGACATTTCTCTGTGAGGCCAAAAAAGCAAGTCTGACATTTCCAAAGCTAAAGCCATTTCAGAGAAATGACAAATTGAATAAAATGAAGTTTGAAATGTTTGCTAAAGCTGTAGTCAGGTAAATTCTGAAATGTGATGGGCCAGGCTCAATATTGTGCTTCAAATTATTTACATGATTGCAGAAATACAGAATAGCTGTATATATGTTTTTTTACTTTTGCCACACTCACCATGAAAACTTTTTACTTGTAATGAGATGTGTTTTTCCAAAGTTCAGGACTTTTAGTTTTTAGAAGCTAGAAAGAAGATTTGAGCCCTGGCTTGTGGCTTTATGGAAAACTAGCTTCAACTTTGGAAGAGAGAACGCTTCACAGTGGCTGTGACCTGACATACTTACTCTGTTGGATAATTAAATACAGGGTAATGTGACCTGGTGGACCAAAGTATCTCCAGACTTACCACACCATTTCACTTTCCAGTTGCGATTAGCATCAACACCATGACACCGAAACCTTGTGTTCTTTGATCTTGTTTTTCTCCAAAATCGATCCTAACATAAGTTATAAAATAGTTACATAGCAATATTACTATATTTTGGCAAAAATCTATTTGTACACATAACAAACCAACCCCGGTAAACATATTCAGTATTATATTTTAACTAGAGTAATTTACTTCCATTTTGCCTGCCATAAAGTGATGGACCGGATTATACAGAAAGTCACCTTTAAATAATGTACCAGCCATTCAATCTTTCCTGTCTGAACAATTTTTTGAGTAATACTACTGATACTACTTACATTTGTCCAGCTAAAATGATATCCATCCACATTAAATACAGGCATGATATAAAAATACAGCTGAGTTAGCATCTTTCTCATGGCAGGATCGGTCTGGTATGTTTGAAGAGCCTAAAGCAGAAAAGCCAAAGAAAGTAGTTTCCATAATAAAAATAATTTCCTGATTAAGTATTGTGACAGTCTAAGACAGGGCTTTGGCACCACTGACACCCTTAAAGCTGTACTTGAAAGGCTGACATCTTCATGCAAATGTGATTAAAGGCAGCATGTGAGCATGTGAAAAAAGTGTTCAAAAGATCCTCTTCTCTCTGCTTCTCGGTCACTTTCAATTTTTGTCAAGAAAATACAACTCACATTACAGAGAAGCAAATGCATACAAAGTGTTGCTTGATGTAGGAGCTGAAAGTCAGTGGAGTAGATTCTTAGTTGAGGAAATGAGTTTAGCTCCTGTAAGACAATGGAGTGCTGTTGTTTCCACCAGGTGATGATTTGGTGAGGTCAGAGCATGTCTTGAAGCGTTTATCACATTACGTAAGCTTTTGTTGTATCTGAAGTAATATGCTATATGTGCAATCATCAGGCAGTTTATTCCTTTATAATTTAGAAAACCCTCTACTTTTGAAGAACCTGAAGTATAAAGGTTAGTAGAGGATGTCTAGGTAGGGAAAGTAATTTTTTTCCATTCTACGTCTTAGAAAAATGCAGCAAACCAGAGGCTCCTCTGTTTGTACCAGAGATGCTCCTTTACTAGTTTCAGGAAGCTTGGACTCCACATGCTGTAGCAAAAACTGTCGCTTGTCATAGCTGGACATCAAACTTGCATCCTCCAAAATTTAAGTCTTGATTCTGTAAGGCGCGGAATCAAGTGGCAGGCAGAAAGCATATCGTGCTGGCACTGGGTTCGGAGGGATGCCTGAGGCTGGCTCCTCTCCTCCTGATGCCGTGATGACAGCCTTCTGCTCTGCAGTGTTTCTGGCCCTCCAGATCCAAGAAGTAATGTGTGTTTTGGGGTACAAAGGGATACATTTGCTCTGGAATAAACTAAGCTAAAAGCTTTTTAGTTAACAAATGCCAGGGAACAGTGTGAAGTAAAGGAATCTGATACTTCCCGGCTGCTAACCTTGCAGCTCTTTGGATTACTGAGGCTGCCATGGGAGCTAACGGATGCTCTTTGTGGAATACGTGTAAGAAATACCCATAAAATTGGACATATCTAGGGATGAAATTTACTTATGGAGGAGTTTGTTTTTATCTTTTTTTTTCCTTTATTGAGGGCTTGGTGAGACTTCTAAATGCGTTTTCTAAGCTGTTCATCAACCACCTCTCTGTCGCGCAGTGCTTTCTCCTTGCCCAGCTTCAGCTTCCTTCCCAGCAGTGCTCTGCACGTGCAGATCCTTCAGCCTCACTTGGAGATCCAAAGCAGCACGTCATCCCTATGCAAAGCCACCGAGTCATCCCAGTGCTACTCCACATTGAGCTCCTCTTCCGTTTCAGCCGGGCAAGAGGAGAGGAAAGTGAGTGATATAGGGTGAAGAGGGCACAGCACAGAGTGAAGTGAGGCATGAAGAACCACAGGGTGGGACAAGATGCTGAAAAAGGGTAGGGTTATCACAGGGGAGAAGAGGATGACAGTGGGCTTTTGAGGGGAAGCTTTGTGGAGCTGCTGGGAAAAAGTCCCTGGCCAATGCAGAGGTCTTTTTAAATTAAATGGAACTATAGAATGGTACTATTCTTTGCTGGAATGGTATTGCATTTAAATTTGATGCGCTTGTATTAGGAAGCCACATCAAGGCTAGAAATATGTTTGCATAAAAATATTGGTATTCAGGGAACTGCAACTATAGTAAAAAGTAATTTTGTCAAAACAGAACACAATGGTTACTCAAAAATAATGACTGTGAAAACAAAGGCTCTGTTTTACTGATGTTCCACATGCAGAAAACTCAAACTGAAGTAACTAGGGCTACTCTGTGCATTAGGCTAGCCCTGTACTTAAATCTTCCCAGGATTAAGAGCCTATATGGTAAGTATGGATGTTAAATCTATAAGACTGTTCTTACAGTGGAAACACAGTGGAAACAGAACCAAGTCATGCTCCAAAATGTTGGTCAAGGAAAATGAACACTTTTATCATGCTTAGTTCAGAGAGAAGTAATTTGGCTGAGGAGGAGATAAGGCACCACACGCCACTTCTTTGACTTTTTAATGCTTTTTTCTTTTTAGACAGTACTAACAAATTAAGCTCAGGTTGTGTCTCCGTGGTGGGTATTTACATATTAGTGATAATCAGATTGCCATATTTGCGTGTATCTATATTTGCATATGCCATTCTTTTGCTGTCAATTACATCTGTAATTACGCATTTTGTTACACCATAGCATTATGTACCATACTTTAAATTGCAATGCTGTAAGATTAAACTCTTTAAAACACTTTTAAAATAATCTCCTTAAAATAACTACAGATAATTAATCAATTTAAGGTAATACACTTCTTAAAAACTGCATGGGTGAGCTTTCCAAATTTTTTAGAGCCCTTCCAAATTTGCAAAAAGTGATATAAGGAAAATATTTGAATTAATACTTTTTAATGCTCAGTATGTTTTAAATCCGGTGAAGAATATATTTTTCTTGATAGGTAAAAGCACCACCATTTAAAAACTGAAACAAAACACGGACTGCAAAACGTCAAGCACCCTTTCATTTTTTAAAGCTACTCTGTTATTTTAATACCTGCTGTCTTTGACAAAATGCTTTGAACGCCTTTGGAAAGCATTATAGACCCCAGTAATGCCTTCAAAATTTTAAGTCTTAAAGTTTATTTAGAGCTAAATATCTCAATCAGCCCTATAATGACAGGCTGAGAAAGTTGGGGTGGTTCAGCTTGGAGAAGAGAAGACTGGGGAGACCTTATTGCAGCCTTCCAGTACTGAAAGGAGGCTTATGAGAAAGATGGGGACAGACTTTTTAGCAGGGCCTGTTGCAATAGGACAAGGGGTAATGGTTGTAAACTAAAAGAGAGCAGATTTAGACTAGATAGAAGGAAGAAATTTTTTTACAATGTCAGTGGTGAAACCCCGGCATAGGTTGCCTCGAGAGCTGGTAGATGCCCCATCCTTGGCAACATTCAAGGTCAGGCTGGACAGGTCTCTGAGCAACCTGATCTAGTTGAAGATGTTCCTGCTCATTGCAGGGGGGTTGGACAAGATGACTGTTAAAGGTCCCTTCCAACCCAAGCTATTCTATGATTCATTTAAAGCATATATGGTTTATCTTAATAATTTTATTAGCCTTTTATAGTACCATTTAATTTAAAATGTAATGGACCTGGTAAGGCTTTTTTCTTCATGGAAAGCAAGATTGTAGATGGTGTAACCTGGTGTAAGTGAGATCATATTAATTTTTTCTGCTAAAAATATTTTGTCCTTCATACTGTTTTTATCTTTTGATAATATGTAATCAGACAACACAGACTGTATACTGTTACCTCCCTTGACAAGGAGGTCTTTGGCAATGCGCCTTACAATTACTAAGGTGTGTCCTTGCTGGAGCAAAGCCCACAACTTGCTTTTTGTGACGTGACTCTCAAATCCTCCGAACAATGATCATGCGAACCAATCCCCCCCCGCAGCAGTGTTGAAACATTTTCTCTTCAGTATGGCATGAGCAAGACCAATATAAACCATTAGTGAATTAACTGCATTGTAGTTTGCACAGAGCTCTCAGAATACAAGGTAATGCGACTTTATATGGCTTGATTCTGCTTCCCCATCATGCAATCAATAGAAGCTTTGCTGCTGAATGTGCAGAGAGCCAGACTGGCCCAATAAATGCTGAACAGTGTTATTAGTGAATGAACAGATGATACAGGAACCCTGCCAACAGCGTGCAAGCAATCTGCCTGGGGGATAGGGGAAAGGACCGATGATTAATAGGAGGGGGCTTGATCATCTGGATCAGCAGAGTGGTGGTTGTTGATAGAGCTACGCCAGCTTAGGCTGGCTGAGGACCTGGTCTATAGGAAATTTAATTTGGGGGATGAAGTGAACAAAAGAGCTATATTGTCAACTGCCAAAGCAATAAAAGGCAAGAATTTAAAATGGATTTAGGATGCAGTTGGGCTTTTTATAAAATAAGGGGATTGACTGAGAAGGACAAAGCAAGGAGACAGGGTTGAGACAAATTCCGAAATTGCAGTTGAGCTTGATAACAATTTGCTGTCCCACAGTTAATTATTATTAAAATTAAGGTAACAAAATCAGCTTTTGCTGTTTCTGGTTGTGAATTAAACAATCACACTGAATTAAACAGTTAGTATTTTAGCACGGGGAATTGACTCCATTGCTATTCTACCAGAAATCACATAAAACTGCTTTCAGCAAAACAGGATTAACTCTTCCATGCCATTATTAAGGTATCAGTTGAAACATCCTTTCTGATGGTAACATACAATGTTTTACTATTGTCCGTACATCTTACACTTTAGCAGGGTGACACTATGATCTGCCATTCAGGCCTTCATTGCCACTTTATCATTTTGGCAAGTTAGTAGTTAGCTCTGTCTCTGTACTTAGAAGCAGTACATCTTTTTATCTCCATTTTCCCTTTTACTGCTAGTGTCCTGCTTTGGCACTCATTATTAATGGTAAGATACAACTGAGTATCTGAAAACAAATGTCTTGGTCAAATTTTCAAGGTTGAAGCTTGAACTATAATTTTTTTTTTTCCCCCCACCAGGCAGAATCTTCCTTCCTCTTTGGGAGCATGTCCCACAGGAGGAAGCCATAAACAACAACTGAGAAAGATGAGTGTGCTGCAACTACCCTGCAACACAGAAGGATGTCTCTCAGAAGAGAGCCCATAAGAAGTCTGAAAAGAAGGACCTGCAGGCTCCCAAAGGCTTGCTTATGCTGCTACTTAAGGATGCAATGGATAAGATGCTGAAGCAGAGAAGAGGCAGAGGGATGATGGCATGATTGACATGTTAGAGATGCAAACAGCAGTACCAGGAAGCTTGCGCATGGCTGGGACCATCCAAGCAAATACAGGATCTTGTGGGGAAGAAGTTGGAGAGTTACACAGATCTTAGTGGAAATAGGAGACACAACTTGGTTCCACTTAGAGGAATAGCACATTAAACAAACCTCATAGATCCCAAATAATCAAGGATTGTCTAGCAGGAAAAGAAGAGACCTGAGTTATTCGGAAGCACTGTGAATAGTCTGAAAGGGGCAACACAAACTTCTCTACTAGTAATGATATGAAACTAAAGCCCACCAACTTGGTGGAGACCCACAGAGATGTCTACCACTGGAAAACGCAATTCTTGAATTTTACATCCTAGATATGTTGGTCTAGGGTAGCATATATTGAGGGCAACACAACAGAACTCACTTGAATGCATTGTTTAATTAAATTGTTGAGACACAGTTAAATAATTAAGATGCAGATTATTGCTTGTAATTCCATTTCTGTAACAACTAAATTGTCCAACACACAGAATTTTCTTTCATAATCCTTTCTCATGCTCAATAGTGTTTTTGCATAACAGTAGTTTTTCTGAAGTCCTAATTAATCAGCATCATCATACAGGAGTGGACTGCTAAAGTGTAAAGCAGAATTTCTTCCCTAGGGCAACTAATATGTTGGAGCAACGATGTGAATTTTCTTCGTGCCTTGAAGAAGAACATACCCAACAGCTTGAAAACCTTCACAAGGTAGAATTTGAATGTCCTAGTGATTAATACATAGGAGTTTGAACTTCCAAATGTCATTGAAAAATTACTACAGGCACAACACAGCTGCAGGGTTACCTTTATTTTATCAAGATGTATTTGTATTGTGAAAAATGAATAGCTGAAAGCACAATGAAAGTAATTTTTACCTTCTTAAGATCATGGGTTAGCAGGAGGATGCAGCTGAGTAGTTGAAAATGCACAAAAAAATTATGCAGTACTTAATTCCTTTTGGAAGAGGAACACTGGAAACGGTTTTAACTGTGTTTTTTTCCATCATGGAGATATCACAGCAAAATAAAGGACCTCCGCTGAACTGTCTTACTGTTGAATAGAACCTGGGAAAATCCACGGTGGACAAAAAGCGAAAGAAATACCGCACAGTATAAAAATGGTTTGCCACAGCTGCTTTTAAAACAATGCATCACATGCCTCGTTGTGGTGATACCATGGTACTGCACTCCATCTTTTTTGGCATTGGCTTAGATTCTATCCATTAAAAAAAAAAAAAGCATCACAACTGAGGGCCCAGTACAGGAAACTCTTGTTGATAGTGTTCACTACTTTTATATTTTCCTTCGCCTCAGAAGTGGTGCACATCAGTAACCTCTGTTTTCAGTAGCGAGGATGTGCTGGAGACACTCAGAGCGAAGTGGGATATAAGACGGCTGCCAAAATAACCGAACTCATTCAGAACCGAACCAGCTGCGGAGCAGAGGAGGGATGTTAAATAGAAGCAGAAGCTACATACACATAGGTGTGATTACCACACTGAAAATTCAAATGGCAGGTACAGCATTTGGAGGATGAAAAAAATCCTGAGGATAAAACAGGTTCCGCATTTGCACCAGCACCTCTTGGCTGATGAATGAAGTACTGAATGAAGAGGCTGGAAGAGATGATCTCTCTGATGGAGAAAAAACAAATAGCATGTCAGGCAGAAGCTCCTGACAGAGAAGAATGAGTTAGCTAAAGATAAGTAAGGCTGAGTGTTTCAAATATAGATGCTGTAGGATGAAACAGATGGATTTTTCCTCCAGATAATGGATATGTAGGGAGCACTCAGAGAAGACAATTTTTTTCTGAGGTTAGGTAGCTAAAAAGACAGCTGGGGAGACCAGAGTCTGGCAAACAATACAAATGAAGCTCCAATGATTGTATTGCACTTACTGAAAGAGCTGCAGAGAGTTTGTGCAGAGATCAGTCACCAGATGACTGGTCCTCCAAGGCGAAAAGAGCCCAGTCTTCATGGTGCCAGCATCACTGGCAACTCTGAAGGAGGATGCAGCCCTGAGAAGCTTCTGGCTTTTCCAAAACAAGGGTGAACTAAAAACTGATGAAGAGGAGAAAAACCCAAATAGGAAGATTTCACAGAGCAAGAAGATGCAATGGTTTAAAGGGCAACAAAAAGTTTCAAGTCAAACCAACATCATCTGAAGAGCTTTAGCTGAAAGGAATGGACCCTGGAAAGAAGGAACGTATCCAGACAAAGAGTAAAAGGAAAAAGCTACATGTACAGTATTTGTTTTGGCCTTGCATGCTTCTGATTCATTTCAGAACTTTGAATTATTTCAAAAGCTCTTCAGGTTTCTGAGAGCCAGCAATCAAAGGTTTGTTAAAAACAGAGGCGTATCTGGCCCCAGTAACAGGAATGGCATAAATGTACGGCTTATAGGGAGAGGCAGTCTGGTCCTTGCTTTCTTTTCTGTACGGTTCAAAACTTCTGCTTGGAGAACTCCAAAAAATGGAGATGGAAAGCACATCATGGGGGGATGGACTAAATACATTGTCACAAAGAATAACTAAATACAGATGTAATGAGCATCTTTTACATTAATATTAGTCCGAAATCCTGGATTGTTGGAATGCGGCATTTCAGCTGTACCTGTTCAAAAGATTTAAGTCTGCTGACAAGTGATAGCTCAGGCACATAGTCTTTAACAAACATAGTGTGTTGCTTCACAGAACTATCTTACACATCCTCAAGATCAGACTGTTTCTGAAGTGGGTGAAAAACTGGTGTCTGAATTTCATAACCAGCCAGTATTTTGAGTTATGGATAGCAAGGGGAAATAAATTTTCTGACTCCTAAAGGATTACCAGTTTTGATGGAGCTCAGCAAGACCCAGAAGTGATCCAGAATGTGAAGCTGTTTTCCTGACAGTGTGGACTTCAGCACTGAAATGAATGACTGAGTGCTGCTCTGACTGTTGATGTAGCATATTGCAGATGTTTTGTCCATCAGGACACAGACTATGGAATTTTGCAGAATGTGTATAAGTGCTACATTGGCTTTCAGCGGATCTTAAAGTAGGAACACTTATAGCTTTCTGGCCTTCTGACCACATGGCGTGCACAGTGCAGAAGAAAAGCCAACCCTTTTGAACATTGGCGCTGTCTGGGTCTCCTCCTTGGACCTGCATCTGGTCACACAGTTGTCCTTATTTGTATATATGTATGTGCTGTTCTTTTAGGTATCCTGTCTTTACAGTCAAGCACTTCATAAAAATTCCTGAGGAAGAATCTGAGGTCTTGAACCCTGCAAAATTCCTGGTACAGACTGGTCTCTGGGGCCTGGTCTACAAGTCTGGTGGCTGGCTGGCAGTATGCATCCCATATGCATCCCATATGCATCCCACAAGGTGACTCATAAATCAGTCTCAAGCTTAGAATAGTGGAGGCAGGTGTTGCCATTCTGCGTCTTGGACAGTCTGTGTGTCTTAGCTCATTATTATGGAGTGAAAAGATGGGATTCAGGCCTGGTTTTGGCAGCAATCAATACCAATGTCAGCATTAAAAAAAAAAAAAAATTAAAAAACCTGTCCCCAGCCTTTAAATTCTTTTCCTAGGGTGGCCTGTCTGCTCCCTGGCTGCATGATGAGGCACTAACACATCATCTTGGACAATCTGGGAACTCGTATAATTAGGATCTAGGACACACACATTTCCGAATTTGTACTTTCAGCCATGAATCTCACAAATTAAAGTACACAGAGCATACTGATATTCTTTTCAGATTTGGGATTCTTCTGAGATGAGACAGCTATTATGGACCATCTTTAAGGGATGATGCAGTGCTGCAGGGCTTCAGAGGTGCAGATTTGGACTGCTCTACTATACAGCTCCTTTCCAGTGGGCCTGTGGATAGGGGTGAGGGTAGCCACCCATCATTCATGGGTAGTCTAGCAAGGTCAGTGCCCAAACCAAACTTATCAAGTCACCTTGATCAAATCCAGAAAGCTCAGAAGTAGTTCTGAATATTTTTTCAGCAAAGACCTTAGATACTGGCTAGGTTCTTTCCCAGAAGAGGCAGACAGTAGCACTGCCCATCCAGGAAAAAATCGCACAACAGTCCCACATTAAAGTAGCTATGTGCAATGCAATGTAAGCTGACCCACATTCAAAGAATAATAATATTATTTTGAGGAAAGTTCTCAAGATTTAAATATTTGAAAAATATAAGAGCCGAGGGAGTCTATGGAAGAGCATGCCACAGTTCACCTTTGAGATGCAGACAGATACACTGAATCTGGTCAACATATGTTAATTCCTTTTTCCTAAAAAGGCCCACTTTTGAGGGTGGGAGAAGAAGGTGATGGTGGAGGCTACTGCATTTCCAAAGTGTGAGGCTATTTGCACCTTCATTTGAGGCCCCGATGAGGCCACTCCCTTAGGGAGATGCATTTGATCTCAACAGATGTTTCCCTTACAGTTGCCATTGGATTCTTAGAATATTTTGTCAAGAAGTACAATCAGTGCTTGCTTCTTGAAAGTTCTTAATTAAATTTCTTGAATTTTCTAATCTTGAGGTTTAAAATACAAATTACCGCATCAGAAACAAAGAATAGTGCATCTTAAAGTCACATCTCCTGTATGTTGTTTTCTGCAAATGTTGTATGAATGACATTTCAAGGTTCTACATCATTGAGATGGATCAAATGGCAGCATTTATTAGAGGGAAGAAAGTCAAACCAGATGTAATGGGAATCCTCAGCTGCTTCCACTAAAACTGAAACAGGATCTAGTTTTGATGTTAATTTAAATAGCAGCCTCTGAACCATATTTCAGATCTTTAAAACAATGGTAAAATCCTAAATTTGAGGTCTGGATAATTTGATATCTGAATTCTGCTTCTCCTCTCACAATTGCACACCCAGTGAAGAGGAGTTAAATATTCTTATTTAACACATATACAGATGTAACTGTACTTTGCAAAAAGTCTGTAGGTTTTGCTTCTTTGTTTCTGAGGGCCATTTAATTTTGCATAAATATATTTTATGTCTGATAAATATTGTGTCTAAAGTCTACTGCTTTCTACAAAGTAATTACACATAGTAGAGTACCTTTCTTTCCAGTTTGTAATATCTACTAACCCCTTTTAATGTATGATTAGATCCAAGGCAGTCTTCTTAAAAATCTGAGCTACCAAACCTTTTTTCTTTTTTTTTTCCCTTGATCTTTCGCTGTGGACACAAATTCTGGGTTACATTAGATTCACTTATCTTTGC
Organism: Phaethon aethereus; assembly: GCF_964289735.1. Taxonomy (NCBI): domain Eukaryota; kingdom Metazoa; phylum Chordata; class Aves; order Phaethontiformes; family Phaethontidae; genus Phaethon; species Phaethon aethereus. Next base: position 39,115,727 of record NC_138582.1, on the reverse strand, counting down.
AGTTTGCCTTCAAAGTAGTCCCCCTGTAATCAATTCCATTTTCTTTTACAGTTGCTCTTGCTTTCCTACTCCACCACAGGTCCCTCATATTTCCACTGGCTGGGCCTTCTTTCTGGCCCTTTCTAGCTGAGTAGAGTCTTGAAGTTGGTGGGACTCCACTGTAACCTAACTGGTATTCTACTACAATACAGGCGCAGATGCTTCTCTGTGCCTCATTAGTTGGTACCTGAAGTTCTGATCCTGTGTGCGCAGGGTGTCCTCTTTCTTAACTGAGAATTTAATGACCATGAGGTAGGGTTTGTCAGAGGCCACCAGTATTGCTAATCCTGGTAGAACATCTGATTAGCTTCAGCTGAGAGACTACAGGCATTCAGGGCTGCCTTCTACAGAAACAAACAGTGATGTTCGTATTAACACCAGACCTATGGAATACAGAGCCAAGGATAGAGCTCATGCTGGAGTAGATTATAACCAAAAAAACCCCATACAAAAAAAACAACCCCCACAATGAAACAATAGTCTTTGCTCTCCTTTTGTTTGTTTCAAAATGCGAGTAGGCTGGTTTTGTACTTTCAATTATATTATCACATAATGCAAAACTCTTTCCTGTGCATTCTTTTTCTCTTTTTCATCTTCAACCTCTACTTCTATGTCTTTCTCCTTTTTTTCCTAGTTCATCTGTTCTTTTTCTCTATTGTATTTGCCCGAATACAGAACAAGCCTGCATAGCAGGCAGCCTTTACCTTCCCATGCTCTAGTTGCACATCCTCACTTCCCAAGTCTGACCTGCCTCAGTCTGCCTTGCATTTCCAGATAGATGGGAGCTGGGTCCTGCTCAGGTGAACAACTCCAGATGCTTTGTAGAAAGCAGGGAGCCACTACCCATACCTTGGCAAATCACAGAAGTTGCTGCTTTCAGAGGTGCAAGCAAGATATGGAGGACTCCTAAGCTTGCTAAGAATATTTGGTCAAGTTTGTAGCATCCAGTTTTCAGCTTGAATGTAAAGTGAAATTCAAACATAGAGGTTGTGCTCACTTTGGCAGCACATATACTAAAATTGGAACGATATAGAGAAGATTAGCATGGCCCCTAAAAATTTTAGGGAAGTGATTGTGCCCCTGTACTTGGCACTGGTGAGGCCGCACCTCAAACACTGTGTTCAGTTTTGGGCCCCTCAGAGAAGGGCAACGAAGCTGGTGAGGGGTCTGGAGCACAAGTCTTATGAGGAGCGGCTGAGGGAACTGGGGTTGTTTAGTCTGGAGAAGAGGAGGCTGAGGGGAGACCTTATTGCTCTCTATAACTACCTGAAAGGGGGTTGTGGGGAGGTAGGTGTTGGTCTCTTCTCCCAAGTAACTAGCGATAGTACAAGAGGAAATGGCCTCAAGTTGTGCCAGGGGAGGTTTAGACTAGATATGAGGAAAAATTTCTTTACGGAGAGAGTGGTCAAGCATTGGAGCAGGCTGCCCAGGGAGGTGGTGGAGTCACCATCACTGGAAGTGTTCAAAAAACATGTAAACATGGCACCTCAGGATATGGTTTAGTGGGCATAGTGGTGTTGGGTTGATAGTTGGACTTGATGATCTTAAAGGTCCTTTCCAACCTTAATGATTCTGTAATTCGGTGATTCTGTTGTTTTCTAAGCTAAATCTCTTGAAAAGCCTAGTTGTACACAGGAGTATGGACATGTCAGTAACAACAAGTGACAGAGATCACAGGGTGAAGTGAAAGCTCAATAAAATGTTTCAGGCTGCCTGCACAGTAAAGGGATGCGTGTATGCCGTTCTTGCTAGGAAAGAAGCTAACATCACATAAATCCAACATTTCCTTTTGCTTGCCTTAAATCAATGGGCTGGTGGTGCTATTCCTTAAAGTCAACAAACATGCCAGGAAAAATCTGTTTCCAAGCTGACTGCCCTTTCTCAGAAATGCCCGTAAGCGCCAGGGAGGATGGAAAGTGGGCTGGCGGGCTGCAGAGGTGCTTAAGGGAGGAGTTTGCCAGCAAAAGAGAATTGCAGAGTTTGAAGCACAGGGAGACCTTCAGTTTTCCCAGAGTTCCTACTAAAAAGGTCTAATTCATTTAATGAGGAAAGCAATATCCTAAACCAAACAATCTAATCGTCTTGTCTCTCCTGCCCTCCCAGCCATTTTTAAAATGATGGAGGCTGTGAGCATAATGTATGCTGATCCTGATGTTTTTGCTTTAATGCTGGATTGAAATATTGCTCTAAGGAAAGAAGAAAATACACGTCATCGGTGAACAAAGGCAATGCACGACCGAGATGGGCAGACAAAGGTGGTACATTCCTGTAGTCTCAAGGAACTCTGCAGAAACCTTCTTTAACCTAGGAAAATGCTTTTACAGAGTTAGAGAAACAGTCTTACTAGCAAGCTACTCTCTGAGGATCTCAAATAACAACCAGAAGGTTTTTATACACACATACACAGCCTATACTCTGCCATAAACTCTACAGAGAAACCTTGTGTTTTTTACCTTGCTGCCACATCGTAGTGCTTTATAGGAAAACCTTGGTAAGGAAGATGCACTTGAGCCTTTCCCACCAGTGCCTGTCTGTCCCAAACATCTTCCTTCCTTCCTACAGCCTGTTCTCCTGGGTAGGAAAGCTGCTCAGAAATAGTTGCAAGTTTGTTCATCTTTACACTAACAGAAGTCCTAATAAGAAGACGCACCATCATTGCGCACTGATCAGCTCCTGGATCTGGGTTAGCCTACCCATGCCTCAGCAGCCATGCTGACAGGCTCACCCAAATTGTAGTGGCCTCATTATTTCTGTACTTGCTCTATATGCTGCTGTGACTTCTGAAGGAAGATCACACATGGTTATATGATCATCTCAGCTAACGCCTTAGGGTGTTGATGATATAGAGGTTTCCTCTCATGAAGTCACTTATAGAGCCAGGATCTTTCTGCTGAGTGGAGAGATCCCAGAAAATCAGAGACATATCCTTTAAATCAGACGATGTATTAATACACTGTAGAATTCCAGAGTGATGGGGTAGGATACAAGTGAGAAAAATGTGCGTTTATAGGAAGAACTTGGTATGCAAAGATCTTGTATCATTTATTTTCAGCAAAAAGAGGGTATGAAAAATACTCAAAGCACATCTGTTGGGGTTTTTTTCCAAGACTTCTTTGACTTATGTAAATTGCATTGCAAAATAGTCTCCATTGTGCAGCTAATACCCCTTCTTGAACAAAAGTTTTCTGGTCAAGGGGAAATGTCAAAATCCTGCAAACATATTGTGCATTTGAGATGAATCTGACATTAGAAGAGATTAAGTGCTGATATACAAAAAATGATGTACTGGACAAGTGGAAAACAAAATTCTAGTTGCTTTGATTTCATTGATCGTTTGAAAAACAGTAAATGGATGGATATGAAGGCTAGACCCTAGATATCAAAGATAAAGGGAGCATAAATCTAGTAAGATAGTATCAAAGAAACATTGGGGAAACCACTTGATATTCAGAGAGTATGAAAATCATAATTTTGCATGAAATCTGTCTATGATTTTAGTTTTCTATTCCTATGGAACTAAAAGAGAAAGGTCTTTCTTAATCTCAGTCCTCAAACCAAAGATATTGCTGAACTGATCTGAAGCAGTACACACTGGCACTGATTTACCTGGATGATTACCAGAATTACAATCTCCACATTTTCATATCTTGGAATAAAACTCTACTCTGTATCTCTGTCAATATCTGTCTGGCGTATTTTTGTCCTGTGCCTAGCTGTGTCTGGCTGTCGCTACCAGCTTCGTTTATCAAGCACTTAAGTATTCTACAAATAAAATTTTAAAAAGTGGTATAAAAGTTAGTTATTCTTCTTATTAATATATGTGTTAGATTGGTTTTAGCAAAAACGTAATGTTTATTTTACTGAAGGAACTGCATGGCTGTAAATCATTAAACACTTACCTCTTTCACAAACCACTGGCAAAAGGCAGGGCCAATCCACTCTCTTGCGTGAATCCCACAGTCTATCCAGACAGCTTTCTTGTAGGGCCGTGACCTTTTACCTAACTTGAAGTGCATATATTCATAGAAATATCAGTAGATCTCATGACATTAGTGAGACACAATAATGAGAAAATAACAGAATATTAGAAACACTAAACCATCTTGAATTTCCTCACATAAAGGAACACAAACGTATTGTTTTCAAAGGTATGGCCAAGATAATGATATGCAGGTGTGCCAAGACAATGAAGCTGATCTATGGAAAAAAGAAATTCAGGAAAAGTGAGATCTGTCAGTTCCTCTTTATGAGGAATGATATCCTCAAATATCACAAGGAACAGGGTGAGGAAAAACAATTCTACAGGAATAGCCTCATGCAGAATCAAATTTTCAGATTGAAATTCAGCAGATGAAAAAAAACTATATTGAAAGGAAAATTTTTTTGCACCTTGCTGATGCCCTTTAATTTGTGGTCCTCATAACGTGAGTTGAGAGTGCACAGCCCTGGATTTTTGTCAGTAGCTAAAGAGGAAGTGTATGTGGCATGTGCTGAGAAGGGCTCCAGAGTCCTCTGGGGTCCCTCTCCAGCATAACTTCTTTCCAAATTGTCTATAAACACAAAACTTTCCCATTCCCCTAAATCCAAATCCTGCTAATTGAACTTGTCCTGCAATCTATCTCCACGCATATCCAATCAAAGTCAATAGGATTTGGTTTTTAGTTTTCCAGTCTTTAATTTTTTTGTTCATTAAAGATGACGTTCAGAGAGATGCTTAGATCATAGCAACTAATCCTTAGGAAACATTGATAACCTGCGTCTCTGGTGTATGTGCTGTAACATAAGTAATAACGTGTCTGTCCCTGATTCCAGAGTTTATTATTCCAGACTTGAATTCCAGTCTGATTAATGACCATTTAATCTTTACCTTGAGTACAAAGAGTGGCCTCCCTTCATAGGATTGTCCAACAGAGAACATATGAACAAGATCTGAATGAGTTTTATTCAGATGATGCATCCAACCCTGGATCTGCAAATACAGAAATAAAGCTGTTGCTTCAATCTTTGCATTTCATAGGAAGCAACTGTAACACATTTATTAATCTCAGCTCTCAGTCCTCTGTATGTTTTTGGATTTTCCTGTAGTTTTTCTTTTTGTCTTTTCTTTTGCTGTTTTGTTTTTGTTTTCACACTGGAACTACCATTCCTCTCATAGCTCTATTGCCAGAGGCTGGATGCAGCCTTCAGTGACAAAGGATTTTTTTTCTATTTTATTATTGGATATTACTTGAATGCATTAGCTGTTAATTGCAAATCTGGGGACGGGCCTAATCTGCCACTCCCGCTAGACGTTAACGGAATAAAGAAAGTCCCTGACTGCCTGCCAGGGCACAGAATGGCAAACAGATTGGCCTGCAGGATTCAACGCTGCTTGCAAGATTTATTTCACAGGCACCCGATGTCATCGCGGTGCGGCACCCTCCACGCTGAGTCTAGTGACCTTGTTTTGGTGTAAAGTGAAACTGTGTACCTGAGCACACTGAAATCAACAGAAAGCATTTAACCAGCTATCTTCCAGGATAGTAACCCTTACACATGAATTTGTATCTCAGTGTTTTTAAGTCTTTGGGCCTCTTGTGCAAATACTTACGCATTTGCTCGTATTGCTTACTTAAATGACTCAGTGAGACTAATCACTTGCTGATATCTCTTACTCCATCAGAGTAAAAGACCTACTTTAAAAACAAAACTCAGAAGCTGTCCAAGATAGTTCCATGTAAAGATAAGCCTTGACTACAAATATATAACAAACAAATATTTTCAAGAAGGTGCCTATTTTTGAAGAAGAAACATTTAGAACACTTCTGAACTCGATGATCTTTAAAGGTCTTTTCCAACCTAAATGATTCCATGATTCTATGAAGATGAACAGGCAACCATAACTTGTAGAGAAAGTGAAATCTTAGCCCTGTTAAAGACAACAGTGTAGCGGATAAGAGGAACAATATGAATTTTCACGTACTTCTTCCAGGGAGTGATACACCTCGTAGTTATACCCAGAGAGGGACCTTCGATTCCTAGATGATCTCAGTCCAGTTTGGTTTTCTATCGCTTTCTGTAGGTCTGATATGAGAATCCTAGGTGAAAAAAGATAACTGTATTACTGAAAAACTAGTCAAACATACAGGCTAAAACAGAAAAACAATCACATTTAGAAGAAATATAGCAGGAGTTAAGTCATCCAGATGTTACTTCATCTGTTGTATTTTGACAATAGAGTGCTTCAGGCTTATTTGAATATGATGCCAAATAAATACTCCAGCTGCTTTGAAATGTAAGAGTGCCTTCAAAAAACGCAATGAGCTTGTTAAGCAAATAAAACAGAATGTTATAAATAATGTAGCCAATGTGAAGAAGAAGCCACCTTTATTTGCTTATGGAGCAGCGTTTGCTGTCTTCTTTTATAATCCACTTACACTACGTGACCATGGATCCTAAAAAATTTATTTCTAAAGCATAAAAAAAGTGTATTTTTAGGCTTAGAAAAACATGCACATACTTTCTCTTGGAATATTGTACTGGCATGGAACATTACATATACCTACAAGTTGTAGAGGCAAAACAAAAAAATGAAATACTTGGCAGCATTATAATTCTGTCTGAAACACAACAAACAACAAAGAAAAAATCTTAAGTGTGGTTTGTTGTTTACAAGTACCTACTCTGCAATAGTTGGTTGCCAATTATTTTAACTCAGGGAAAATATGAAACAACACTTCAGTGTAACTTAAATATGCTTGCATAAAAAGTGAGAGGTTGTTTGCTTTGAGTGAAACACAGGAACAGTGGTTCAAGCTGAAAACTTTCTAGTTTATGGCAAAACCAAATAATGATGCAAACACAAAAAGGTAATAGAGAAAACATCTGAAAAGAATTCTGTCAAAGAGGTTGGAGTGTCTATCCCTTCCATCACACAGTGGCAGGAGCTGGGAATAGTGTCACTGACATTGGTAACAACATCACTGTAAAACTGAGGGCCATCCTTGTAAACCACCTTCTCCTGAAGCACGGCAATGTGTAATCACCATGCCTCTAATTCATCATTCCTGTAAAATGGTGGTCACATTCAACCTTTCAAAGACTTACAGGCATTAGCTGCAATAATTGGAAAAAGATGGAAAAAAAATGCATTCACTCTGATCCTAACTCAGCTGTGCAGCAGACACCTCAAAGATAATAGGTCTATTTACATATATGTATCGAAGTAAAGGTTATCCACATTCTTCAAATGTATGAGTGAAGTAATTGCATTATTAGGAGTTACATTGTTCTACCTCATCAGCTTTTATTAAGCAATGTAAGTGCTTATAGTCTTGCAAAGTGCTATACACTCTAAGACTAGTATTATAAAGCATTTAAGCCTGTAGTTAGATTAAAGCAGTGGTTTTATTCAAGTCATTTGGACATCTAATACAGTAAAAAAATACTTGCCTGCTTTGCTGAATTCTGGTTAGTGTAAGTACCTACCAGGATCAAGCTCTCTTTGTTCACTTTTACAGTAATAGATTTAATTTCACAACTCCTGATGGGTTATGCGTTTGTACTCCAAATGAGATTCGATAATCTTTCTTTACTTTCAAATGACTGTGTATCATGTGTGCTTATAACACAAAGCCTCTGGAAGTCCCTCAGGTCTGAACACAACGTAAGTGGCTTCGTTGCCAGCGAACTTACAACCCAGGCAACTTGGTGCAGCAAGAGTTTATCTCATGCCTGGCTTGTTTTCATGACCGTCTCCTTGTCATAAAGTCAAACACTGGGACAGATAAGCCTGTCTTACAGGCAAGGGCTGGTGACCTTGTTCATTATTAGGGCTGCTTAATGCTTCCCGTCTTTAGAACAAGTGTCACTCCATCAGGCTGAACTTTTACATGCTGTTTGCCTCAGATTTTCCAGTTCCAAAAGCGATGTAGCAGTTTGACTCCTTTGCAAATAGCGTGTCAAAACTAAAACTAAAAAAAAAAAAAGTGTGAAAAACAGCCATGAGGAAAGGAGCTGTATGAAACCTTGCCAGCATCTCAGCCCCTTGGCTGTGGCGCGGCACTCCAGCTCAGGGCTGTGGTCCCCCCCAGCTGGGCTGCGGGCACGGCCGCCCCGGCAGCCCCGCTCCTGCCGCTCCCCGACTATAGCTGTTGCCGTTCTCATGGCGAATCCTCCCGGCTCTTGTGGAGTTACAGATCTCAGGAGGCTTCTCAGGACAAGCACATGCTCGTCCGAGGCTTTGCAGGGTTTTGCTTCTGATGGCTGGGAGCCAGCAGGCGAGGAGTCCGAAACGGGCAGCGGGGAGACGAAAAGAGAGCAAAGAAACAGCCTGGAGCTGACAAAATGCCGCCCAGCTTCCTTCTGAGTGCACACATCTTGCGGGCCCAGTGTCAGAGAGGAAATTTTGCCCGTGGAAAATGAATGTAATGCTGTCCTAGTGTTTGTAGCCCATTGTTTCAGGTAAACTGGAGAGACGATTTGCACTCGCAGTCCTCGCCCGTGCGCACTCTGCTCTGCAACCTAAGTAAAGGTCTTCAAGTATAGGGAGTGTTTATACCACATATAAAATGGCCTTCTGTCATTTCATTAAAGGTGATTACCGTGAGCAGGAACAGCAGCAGACGTGAATACAACTGCCAGGGCACAGTAATTAGGGGACTTTTTTTTTTGTATAAGCACAGGAAAACAATTACAGAAAATCCCATCTAATTTTTAAACACAAACAAAACTGAAGCAGCTGAATCCACATGAAAGTCATTCTGAGCTTCAGCTACCGGGCCTGCGTAATTAATTTCCTGATGTTTGTTTTTGTAATTTTAGAGTGACAGGTTAATAAGACACCATTGTTATAATAAAAATGGAATTTGGTAAGAGTACATATAATATTCAATATGATTTCTGCGATCCCTTTCTCACGAGAAATAAGTATAAATAGCCTCACGTAGGGCTTTATTCAGCAAATGTTGGAGAATGCAAATAACTCATCTGTTGATTATTCAGATACTTAGGCATCTCACTGAAAAGGCTTTAATGGCAAGATCATTACTCTTGTCTATTATATTGATAAATATGAAATAACAAGTATACTCCAAAACTGTCTTGAATGCTTTTAAGAAGCACTATAAATGATACGTGATCCTTAGAGTGTATTTGTTCAGTATGACTTGCGTTGGGTCACGAGGAACGTAGAGTTATAAAACAGAACTAGTACATTCCTTTATAATTCATGAAGAAGGCTTGCCTCTGCGTTTGCAGCACACTTGTAAACAAACCTAGCTCCTGTTAAATACAGAGAGAGGCAAAGCAGGCTGTAGAATTAGTAATTACCATTGCTCTCTTAACAGATGTGATTTCATATACACTGAAAACACTTCAGCTTGACTCCAAAGGAGGACATTTAATTAAAACTGCCTGCCTGTGGGAGATTTTCTGTTCTCCCATTAAAATGGTTGTTTGCTTGACAATGTCTAGCTGTCTGCCAGTCTAATTGCTATGATGTGGAATGTATTTTCAAGCATACTTGGCCTGGTAGATGCAGCCTGCCTTAGAGGCCAGATCTCCAGAGCGAGGCACAAAAAGCAAAGCACAGGCTTACGTGTACTGGATGTTTGCTTGCTGGAGGTAGGGTAGCAGACTTCGGGACGTGTTCTGTGGTACTCGCACGTCGGTGACTGTACCTTCGACGATGTGGAAGGGGCTGCTGGGCTGCCACAGGTCCACCTATAGTGCAGGAACCAACCTGTAATTCATACGCATTCAGTGTAGGTGGGGAAGTCCAGGAGATGGCACGCTTGAAGCTATGTAGGCAAAGACTCTAGGCATGGTATAGACAATAAAACTGTACTGGCTGGTCCAGCTCGCCATCTATGTTAACGGAGCAGATTTTGAGGAATGATTGCATCCAGCTTACCACAATTCTTGTGGGAGATTTGCCAAGGGGAAGAGAGAACAGTCGCAGGAATGTGCCCCCTCAAACAGCTCAAAACAAAAGCTACCTCCAACTTCATGTGCCTCCTCAGACTATGTACTAGCTCCTATGGATTCCATGAGTCTTTTATTTCACAAGGTATTTTTCATGTTCACTAGGGCAGTAAAAGAAAAGAATGCTAAAGAGAGGTAGAAAGCATAGCATATACCAGTGGTGTTTGCAAAATGTACCCAAGCTTTATTCTTGATAATAAGCAGATCAGAGGTCAGTAACAGAAGGTCACCAATACTATGAAGGAAGCTGTGATCTACTCAATAATTTTATATGAAACATCAAAGAACGGGATTAAGATAATAAAATTATTAAAATGTTGTAAAAAATGAGCTACTAAATGATACCACAGTTACTAACATGCTATCTATGTCTGCACGTACCTAAGGGATGCTTCTTGTACATTTCTACTTTCTTTTGACGCCGAATCTGAAATACACTTGGAAATTTTGGCTCAGAACATGAATTTTCAAGAAAGCAAGGAAGTTTGCAAACAGGGATTTGAAACTCAGTGTTCTGCACCCTGTAGCAAAATGCTGTTGTACTGCTCAGCTGTACCAACACCAGATGGACATACTCTTCAACAGAGGTGAGAACAGCCCCTCCTCAGTCAGTGTGAGGACAGTGGCGAGAACACAAGTTAACAAACCTCTTCTCAGAGCTGCTAGATAGTCACAGGAGACTATGGAAAGGAGTCTTAGCAACAACCTCTGTGTCAATGTGACAAATATGCACGTCAAGATCCACAGGCCTTAAAAATATGTAAGTCTGTGAGCTGAATACAAAGAGTGGAATTGATAGGGACTACCATGTTCCCACATTTCTTAAAAAGAATTTAAAAAGAATTAATACTTGATAAATATCTTTTGAAGTTTGTTGCAATCAGCTGTGATAAGCTGCATTGATGAAAGTCATAGATACAGCTCATGAGTGTCCCTTGCCTTACTTGCTTTCCAGGTTCCTAAGAAGGTTTTCATAATCTATATTTTAAAAGCTCCTGACTTCTATGCCATACAAGCTATTTTGGAAATATCTAATGCATTTCACTTGGTCTTGTTACAAGCCTCGTTTGAGATGAGAGTACAGTCTTCCAACAGGGGTTTAGTTCCCACCTTTTCTCAAATGGCCCTGAGTGAGAATATTCTGATTGCCAAGGCGGCATCTGATGCTGAACCTGATGCTACCTCTGCAAGCAACAGTGACTTTAGTTACCAGTTAATCAAATTAAATGCCTGCTACTTTGGAAGGAGAAAAAACTGAAACACAGGGGCAGCCTCTTCTATTCCTGCCAAACCCACCCTTTGTTTCACGCTGCCACAATATCGTCTATGGATCCAAGTGATAGTGGTGGGTGGGTGCAGCATCTTTTGAAGTCTAGCACCAGGACTGGCAAAGTTCACGAGGCTTGTGAATCTGACAGCAGCTATGACAGATGGTCAGTAGAAACTGAACTCATGAATTAAATGGTGTTAAATGCTGCTTATAAATAAAGATCCTCTCAGTGCCCTAACACCTTATGTTTGTTATTTTATCTGTATTTTGTACTTTGATTAATTATAGGCATCCAGTGAAATTCCCCCCTAATTCAACCTGGTTGATTTCACACATGGTTAATTAGAAATGTGTATTTGACTTTTAAGTTTTATCTCTAAAAATAGACATCACAGAGGGTAAATTTGTTGCTCTTGGAGTAACAGCGCATCAATCAGCTCAGTTTGAGCCATCTTTATAAAAACAATAACAAATTGTTATACACAAGTTAAGAGCAACTCAAGTGAAGTGTCTCCTGGCCAACTGCAATATCTAATCACATAAAACTGGAAATAGAAGTTACAAAAATTAAAAAAAAAAATAAAAATCATGATTGAGATACACCTGAAACTTGTCTTTGTTCTTGATAGTTACTCAGGATTAATTTTGGTGTATTTCTCTGAAGGAGGGGATAAAACAACCAATATTCACACTGTTGATTACAACATCACTAAGCTTTTTAATTTCTGAGTTATTCTAATTGGTCCTCACATTACTGGCTTAAGGGAATATCAAAAGCAGAAGCAATCTTCTTTTAACTAATGAAACCAGTGGTATATTGCACACTGCTATCCTCTTTTGGTGAAAATGCAATATTTCACTCTTGGCATTGTCCTGGAAGTGAGACAAAAAGATCCCATTTTTAGAATACCAATCGCTCCTCTTCAGCTCAGTTCCCTATTTGGGTAGTTTGGTTTCACTTGACTCCCACCTCTCATCCTTTGCAATGTAAACGAAGCATTCAGTGCTCATCTGGGAGATGTTACCTGTGTTGTCATGAGCACCACTTCAATTGCTGACTTGATTTTGCTTGATAAAGCATATAACAAGAAACACATTTCTCCAACAGACACCTTATTTATATTGCAGCTTTCAGCTTGTCCTTGGCATGACATAGAGGCAGGGCATGAAAACTGACAAGCAAAAGATGCATTTCAGAGCAGGCATGTTTGGACTGAGTAAGTCCGACTGTCCTTTACTCACTGTCAACTTCAGGAGACTTCATCACGGCATCTCCATCAGAGTCATCACTCTTCTTCTGGAATCATTCCCCTGGCAAGCATGCCTTGGATTTCCACACTGGGCTCTGCTGGCTAGCGAGTGGTAGTGATGTTAATCGTTCTCCTATCCTCTTTACTACCTGTGATGAGGTGTTGCTATCCCCAAACATTATGCATTAGCTATTATATAGTATTATGGACGGTGTACCAGTCAGTGCCAAAAGACATTTATTTGCTGTGTGGGTGGTGGGGTTTGCTAGGTGGGGGGAAGATTCTCCAGCTACAAACCGAACAGATGCAGAAATCCTACAGAATCCCCTGAACATGGAGCCAAATATTTGAACCTCAAATTTCACCTGGTATCTTGAGGCTAGAGGAAAAGAGATATGCTTTAGAGTATGTCTGCAAACATAAATACTCTCATCTGCATTGCAGAACTGTCTCCTTTACATGTCTTTTCCCACCTGCCAGGCAGCAGGTTGCCTTTAGAGGGTCTTGGGATGTTTTGAGCCTCTGCATAATAAGCAGAGCCCAGGCAGGATCTTTCATCAGGCTCAGCCTTCGAACCTGGAGGCCAATTACTCGGCACCTGCTGCTGCACTCAGGTGTGACTCGGGGTACCTGTTCTCAGGGACAGTGGTGGCCCCGCGGATGCCAGCGAATGATTTTTCCCAGAATGTCACCGGAGGCACGAGCATCCTGACTTGCTTTCTATGAGGAGAAGTGGTATGTAAAAGCATACAGACAGCTGCCTTTTCCCAGAGGATTTAAACACATTATTGCTTCATTTAACAAAGAAGGTATAAGAGATTATTAATTGTGACTACATAGTACGTATTCCTTTTTAACTGCACATTCTTTTTTTCAACCTCATTTCTTCCATAAAAGTCCTTGTGATTCAACTTGTGCTTAGCAAAGCCAATGCTCTTTGGGTTTACTTGTAGGCAGTTTCTCTTTAAACCAAGGTGTTAAAGACAGCTCAAGAGTATAAATGTATCAGCTCTTACCTGGACACCTTCAAAGCTACAGCAACCCTGAACTCATTAGTCATGTCTCTAGCTCTTGGTCAGTATGGTGATGAAAAGTCAGCACAAGGCAAAGGGACAAATATATTAAAAAGATTTTGATGCTGAGCTAAGAGAATTCAGAATTTCTTCTGAAATTAAAAATGTTGCAAATAATTTTCCAAGAATACAAACATTTCGTTGGTATAATCCTGTGCATCACAAATGGTGTACGGAAAGCTCTGTTGTCCTGCTACAATAGAAACCAGAGCAGGGAATTATTTTCTTTGCTAGTCCCAGGTTTTACTCCAGCTCATTCCATGCCTGTGGAAAGGGAGCCCAAGAAGAAAGGAGTCTCTTTGCTTTTCCCCAGGAACACAGTCATACCTGCATACATCCCACAGTCCTTTTTTTCATTTAAGTCACTGAAAGAAATCCCCAGCTTCTTCACATCACAGGACTTAGTCAGGCTCATACTTTGTAATTAAAGCCATTTTCTTGGGCAGTAGCCTCCAGTTGTTCCTCACTGCCCTTTCATAAACTGGTGTTTAATTTCTTCTTCTATTTAGCCTGAAAGGAAGATGCTCAATGCTCTCATCAGGTCTGTGATCGTGTATCGATCAAAGGAGATGATTGATGCTTGTTGTTGAAAATAACTAGAATAACTCTGCCATAATTTACATTTAGTATCTGGACAAAATTGTTTATGTGATTTATCTGTGTTATACCCCATGAAGACAGTAATTTTGCTATGCTTTATTACCTAGCAATTCCAGTTTTTATACTTAGTGAGTTGTACAAAGCAATACATGTACCAAAGCTGGCCTTGTCCTTAACATCACTATGAACAGATTTGAGAAACGCTGTCAACTGTAAAGTTCAGAATGTAATTATTGTTATGATGCCATCAGTTGAAATGGCTTGGCATTTCTAAGCCTCTTGTAAAAGGGAATGTGCAGTCAGTAATGCAAGCAGTGATGCTCTTTGCTCATGGGCTCTATCAGCACATCATGGGCTCTCTCAGTATCTATAGGTTTTCCATTTATGCTCATGTATAGACACATAAACACCTTAAGCAGTACTGAAACTCATTAGATACGTTTTCAGTTAGAAATCTGATAGTAGAAGGTAGAGAACAGAAGAAGCAGAAACTGCTCCAGCCTCACGAATGTTGTCAGAGGTCTGACTATTGGAGGCTTCATCACATAACACATGAAAAACATGGTCATATATATGTATGTACACAAACACGCCTTGCATGCAAATAGGGTGCAACAGAATTTTAGGCTTCTGTTGGTACATTTGCAAAGGAATGAAGGATGAACAACTCCTGTTGACTCTGACACTGGTGGATAATTATAGCTGTGCTGTAGTTCACCCAGAAAGAGTAGAACTGGTCCTCTCTAATGTCTTCACCCTTGCAAATATTTTCAGGATCAGGACTGATTTCATCCTCACTTGCTCCTGCCAATTAAGGAACTTAATTGACAGTCCTGACTGCCGATCTCCTTCAGCTGCCCTTTATGTGCAGCAAAATCTTCCAGTGGCAATTAACTGTGGGATTCCCTGTGCTTTCTAGAAGGACTTACAAAGTAGTCCTAGTTGCTGGTGTAAAGTAATTTAAGTTTCTGATTGAGCACACTAGACATTTAATTGGCTCTAACTTTTCAGTATTTATTTGCTTTTCAGTCAAGCTGGTAAGAATAATTGCACCAATAAATTGGGATTGATTCATGGGATTGCAGCAGCCATAATACTGGCAGGAACAGAATGTGAACAATGCACATCATGAAGTTTTGAATTTTGCAGATCTTTGTGGAACTATTACACCAGTAATGGTCTTGCCACTCTACTTACACTGGTATAATTTTACACAGGGCTCTACACTGCAGAAAAGAACTTGTAGGCTATTCCTCAAGAGAGTCACTGAGGAAACACTCATACACAATTATATGGTAACTGAATATCCGTTTTTACAAGTACAGATGCCACTGGCCTAAGTATATTTAAAAGACGTGAAACGGTCTTTAACAGACTCATTAAAAAAACCCAACCAAACCCCTATTCTGTTTCTTATTAAACTATTTACAGGTTGGTTCATTTTGTAGTTGTTGCTGCATTGCATGAGATGTGGAATAGTAAGCCCTGGGTCTGATGCTGCTCCCGCTGGGGCTGTGCTGATGACTTCGTTGAGCTCAGACTCAGGCTTCCTCACCAGTAAAAAAGGAAGCAGATTCCTCCCATCGCAGAAAGTCCAGGCTTTCTGCATCTTATGAGAACAATACACTCGCTACCTGGGCTCTCCTGTTCTATCTTGCATCTTCCTACTAAGGTTTTCTTGAAACAACCTTTTCCTTCTGAGCCTGGCAAATGGTTTACAGACACATATTCTGATATATTGATGAATAACCTCTGTTGTCACCTGTGTATCTGAAATATGCTATGCACACCTGACTGGAACCTTAACAATGAGTTAGGGTAAAATCTGGACTGATGACTAAAGCATCTGGCTATATAGATATATTTGCTGTATGTGTAAAGTAAAATGCATGCAGCCTCGGTTACTGAGCTAATGCTTTCTTTCTGCAAAGTAAGAATAGCTCCATTTGGCCTGACAGGCTTTCTTACTGTGTTTTCAGGCGGGCTTTTGTTCTCTGAAGCCTTTTTCAGCATTTGCCTATGGAGCTGTAAACTATCAGATTTATAGCCAAGTGATCCTTTTCCCCTATGAGATATTTTTCTGATTCCCTGAACTGCAATGACAGGATCAATTCAGGGATTACAATGGATAAGCAGCTGCTGTAGGGGCTAGAAAACAAACAGAAGGGAATGGAGTTGTAGCTTCAAGCCCTGTAAGGCTGGCTCCTCCCAAAGTTAAAGTGGTGCTTGGCTGTGCCCTGGAATTTCTTTTGTAAAAGCTACTGAAGAATGAATTGTGTAACTCCATTATGCCAGGAATGTTCACAGAGAGTAGCTTCTTTGCTACCTATACAAACAGCCCCGATTCCAGTCAGGCGTATGTGATAAAAAGTGCTTGTAGACCACCGATGGAGTAGAAGTTATCAGTCAAGGCTCAAATGAATTAGTGCTTCAGAAGTAACGCTTACAAAGGAAAATTCCAGAGCAGATGAACAGAATCTGCTGGGTCTGAGGACCCGAGCAAATCCCAGTTTCTTTGCAAAGCACTTGGGAATGTGACATTTGTTTCTGTCAGTCAGGTCCAACAGAATTAAAACCATGAAAGGGCTCATAAATCAGCAACAGGCTCCTCAAATTGTCTCTTAAACAAGAAGGAGCAGGAGACAATAGCCAATCATTGGAGGAGCTCCACCATCATGTACCCTGTCATACTCACCGTCAGATCTGCTCCAGTGGTCTTTGGCACAGGGACTGTGGGAAGCAGGAAGGACAGTTACCAGGCTCTTAATTTTCTTCCCCACAGAAACTGAAAGAAACTTAATGTAGGAACATGCTGGAGACACGAGATATGTACTGCTGTGTACTTACTGATGGCATCTCCCAGCTGCTACCACCCTTGTCACGTAGTGAAGAAACTGCCATCCTCCGCCTTGAAAAAGAGCGTGACTGTTCCCCACCTGCCTCACCTCGTACAACCTCAGACACGTATTGCCCCAAGACACAGTCGCATACACGGCAGTGCACCATGCGCCAGAACTTTCTGAGAACTTGCTCTGGAGAGATGGTGGTAGTGTGGTCCCAGAGATGGCGGCTGGCAGGGGGATCGCGGGGGACCCTGCTCTGCCCAGCTCGGGCACGAGTGGTCAGGGCCACCTCCTGCTGCTTTGCAGGCTGGGATGGTGGCCGATCGGCCTCCGTATATTGAGGCTTCCTTTTTGCTTGGTTTCTGTGTATGAGTTTATTGGTTGAATGCACGCAAGTTTAAGCAACTTTACAGAACTGACAGCAGACAAATTTTAATCTGTAGGGCCGGCTATTTTTACTGGCAGTGCAGGTCTACATGCTATGTTCACCTCATCAGGGAAAAAAGCAATATTTTGTCACTTACAAGTTAATAGAACCAGCCAATGAAGAAATCAATTTATAACAGTGATTAATAACAAAGCACTGTGGGCAGTGGAGCTACAGACCAAAACTAATTTGCGGAAATTACTCAGCAAGTGATTATGACTAATGTGATTTGCCTTTGGGCAATTCATGAACCAAAAGTTAAATGTGTGGAATGAAACATTCATTATCCATTATTCACTCCGTTACAGGCAATGGCATTTGTATTGCAGCAGAGCCTATACACTTCAGGCAGGTTTTAGGAGTTTATTACACTAAGCATCATATGGACTTTCTTTTTCTTGAAAGAAAAGGGGCAAATATCCCTCCTAAGGAGCTCCAGATGCTAAGTTTAAAAAGTCTGAAGGGACTACACCTTCTGTAAAAGTGTATGAGTTAACCTTACAGCTCAGCTATTGTTAGGAGAGCAGTCCTGTTTGAGATCCAAAGGTTTCCATGTGGACTAAAGCCAGCATCCAACTTCTTCTGTGAGTTTTGTTGCTTACGCTGTGGCTAGACTGCCACTGCTGCCCAAATTAATTACTGGGGGCATAGTCTAAGATAATTCAAATACATCAAGACATATAGCCAATTCCAACATGATCCTTCACGGATGTCTCAGAGTAGGTTTCTGTAAATGCACATTCAAGAAAGGACTCCTTTTGTGTCTGACCCTCTTCCCAAAAGGGATGAACCTTGCAGCCTGCTGTCTTCTACGGCATTAGCTTCAGCACGGCAGAAATCAAAGCTCTCCCCACTTCTTTCCCCACTGCCCTGGTGTTTCTTTCTGAAAGAAAGCAGCTAGAGCAGACTGTAAATGACAAAACTACTCAGGAAAAATCAGTGATGAGGGCAGTCATTAAGAAATAGGCAGATAACACGAGTGAAGAGATACATTGCCACTCTTTCCAGTGCCCATCTATTTTCTTCCTGATTGTTTTCCCTTTGTCCAAATCAGTGGGTGATAAGAAGAGGTATTTTTGCATTTGCTTTATTCTCTGCCTGACACTGAAATACACTGTTTTGCGATAGGACCATCAGGATAATCTTCTCAAACTTCTTTGTGATAAAACCCTTCAGAAGGATACACTCATTTGAACTGGACAGAGATGAGTTTTCCTTTTAATTCTTTGGATTTTGAAAGATAGGCCAGAGGCAAAAGGCTAAGTGACTCTGCCTTACAAGAATAGATTTTAAAGGCTGGAATAACCACAGAGCACCATGAGTCTATAGAAAAGCTCCCTCCACCAGACACAGTGAGGAGGGAGCCTGGGACTGGAGGGAGTCTTCTCTTTCCCTTGCCAGCACAGACGGTCTGTTGTATGGAAGGAAATCCTGCAACGAGAATACGGTCCATTTGTACAGAATCTACTCTGTGTTTATTCAAAACATTTAAATTGAGCATGGGTCACATTGGGTGCAAACTGTGCTCCCCAAACTTGACTTCTGCACTGCAATTTCTGTGTTTCTTTGGGTTGACTAATGGGGACTAACCCTGACATCACTAAAGAGCATAACTTTTGATACCTTTGCAATATACCTCATCTCTAATAGACCAACTTGCCAGGGTAGAGAAACATATGTCTGAATTTAAACCCAAGTGCAGGTATCCTTCTCACTTTGAGAACAAAAGTGATATAGATTTTATTTTCACTGGCTTTTCTTGTTCTTCTAATACTATCAGGTCATATCGTAAACTCAGGTTGAAGACTTCAAATGGCTTTATATAAAACATTAACGTTCTTCAATAGACCAACTACTTGCAGTTAATCCCAAAATATTTTCTCTGAAAAAAAAAGTTAAATTGGTGTTATTTGATGGTTATTTAGGTACAAAACCATTGTGTCTTAAAAGGATCCTTGTTCCAGCTTTATTCTTCCCTTGACAGGTTGGTATTAATTTACTGCTCAAACCAAGAGGGATTCAAAGGAGATGTGTCTTAAACCAGTTCTGGCTTTCTGACTCTAAAATGTAAAAATCCAAAGTGCATTACTTGTAATGATAGCAATTTGTCTATCTCTGTTGATCCCCCCGTTCATATCTCTGTTGTTTGTCAGGCATACCGTGTTAAGACAGCAATAGGACTATATCTGGGCTTTCTTTGTAGCTTATTTTGCACTATTGGGTTTTTTTGGTGCACTATCTTCTATTTTCTCCTGAGTACATTATCAGCATTGTGCTTAAAGACTCATGTTTAAAAGTGGAATGTAAGTCCACTGTCAGTTGAGTTTCCAACTCTGGAAGTCTAGGGGCTGGGAAGGACAAGGGAGACTGACATGGAGACTTAAAAAATTGCACAATTCTACATACATGGATCTTCAGAGGGGCTGATGACTTGCAGCCGCTACTGACTTTTGCTGCCATTGTGAGTACTTGGCACTCCTAAGAAGTGTCATTGTCGATCCGCTCCTTCATGAGTGAGTAACTTGAGATTTTTTTTTTTATTTTGGTGAAAATGTAACTATAAGTCTGCTCTGGTGAGACCCCAGCTGGAGTACTGCGCCCAGCTCTGGAGCCCACAGCACAGGAAAGACATGGACCTGTTGGAGCAGGTCCAGAGGAGGGACACAAAAAAGATCAGAGGGATGGAACACCTCTCCTATGAGGACAGGCTGAGAGAGTTGGGGTTGTTCAGCTTGGAGAAGAGAAGGCTCTGGGGAGATCTTATTGCAGCCTTCCAGTACCTAAATGGGGCTTATAAGAAAGATGGGGAGAGACTTTTTAGCAGGGCCTGAAGCAATAGGACAAGGCATGATGGTTTTAAACTAAAAGAGGGCACATTTAGGCTGGATAGGAGGAAGAAATTGTTTATGGTGGTGGTGGTGAAACCCTGGCACAAGTTGCCCCAAGAGATGGTAGAAGCGCCATCCCTGCTCATTGCACGGGGGTTGGAGTAGATGACCTTTAAAGGTCCCTTCCAACCCAAACTATTCTGTGATTCTATGATTCTATATGTTAATGTTAAACATATCCATTACTTGTCAGCCCCTCCATCTCTTTCTGCCATCTATAGATGGGCAGTGAAGCAGCTGCAGATGGAAGAGCCCTAAGACCTGAAACGCAGCCAAACCAAGCCTGTTTTCATGGAACTGGGTGTCAATATTCTCTTTTGAATCTTCCCTTCAACCTCCTCATCTTACTACCTCATCAGAATCAATCACTTTCTAATTAACTAGTCAGATTCTGATGCAGTTTGCCAAATTTTTATTATCCTGCTCTCAGAGTTATAGCATGCAATTATTTATTCAAGTTTCTACTGCTCCCACTTTGATGGAGTTGGGTGAAGGAATCTCTTTCTGGGAGCCTAAGGGAGCTCTGTAATGAGAAACAGTTGCAGGAAGGTGAGTAACCCTTTTGCTTCGCAGGGTTTGCAATATGAGGAGAAAGGGAAAAACACATGTGCTCCCTCTTTATGTTCCAGAATCCAGGGGGAAGAAATTAATGCAAAAACCAGCTTCCACATGTATTTCTTGGGTTTATGGTTAGATTTTTTTCCCTAATTGGGAGTAAAACAATTATCCTTTTTGAGGTATTACAGTAACATTCACAGTTGAGTGTTAGGCCCTTAGTAAGCACTGCAGAAATAAATATAAGACAACATTCTTTAGGAGAGTTGGGCATTACAGTACAAAATGCTATAATACATAGCATTGCGACACTGCCTCTGTCGAACATTGAAATTCTTCATGCAACATGTGCACAGGTTGGATGTCTTTAGAATGGGATTTATAAAAGATAGCATCTTGAGTGGGGAAGTAACTGAACATATCATTAAGAAACGTAGAGGTGATGAAGACAGCCTCAGCCTTCCTACTTAAAGCTAGTAAGGCACTAATGCCTTGACTGCTGGAGTATTCACAGCAGTAAGCCTTCTCCTGGGCCGAGGTACCTAAGACAGCTCTGTCCACTTTCTTAAAAAATGGTAGCAAGAAAGCTTTGTCATAACTGCAAGATGGAATGCTTTTCAGGAGGGTGTAAGAGCTCTTCTAAGATCTTAATTTTGTTTGATTTGCTATGTAGACTGTGATTTTATTTACTTGTATCCCAGATGTTAACTACTGGACTAGAAGATTATATGCACCTTCATTCTTTGCCTCAGTGAGGACACATCGTTCACAGGAGGTTTCAACAACAGAGATATATCGCAGGCTGGGTAATATTTTGCTGAAGTTGAAGACAGTGAGCAGCTCAGAGGTTTTGCACATGCTCCCATCACTTTGGTACCACCGGTGATCTGCTGTAACCCAAAACTGTATGTCACAGCACTGCCAACATTACCAACATGCTCCTTTGTCTATGTCCATGCAGCTCTTTTCAGCCAGACACAAATGAAGGCTTGAGTTTGTTGTACCAAATGACTTTAGCTTGTGCCCATGCTTCCTGTTAGGCTGTCCATCAAACTCCTTTACCTTCATAGGTACAGGGAGAAGTCAACTGTTGCCTGCCAGGCTCAAGAAAAGTAGGAGCTAGCACAGAGGAAGAGTTAGAGCCTGGGACTCACGTTCAACTCCCAGAACAAACTCAACATAGTGATCAATTTGTTACTTCCCTGGCTCTGCTCTGGTTAGGCTGTGTTTTGGAGACTATTAATGAGGCTTGTCCCTCCCCCAGTGGCTGAGGGCAGCACATGTGCATGGTGCAGTCCTTTCCATGCTGTCGCAGAGACCAGAGAGCTGGCTTACAGGTATTCCCAATCCTCTGAGATAATGGGCCACACTGCCGTGGAAAGACTATGAAGGACATATGAAGACATACATAAAGGACAACCAAGGGATCAGGCCCAGCCAGCATGGGTTCATGAAAGGCAGGTCCTGCTTGACCAACCTGATCTCCTGCTATGACCAGGTGACCCGCCTAGTGGATGAGGGAAAGGCTGTGGATGTTGTCTACCTGGACTTTACTAAAGCCTTTGACAGCGTCTCATACAGCATTCTTCTGGAGAAACTGGAGGCTTGTGGCTTGGATGGGTTTACTCTTTGCTGGGTGAGGAACTGGCTGGATGGCCGAGCCCAGAGAGTTGTGGTGAACGGCGTTAAATCCGGCTGGTGGCTGGTCACAAGCGGTGTTCCCCAGGGCTTGGTTCTGGGGCCGGTCTTGTTCATATCTTTATTGATGATCTGGAGGAGGGGATCGAGTGCTCCCTCAGTAAGTTTGCAGATGACACCAAGTTGGGTGGGAGTGTTGATCTGCTGGAGGGTAGGAGGGCTCTGCAGAGGGATCTGGGCAGGCTGGATCAATGGGCAGAGGCCAACTGTATGAGGTTTAATAAGGCCAAGTGCCAGGTCCTGCACTTCGGTCACAACAACTCCATGCAACACTACAAGCTTGGGGAGGAGTGGCTGGAGAGCTGCCTGGTGGAAATGGACCTGGGGGTGCTGGTTGACAGCCGGCTGAACATGAGCCGGCAGTGTGCCCAGGTGGCCAAGAAGGCCAACAGCGTCCTGGCCTGTATCAGGAATAGTGTGGCCAGCAGGAGTAGGGAAGTGATCGTGCCCCTGTACTCGGCACTGGTGAGGCCGCACCTTGAATACTGTGTTCAGTTTTGGGCCCCTCACTACAAGAAGGATGCTGAGGTGCTGGAGTGTGTCCAGAGAAGGGCAACAAAGCTGGTGAGGGGTCTGGAGAACAGACCTTATGGTGAGCGGCTGAGGAAACTGGGGTTGTTTAGTCTGGAGAAGAGGAGGCCGAGGGGAGACCTTATCGCTCTCTACAACTACCTGAAAGGGGGTTGTGGCGACGAGGGTGTTGGTCTCTTCTCCCAAGTAACCAGCGATAGGACAAGAGGAAATGACCTCAAGTTGCGCCAGAGGAGGTTTAGATTGGACATTAGGAAAAATTTCTTTATGGAGAGGGTGGTCAGGCATTGGAACAGGCTGCCCAGGGAGGTGGTGGAGTCGCCATCTCTGGAAGTGTTCAAAAAACGTGTGGATGTGGTGCTTCAGGACATGGTTTAGGGAACATGGTGGCGCTGGATTAAGGGTTGAACTAGATGATCTTGAAGGTCCTTTCCAACCTCAGTGATTCTGTGATTCTGTGACTACCTGTGCCTTCATTAGTTGTGCTGGCAAAGCAGCACGCTGCTGAGCGCTCTTGTGCTATGCTGCTACAGTGGCACCATTGCTTTTCATTTGTGTCTGCAAGAAAAGGCCAGGGATGAAAGTTTTGGGCTAGCTAGTGAGTCTCGTAGACGCTCTCTCAACTGCCTCTAAAAAATTATTCTGCCAGAAAGATTCTCAAAATGAAGCCACTTCCTTTTTGCTCTTCTTGTGTGTGTTCACACCTTGAATTAACTCAGTTTTTTAAATAAAGCCATCAGCCAGATAATGAAGCATGCAACTATGCATGCTAGCAAGAAGTGGAAGAGTGAAAAAAGCAAATTTGCAAGTGTGGCACCTATATTATTTTAAGGCCATATGTGTTTCTTGTTAAAATTGTCAGGCATGATGAATCTAATTCCTGCGCTATTTTATTAGGAAATTAGGAATTTAATGGGCAAAAGCTGCTTTCCAGATTATAAAATAGCTTGAAGTAACGTGCCAAATGAAAGGCATGTCAGTTAACCCACTACAGTCTTCAACAAAGATCAGAAAAAGATTAAAATAATCAAACTCACCTTAAGCCTGCTAAATGCAGCCCTCAGGATCTGCGTTTCCCTCTCGCTCTCAGGAACAACTCGTATGACTTTATCACTGCCAATAACAGAACATTGAATTGACACATTAAGCCTCTTTGCAGCAGCACAATGCAACAACAAATAGGTTCAGATAGCTACCGTACTTGTGCTCTTTTTCAGCATCTGCTAAATGTCGGGTGAGCTGGAGCTCTGCTTCTAAACTTGCTCCCTGGATTATGCACTTCCATAGAAATTATTTGCTCTTTACAGATCAGGGTGTCAGCTTGACCCTCTATTTCTATGTAAATGCTTTTGTTCATTCCTTCTAATTTAAACCATTCAGGTTGACATCTTCCATACTGAATATCTGCCTCAGATCAAAGCAATTTTTTTTTTTTTGCCAAAACAAAGAATCTGTTTCTGAGGACAAGATTAGGTAAGATACATTGCTTTTGTATGTTCAAACATTTAATGGGCTTTGAAGAGTCCAGTGCTCTCATGCGTTAAAGAAGGGACTTGACTTCAGAAGAGAGATGACCTTCATATCAGGGGCATGCCTTTTGCTTTATCCGTTAAAGCTTGCACAATTTTTGTGAAGTAAATAGCTGTTCATACATGCTCAGAAGATTCTAGATAATAGCAGCTCATTTTATGCACTTTCTTTAGCTAATCCCAATGAACATAACTTTGCAAACAGGAAACAAGAAACTGAATAGCTGTCCATTCAATGATGACCATCCATATCATGAACTATGGGAGGCTGGAGACCATAGAAAATACAGGAGGTGATCATGTAACTAAGACATCATCATCGTAATCCATACACAAGAGGGCTGAATTAAATCTGTGCAGCAATGCTAATTCTGGCGTTTTCCTACATTTTGAGTTTTTGAATTTGTACTATTGATAATCAGTACTTCTCCTCTTCCAAGACACCTTGAAGGTCATGCATATCTTTGCTTCTACAAGTTCCATCCACTAGCCAGAACGCCCTTTTAAAATATTTATCTCTGGTTTCCTCATTATCTGGGAATTTTATGCAGTAGAACGTCCCTTGACATTGAGAGGTTTGTCCCTTAAATATATTGTGAACTCTACTACTTTCCTGAAGCTTCTGAGTCTGCTCAGAATGTATTTGGCCAACTAGAAGCAACACTGGTGAGTGTACATTTGCCGGCCTCATTATTTTAGGAAGGCTCCCAATCTGCTGCTGGTCTCAGCAAGCAGGCACCAGGTCTTGCCTTTAGTGTACTGCAGCTATGACTCTGGTACGACTCACCTTTGTTACAAGAATCCTCAATGCATATATAGGTAAGCATTAAATATTGTCAGTAAGCGGTTCCGACGAATGCACTGGTTGTTGGGTTCAGTACTACTAATAAATAACAAATTCTGAATTGACTTATTCCGCCTATTTCTGGCTGCCATTTTCCTTTCCCCCATTCTTCTTTAGCCATTTCTCTCCAGTCAGTATCTGCTCCCCTTGGTTAGACTCACAGAATCACTAGGTTGGAAAGGACCTTTAAGATCATCAAGTCCAACCATTAATCCAGCACCACCATGTCCCCTAAACCATGTCCTGAAGCGCCACATCCACACGTTTTTTGAACACTTCCAGAGATGGCGACTCCACCACCTCCCTGGGCAGCCTGTTCTAATGCCTGACCACTCTCTCAGTGAAGAAATTTTTCCTAATATCCAATCTAAACCTCCCCTGGCGCAACTTGAGGCCATTTCCTCTTGTCCTATCACTAGTTACTTGGGAGAAGAGACCAACACCCTCGTCGCCACAACCCCCTTTCAGGTAGTTGTAGAGAGCGATAAGGTCTCCTCTCGGCCTCCTCTTCTCCAGACTAAACAACCCCAGTTCCTTCAGCCGCTCCTCATAAGACTTGTGCTCCAGACCCCTCACCAGCTTCGTTGCCCTTCTCTGGACATGCTCCAGCACCTCAACATCCTTCTTGTAGTGAGGGGCCCAAAACTGAACACAGTATTCAAGATGCGGCCTCACCAGTGCCGAGTACAGGGGCACGATCACTTCCCTACTCCTGCTGGCCACACTATTCCTGATACAGGCCAGGACGCTGTTGGCCTTCTTGGCCACCTGGGCACACTGCCGGCTCATGTTCAGACACTGCCGGCTCATGTTCAGACTCTGATCCTTCTTTCTGTCTGAGCCCTTCAGTTTTGGTTCTCACCGCCGCTCAGCTTTCTCTGTAGACAGGTCCCAAGCCTTAAAACTCCTAAGTCTTCCAACAACTTCATGACCTTAAAGTTTTTGGTCCAGTTAGACCCCAGGTTACGGCTGCAATAACACTGATGTACCCAGAGATGTGGACCTCAGTCCATTCTTCTTGGCTGCTGCTGACCTTACTTGACAAATGGTCTATGGCTAAGAAGGAAAGTTTCTGAAAGCACTCTTGTTATAATTTGGCAGCTCTAAAATTTTAGGGGAAATTACTATGCTTCCAAGCCAAATTTAACCTCCTGTATAGGAACTTACACAGAAAGGAATAAACCTCTTAGAGTACTACAATTGCTGCATCCTTTTCCACGGAAGATAGGTGCTTTTAGTTTATCATACATACAACAGTAATATTCTTTCCCATTACTCATTTATTTCAGAGTATTAAATTGTTGTTAATAAGGAAATGGGCAAAAAGAAGTAATGATTGCCCAGGACATATGAAGGTAAAGTAACTCATAAAGAGTCATTGGACATTTCTGGAAGGACTGGGACAACCAACATATAAAAAACCAGGTTTTAATGAAATAAGTAGCTAAGCATGTGTTATGCAGCTGTAATGGAATTTTGAAGGAATGGATATCACTTAGGTATGGTCTTGAATTAATACACATCACTTTAAACTGTCTTGGATTAGTTCAGCAACTCTGTCATTTCCAATGTGATGAAAGACCTGCCTTAAAGAGGAAAATATTGGTGCTGTGACAGATTGATCACTTGACACATTGTTGGGAAATGCCTCAAGCTGTGGTTGGAGCTGCTGCTAGAGAGCTCATAGCAAGCACCTTAGCATACCTGGCACTGTTAGTATTTTATGAAAAGATGGCTAAGCCATTATGACAAGGCAGTTTAATTTTTTGTGCATGCAAGAGGCAGGAATGCACCGAATTCCTGAGAACTATCTGCTAACGCCCACTTCTGTAGGCTAGCCAGCTAGTTGATAATCATTCAAAAAAGCACAAATACCAAATCCAGCTTTACTCCTGCCATCTACCAATTACAGAACATAGTCCTAAGGTTATTGTTTAAGCTTTACAGCTTTCCTAGTTATATTTCACACTAAAGAAATCAAACTATTACCTTAAGCACCATGCAATACCCATTGAATTTATGGTAGAAATCCAACAGCCTGCCCAGTATTTAAGAGCCAACAACAAAATCTACCAGATCACGGACTAATGTGGCTGATTGTTAAATGGCAGCTGTACCCCAAACACTCAGAACCACCCCCTGGTGAGGTTCCCTGCCATCCCTCATGTCCAGCTGTCGAGGAGAAAGAAGCAAGTGATTATGTATACACCTAGGGAAAGTTGTGTTGCCTGCAGACATATGTCAGCACTCTGCTGATTTATGCAGGCAAAGTTATTTTTCTAACCATAACGTCTCTAAACTTTTTTTTAAAGTCTATTTTTTAAATTTCTAAATAAACAGCAAGGTGGGATATATTTTGTAGAAATTAATAAAGAACTTCACATCCATGAGGACAAACTTTCAATTTACCCCTAGCAACTAGGCTAGTGGAATGTAAAGCTAGGACTTAGTGAGATCATTTGAATTTTGTGGAAACACAGTTGAAAGCCTTTGCAAAGAGCAATACACAAACTTTATGAAATGAACTAACCAGATGAGAGTGGTGAGCGAAGAGTAGAAGCCACACCGCTGGTGCTCCCAGGGACAGCCTTGTGTCTCAGCAAAATGGGTGATCGGCTGTTGGCTAGCACTGACATGCAATGACTCCTTTTTTTCCTTCATTACTCCCTTACGTTTTCAAGAACAGCATGAAAAATGACACAGCTGCTTTTTGAAACACAGAATATGCTACATGGGCCTGGGAAGGGTGATATTCCCTGCTGCCAATGGGGACTAAAACCTACAAACCTATTGGTTTATTTCTTTGGCTCTTTTCATTTACTTTTTTCCTTTTACTTCGTAGTTTTCTCGGCTATGAACAGAGCAGAAGGATTCGATGAAACCATTCTGCAGCACATATACAACTTCTTTTCTGATGGAATTAGTAGTTCTCTCTCATAAAACTTTCCTGCTGAAGTCACATGGCATGAACTGCATTTATGTAAATTCTTCATTTCCTTCAGGAAAATCCTTCTTATTGTTTTATTTTCCTGACTAATGTGAACCTTAATCAGCTCTCTCCTCTCCTGTGGAATTCAATAAAAGTATGTTTACAAAGGCTTTACAAATATTTTAAACATGGTTTGAGGAATATTATCTTATAAATCAAATACCTATAGAAAAAAATGGAAAGAAAATAAATCCCCACTTACAAGCATCCATTCCTAATGGTACAGGAGGGATTATAGCTCTTGAGAATAAGCTGCCATAGCTGCTGCACTTAAGTGGTTCATTAAGGCTTGCTGAAAAAAGCTACAGCATGAAAGTCTCTCGTCAACTCCCAATATGCCATCAGATATCATTTGTGATGAAAGATCAATTGCTTCATTCCTTTTTCTCTGCTAAATTCTTCTGCTAGTCAAAATGTTAAGAAATATTCAAACTTTTTTTTTTTTCTTCTCTCTATTACTGAGATGAAGAGTTCCAACCACGGACTCAATACTGTTACAAAAACTACTTACTTAAATAAGGTTGGGGTCCTTTCTGAGACCTGATGGGGACATCTGGAAAGGGAACTTTACAAACCTTCCTGAGCCCTTCTTTCTGGCTTTCTGTATTACAGCAGAATACTCTGCTCCAAATAGAAGAGAGCACCATTTGTATTTTCTAGATAGCGTTATATATATTTTCTGCCTTTTAGTTATAAAGGCAGGAAAACTGATGTTTTTCCTGGTATAAGGAAGAGCTATAATTTTGAATGAAAAAGATTTGCTTGGGTAATGTAGGCAGAAATGCTGAGGAGGCAAAATATGTTATTGCATGATATTTATCAGTATAGCACAGACGACTTCTCCGAAAACTGAATTTCTATGCAAGTTGCCTGTTAATTCCCAGGCATGGGCTATCTGAGTTTCACAGATGTTTTTCAGGTGCAAAAAGGGTTTCCTGCTTTACCCAAGCAGGAAACTTCAGGGACTAAACCAGTGTTATATTACCAGTACTCTTCCTTTAAACAGCTTCATTCCAGAGACAGGTGGTCTGGAAAGGTGAATGTCTGCAGAAATTCCAGATTTTCTTCCAACTGAGGAACAACGCTTTTCCAAGCAAAGCTCGCTGCCAGTGACTCGTCAACGTTGCTTATACAGCTATCTAGCTCAAACACAGAAAGTGGGAACCAGTGGCTTCAGCGCATGTCTCTGTCTCAGGGAAAAAAAAGTGTGTGTATGGAAATGGATACCATCTTGCTTCACCAAGTGTCACCCAGTTGTACGCAAACAGAAGAGAGAAAGAAGGCAGTTACTCAGGGCAGAAAATAAAGTAAGAAGTAGCAAGACAAATACAAAGTTAAGAGAAACAAACAGGCCACAGTAAGAAAGTAGACGACAAGGAGATGCAGTGCTAACTGTGCAGGATTAAGGCATGCAAAAAACTCAGGAGATGCCCATTTTGACCCAAGGGGGAGGCTGCAGTAGTCTGCTTAAATGAAACAGCATGTACACTCATTTAAATTCACTTCCTAAGAAACACATGATGATAACATGTTTGCATGAAACAGCTGATGATTGTTTAGCTCGGATGTAATCCTTCCAATGACATATTACATCAAGCACAGCTACTGTTAAAGAAAGGACCATCATCATTCCCGTAACAGAGATTACTGAAAGGAGCTTCTGCTATAACCCCATCTGCTGCTTTATTCCCACAGCTCATGTTTTTCTCCAGTGAGTTGCTCTGTGCTTTGTAAGGAAGTGGTGAGTAGATGGTGATGCCGTCAGCCTGGCATGGGCCTGCCAGTACCAGGGTCGCAGAATCACAGAGTGGTAGGGGTTGGAAGGGACCTCTGAAGATCATCTGGTCCAACCCCCCTACCAAGGCAGGATCACCTAGGGCAGGCTGCACAGGAACGTGTCCAGTCGGGTTTTGAAGGTCTCCAGAGAAGGAGACTCCACAACCTCTCTGGGCAGCCTGTTCCAGTGCTCCATCACCCTCACAGTAAAGAGGTTTTTTCTCATGTTGAGGTGGCACTTCCTGTGCTGCAGTTTGTGCCCATTGTCCCTCATCCTGTCACTGGGCACTACTGAAAAGAGACTGTCTCCATCCTTCTGACAGCCACCCTTCAGATATTTATAGGCATTGATAAGGTCCCCACTCAGCCTTCTCTTCTCCAGACTAAACAGCCCCAGGTCTCTCAGCCTTTCCTCATACGAGAGATGTTCCAGTCCCTTAATCATCCTCGTAGCCCTCCGTTGGACTCTCTCCAAAAGTTCCCTGTCTCTCTTGAACTGGGAAGCCCAGAACTGGACACAATACTCCAGATGAGGCCTCACCAGCGCAGGGTAAATGGATGTAGTAGGATGCTTCTCTGTCCATCTGTGTGCTCCCCTGCCCAAACAGGAAAGCTTCCCCCGTCCTCTCTCTTCATCTTGACTGCAGAGGCATGTTGGACTTTTGTGGTGTGGCCAGGCAGGCTTGGTTTACAGTCCTGATTAAGTTGTGGCAATCAAGCACAGGGCTGCCCAGCCACGTGCCCCTGGACAGACCTGATTACATCAGTTACGTATATTTTTAACCCTTTTCCCATTCTTGACCCTCCCTTTCACCATGCTTGTACATTGCTTTCTCTGTCCATCTCCTCAAATAAACAATTCGCCTCTAATTACTTTTTCCCAGTTGGTCCCAGCTTTGCTACATCTGTACCCAAATTTGGTATTTCTAGGTAATCTCAGCCTCATATGGTATTACTGACAGGGTTACTTAGGTATTTTTGCCCACAAAATGTCCCCACTACTCCCCTTCAATTACTCGTGAAATTCAACCATTTCTCACATAACTCCTCATTTACCTCCTGCAAGATCCAGCTGTCCTTCACAGTGCTATCTGAAATTTTTGTCAGCTTCTCACGTTGTCATATCCAGCAATTTCTCATGTCATGTTTATCCACGTCCTGATCAGTTAGCTTAACCTGAGGCCAGGGTCTAGTCCTGCCTGCATGTGCCTGCAGTCCCAGCCCTCCCCCATGCTAAAAGCCCACACAGAAGCTCATATGCTTTTCTGAACTTCAGAATTGCTTCAGTCCATTCTAAGCCCCACGTACGTTTTCAGACAACTGCATCAACTATTTCCAAACTAGGTATCTCGGGACTCTGCACAGCAGATTTGCTCTTGCCTTCAGTGAAATCAAAGAAAGAACACCAAGTCTGAAAGAGGGTTGTTACAGAATTTAGATATCAAGAGCAGAAGGCTGAAGGGGCAAATGGTTCAGTGTTAGAGGTCTACATTAGACTTCTTGCACTCCAACTTCCTTTAAGCCCTTGAGCAAACCATTTCAGGTCATCTACAAGTGAGGTTAAGTACAGGTTTGGGAGAAGGTTTCTTATACGGAGCTCCATATGCTCTATGTCCACATTGCTGGCTGTCATTCGGTTGTAAAAACCACACATTGTGTATTCGGTTAGAGATCTTTGCTGATGGACGGGTTGGTTTGGTCCCTCTCTGCCCCATCCGCTCCAACAGCCTGAGCAAGAGTCTGGGCTCTGTCCTGGTGGGTGTACTTCAAGCATGGGTAAAGTGTGATGGACAAGTTTAGGCCTAGAGCTATGCTTACTGACAGTGTAAACATGGCTCAGCTCCCCACCCCTACAAATGGGGATGATGCATCTTTTAAACTTGGGGGGTATTGAGGCAATAATGAATTCATGACTTTCAAGCTTCCAGATGTCTATGGTAATGGGAGCAATGCAGGGACTACAGATGGAAAGCATTAAATACGCATTTTAGAGGAGCTAAAGAACAAAATTTGACAACTCTTTTTAAGTCTTGAAACATTGTGCATTTACCCGATAGACTTCAATGGTGTCACAGGCACTGTAAGAGGTCATCTCTAAGCCTAGAAAGATATCAAACCTCCAATGGTCCATAGGGTTGTCTTACACATGGCTGTCCGTTCCCTCTGCTTGCCTTTGATCTTAATAGAGAGAAGCAGATACACTCAGACATGTACAATGCTGAGAAACGGATCACGCGTCTTCAAGCTCTTACAAACACACACAACACAGAGAAGAGGCAGAAGAGCACTTTATTTGTTCTAATGGTTATGATTTCCCCCAGAGTTATCAAAGACTGTACTGCATGAAACTGGACAAAGGCATCAGCAGATCTTATAATGCCTCAGAAAGACAGTAAACGCCATTGTTCAGGATTCACTCATGGTGGGGAAATAAAAATCAGCATTCCTGCCCCATCACCTGAAAACTACATCCTTTCTCAGAAGGCTAAAGCTCACTATTCCTTGACAACTTTGCTTTTATTAAAGCCAAAGTACCATCACACCATATAGACATGGCTTTGGCTTTTCTAGTAAATCTGTTTGAGACTGAAAAAAATCAAGACTAATAAACACAAAGAAGGTAAGCAATGTTAAGCTACAATTTATGTCTTTTAAAAAATTTAATAGTGATGCTTTATTATTTGGTTACTCCTTTGCACCCTTTTTTCAACGTCATACTTTTTTCAACATCCTATAAAAGCTTTTTTTCAGATAATCTGATGTTTCCAACATCTCGAGATTTTTCCATACATAAGTCTCCCAATAACCTAGATAATTTGCCAAAGTCTTGTCTGTATGCAAAGAGGGATCCTTACTTTTTAAGGTTCAGTGAAAAATTAGTAGGTGCTCTACTACTTTTATGCTTTTTAATAGACAATGAATTGATGTTTGTAAAGTAATAAACAGCAAAGAGTCCAAACAAGCGATGTCCATGCTCTCTTGCTTTGGAGACAGCTATGAAATTGTGAAATACGCTCAAAGGTTGGAAATAACCACCATTTTTGGTTGTTCAGGCAAGCTACAAACCTGTAAAATGTGAAGTAATACTTTTTCCAGGAAAGCAGTCTTCTACAGTCTTTAAAGAAAATTTTAAAGACTCGTGGTTTTCTGATAAAATTGCGTAAGTTGTCACCACTGTGTACTAAACCCTAATATTTTACCATTAAAAAAAAGTAAAATTAATCTACCATATACTATTTTAAAAAGTGTTTATATTAAAATTCTCATATACCCAGAAGTAAGTAAAATAGCTATTTTTTCTGATACCAATAGCTTACCACACACAAATGTAATGTCTAAAACCTTCCTATAGAATGTTTTAAGTTCATTGAAAATCCTTAATTGATAGCACACAAACTATGTGAACTTCACTTTTTATGAGCTATGGTTTTACTTGACCTGCCACAGCTGAAGAAGGGAACCCTTCAGCCGAATACCTGCACATTTCCAACTGTTTGACAACCACTGAATGGGGTATGTAATTTTTCTGCCTTGACAGCTTTTTCTCAAGGACCAGACAATACTTCAATCTTTAAAAAAACAGAAAGGAAGAAATCGATACTTTTATTTTCATGATTCATGCTCTTTACTTAAATTTGTATTTCTTTTTATTTTTTTTAACAATTTAAACAAAATCTCTATAGGATGGTCATAAAAGTAGACAAATTTATTACATAGTTTCCTTTAACAGCAAAGAGGAGGATCTTCTAACCAGCAGGTCTTTTCTAGTACTCTGTTGCTCTCATTGCTTGCAATGAATTCAATACAAAATGATTCCCATTTTCGGAGAAGTAATTTCAGAGTAACAGAATAATTTTGTTTGATGGGATATCTGGAGATCATGTCATCAGATATCCTTCTAGCTCCTCTCTGTTTCTGTTCCTGGTTTTCTGCTTTTGAACATGGACCGAAAGTGCTGTGTAAACTTCGTTACTCCTTTGAAAAGTCTCCACTCCTACAAACTCAATTTTATGGTCCTAACACACTGGAGCTCACAGTCATCCTATGGCTGAATACTACATTGCTATTTTTTCTTTCCTTGATCCAACCCAAGGATTTGCAGTAATAGCAAGGAGAAATTCCTGTATGTATGAACTTTGAATTTGAACTACTGAATTTCGTTGTAGTTCTTTTAATTCAGTCATTAAGTCTACTATTTGTTTTTCTAATATACGGCTAGCACCTTCCTCGAATAAATAACTTGAGAAAATAAATTGGACATACAGAAAAATGCTTTGTATTTTTCTGGGTAGTGATAACTCAAGGCATAGAAAATAAGGGATAAAAGCATGAAGCAATTCCAGTTGCTGAATGGGACAAAGTCTGGAAGCCTTTGGTTATTCCTGATAGGCAATCTCTTGAGCTCAATTTAAGATCTTGATCCTCAAGCTCTCATGAATGTATAAACGCTTTCAGCATTAGCAGGAGGAAGTCTGTACTCATTACTGTACTTGGCACAGCAACACAAATAACTGGTAAGTGTGTGAATTTCTAAGTGTATAAAGAAGAGATCAGAGGAATTGTCTCATACATATTTTAAAAAGTAAATGTCAAGATGGTGAGCTTAGTTTTAATTTAGGACTTATCATTAGTGTTTTCAATGTATTTATTCATTTATGCAAGTTACAGCAAGAAAGATGAAAATATTTATGGAGTAAAAAAAAAACGTTATGGCATGAAATACTGTTGCATCAAGAGGTCTGTAGCATGCTAAGTTTCCACAAACCATTCCATCATGACTTACTACCTAGTTTGCTTCCACAGTGATAATTCATGGAAAGGACACCTTTAATGTCACTGTACAAATAAATGACAAACAGGACATGCCTCTCCACAGTTTGGCAGGAGGATAGGATCCGTGGATTTCAAAGCTGGGGAATACAACAAATGTACTGAGTGTAGTAAGGAAAATCCTGGGTCTGCTCTTTTTGCTGGTGTTACTGCAGCAGGGTGGCGTAATTCCATTGATTTCAAAGGATTTACCTCTTCTTGCTAGGTTAAGCAAGAAAAAAGCAGCAGGCTTTTTTTCCATGACAGGACAATCAGTTTTTCCTGTGTTTCAGCTAAGGGTAATAGAGACCTGGGTGCTGAACTGTTCTTTAACGTAGTGTGCTGTTCTGAAGAAGAAATTGTAAATCTGCAAGCACTAAGCCCAGAACAGTTCTACAAGATGCTAACTGCTAAATGCTCCCACGGCAGAGGACTCCGCGTCTCCCGGGGAGCCCCCTTATCTTCCCCACGGGGAGATGAACCAGGTGACGATGTCGACCTGCGCTGGCACTACTCGGTGCCCATGTGGAGTGCCCCTGACAACAGGGATGGGGAGAGTCCTCGGCAAGGGGACACCTTGCACACCCAGACCAAGGTGAAATGGTATTTGCAAATTTGTCTTCCAACAGTCTGTACAGCAGAATGTCTGCCCATCAGCTGAAAATGATGCTGCAGGAAAGGAGCAGATTAAATATATATGAAGCAGAGATGCAAGATAGAGCCTTTGAATTAAAAATGCCAGACAGTTGGTCTCCATGATCCCTACGGTCCCTGTGGTCATGATCTCCATGATCACTATGGTACATAGTGTCATTTTTGCTCTCTGCCAACTGCCTTGAATAAGAGACCAGTGAGACAAACCTAGCAGTACGTTGAGCTGCCTGCAAACGCTGCGGCTACACCTGGGAGTATTTTCCAGTTTAATGGACAACCCAGATGTATCTCAGCTTCAACCTGAATCCCGAGTGACCGCATCGCACTGCGTTCAACCGTCGTTTCCCTGCGAAAGGACGCGAGGTGCACGTCGCCGCTGGGAGTCTCTGTACGCACCGGAATCAACCTACGTGGCTGGGGAATCAACATACACAAATCCCACCAAACGTGCTTTTCATTCAGCATTGTCAGGTTTCGTGCAATAAAATACTTTGAAAAATTTGGGATGTTCAATTACATAATGCATTTTCTTTAAATCAACTTTCCAAAATATTTTTTGAAATAAATATGAAAATAAAAATGTTTAATTACATTTTCAGTGAACATGGAAACCAAATGTGTGAGGCAGGAAGAGAGAGAAGTAATTTTCATGACAAATTTCTGGTTTCTAATCAGTCCCGTCACAGATATCTAGAGCTTTAAGGAATTATACTCGGAAAAGTGCAGCTCCAATTATGCACCACGTATACTTAAAATTGCAGTGTATTTACTGAACCATCTTTCCTTGCTGAAATCAATCCAATTACCTGTGATGGCAAATTAAGTATGCACGTACCTGCAGTATGAAGTACTATTTTACTAACTATAACAGATTTTTAATGTTCACATTTTTATAGTTTTCAGATAAAGGTCAGATTGATTTTTTTTTTTAACGTGAGAGTTCAAAACAACATTTTTGGAACTAGATGTATACTACAAAGAGAAACCTCATGACTCACAGCATGTCCTGTCTTGAGGACCACCTTCCCACGATGATGAATTTATAGGCAAGGTTTAGAAACCTTCCACGGTGGGACATTCTTAGCACACAACCAAGAAAACACTCACCCAGCTGCTCCACACAGCTTTATGGATGCACATACTCTTTTTGCTTATACATACATTTAAGCTTGTTTCAGGCTCTGTAACTTACTGCCTGAGCCCTTTTTTGGGGGGGAAATACAGGTTTTACATCCTTTCACACTTCATCCCATTTGCTTCTCACGCCATAGGAGTTACGTGATAATCTGCCCAAAGGGAGGAACCAGCCACTCTGGGGAGCCGGCGCTGCCACACTCGTTGCTCACGGGCCAGCGGGTTTTGAGATGACTGTTTGGAGCACTTCCATCAATACTTTGTCAAAAGCATAAATAAGGTAGATAAGAATAAAGACAGAAAATATATGTTGATATTTCAATGGAACCAAAACTAGGACCTGTGTGTAAATACACACGTCACCTTACACATCAGTAAAACTAATAGTACACCTAATGGCTTGCAGGATCTGAACAGTAGAAGGTGTTTGTATATATCAGTGGTTTAAAAAAAGAACACCCAAAAAGTGTGTTTAATGTGATCATCATAAATTTCTTCTTCTTCATTACTTATTTTATAGGCTGTGAAAATCAGCACAATAGCCATGTAGAAGTGCCTTTGCTTTGATAACCTCCATTTTGAGCATACTGGATTTTGTTTGGTTATCTTTTTAGGGAAAGGGCAAAGTGGGCTTTTTTATTTTTTTTCGTTTTGTTTTAACAGTAAAGTGGTTTTAAGTGGTTTTAGGACGAGAGGAAATGGCCTCAAGTTGCACCAGGGGAGGTTTAGATTGGATTATTAGGAAAAATTTCTTTACTCAAAGAGTGGCCAAGCATTGGAACAGGCTGCCCGGGGAGGTGGTGGAGTCACCATCACTGGAAGTGTAGACGTGGCACCTCAGGACCCGGTTTAGTGGGTGTGGTGGTTTCGGGCTGACGGTTGGACTTGATGATCTTAAATGTCTTTTTCAATGCTAATGATTCTGTGATTCTACAAAGTACTAGCAACGGCCATTCAGATGCACCCATGGGAAGCCTGAGGTCAGCTGTATCTAGGAGCCGGGCTGTGGAAGCCAACCAGACTCACTTTGCTGGACATGGGGCTCCCTTCATAAAGGCTGTGCATGACTCCCAACACCTTTGCATTTGTCTAGCCCACCAGGATACTGTATTTTATCCTACTCATGCATTTTTATCACCATAAATTTACGTTCCAACCTGGCACAAGGTTTCTCAGGGGCAACACTGAGAAGTGTAGGGCTGATGTGTGTGCTGGCCGATTACTTGCTGAGATGGGCTGCCACACATTTTAGTGTTCATTCAGGTGGATCCAGCCTGTTTTTGCTTTTTTCAGTGTCAAAAGTGGAAGTTTAAAAAAAAAACCCAAACAGAACTGATAAGTAATGTAGAGTACGTGGTGGGCAAGAATTAGAGCGGAGCGGCTTCCTGGCCAGGCTCCCCAGAAAATGAAAGGTGACCCAGGAGAGCTCTGCTCATGGTGTGATTGCAGCTGCTTCTCAGGGCAGTGCACTTCTTCAAGTGATATTTAGTATTTTCTTGTGAGAGGCCCTGTGTAGGCACGTAAGACAGTCTTGAGCCCTAATGATGTTGTAACACATACATCACAGCTCTTGCACCTGCTTAACTATGTATCTTGATAAAAAAGACTTCAGGATGCTAAATTTAAACATCTTCATAGTAGTTCACAAGTTTGCAGTCTCAGTTAACAGCGGGCAACTAACGGGAAGGAAGTGTATAACAGAGTCACACATATAAACAAGACAGCTATGCATAATTTGATGGGTCTGAATCTTTGAACTTAGTCTTTATATGCATATATGCAATCTGACTCTCCTTTGATCTGGATTTTCTAAAACTAATTCTTTTTTTTCTTTTTCCTCAAGGCACAAACCAGTCCTGAGTATCTTACACAAGACTGACCTGCTATCCTATCATTGAAAAATGGAACCTACAGTGCTGAAGAAAACCAAAGCACACCAAATGCAGAATACCATTTAAAAAACAAAATCAAACTGAAGGCTTGGGGAGGGAAATAAATATTTTAGTGGCAATGAAATTACTTATTGTCTGAAGACAGTTCCTGTAAGGCAGCTGCACCAGCCATTAAGGCAATTATATTTTGCCATTTTCATAATCTGCATGAGAAATAATTTTTCTCCACTAGATTAATGCTGTGTCAGTTCTCTACAAAATCACTGCTGACTTAAGGGAATATTGGAGATATGTTGCATAATTACAGTGGTAAAATCTTGGGATTTACTTCTTTATTGTATTAACAATTGTTTGGGCAGGACGACTTGGAATCCTGCATAAGCTTCTGTGCCTCTTAGTTCACTAATGTCCTGACCTTAGAGGATGCCATGGCAAGATTTCCCTAAGCAAAAACTGGTAAATCTGCTTGTGGTTAAGATAATAATGTTTAGCTTAACTGCACCTATCTAGCTAGCTTGTTGTAATTTCAATACACCTGAAAATGAGGCCGACTCCAAAGGTCTCCCCTGCGCAGTACTGTAACACTCCCACAAGTTCTAGCAGAGTGCTGTGAATAGACAGGATGATTTTGTTGTATCGTGACAGACTGAAGATCCATGGGACATAACGTTTGTAGGTTTCTAGTAAAACGCTGCTCCTTTCTACAAACATGAGTTCATGAAGAGATCAGCCACACAACTCATTTTAAAGGTACCTACCTTGCATGGAGAAGTAAAACCTTCTGCAGTACAGCCCTCAAAGCAACACCTTCAATCCTGATCGCTTTTTTTTTCTGTTTAAAAGTATCCGGATTGTAGGGTGAGTCAGATGTAATACCCAACAAAGCTGCTGACACCGACACCGTCCCCATGATACCAGGTGGCTAACTGAGCTGAAGCATGCTGGAATAACAGCCTACGCCTGAAACACCCTTTGACAATGATGACAATTTTGGGTGAGCGGGAAATGATGGGAGATTCCAGAAACTTTCCCATTCTGTATGGAGAGAAAAATTAAATCCAGAATAGGGATTTAGTAGGCATAAAATAGCCCAGAACAGCACAGATATAAATGAGGCAGCGTGTGAAAACTCCTGTTTACGTGCCTGGTCTTAATGACATAGTGAAGGAAGTTTACCACGTCACAGGAACCTCCTAAGTACAGTGTATTTTAAATATTTTTTGTTTTCACTGTTCAGTTTTAGTTTGAAACTTATTACAGGCTGTTCTTCTTCCTCTGTGGCAGAAAAGGGCTCTAGGATTGGGAATCACCCATACTAACGCTCTTCT
The DNA here is from genome assembly GCF_964289735.1 of Phaethon aethereus. NCBI lineage: Eukaryota > Metazoa > Chordata > Aves > Phaethontiformes > Phaethontidae > Phaethon > Phaethon aethereus. The sequence goes on along the minus strand of NC_138582.1, from coordinate 39,075,635 downwards.
GACTTCTCATAAAAGAGGCTGTAGCAACATCAGCAATGATTAGTGACGATTAGGTTATACTACGAATGTTTGGACTTTGTAAGCTGCTCCTAACAGATCCGTACAGCTATGCTTAACATGGCAATTATGTATTTTATATGGTCTGTTAATACAGGAATAAACTGCTTGTAGTGAGTGCTACAATAGGCTGGTTCAGATATGCCCATTTGATGGAGCAAAAAAAAGTCTACTTTTAGACCTCATTGTTCACATTTAGCTCATCTATTACATTTAGCATTTCGATTTTCTGAAAAGGCTGAAAAGTCAAGCTAGTCTTTTCTAAATCCTTTTCTGGTAATGACAAACCTTTGCAAGCTGTACAGGAAAATAAATTACAGAAGGATGTTAGATCATCTGCTTTTCATTATCTTTTTACAGGAACAGCAAAGATGATGTTATTAAATTCTTATTAATATTGTTAGCAGAGCAATATGATTATGAAAATTAACAAATATTAAAATTAATACACATGAATATTTCTAAGTAGTAGTAGATTTCCAAACTTTTTACTACCACTCAACTGGGAAATAGTGCACAGTAAAAGCAAACAATGTAAGGAAGTAGCAGAGTAAAGTATTCACATCGAAATGATGTCAAGTAGAAGCTGGGTAATGCAGTTTCAGCATAACAATAAGGAACTGCTGAAAAATGTGAAAGAAAAGGGAGTAAAGCAGTGAATTTGTTTGTTTTTGTAAGCAGAAAACTCTGCAGTAGCATTTTAGCTCAAGGAGTACAGACTTGAACGTTAAGAAACACATACTGAGTGACTGAATGTACAAACAAGTATTAAATGACGCACTACCACACTGCAGATCTAATGAAGTGTCCAGCATCTCTGTACGAAGGACCGTTCTGCAGGAGCCCCAGATAGCCACAGTAATCCCACTTGCCCAGACCAGAGCCAGTTGCCCGCCTCCAGCAACTGTTTCTGCCATGGTGCCTATAGCAAGTCACTTCCCTCTCCCTTTCCTTAACGCCTCAAGTACTTTAATTTCCTTAAATACCTCTTGATGTGCTTCTGGAAGGCATACGTAATATAGAATTGCTTTGAGATTCTCTGAATGTTAGCATGGGTCAGAAGGTGGTTACCTTTACCAAAGCATCTCAAGGAGAGCTCTCTATTTTGGATCAGTCTTCTAGACATACCCGCGGGAGGTGACAGCCAGACGGATGCTCGGTTGTAGTGTCACCTGCGCAAGGAACAGCAGTGCGATGCTGAAGCACTTTGACTTGCCCTTGCAGAAACTGTTCACCTTTTTTTCAGTAACCCATAAAAGCGAAGTAATGTGGAGAATAAGGCCACGTGGTCTGTTAGGGGGAGGTTTCCCCCCTCGGCCTTCAAGCAAGAAGCCGTGAACAGTTGTGCTCAGTTTACTACAAGGGAAGCTGCCAACGCCAGACAAGTTTGTGTCTTCTCTTAGCTCTTCAGCCCAGCCTCAGTCCATCTCCACGGCTGTTGGGACTCGCCCTACATTTCTTAAGCCTGCTTGTGGTAATACGACTCCATTTAAAGTAACTTCAAAAGTGAAAGCCTGGTATTAACCACTTTTTGTTGTCTGAGAATTTGTATCTCTTGCTACTGATGTCTTGGTTTCCATAAAGGAAGGGCTCAAAAGACACCTTTTGCAAGCGAGTTCAAGGAAAAAATGGATACTGAGAGTTCATGCTTCGCTATTTTTGTGTTGGGTGTGGTGCGTACGTAGCTAACGTATATGGGGCTGGTTTATGGTGATGCCCACAAACCTGCCTCCTCCCCCGGCAGGAGCTGAGAAGGCCGAGAGCACCCAGCGAGACGGTGCCGGGCGGGCACCGCGCGCGGTCACAGCCGCGGACCTGAGCCGACCACGCGGCTCTCCCCAACCACGCAAGACCTGCCACCCAGGCCAAGGCTGACGAGGCGTTTCCGCAAAGTCCACTCAGATGGGTGGCTCAGGTACACACAGGTAAACATTTTGCTTCCTCCAATATAATTTTTTACTGAAGGACAAATACTGTTCACTAAATATGACTCATTTCAGTCCTCAGCTAACAAAAGAAATGGTATGAATGACCCTGAGCTGCTTCAGTCGTTAGCCAGCCAGCCAATTTCTAATCTCTGAGGACACTGATTTGAGGTGATCTGGATAATTACTGACACAGCATCCTTCAGCATATACAGGTCCCAACAAACAGGCAGTATATGGCAATGCTTTATATTAACTACATTTGCTTCTACAGTTATCATGTCTGGGCTGAAAAGCAAAGGAGAGGACAAAGTCTGCTACTTTAAATACATTCCTGGTACGGAGCAGGCAATGACTTCATTTTTAGGCAATACAAATCTGATTACAATGGGAAAATATTCTTCTGAAAAAGGAGCCAATGGCTGAGTAAAGCGTTTAGAAAATGTACAAAGAAAGGAATTGCGGATTGCTCTGGAAGGAAGCTACTCCCTGTTGTACCCACAAATTACAAAAACAACTAATCACAAATACAGTGATTTTGTATCCTCCTCCAAGACACTTCAGAGATTCCAGTCCTTCTATCAATGATAAATGATGAAGATTAGGAAAAAACCTTTGCTGCAGGCATGCTATTTAACAGCTGCAGTGTTTCAGGCACCTTATTCTTTAGGTGTTAGTGCTGGGAGAGGGACAGCAGCTACATAGCCCAGAGAGGTGGCAGATGCCCCATCCCTGGAAACGTTCAATGGATGGGGCTCCGAGCAACCTGCTCTAGTTGAAGATGTCCCTGCTCCTTGCAGGGGGGTTGCACTAGATGACCTTTAAAGGTCCCTTCCAACCCAAACTATTCTATGATTCTATAAACATTTTAATACAGATCAGAAGTGCTCTTCCGAAGGGAACCTGAGTGTCCCTTCCTACCAAGATGTGGCTTGCACTACAACGCAGCCTCTGGGTGCTTGTCACACGATGGACCAGTCTGAGGGTGCATTGACTGGAATGAGCATGAACTGAGAGATGCACCTGAGGTGCACACCATGTGCCCCAACCACAAACAGGCTTTCAGCCAGTCCAAAACAAAACCCAACCAGATTCATATAGTGTGGAGAAGGTCTGGTCCTCAGCAGCAGTCCTGATCCAGTCTCATCAGCGTGTCTACATAGCACTAATTGCTAAGATAGACATAACCTGAAAGGATGGTTATTTTGACTCAATATGCCAAGACTTATAAGTAGACCTTTGCTTAGGTTTAAACTTAACCAGAAGCCATACTTTAAATTTACCAAAGGTAGTATAAGTACTGGAGGGCATATTTTTCTACAGAAGACCACTATGTTTGAGAGCGTGGATATGTACCCTACACTATTGCCTGCAGAAAACTTTTTTCCCCCACTCAAATCCATGTCATTAACACATGAGCTACAAGTCATCCTGCCTTCTGGTGAGAGAATTTTTCACCCTCAAACTTTTGTCATAATTGAGGTAAATCCTGATTTGCTAACTACTCGGGAAATTTATTTATTTACAGAGAAATAATAAGAAGGAAGTTAATGTATTTACTTCCAGGAGATTTTTATTAAAATGTATTTTTAATACCTCTGCCGCCTCTTTTTTGGGGTCAGTGAAAGCACGGAAAAACTCTCTCAGAAATTTCTATTCTGCTGAAGGCCAATTTAATCAAAAAACACCCAGAGTAACTTTTGTTTTTACCAGTTCTACTTGACAGATGTTTTCTGCCTACAGGGGCACTATGTTACAGAAGTGTTGAGATCTGAATGCTATCAAAGTTGGTACACACTTAAATGTGTAAAATAAGCCTTCTCAGTTCCACATTAGATTCTCATGTGAAATATTACAGTTTTAAGCAAGTGCCAATGAAACCGAAGCACTCTGCTTCAAAACTTCTCCATAAAATATTTTAATGATCCAGCTACGCATGAGTATAGCTTTCTAAAGGTCTTCTGCAAAACCATAAATTCTCTGTTCTGACAGATTTTAGAGTCTCATGCCATTAGCCTAACTTTTAAGATTAAGTGCTGTAAAAGTTTAACCACTAATTCTGATGCTTCTAGCTTCTTTCCTCTTTTCAGTGTTCATGCTTAGCTATTTTTGAGTAACATAGAAATGTCAGCCTTAAATTAGGAAGTACTTTGCCTGAGCCAAAAGTGATGGATTTTACTAAGTGACTTGATAGACTTTTAGAGGCTCTTTATATGCTCCAAGGTTTGCATTCCACATTTATTCTGAAGGTCAATTGCCAAGAGAATGAACTGTGTAACAAAGAGGCTATCAGCTCAGTAGATAAAGTGAACAGATGCCTAAATCCCCGGGTAGATGAGTATTTGGGTGCTATTTGTCCACAGGAAGCCTGGTAATCTGCTAGAGCTCGGTACAGCTTGCCGCAGCAGTGCGCGGCATCCTGGTGCTGTGTTATGACTGTTGCAAAGGACCGTGCTATCACACATGACCAGACAAATACAGCGTAACACAGGAATGCACCGGATCCGTGGGCTGCTTCAGGGACCGGAGCAGGGTGGCTGCTAGCTTGCCATTTTCTGTGGTAAGAAATGGATATGAAAAGTGAAGAGATTTCCTGATGCTGTAAGTCTCCTTGATGCTGAGACTTAATGAGCAACACTTAAAACTTGCCTTTGGGCATCCTCCAAAGAGCAAAGCAGCGTCTGACTTCCCTCGTCCCACTGTTCGCAGTGAAAATGAGAGAAGAAGCAGAGGCCCTTTTATTTACGCTCCCAATTATATACCAATATTATAAATGAAACTATTTTAATGGTTTTCAAATCAGTTTAACAGCATACTTAGTAACACCACACTACAATGTTTTTTATATCAGATTATGAAAGATTCATAATCCGTTGTGTGGCCCATCACTGGTCCCAGGTTCGACGGCAGTAGCGATTTCTGAAGGTGCACTAATCAATAGCCAAGAGAGAACCATCAGAATTCTTTTTCTCCCTAACAGCAGCTTCCATCTACTTCTAAAAGCAGTAAGGGGCTTCTTTGCAGAATGCCTTAAATAAGATATGCATAAATGGGACCATTTCCAGTCCATGTTTCAGATGACATGGCCAGTTTGATCCTAGACTCATTTTCGTAACTGACAACACTGTTCCTCCAGCTGATTTCCTCTAGTAATAGATTTCTGATAACAGAGCCTGTAGCCAAGCTAGAAACTATTAACTTCAGACTCAGTTTAGTAAAGTAAGAGATTGAGAAGTTTCTAACCAGTCAGTGGATGTATTAATGGTCTTGTACAGATGGGAAATCTTCTTCTAATTGCTTCTTTCAAATATCTGCAAGTGTAGAACTTTGGCTGACACACAGGAATATTCAGGATCATAGTTCTTGTAGTACTGTAAATTTGTCCCAGTCCTTAGAAAACCAATTAAAAATGCATATTTAGAGGCTTAAAAGAGAAAGTTTGTCAGCCCTAAATACTAGGCTGAGTGCGAAGTTTTACCCGTGTGGAGAGAGAAGGGAGGGGAATAAGCCTTAACATTAAATATTAAAGCTACTGCAACCAGGAACACATGGCAGTCCAGACAGCCCATCATCAGTTAAAGCATGTGGCAAACTCAAACGCCCAATTTAAAGCTGGCAATATAAAGTCTGCGTAGGCTGCCAAAAACCCAGATGTCTCATGCCTGGACGACTCTCCGTTATTGACTCTTCACTTATGGGTCCTGTGATTGATATCCCAAAAGGACAGTGTAAAACGCTCACAATGTAATGTGAGTTATTGTGATCACTGGCATATCTAAGAGCTCTTCTTTTTTTTTTTCTTTAAACAAAAGGTTGAAAATCTTTCTTACCAATTTAAAACACAAAAAATGATGCTTTATATAGTTCATCTTACTATTTCAAGTGCTTTGGACTTATTTGAGCTCAGAATCTGTTACCAATATGACTTAATTTATGGAGAAATTGTTCTTAAGATAGAATATGGAGTTTCTTATTTAATTTAATAAAGTCAGTTTATGGCTAGATAATACAAATATTTGTGTAGAAATGTGGGGTGAGGTTGGGAAATTCTGGTCACAACATGACTTAAAATGCATTACAGTTTCATTCACTTTGGAAAACTTTGTAACTCTTGGAGAAAACAGCTTGTTTACTATCAACTGTCCAACACATGAACTTCTTGAGCCAATATTCCCCAGAATTATTCAGGTTCCTGAATCAATATCTGCATTTTCCCCCACCAATTCAATAGGTAAATAAAAAAATCAGAAAATAAGGTGGCAATGTTACTCATTTTATCTAAAGGAACAACAAAGCTATAAACTTGAAGAACATTCTTTGAGCAGAGAATTAATGCAGTAGGGTTTGGGAGTCCCTTGTGCTACCATGATCTACTTTTTGGGAGCTCTGCTACGCAAAAAATCCAGAGCTCTAATTAGAATGTAAGGTTTTTGCTTTCACCTAGGTAAAAAAAGGTTTAACGCTCTGAACTGGAACTTGTGAAAATCTCACCTATTTGCCTGGTAATCACTTTTTCCTCAAATTAATGAGCGTTCAGTTTTGGCTGGATTCTGATTTCATTGCTGTCACTCCATCAAAACCGCCCTGCAGTACCTTGGCTGCCCTCCCGAGACTAACTGGCAAAGCAGCGACTCTGTTTTCAAAGTTCAAGATGTGGTTACAACTGAGTTATGGCTTGGACCCTTCACGCCGAATGTGGCGCGATGCGTTTGGCTCTTCTACTGGGAGAAGGCACGGAAGACGGCGACGGGGCTACTCCGAAAGGCTCAGCCCACTGACAAAGCACAGCAAATCCCCTTAGTACCGTTCTCCGTGCTGGAGCCCTGTGGTGCCTGTGGTAGTAAGCAGACATTATATGCACTGTCGTAACAACCAACAACTGATTTCCTGAGACGTGCCTTTACATTTGTTTATCGCTCGATTGTTAAAAAGCATTTACCGCGCTGATGATTTGTTAAACATCAATCTGGAATATAGTTTGCTTAACCACAAATGCAGAGATCTCCTTTAAGTATTACGTCTTTGTCATTGAAATACCAAACTCTCCGTTTGAGATTTTAGGTCATTCATTTTGTTTAGACAATTCACTGCTGTGCTCTTAGAAGAAAACACTCCATGCTGCAAAAGTTGGATTTATGAAACATGGTGCAAACATGTTCTGCCTAACAGCAGGCAGACAGCAGATGCCTAGGGCGTTCTGTAATTGCCCTGGGAATACGGTTTCTAAACCATCTCAGATTTATTACTGTAATTTTCATCAGATACCTGATACAGTAAATGCTTCTAAAGGTTTTACAGTTTTTATCTGAAAAAGACAGATTGTTTAGTCTACATTACTGAATGACATCATGCTATTCATACTTTCTGTATGAAAGACAGTTACCTTTGTGTGTGTTGCTTTGACTTAACAGGTTTGGAGGTGTAATGGATGCCTTTCCCATTTCAGAAATGTTGATGCCCATATTTGTATGTATAAAAGAACATATATATTTTTATGTATATATAAAAATACATACGTATATATTTATACATTCATATATCTGAATGTATAAAAACATACATGTAATTTTTAGTGAAAAAGGACATTCCTATCAACTTCATCCAGGATGTGACTTACCTTGGACTGAAAGGAACAGGGTAGATAAAAGTCTCTTGGAGATACTGTTTATGACCTCCTGCTTACCCGCCTCTTTATTGATCACAATTTCCAGCTCTCACTTCCAGAAAACTACTAAAACCAAGCAAATAAACCAAGAAAATCCAAAGGGATCCAGGAGAACAAGATATCAAGTTCTGAAATGTCAGCAGAATCTTCCACTCGGGTATCAGCTATTTCTCAGCCTTGCTCATATCAACCCAACATATTAAGAAATGGAGCTTTGTCTGTTGATACTTGATGGAAACTATCAGTTTATTTCATAAATGAAATTTAGGTTCTTTCCTGCTCCAATAATTCACAAAAATTAACGAAATGCTGAAGAGAGCTGCTAGCTCCTTAAACAAATCATCTGATCAGCATTCTGTCCAACCGAAAACAAAACCCTAAATTGAAAGCATTCATGGTAATGAAAAATTGTTAAGCTGATTTTCACCTGTATAAGACCGCTATTTATCATCCCGGCTGGATTCACTGTTCAAAAGACCTGTGCTAGAGCTGAAACCGCTATTACTTGATTATACTGCAGACACAAGGCAAGAAAGACCCGGAGTTATCTGCCGATCCAGCACGTGGTCAAATGCCCGTCCCTACGCAGAACGGTTCTGCAGGCTGTTTACGACGAGGCACGAGGATGGAGCAGAAGCGGGGTGAGAACTGAGAGGCAGGTACGAGGAAAAGGAGCGGGTTTTTACACAGCAGGCTGTAATCTCAGCTCAGCACCTGCGCAGCCAGCAAAAGGAAAGGTCCTTTGAAAACGACAACTGAGAAACCACGTACATCGTCCTTCTGTGAAAGAACTTTTGATGCCAAATGCTATTTCCATCAGGGAGCTGTTGCTTGCCAAGATATGTCCCCCATGCAGCATCTTCACTAAAAATCTGCTTCTGCTGCTGTAGCACCCAGCAATCTTATCACACAGAGCCTCTAATGTAATTGCTCCCCACCTCAAGGTGAAATGCTGGAACAAGGGAAGGGAAAGATTTGTTTGGTCTACTTAGTGTTGCCGAGTTTTTGGTAGGTAAATAGGATGTAGCTCAATTTGACTGAAACGGACGAGAAGAGTGAGACGAAATTTCACATTAAGAAATATATAATGTTTGTACTGTCTTATGCACAAAGCTTGAAACCCGTGATCAATATTGAACCTCAGCCTTGCTCTATATTTTGGCCTAGAAGAGGACAGCTGCTTTGATATGCCTGAAGGAATGGGATTTAGCAAAATTACAAACTGAAGGGTTTTTTTTTAAATTAGCAGCAACAGTACATGTCCACTACTAAACACTAGAATCAGAACCCAGACACACAGCTGTGTTTATTTTTGTTGTTAGGTAATTTTAAAAAATCCAGCTAAAATCACATTCTCTGCTTTTATACGAATATACACTTAGAAATTAATTTGGCTTTTTTACATTGTACACAGATAAATTCATAACGTGAATTAATTTCCATTTGCAATTATTTCAGTCTATAAAGATGCGATGTGCAAAATATGTGCACACTGAGCTACACTTGATATGTTATGTGAATGAATACCACACAAATTTAGAGCTGTACAAAACCATTAAATTGTGAGCTCCCTATTTCTGCAGCTTCTTTCTTGTTATACTCTCCTTGTGCCCAGCTATGCTTACATAAAGTTTCATGGAAAATGGAGTTGGCACGCTATGTGGCTATGAATAAGCTGCCAAAAACTTGTATTATCCAAGAAGCAGCACAATATATGAGGTGATACTTTGCATTTATATCAGAATTTTGTTTTTTCCATCTCAAATGAAAAATACATCTTTTTGTTGTACTTCCATTTTTCTTTGGTAAAATAGAGAGTGGAGTGACCTAAGCCATACATCAAGACACGTGGCCGAAACAGCAAAGGCCTTTCGGCTTTGGCTGCCACGCTCATCCAACAGACAATGTTTCCTTTGGTTAATCCCTACCGTGACATGAGACAACTCTTCCTTCTTCCACCATAAACTCCAATTTTAAACTCCCCCTTCCCTCTTTCACATGAGTAATAATTAAGCCTAAAACAACAAAACCCCACAGGCAATGGGGACACAAGTCTTGAAGGCAGTGAAGAGTGTTTGGTGTCCTTGCACTGAAAGCAAACTTTCTTGTTTTATGAGCAAGACGTTGCTGCTAAAAGCGAGCATCTGCCTATCCCTCATAGACAACAGATTCCAGTCTTCTCCTGACATTACTTCATTGTACATCTGGTGTTTTATAGCCATGAAGTTTAAAAATAAATACTCTGCATGCAATTTGATAACTTTAAAAATATCACCTTAAATTCTCCCATTTATTTATTCTTGTAAGCAGCGAAGTTTTTTATGCAACAACTGATTTAAAAACTCGTTTTTTGTTTGCTTGAAGTTTGTGTTATTTTTTCTCATAAAAAAGTAATGTTTTCCAGTGGGGCAGAGGGACTGTCCATTGCTAAATACACCCTAATAATTATATTTTTCATTGGCTGCTGTGAAACTCGTCCTCTCAGTGAGATTCCTGCATTTTCCTCCTGCATAAAGTCCTTTTTTTGTTCTGTTTATTTTATATGTTTCAACGGAATGATTATTTAGTATTTTTATTGGCCAGCTATTAGCTACCTCATCATTAAGACTGGATCTCATTAGCTCTAACAAGATAACTAAAATCTGGTAGATCCATTACCTGTAGAATAAACCTTTAAATTAAATGTTGTATCTTGCTTCCCTCAGTTAATGTCACTTCACAGTAAATACACCTGAATATTAGAAACCTCTTTCCTCAGACCTCCTAGTTTTCACAGACCTGTCCTCTTTAACTATCCAGGAGAATGCTTTTTGCCTCCTTTTTGCTTCTTTTTTTGCAGTGTAACTGTGCATCCCGCAGCCGGCGTGACTTGCTGCAGGCTCCGCCAGCAAATGCCTTCGAATTCAAAGACCACCCCCAGTGCAGTTGCCATACGTAAAAGCTTGTGTGTATTTTTTCAGCAGAGATAATGGATGCTGCATTAAAGAAAAACAACGGAGAAAGATCAGATTTCACAGAGCGCAGTGTGGATCCCTTGTTCTCTATAATTCTGGACCCTGAACTGTTTCATGGCACTGTCTTGCTGTCTGCAGATTGGGAGGGCTGATCTGGTCTGACAAGGTAAAACCGGCAGGTTTTCTCCTCACTCTTACAGTTTCATTCAGCAGAAGCAAAAGATCAGGTTTTCCTGGTCCCTGGACCCTTCCAGCCATCACTCCTCAGTGCAGCTTTTCCAGCATTTGGAGAGGTCGCCCCTCATAAAAAGGAGACATAAGGCTTAACTCGTCTTGAGCACTAGTCTATACTGACTCCCTACCACGTAGGAGACTGGCTTTACTTCACTTTTCCATCACTTCCCAGAGGCTTAAGCTAATGAATTTTTCTACGGTTTTGTACTGTTTTCCCATCTGTTTGTGAGCGATACGTGCTAACCATTACAAATCGTTCTCCACTTTGGTCGGGCAGTGGCAGCCTGTGCTGACTACCAGACTTTTTGGGGTGCCTTTTTGTTATCATATAGCCAAAAAATGACATTTAGCTTATGGAGAAGAGATGATAGGTCCAAGGAAAGAGGGAGGGACATAGGAAAAATAACACCTGTGGGTTGCATGCCGCCCACTGGCTGAGGACTAAGCATACGTGGAGGGCCTAGATGCTAGGGTGAGAGGTTGATGGTCCTAAAGTCTTGAGGTCTGTGACACCTGCTAACCTGCTTCTGAACTGCAAAAGCATTTGAACTCACTGGACACCTATTTCCTAATTTGATACACACTTTTGGCAGGTGAGGCCTTGAAAGACATAACTACCTCATGTGACAAACAGCATACATCGTAGAGAGGAGGAAAGGCTGAAGCCCCCCAAGTCCTCCCTCACCAAATTCGAGCCTGAGACACCCACATTTCTGTCTCCATGTTGGCCCAGAACCATCTAGCAAGAGTAGATCAGCATCTTTTGTCATGTGTCTGTCTGACAGAGGTTGATGATGTTGACCAGGTAACGTTTCTCTGCCTGGGGCCTCTGAGAGATACGACAGACCAAACGTGCTCAGACACTGCACAGCCCATGCCAAGCGGACGAGTCTCCGCACAAGACGCGGTCGCCCTTCTGCTGAGCAGAGGAGCCCTGGGTTCCTGTGCTTCCTGCTCCTCGCAGCTGCTTCGGAGGAGAACCACCACTCTCCCCTGGGATGGCTTAGTGTTGAACACAAACAGCTCTTGCAGTAGGGATCAAAACCTGCAAAATTACGTATTTCCCTGCAGTCACAATTCTAGGCTAGGCGTCAGGAAATACAGCAGGAATTATTTTTATGCTGTCGGATAGTGAATATAAAAGCTTTTACCCTTTATATGCCAATGCTTTGATTTCCTCTGAAGCTTTTTTGAATAGGCCATGATTTTAAGACTATATCAAAACTAAGATAACTGGTTTAGGCAAAAGCAAGACAAAAAGAGCCTCAGCTGAACAGACTGAAGGTGAACTAGTGAATTTTTCACAAAGAAAGCAAATTACTTAGACTTTATGTTCTATTAATGATCTCTCTATATACTTTTTAGCATCATCACTACCACAGGCAGATGGATCAGGGATCCGGCCTGTTGGTCACGGAGTGGGATAAAGACACGACGTGCTGTCTTTGTGCCACAGGGCATGTTTACGCCATGTACAGCCGGCAAAGACATGAGCTCATTCTGCTGTGACACTCTGCTTACTAGCCCAGACTTGGCAGAGTGCTTGCATGGTGACTCTTGTTATTTGGTACACGTTTTAGGCAGAGTATGTTCTTGGCTGACACAGTTGAAGTGAACCCAAGGTTTATTTCCCTGTTGAAACTGCACTGTGACAAAAAAAGCAAAGCTCTTAATAAAACGTCCTTATTTAAATGTCTTCCCTGTTTCCTTGACAAATACAGCTATTGTTTGCTTAATACCAACCTATTTAATAAATATAGAGCTTATTTTTCTGTAGATACACTCACGTCAGTCTCATCTGTTACGTAAAGAAGGATTTACAGCTTCTTCAAACATTAGGAACAATGAAGTCCCTTTGCTTCAAAAACCCATGTGTGATGATGGCTAATACCAGGGTTAATGTTTTCTTTGGTTTTGCACTTTTAGGAAGGTCCTTATTTGAAAATGTATCAAATAAGGATACATTAACTGTATCATTAACTGTCCTGAAGGTATCTGAATTATGGTATGATATAAGAAAGCATCCCACTATTCTCTCTGTGAGCCTGAAACACTGATTTGGGATTGTTCCATTGACATTGGTCTGGAGAGGAATCTGGCAGTTGGGACTGATCAGGAATCCAAATTCTGCCGAGGTAAAACCACCGTGTACTCCTTGGAGTTCACACCTGGAATCAACCGGTTTCAGACGACCAGCTCCAGTGCATATGTGCAGGACACCGAGAGGCTTGAGGTACGCAGGCAGGTACAGAAAAACCAGCCGCTCCTGCCCCTTCCCAGTGCCAACACAAAAACCCCAGAGGCTCTGCAGCAGCCACATCAGAGCCTGACAGGCTGAAAGGTAGTCCAGTCAAAAAAAAAAAAAAAAAAAAGGGAAAAAGTGCTTTTTTGCACTCTCTGCTCCTGAAATTGGCTTGCTGCAGGCAGAGGAGTGCCAGTCCCTGAGCAGCAGCTGCACATCTGGAACAGCGGGAGCACAACCGCCTGCCCCGGCAGCAGCTGGACATTGGAGGTTTTAACGGGGTTTGGCTGTATTGCTGCACTGCAGCCTTGGAGTAGCATCTGGTGGTAATCTTGGTAGGAGTACGGTGGAGTAAATCAGAGTGCACCAGTTTTTCATCGGGCCTGCTAAGGTAATTTCTCACATCTGTCCTCAAGGCTTGACTGTCTTTCAGGGTCCTATCCCATACTTACATAATCCAATACATTCAATGCATTAATCTATTAATTTATTTCAGCTAAGTTGTAGTGGTTTAAGTTAACACCTTCAGTGCTCTGGGAGAAAAAAACCCAACAATAACTGTCAAAACATTCACATTTAACATCTGTCTATGGATTACAGTTTTATCATGCATGCCACCTGTCCCTCAAAAAAAAAAAAATCTTCTAGTCCTCTGGCCTAACAAGCCATTATGTTGTCTTGTATTTAAGATGTGACACTGTTTATGCTGCTTACCTGTGGTTTTCAAACCTGTAGGATACTGTAATCATGAGTTATTATCCAAATGCAACACAAAAACCTAAATTAGAAATAAAAAGAGCCTCTTTTTCTCCCTCTGACTCAACCAGGTGTAGCAAACTGTATCATTAACTGTCCTGAAGGTATCTGAATTATGGTATGATATAAGAAACAGCAAGTTTTTCTTAGACTAACTTTACTGTAATAAACCCCCTACAAACTCATTTTCAAGGTCCTTCTTTGGTAGCCCCCCCCATATAGAGGCTGTAACTGAGCTGCAGAACATAAAGAAAAGAAAAAATATTCTGATTTGATTAGATAGTTCTGTTTTTTTCATGGCTGTATTGAAGCAGTCTAGAATATCTTCTCCTTAGCAAGTGCAAGTTCTGTGTATTGCTTTGCCTGGTAACTTTATGGTGTGGCTCCTCTTTAAATAAGCACACTCGCAAGTCCATCGTTCCCTGGGGGAAGAGGGGGCTTGGCAGAACCTTGTTCTCCAGAGCATTCAGCCTGCACGGAGCAGACAGAGGCAGAAGGAACGGGTTCGTACTCCCCGCCGGCTGCTGTACGCCAGCCTGTGTCAGCACCCAGCCCAAAGACCAGGCGTCCTTGCTCCTCCTGGGTGATGAGCACTGCCCGGCTTTGAGGTTCACAAGAAAGCGGTGAAGTTCTTGGCCTTCCTCCTCATTTGGCAAGCTCAAAAGGTGCAAAGTATTAGAAAAAAATGGAATATATTGTCCCCGTCCATTTGTTGGTCTGACTATCTTGCCAGTACAGAGTACTTTGGCTCATCTACCCTCAGGTGCCTTTGCACAAAAAGCAGTTTTAGAGTTTTCTTTGCAGATGCTTTCCTTAGAATCAGTGTCTGTTTAAGGTCCGATTCTGGTCCAATATATTCAGGTGTAAATTAGTAGCACCCTTAAAATCCATGCACATTTTGCTGTAACACCCATATCAAATCAGAAAGACATCTTTGTACTCAACCACGTGAACAAAACCTTTAAGTCAGAATCAAAATTTACTGGAAAAAAAAATTAGGATCGTGCCTAATTGTCTCCAGAAGTTTGCTGTTCCTGCAAATCTGAGACCAGCAGAAGTCCTGTTAAGTTCTGCAAGGAGTTTTGCCTGCAGCAGGGTTTTCAGAGACAGGTCTAATGTATAATTGTAATTATTGGTTCTCATTTTGCAACCAAACCTGCTTATCATGGTCAATAGAACGGCGCGTACAGGATTCACTGGAAATTGTTTTCTGCATGAAAAATAATACTGATAGCATAAATGTGTAAGCTAGGTGGGCAGGGGACAGTAAACAATGCTGTTTATTTTACATTGCTTTGGTGTAGAGGGTCAAACTGCAGGAAAATTCTTCCCATCTCCTGCCTGGGAGCAAAACAAACCATACTGCTTGAACAGTAAAAGTACTGAATGGTGAAGTACCCTGCCTGTTTTCAGTTTTCCCTGCTATATGCATACTCCCAGCAGGTTTTGCTTACAGGACTACTGAACAGATGCCAAATGTATGATCAGCATATCTGTTTCTTTCTTGACTTTTGCCTGAACATTATGCACACAGCGCACCGTTAAGTACTATGTTCTACAGTAGAAGAGGGAGTACAATTTCTGTTATGTATTCAGAGGCAAAATTAAGGAGAAAAGACAAGTGAAGGACAGTTCTGCAAAACACAGATGACACAGTTTACCTCCTGGAGACAGTGAGAAATGATTAATGGTGGCCGTTCACCTTCAACTGGGTAGAGCAATAAACATCTCCTATGGCATTTTGACCATGTAAGGCCATTTCAGATACATGGATGACATTTTTACAGATACTAGGATTTCAGGAGACCTTAGGATCCTGTTTATTGTGCAGTGTGGGATACAATCCTATGCAGTGTGTGAAACTACAGTTCCCTACAAATTATTGGCAATGTATTCAAGAAAAGCAGATTTTTAGCCTCCCTTTTTCAGATTTGCTCCTTCTAGAACCACGATTTTCCTTCTGGACTACAAGTAAGTTTCACCATCTTTCATGTGAATTGCTCACATATTTTCAATTCCTTTTTTTTAATAAAAAACTCATATGTAAGTAATTTATATAGTAGCTATTCCCTGTTAAGTGCTTGTTAAAAGTCCTGTACAAAACAATTCAGAGTTGAGAACTTCATTTTAAGAAGCCCACGAGTGACTCTGGGACAGTGAAGTCACTGCAACAGAAGCTGGAAGTGGGTACAGTGTAGAAGTGGGAGCTTTACAGTTCACTGCAACTAGTACCAGAAGCTCTGGGAAAAGCTGTATTTCCCTGCATGCTTACTTCCATGAGACAGTGAAGCTGGTGGATTCAAAGTGGTTGCTTTAGACTGAGGGTCTAGATGGATTTGATGCATGAATTCTCTTTTTTTTCTAAGTATCTTTGTCTAAGTACACCTTAAATGTATCCTGGTTTTTGCAGAACATAATTGTTGGACTCAAAACCAAGCCTGAACATGAATTTTCTTTAATAATATACTACATTCCCACTAATAACATATATACTTTTAAAAACGAGGAAAGTATAAACATTTACTGGAATTGGTTTTACACTTCCCAGAGAATCATTCTTACTTGGAAGACCATAGGTTTCACCTAATGTAGGAAACCCAGGAAAGGTTCAGAGCTCCCACGTATGTGTGCAAGCTTTGCCCATGTCCTGATTTTTTATGCCTTCCCTTACTCCCCATGCTTTCTGTCCCTCTCTTCCACCTGCAGAGGCCAGCCAGGAACCACAGCACCACCCAATGGGGTCCCAATTTGGGCATGTAAGGGACCAGGCTCACATGGTGATGTGAACCTGGAGATCAGCTCAGACACAGCTGTTAACGAACTGGGAGCCTCCTTGCCTGGCATTCACTTCCCCTGGGTAATGTGGATGTGCACTGTTGCTCCAATTGTTTAAAAAAAAAGAAGTAAAAAGGGGAAAGGAAGAGCAATTGAAACACTTCATTTTTCTCACTTATAATGAGAAGGGCAGAGAGGCTTTAAAAGGCAAATCTATCATGGACTTAGAAGAGAAAAAGAATCAAAATTTGGCAGAAGTTTTTTTTTCCTCTAGAACATAAATGATACTGTGCAGGGGGAATATCAGGTGATGAGAAAGCACAAAATTAGAGTTGCGGTGTTGGGACAAGAATAGGTATAGAGGTCCCAGAGTTCTGGATTTCACTGAGCTGTGCTCTTTTCAGTGGTGCTTTGATTACAGAATTATCAGTTATTTGAAAAGAGGATACTTAAAATTGTTTGCGCTAGAGAGCTCACAGCTTTTCACCTTTTAAAAGCTCCCTGACACCACCCAGAGAAGCACTAAGTGTGGTTTTCATCTGAATGAATATGATTAATTTCCTTCTAATGCTGGTGGTGTGCTTTCCAAATGCTTTTTTTGCCAGTTGTGTGTGTGTCATTTTACTTTGACTTGGGTGTGGGGAAGGAGAGCTGAGAAGCTGAGAGCAAGAACATTTTTTACACAGCAAAGCAGATCTTTTAGTCCCCAATTAAAACATTTGGAAAAAATCTGCAGAGGGGAACAGCACAGAAGGAGTTCCTTTCCACTTCTCAATTCCCTCAGCAACTTGTTTTCGTCACACTCCCATGTGTTTTTTCCGTGAGACAGAACAATTGCCATGTATTGTGTTTAAGGTATTGTGGGATCAGAGGCACTTAGCTATGGTATGTAGGGGTATTAATGGGCATTAAAATACTTGAAATTTGCTGAATGGTCTCACATTTGCTATCTGTGCTTGTCTACATGAGCAGTTGGTTTATGCAATTTTCAGGATGTGATGTCCCAGTAGCATATTATATCTTGGGTTACAGAACCCTTTTTGAAGTTTTCAGCTTCCTTTTTATCCATCTCAGCATCACTCCCAGATTATTTTACGCCGTTGTTACACAATAATGTAAGCATGTACCATAGCCTTCACCGGACCAAGAGAAAGGACAATTATCTGCAGCACTGCAGCCTCCAGAAGAATAACATTTTGGAGGAGTTAACATCTCGATGCAGTATTTAAAAAGACTCCAAAACCTCCAACAAAAACCTCAGAGAAGAACTGGCCAAGTTTTTTCAGCCTTTGCCTGCATTTGGTTATTTGAGATGAGAGCAGAGGTGAGATGAGGCACACTTCTGAAAAGGCTTCGGAAGAACAGAAAGTGGGGTAGAAAATGGAGGGAACATGCCCAACCGCCATGTACAGGTGGAGGTAGATAAGCTGGAGTAGAAAGATCTTAGTAGTGTTTTTTAAAGAACAAATGAGAGAGAGGCTTTTTGTCCTAAGAAATCTTGACCTGCCAATGGAAGTCATCTCCTTCTTCATATGATTCCTAAGAGATTAGGAAGATTGCTGCATTCGTTCAAAAAACCCACAAAAAGTCCACCTCCTCCAGTACCCTACTCTGTAAAACTGTCAAAAGACAAGGAAGAGCGACAAGGAGGCAGAAGTGTATGATACTACCGCTGAGTACTCTCCCAACCTACATTTACTTTCAAGGCAGTGATCTCCTGGGCTGGATGTCATTTCAGCAGCATACCTAGTAACTTGCTCTTCCACAGACCTGTCAACCCCCCTTGAATCCTTGTAAACATTTCACATCCTTCGGCAAGGATTTCCACAGGTCTCACACCTGTGGGGTGAAGAAGTTTCTTTTCAACCTGGTTCCTACTAGATACGTTTTACGCCTCCTACTTCTGTAACCGGAAGAAATAGTGAACAACCGATCTCTATCCACCACCTCCACGTCACTCAAAGCTTGTAGACATCTGTTAGGCCCTAAATTATTTCTATCAGAGACCAAAGCTTACTTGGTTATTTCAGGCACTTAAATCATTCCATACATTTGGTTATCCTTGTTGCCTCTATTGAACGTCTGGTAATGACCTCCTGGAGTATCCTTCTTGAATATACCACATATATTGTCCAAACCCTGATGCGTACCTTCCCATGCCTATCTCCCCGGGAACTGCTGATTAGCAGTGTCTTTTAGAGGTGAAGGCTCCAAGCTCCTCTTGAGTTCCTGCAGGCACAAGAGCACAGCGACAGGCTGAACTCCTGTGTGTTGTGTGAGGCAGCAAAAGGCAAATACACCTGTGCCTCCATCTTTGCAAGAACTCAGTGGGCATGAGAGCTGCTACTTCTTTACTGAGACTCCCCAACTATTCGTTGGCTTCCCAAAGGTATCTGGAATGCATTTGCTTAAAGATGTGTCCATGTGGCATACTGGGCCTGCTCTGAACACAGTTTGGAGAAGTCAGTTTGGAGAAACATGTGCAATACCAATTAATTGTCTTAGGTCAGAGTCCTCAGCTAAAGAGCTATAATTGCTCTGTGCCTCCTAGTACTGGCCTGAGTTTGAAAGAAATGTTTTCCATTGCTTTTTTTCTCTCATCCTTTTGCCCTAATTATATTTATGCCTTTCCCCTATATGGTACAGCTTCTGACACGATAGAAATGACTAGGATTGAAACACATTTCTTACCACAAAATGAAGTCAGGTGGTTGGGACACCCCTTTTAAGGATAAACATTAGAAAACTATATTCACCTCCTGATCGTCTTTCTCAGAAAAAAAAACCGCTACCAAATTTTTTTTCCCCTTGGGTGATGACCAGGTTCAGCCGTGATGGCAATACCTGCTCAGCTGTTTCTAATCAATCGCACACATGGAGGAAATTAAATGATCCTCCCCAGGACACTGGGCTGATGACAGAAAATGGGAAGAACAAGATATATTCATAATTCTAAAGAAACCTCATCCTGCTTCAAACTAATTTTTCATCCTCTTTTATTGACACAAATAATGCCAGGATAGTAGAAATGGAAAAGATCAGTAGAGTGGGAAAACTATCAGGTTATTTTTCCAGTTTGCATTACACATGTGGTACACATTCTGGTTTCCGTTACAAATGTGACCACATTGTCATCAAGGCTTGTAAATGTATCTTGGCCCCCTACCACAACCGTCTATTGACCAAGACTTTTTATAATGAACTCTAGCCTTTTTTTTTGACTAGTGATTTTTGTTGTGCTTGCCCAAATTCTGGAATGGGGCAAGAATTTGGCAGTTTTCCAGACCAGACTCTATGCGAAAGCTTCTAGGACAGGGATCAACAGGGAGAGTTTGGGTGGGTCTTTCGCATGTCACCCACAGCACATAAAATGCTTAAACAAGAAAATGATTTTTAAAACTTTAACAAAGTTAGTGAATCACATAAATTGGAAGAGGTACAATACTTGAATCTACGTGCATTTTTTTCTATTTTAACTAACTTGATTATAGATTGACAATCTCACCTAAACCTAGAGGATATTAAAACGCGCATTTTGACATCTCGTACATTGATCAATAGCTAGCTCATGTAACTAATATTCTGAAAAAGTTATGTACCAGCACTGGGAATGTGTTATTCATCTCAATGTTATCTGCAAATAAATTGAATACAATCTTGAATTTCAAAAAATTGTGTCTTACTGAGACCATGACTGCGCAATGGGCTCCGGACAGAGAGAAACAGTGCTGCTGCACAAAACTTATGGCTTTAAAGAACAGTTTAGTTTTCCATCCTGTTCCTTTCTGGCACTGCCAGGAGGGCTCCTGACTGGGGGGGGCAGTTTGGTTTCGCAGTGCAGAGAGATACTGGGACACAAGGAACTGAACAGAGATGGTGAAACAGCTGTCAATTGTTTAACTACTTTCTATCACTAATAGTGACCCAGGGGTGAATGGCTTCGTATTACGTTACCAAATCCTTGAAGCTCAGCGCATGGTTTTTTTGAACTTCATTTTAGTAGTGGAATTTCCATGCCTGGTTGGCTACTTCAATAAAATAAAAATATAGCTTCTCCTTCCACAGGGAGGTGTGCTTATCCTGAGGAATTTGCTGGTCAGTTTGAATGAATGTATGTGAATATTATTTGAATGTATTTGAATATTTGAATATACTGTATGTGAAAAGATGCCACTGGCTTCTAATGCTCCTATATTTGACTGTCTTTTCACTTGCATCATAAACCTATCAGTTTTGTTAAATACTTTATAAAAACAAAGTCTTTAAACTAGGCAAAAAGAACACATACTTTGGAAGCAAAGCCTAGCAACGATACAACAGTTTGCTTTTTACTACTACTTAGTTCAATCTTCCTAACACAATTTGCACTGCAAATGAAAAAAAGGGAAAAAAGTCTACTTTGAAGTACATGTAAAAGACTTCACTTGCTTACAGGGAGCTTAATCAAGTTCCCTTATTGGTTACGCTTTTCATGCACTAAGTAAGACTGCACATTGTTCAACCTTTTCAAAAAACAACTGTAAATTCCATTAAAATTGTCACCTAAAGGAAAATACAAACCTTCGTTCATTTCAGAGCACGGTGAAGCCCCTAAAACTTTTTTTTCCCCTCCTTCCTGCACAATCGCAATTTCTCTTTCTACAAGAACACTAAAACTTTTTGGGTTGGTTTCCCCCCCGATGGAGCATCCTTCCTGTTGCTAGCAGAGACTTCCAGTGCCTATCGCAAGAAAGCGCCGGAGCGTCGCTACAGCGGGGTGGAAACCAGCGCGCCGGCGGCTCGGCCGCGGAAGGGCAGCCCGGGCGCGCACACCAGCCGGTTCCCGCCTGCGGCGCTGCTGGGGAAGCGGAGCGGAGGGGGGGGGCGGGCGGACTTACCCGGCGTAGCGGCCGCGGTGGGCGCGGAGCGGCAGCGCAGCCTGGAGGCAGAGCAGACAAAGGGGCAGGAGAGCGGCAGGGCGCCGGCGGAGCGGCGCGGTGCGGAGCCGCATGCTGCGGCGCGGTGCGGGACCGCCGCCGCCCGCCCCAGGTGGCGGCTGCCGCGCAGACAAAGCCGGCGCGGAGGCGGGGAGGGGGGCCGGGAGCAGCGGGGCGGCCGGAGGTGCCGCCGGTCGCCGGCGGCGAGGGGAGAAAGCCGGGGGAGGACGTCGCCCGCAGCCCCGCCGGGGCACGGCGACGGGGCGGGGAGGGGCGCGCCCGCCCGCCCGCCGGAGGGGACTGGGGGGGCCGTGGGCTGGCAAGGGCCGGGCGGCGGCGAGCAGCCCCCCGCGGGCACGTCGGCTCGGTCGGGAGCGGCGGGGCGGGCTGCGGCGGCAGGTGCTGCGGCACGGCCGGCGGGCGGGGGGCGGTCAGCGCGCAGGGAGAGGCAGCGGCGGGTTGTGGCCGCGGTTTTCCCGCTTGGGCGAAAGAGTTGAGTGTGATGCGAGGGCAGAGACACGCTTACGTCAAACATCAGCGGCGGAGAGGCCATGAGGAGCCACGAAGGGAGGAGAAAGCGGGATTTCAAGTTACCAGTGTGGCCAAAAGTCTTGGGCCTGAGTTGCGGGATGGGGAGGAGAGACTGCTATAATAAAATAAAACTCAGCATTCTTTGGAAAACTGGGGGTTTGCCGTCTCTTTTGCACACTGGTGAGGGTGAAAGACCCACGTAGAGATAAGTCACTGGAGTGCTGTGAATAGCAAGGAAAATGGGGAGAATTTTGTTGCAAATAATTGTAGTTTATAGAAAACACATGGAGTACTCGTTAGAGAAAAAGGTGAAAATATAATGCCAACATGGAATAAATTGATAGCCCCTTGGATACCTTTATTGTTGACTTTCATAAAAAGGAGCAAAAAGTGTTTCAAAACCAGCCGATTTCCAGCCTCTCTGAGGGCAAAAAGAACGAGTGGGCTGTAGACAAATAAAACCAGCTGACATTTGAACATGTGTGAGAACTACTGTAAATCCCTGTTAATGTTTCAGAGACACAGGGAGCCATTTGAAAAAGGGCTGTATTTAAACCACACACACTTCATATTCTATGGCTGAAAGGCAAAAGAACGTTTCCCTTTGTCTCTTTTCCATGCTGGCACCGAATCTGACACTAGTTGTGTGATAGAGTCTGGAGATGGAAAAGACTTGATCCAGGGCAGAATTATTCCCTTCTGTTTGGTTATTGGTGTTCTCTCCCTTGAACTGCCTGTCCCCCCACAACATATATTCTGCTTTAATTCTCAAATTAACTTCTGCTGAGGCTGTGCAGAGGTGAATTTCTGTGTCTGTGTGTGCTTATGCACAGATGTGTGTTTCAACATCTCTTGTTGAAAACACTTTCCACTTACTGCAGGCAAAAGCGCAAACCTTTTCTGCAACTTTTCAGTCTTGTAATAAATGCAACTTTAACTTTACAGACACCTATTTAATAGAAGCTCTACTGTAGGTTCAGAAGTGATGTAGACGGTAAAGCTGGCTGTTGTGAAGTTGAATGACTCTTGGACCGCATGAGTATGATATTGGAGGAAAACCAGTGCTTTATTTCACATGCTGTTCTTGCAATGTATCCGTGCTACACCTGAAGTGCATCAGGTAATAGGCCAATTTATTGAAAAGTTTGCAAAATGTAGTTTGGCTATTATTCGAAAATGTTTGCTTTCAGGATGAAAACCTGGCTCCATTTGAGTTAAGAATTTTACTATTGGCTTCTGTTTGCATAATAGTTTGGCTATTATTCTAAAATTTTTGCTTTCAAGAGGAAAACTTGGCTCTGTTGGAGTTAGAGAAAATTTTATTATAGGCTTCTGTGGCTTTAGATTTTGGTTTTAAATCCTGCCTTTCTGCAACATTCCCTGAAATGCAAGAAGATATGAGAAAAAAGGGAGGTCAAGCAGCAAAACTGAATAGTAAAGCTAAATAACAGAATGTGGAATAAACACTCAAAGAACGGTATTGCTATCTTTGTTAATATGTATGACTATTGCCTGCTTAAAATGCATTTAAAAATTAATTAAAAAATACAACTTTAGAGCTGTGGCAAAGCTGGAGAGAGAAATAGCACAAAAAATATAAAAAAAGGCTTTAACAGAGGTAGGGATAGTGAGGGGGATAAAGATCCCTTGGTCTCTCTGGTCCATCAGTTTAAATCATAGTAGGTGACTGGGCAGACTGGAGGGAAGGCTGAAGCTCCGTCATGCTGGCAACTAGGAAAGGATTAAAATGCTCTAGTTGAGCCTGGAAATTCCGCATGTGATAAGCCTACTTTCCTGACAAGATGGGGCTATAAATCTTGCAAATCTAAGCAAAGGATTTGGGAGGAAGAAAGCAAGGGTTTCTTTTCCTCCACTTCTTGGAGCTGAAAAGAGGAATTGCCAACACCAGGGTTCTGCTTTGACTTGGAGGTGATGAGAGCCTGTGAAGGAACAGGGGAGAGAAGACTGAGATATGGTTTCCCTCTTAATGAATCAAGATGTGGGATTTATAACAGCATCCCACACTTTACAAGGAACACAGGCTGCCAAAACAGAGGCAATTCTACATGGCATGAAAACAAGACAGACTTCATGTAAAGTGAATGGGCAGGCAGCCTACATTTGGTACCTGAACTTGAGAACATGCCATTTATTGAGAAACCTGTAATTGCGCAGAAGAGCAGAAAAAGAGAAATAGTTTCTTATAAACATGTGTTATACCTTTGAGTGGTCCCAACTCTCACCTTCATGAGAAGGTTGCATTAGCTTGAATAAACGATCCTTGCCGTATGTTTGTTAGAGCCGTAACAGTTCAGAAACAGGAGTTTAAACAAGGTTTACATTGTTCTAGTTTAAATCATCCCAGTTAATAATAAATTGGAATAAGTGTGTTTGTGCTGGGATTTGCACTGCTATAACTAGTTAAAAAAAGATTGAAGTTGATGGAGTACAATGTCCTTTTCAAGATCCGGCCTCCATTTCTTTTAACTCACACAGAGGCCTCGAGGGATGAAGGACAGTGAAGTGGCCCTGCTCATTCTGTGCTAGATTAGGTTTGGGGTCCATAAGAACATGAAAGTGATATAATCCATGCATGAGTGCCATGGCTGAGTTAACTTTAGCTAACTGCTTTGCAAAGTCAGGAGTGTTACTGTAGCACCAGAGAGTTGATAGCCCGAGGACTTGACTCCTGGGGTTGATTATTCAGGTTGTGCTGAGCTTTGAACTGTCAGGGACAAGCTGCCTGAGCTGGTCTAGTTAGTTGGGGTACTAGGCCACTGCAGAGGCAAGACACTTAGGGCGTCTGTGCTTCTATATAGGGGTAGCAATCCTACATACAAGTCTTCCCCATCCCCACGCCCATGTCTTTTAAGTTGCTTCAGCCTCCTGCTTAGCATGCTAACACAGCTCAGTGGTTCTTCCTCCTGGGTCTGCTGAGAACCTGGCGCTTGGGAGGGTGTCACCATCACTCTGCCCTCGCTATGGCCCAAGACATGGCAGCACAGGAAAGAATAAATGATCAGCTAGTTTTGTAACAATGAACTAGTGCTGAGCATTGCCTTGGAGGGTATTCAGATGGAATTAGCTTTCTAACATGAGTTTCAAGTGTCTTTAAAAGGGATGAGTTTTGTAATTAAGAATCTTGACACTCTATCTTCAGCTTACTTGGGGATGCTGCGTTACTATAACTGAGTAATTTTGTTTGGACTTGTGTCAGTGGCACTGAACTGTTATAAAATGGTTCAATTAAGTGAAATACAGGAACTCTTTCACTTACAGTATTTCTGTCTTCTGTTCTGCTGCTATTCTGTTATTCTACAGAAAGACAGGAACACAGGCTAAATACTCTTTTCTGTTTTGTAGAAATTAGAGATCTTTAAATATGGCTATGCTTTAGAAGCAGATAAAGGAAATTAGATGTGTAACAGACAAACCATCAACAGATCAACCCCCTCCAGGAGTCTTTAGAAACCACACTGACAGATAACATCAGATGACAGTATTACATCGCCTGATGAATTCTGTTCCTTAGCATGGTTTTAGTCTTGGAAAGACTGCTATACTTGTGCTCATATTTTTCTTCATATGTATGAAATTTTTCTTAAAACTACTACTAGATCTTTGAAGGATCTACAGCAAGGAACATTGTGAAGGAAAGCTTGTTCTGTCTTGAGATTCTGCTTTAAGACACACGTGGCCACTTGGTTTTACACTCTTGGCCAAGAGTTCTGAAAAAAAGCATTGCTTGTGACAATTCTTAAAACTTCTTTTTTTTAAAGTGAGAGATGTATATAACTGCATAAACAAATTGCAGTGTAACTGTACATGGACTTTGTCTCAGATCTCTTTTTACCCTTGCTAGCACTCACACAAAAACAACATTAAAAAGATTTCCTATATCTGAACCAAAAGGATTTTGATTTGAGTGAAAAGTCAGTCATCCAGTGCAAATTTCACACTGGGAAATATGAGGATGGCAATTTAAAAATTTCTTGCACCTCCTACACAAATCATGGGTATTTACTTTCTGTACAAATGATTTGTGTCTAGTAACACACTGAGCTTGTACTGCACGTTCTTCCAGCCCTCTCTGAACTTCTGTACTTTGCAGTTATTAAAGATGTCAGCCTTCCTCTAACTTCATTTAACCAGTATTTTCAAGCTGTTTTGCAGGTGGGGATACTAAGATATGGGGAGTCTGAATGATTTGTCCCAGGTGAAAGAGAAAATCACTGGCAACTCTAAGTCTAGCATTTGGGTCTCCTGACAATCACCACTGGAACATATGCCATTAGTGAATTTGATTAGATTCTATTTTTAATTTAAAAGGCAAACATACTAGTTCCCAGAGCCTCAAACTTGTCTGAGCATACTCAGGCTTAGATATGGTTTCACTGCTTTTACTCTAAGGGGAGCAGCACATTCACAATGAAAGATGATGTTCAGTATCTAGTTTTAATATAGACATTATTTGCAATCATCGGATACCCACTAATGATTTTTTTATAATGTTGAGAAGAAAGGAAAAATAATAGCAATGTTTATTTTGAAACACTGTGAGAAATCTAAACTACTTCCAAACCAGCAAACTGTGTTTATAACTACTCTATAGCAGCTACTGCGCACAAAAGATGACAGGTGCCCAGGTTTTATTTATATCAACTAGCATTTACTGTATATGTGCATATGAAAATATTTAGAAGGAAAAGGTACTTTGGAAAGAGTAAGTTCAGTGCGACAGCGTGGTGTGCGGCTCCCCAAACAAGTCCCAGCTGCGGATGTTCTGCAGCAGACTATCTTTGTATCTTCTGGGAGAAAAGGGAAGGTTACGCATAATATCATGCTGGAGATAGGTGAAACAGAAACTACTGAGTGGTTAATTTTTCTGTCAGCGGCACTGGCATGAAAAGTGTCTTTCCTCCTCCTCCCTTTCTCACCCTTACCATTACCTGATAATTATTAGGTCATTTTACCATCTGTGTCTGGAATGATATTTTGATTGTCCTCCTTCAAATTTGGATGCCTCAATAGCTTCAAACTGTATATAATTAGGTAGCATGTACTTCAGAGCTTTATGCAACTTGAATACTGAAAAATGCTGAAAAGACTGGAAAATGTGAATGGTGAAAAATACTGGTATTACAGGATTCTGTCATTCCAGTTCTGAAACATTGAAAAGACGGGGGATAAAGTCTAGATCTGGTGAAATATGTCAGAAGAGAGAACAGAGGAAAAAAACAAGAGGGCCCCCAAAAGCATATTTTGCAAACATCCTTGTATCTTACAAGCAAGTAGAATTGCAGTGAGACAATACCACCTGTCTGTCATCAACTCAAAAAAAACCCCTGGATGCGCACAGAATCACAGAATCATTAAGGTTGGAAAAGACCTTTAAGATCATCAAGTCCAACCATCAACCCAACACCACCATGCCCACTAAACCATGTCCTGAAGTGCCACGTCCACACATTTTTTGAACACTTCCAGTGATGGTGACTCCACCACCTCCCTGGGCAGCCTGTTCCAATGCTTGACCACTCTCTCAGGAAAGAAATTTTTCCTAATATCTAGTCTAAACCTCCCCTGGCACAACTTAAACATGAGCTCTGCCATGAGAGGAAATGGTTTCAGTTGGGGGATAGAGAACTGCCAGGGCCCCCAGGGCACCGCCAGCCCTCCCCACGGCCCCGGGCCCCATGTCAGCCACTGCCCCAGTGATGCTGCAGCAAGGCCAGTCTCCAGCTCTCCACAGCCCTGCCCCGCTCAGCCATGGGCCCCACCAAGCCGGGCCTGCCCACGGGCCTGCGTCCTGGCCTGGGCCTGTCTTCGTCCCCAGGGAGATGCCCGATGCCTGGGGCTGGGTCCGCCCGGTGCCCTGGGATGCCCTGCGGTGCTCTGCCACCCCAGGGAGCCCCTGGTGTTCCTGGCCCACAGGGAGCTGCCAGCTGTTGCTGCTGTCTGACATTAACTTGGCATTTATCTTCTCCATCTTGGTAGCTGAAGCAGTGCACACACACATAGCCTTGGAGTTCAAATCAGAGGCGAGTGGTTACAAAACCAGAAGAGGCAAGGCGGCAGAAGCTTTTGGGTACCAGAAGTTGCAGCGTAGTCATAAATATGAAAATACCATGCCAAAAAAAAAAAAAAATCTGAACTGAAACCCCCATATTTCTGATTAACACTCTACTTGTATTTACAGGCATTGAGTGAATTTGACAAATATTCTACTGATGTAACAAGAGCTGACTTTACATAATTTTGGTTCAGGAAAGAATTTCATCATGAGAATTTCATAATTTCATTGTCTGGTGGAAGTTCTGGGATCCAGAAATGTGCACTGAAAGGTTAGAATACACTTAAAAAGTTATCTGTAGTAATCTGCTGTTGGGGGCCTGTTCCTTCAAAAATTTTAAAGGACAACCTGTAAAACTGTTTCTAACTCTTTACTAAGAGAAAGGATTGAAAACAGTTTGTAGAAAGAAAAAATTGCTAAAGATCCTTATTAGTATTTTCCTCCAGGGCAGACCAAGAGTTGTTTTCACCTGACATCCGTGTTGGTAATGCTGTTTCACACAGCGTTACAGTGCAGGAAGGACATGTGATATAGTTAAAGAACATTTTAGATGACATTTTAGCTTTTTCTCTTTGCTGTTGATGGGAGGAGAATTATCTGACTACGGTGTCTAAGCTAGACCTTACAGTATTGTGATCTGAATGCAGTATCTCTTTTTCTTCATTAGATAAAGTACCTAGTGCTCGATAACTTGGGTAGCAGGCAATCTTCATTCACTCTTTCGTCTCTTGGTGATTTCAGGCATGACAGCATGTGGCTGGGACACAGGAGTGCAAATTTTTTTCGCTTTATTTTTACTTGAATTGATTAAATTTCCCTGCATGACCAAAAGACACCACCAACTCCCCTAGCCCTCAAATGTAAAAACGTGCTTGTCTCTTGATAGGCTGTTTCATTGTTGGGGGAACAAGAAAAAAAGTGAAAGAAATACATTTAGAGGGGGAAAAAAAAAAGTTTTTTCAGCTGCTCTGTTACTGTCCACAAACATAAACACATGAAAACACTAAGCAGTAAGAACCAAGCAGAGCAAAAGATACTTTTACCCCTTAGGAGCCTGTTAAACCATCTTTCACTGCTGTGAGTAGCCAGTCAGTGGATCGCAACTTGTTGCCTCTGTAAGTGATGCCTTTCTCTGCTGTTTCTCAACACTGTTAAAAGTGTTTCAGATGTCATCCTCTGTGTGACTGTAGAAGTGGGATAATCCTTTATTATAACATTTAACCCAGGTATATGTGAAGCTTAAGTCAGTATAGTAGATAAGTTCTTCAGGTGAAAACACTCAATTGAGATTTAATTATCAATTATCAATTCAACTATGTTGCTAAACTTTAAAAGTGTGGGGTTTTTTGTCCAGGTCAGCTGGTGTCCTGCATTCCTGCTCACAGCCTGAGCGTAACGTACCAGGCAAGCCATGAGCATTTTTGAACCTGGGCTGCCAAGAGTGAAAGCTCTCCTTATGGTAAGACACCAGGTAAGAAGAGCTGTGGGACCTTATCTCTAGGAATGAGTTACAGTTTGCTGCCTTCTCTTAGTGCAAAGCTTAGTTGTGAAGATCCATATGACCTGTCAGGGATAGTCTATTCAAGTAATATCTTCATTAATACGGAAGTATTTTGGCAGAATCCTATTTTGCTTCCTGTGACACAGTTATCACTGGGGATAAACAAGTGATTGCAACTGAAAATACTGTTTTTTCCAAGAAAATGAAAAATGTACTTTGGTCAAATTTTGTCAAATCAGTTGATAACTGATAGTCAGAATTAGACTACCCATGCACCATGGAAACTGTTTCCATGGTGAAAATCTTTTAGCTCAGAGACAGTTGTCTCTGGATTAAATCC
Organism: Phaethon aethereus; assembly: GCF_964289735.1. NCBI lineage: Eukaryota > Metazoa > Chordata > Aves > Phaethontiformes > Phaethontidae > Phaethon > Phaethon aethereus. The sequence goes on along the minus strand of NC_138582.1, from coordinate 39,045,666 downwards.
AAGGATTCAGACTGATAATCTAGAGCTTCCTCTGACAGCTAGGAAGACCAATACTTATGAGCAAATTGCCGTACAGCTATCTGAAGGTTGCACCATCCCACTGTTGGAATATATTCTTACCCTCCAGAGCAAGATAAGTGCCATGATGTTTCTTTTCATTCCACGCATCTTTGGTGTTCCAAATGCCATTGTGTCATTTAGAGGCAGTTGCCCATTCTGTCAATATTCTCAGTTACCTGCCAGAAATACAGAGAATTGATGGCAGCCCTTTCTAGCACAGCTGCAATACAGTCTGTAACTCTTCACTTCTGTTACAGTCTGTAATGCTTCAAAAAGAGCGGTTACTCTACTGTAGAGAAACTACTTTTAACCCATGTAACAAGGGTGGAGAGAGAGTAAAAAGCAGTAAAAGCAGTAAGGTCTTTGACATTAACTACACTGTTACCTGTTTCAAAGTTGATTAGGAAGGAATTGTGGGATTTTGAATACTTGTGGATCAACGTATTAGCAAAGCCCCAGGAAGGGCACACTTGTTTTGATGAGGGCAAAATGAAAGATACGAATTATTTCCTAAACACCACTCTAATATATGGAAATAAAAACTGTATTGAATTGAATATTCTTTGAGAATAAGTTATTTTATGGCCTGAAGACACAATTCAATGATTTCTGTTTCCCAGGAGATAGGACGTCACTGGCTAAAAGCCTATCCTGGTTCAGTAGTGAAATAGGTACAGCAATTAAACAAACAAAAAAGCAATATCTAATAAGAAAAAAGGAGAAATATATAGCAATGGATACACATTTTCTATACTTCATAGATTCTGGATTATAAGAGGACCTAAAGCCATCAGGAAGAAACTCGTGGATGGCAAGTCTAAGAACAAAAGGATTTAAATACATTGGGTACAATGTAAATCCTAGCAGTGGCAAAGTGCCACTGCTTGATGAGTAAATTATTAATAATAACACAGAAACAGCAGAAGTGTCCAACAGAAAAATCTGTTCTGTATTTGGAAAGAAGGAAGAAGCAACATTATATCCTTATACCACAAGAGAATCAGAAAGTAATTTCTGCAGTAATCAAGGAAGAACATAAACAATTTCTAACAAAGGATTAAAAAAATATTAATCAACATGGCCAGAGAAGTTGTATCCTGGCCCCTCATGATTTTAAATAAATACTGGATTTCTGAAAAGTTTCTGGAAAAGTTAAATACTCTTCAATATTATGTATTACAAAGGCAAAGTGGCTGATCCAGGTCAGCATAAGCTTGTTGGTCTGACACAAGTCCTAGGGAAGACAGAGGAGTGGTCTATACAGGATGCAATTAGGAAAAAAAATCTGAGGGTTAGAGTGGAAGCAATGCTAGTCAGTATGGTTTATGAAGAAAGCTACCTCAAAAGATTTAAATCAAGAATGCTTCGTATTTGTGCACAAAATATTAGCTGCCCCTCTGGGAACTGGGTTGATTGCCATATAGGTACAATATATTCGGACTTTTGAGAAGTACAGTACATGATTTCATATCGCCTGATGTTGTGATTAGCACAAATCAAAACCAGCTCTATACAATATCAATAAAGTGCAAATTCATAGTTTAAGAGCTAGCTGACAGATAAACACAAAAAGTGGTGGTTATTAGGAAATTATAATTAATAGGAACCATATAAGCAGGGCTCCATAGGTGTATTAAGTCTAATCTAGCACTTTCATTTGTGATTTGGAAGTAAAATCACTACTGGAAGGCATTTACTTACAAATCAGATTCAACCAGTGCAATAAGCAGAGGGGCAATGACTTACAGAGAATCATTCAGATGGTTTAAGTTCAGTATGACTTGCTTTTCCTATTTGAAGATGGATAATTTGTAATGTCTGAGACAAGTATCCTGCATTTGATAGCATCCACATTAAATGTGGAAGGGACCATCAGCTGAGGTGGTTTAGTAGGAAATTGGGACTAGCCCAGTTTCCACTACCAGAGAGTAGTTGACCTACTCACTACATATAAACATATCAATACCAAACCAGAAGTTACTAGATGACAAAGAAACCAAAGACCTTACAGGTATTTACTGTGCTGTTGGGAGACAGTGGCTAGAATCTGGGGCCAGGAGTCTGAGGGACTTAACTTTTTGACTGGACCTTGCTGTTAGCCTGCTGATGACCCTGCACAAACTACATCATCTTCCTCAGCTTAATTTTCCTTGTCTAGAAAAGAGGTATAATGATACTCAGCATTTTTAGAGAGCACTTAATGAAAAGTGAGAAGTGTCAGCTAGTCTTACTGCCTCTGTATTATCTTAACTACAGCCTTGTGTGATGGATGTAGCTAGTAACTGTTCTAAACTTGTTTCTTGTAAAGAAATAGACTGGCAAAACACTTAATGAATGCAAAAGTGAGGATGTCTTTTGGGGTTTTGTATCCTTCCAAGCATGTAAGGACATTCAAAGTTCTTAAAACTGAGGAATCAGAATGACCATATATCACCACAGCTTACTGCGCTGTTTTTGGAGAGTAGTCCCATGTAGCTCTGGAGAGATACTCTGCCTTCTAGCTAGCGCAGATCACTTGTGGCATATATGCCACCCATAAGGCATACCTGATATTTCTCATTTTCCAGCTTTCCTGCAGCACATCAGCCTCACGGGCTTGAAAAGCTGGAGGAGGTGCTGCCTGTTTGCAAGCCCAGTGCTAAAGCAAAGCTGCTGTAAGGGTTGAGTGGCTCCCTGTAGCATGAAGAACCTATCAGCTCTGAAGAAGGCTGTTGTAGTACTTCTATCCCTCTCAGACAACATGACGCTGTGCAAGAAATCACGAGGGATACCTGTAAGAATTGCATTAAGAAGCCCCTTTGCTCTGATAACACTGAACATTCCTGTCCAAAACTAATGAAGGTTTAAGCCAGAGTCTATGAATAATAAACTTTTAGATGGGAGTAAAGGGTGGGTATGAACCTCTCTAAAATGCCTATCAGAACCTCAGTCCCTCTAGTCCAGCTTAATTCCTTTAGCTGCACCAAGTAGCAATTCAGTAGAAGATAGAAAAAGCCTTTACTTGGCATGGAATAGTCTGTCCCTCCCATTAGGTTTCATCCTGATCTCTCTTTCTAACAAACATGGACTCTGAGGTTTGAGGTTTCACAACTTTATTACATGTAATTTATTTTCTAAATACACCACCAGCTTCTAATCACATCTGGGAAAACTTCACTGGGGTTTGAAACTTGTAGAATCAGTTCCACCACTTTTTTAACCCATGATGGACTCCATTTAATTACTGAGATTATATGTAGGTATTTGAAGAGACAGTCAGTCTCCAAGAAACGTCTGAGCTTTAAAAACATAAAAATCTGTTCTGCTTTATTTCAGAATCCTCACTATATCTTTCCGTTAGATTTTATTACCCGATTTACAAAACGGCATGGCATTGGGTTTTTAAACTGATTTATTAAGGCGACTCTGACCAACTGGAAATAATTTACTTCAATCTCCTGCCATCTAGTGTCAGAAATAACACAATTGCACCTCAGCTCACACATGCTCTTGCAGCTCTAAACTGTACACGACAAAACTATAAAATATCGCAGTGTTATTTTTGTCAGTGTTTAGCACCTTAGCACGATTAAAGTAGGTGTGTGTATATATATATATATGTATGTATATATGACAAAAGATCTTTTCTGTCTTTATTGATTCCGACATATGAACTAAAGCCTTGCTCTCAACCTTTGGGAAGCGTTTGGCATTGAAACAAGGGGCAGGTTTGTAACTAAACGTAGCATGGTTTAAGAAAACCCTATACGATCAATCAAATAAGCATGCATATTCTCATGTATATTTTGGGGTAGTATGAAATATATTAACCATTGTTCAGCAAAATGTACTTTGTTAACTTCTTCACCAACTTTGAGATGTCTTGAGGCAGTCTTGTTGCAGCAGCCTGGGTGAAGATTTTGAAAGGCTTCCACATCACATCCTAGCAGATCAACTCCCTCATTGAACGACTGGGCTGCCACCAAGAAAGGGAGGCAGGTAGGACCTTCCTGAGGCACTCCAGTATGGCTAACGCTCCCTTTAGAGTGAGGTGAATCCTGTCAGAATCTTTACCCAGTCTATTAATTCACTCTACTTGTCTATTAGTTTCCAAGTCTTATAGTTATGTTTGACTGTATCTTCCTCCTTTTCTTCTTCCTCACTCTCTGCAATGGTTCCTTTGCAGATTCCTTTTTATCCTAGCTGCCTTTTCCAATTCCCTCCTGAACTCTCACCTTCAGGTGATTACACTCCCTCAGCACAGCAGTGTTTCCCTTTCTTTCCTCTCCCCTCCCATTTAATTCATCATATTACATCTTAGACATGTTCCTGTTCTTACCCGTTCCTCCAAAAATCTTTTTGTTCAGCAAATATCTCTTGGAAAAAAAATAATCTGAATTTTCCTCATATCACTTTGCCAGGTTCCAGATAATGGTCCAAAACTCCTCTGAAGGATGAATTACTTAGTGCAGGCTGTAAGCAACAAATTGTTTTCACTGTAGCCTCTGGTAATTCAAATGGTAAATTAAACACAAAATAAGTAGGACAGATTTTTTTTAACGTTACCTAAGGATGAGGAAAGATTAATCATTAGCAGAAGTGAAGATCACCTTTTCTTAAGCAATTAGCTGTCTGCATTTTATATTAGCATTTACTATAATAATGTAATATATTGTCATTAAATAATACTAATATAATTTAATATAATAGCATTTATACACATTATTAAATGAAGATATTTTTGCAGGTATGTGCACACCATGCTTTCCATTATAAATGAAACCAGTGAGAAGATCCGTGTTGAAAAAAAATCTTTCTGTCCATGTACCCAAGAAATAGGAATACAAACGTACAAAAGTACGGTTACTCAAATTACCCTTTGATTTTAGCAAATAAAGGTTAGGACTTGCTGCTTTTAAAGTGTACATCTTAGTGTCTCATGTCTCAGTGATTACTGGCAATCAACTTCCTTACTCCATTTTTCTTGGGGAGGAGGGGTTCGTTGTTCAGTTGAAGGCTCTATCCAAATCCATAAATGTCCGCCCAAGAAAGCTAGTAACTGAGGGGGGGGCGGTATTCAACATGATACTTCATAATGGGAAACAATGTCAAGAAATCAATGTATGGATGACAATGTTTTCCAGTCTTTTCCTCCCCCAAACTTCTTTATTTTAATATTTGTTGATACAGTTTCTAATGCAGTGGGTATTGATCTTGTCTGGAATCTGTTGTGCAAATAATACTTTAAGCACAGTCAGGAGGGTAATATGGAACAATGAGAAATTGTACAAGGATTTACAGGTTAGATTAAGAAACTTGTTGGGAAAAAGCTGTCCGTGGAGCCATCTGAACTATCCCACTATACCTGTAGGTAACATTACTGTCTTGTTATCATCTTGTTTTCAAACCTTGTACTTTCAGAACTCACTCTTCCCACTGCCATACCTGGGAGTTACAGACTTGAGCCAGCATGTGCCTATTACCTGAAGCAGCTGATTTAAGCTAGTGGTAGTATGTCTATGCAACACTAAAATCTCAATAGTGTGATCATTGTAGTTGTACCCGTGATAATATGTTCATATCCCTCACTAATGAAACTGATAAATGACATTGAGTTTAGCAGCAAAAAAACCTTTTTGTCCTGAGGAAGTGTATGCAGAGGACAGTCAACTAGATTAATCGCTCTTCTTTTAAGAGTATTGCATAGGTTCATGGGAAAATTTAGGTTGGAAGGGGTTTCAGGAGGTTTCTAACCCAACCTTCTGCTCAAAAGAGGCATATATGTGAAATCAGACCAGGGCTTTATCCAGTCAGATCTTGAAGACCTCTAAGAACAGAGACTGTGCTTCGTCTCTGGGCGACCTCTTTCACTGTCACTGTCCTCATAGTGAAAAAGTTTTCCTTTATATGTCACTTGAACTTCTCTTGCTTCAGTGTGGCTGTTGTTTCTTGTGCTCCCACCATGCACTGCTGTATTAGCCTGGCTCTGTCTTTTCAATGATCTCCTCATAGGTACCGGCAGGTTAGATTATTCAGTCTCCCTCAAAGCTGTCTCTTCTCCAGGCTGAAGGTCCCGATTCCTCAGCCTTTTCTCATAGGAGTATCTTGGTCACCCTTTACAGGATGTGCAGTGGTTTAACTGACGTCTCTCCTGTGTTGGGGCCTCAAAACTGGACACAGTATTCTAGATGCCATTTAACAAGTGCCAAGGAGAGGGGAATAATCACTGCTCTCAATCTGCTGGATACATTGCTATTAACATAGCCCAGGATTCTCTTTCTTTGTGTACTTGCATGGCTTTGGACTGACAATCCTTTCAAATTTGCTGCCACTCTTTTACTCTTATTTGAGCTCAAAGGTCAAAAGGACTCCTATGAGTCCAAGGCCAAAACATGATATAACATTGACCTGAAGAATGTATTTTAATTTTGGTGCAAGGTGGCCTGGCATAGGGGTGAGACAAAGTTTTCACAGACCCCATAAACACAGTATTACTGCACTGATGAGCTCTTCTAACCCTGGCTATTTGGAAATACCATATCATATTTATCTCCCTTTGAACTTTGCAGGTTTATACACACAAACTGATATATATCTAGATTAAGACTACATTTTAACACTTATGCCAGTCAGTAAGATTCTTGTGATGAGTAGGCAGATGTCAATGTGCTTTTGTGTCAAAGAAGCTGCATGGGAAGGAAATTAGAGAATTAATAGAGCCACAGATCTTCCCAACACTTGTGGTAGAAGGGATATATAATAGACAAAGATCACCCACAAATTATTCCTTCCCCTTTAGAAAGGGGAAATTGGAAGAGGTTCGTGTCTAGACTAAGCCACAGAGTATTTTCCAGGCTGCTGTTAGACAACGTATTTCATGTTCATCTCCTTTCTCAAGACTGTCTAAAGACAGACTAGAAGCAGCACTGTAGAAAAACAAGATCACCATCGACTGATATTTCTAGCCTGTGACTCTTTCAAGCACTCTTTATTCTCTACCTGCCACATAGCTATTCTTTGAACTGAGCTGCAAATGGATAAACACCTGTGTTCAAATTAAACTTCAAAATCACAAAGTCCATTGAAAATAGAAGTAGGATGAACTCTCCCTTGATATATTCCCTTGGTCTAGCAGCAGGCAGACTGGACTCTGATACTTTTTGTATGTTCTGGCCAACTATAATTCATCTTGACCTATCAGTTATATAGATAGTGCCTGGCATTTAGAAACGAGACACATTTCTTGGATAAATTCCACGGAAAAGGCATAGTGAGCTTTTGATAAGGCAGCACTAAATGTTTTGGTTAATTTCCAAGCACCTGCAGATAAATTTATTTCCCCTAAATTAGAATGATGGCAAATGAGAGTACTTAGCACCTAATTTAGCCTATGTATGATTAAGTCCCCGGACAATTTTAAGCAGAAGGCTGGTTTCAGTTCTATATGTGTATACATGCAATGTATTTGCTATGTTCAGATTTTAACATGACAAATGATTTGGTTAAAAAAAAGTTTTTCTGGAATTGCAGTAATAACCTCTAGCTCTGTTTGTTTTTTTTTCTTGAAGAGTATTTAGTAGCCCTGTGAAACTGGAAAGAAAATCCTCAAAACCAAAGGAAACAAGATGCCAAAATTGCATTGGAGATCATACTGCCAAATGTTGTAGGAACTTAAGATGATGTGCCAAGGAGGAAGCAGCATCACACTGCTTTTATACCACATGGATATCTGTCAAATTAATTTTTGCTAGCTTTTTCAAAAGCTTTTCCAAAGAACAGTTTAATTAATCCCTATGCCTTTGGTCTATCTTTTTATGGGAAACATCATTTAACATAACTATGTAGTCTCTAAACAGGCTATTTGGGTTAGTCGAGTAGGACTTCTACAGGCACTGTGGACCTTGAAATTCTAACAAGAAATACCAGTAATGTAACAGGACCTACCAGCTGTTTGAAACAACTGTTTGCCACAGTGAAACACCATAGTATTTCTTAGCACCAGTTTAGCCTGTATAATTGGTTGCATAGAATTTTTTTTTTTCAGAAGAAATGATGCTCCCACTGAAGTTCAGGGATTTGCAGAAAAGATTTGAAATGCAATAGCAGAGAAAGGTAGGAATGGAAGAGATTTTTCAGAGGTCACTAATGTGTTGATACCTTTGTAATGTTATCTTCTTTGATGGAAAGTGATGGAACAGGTTTCAGCTTTGAATGTGATGAAAAATCACTTTGCTAAGCTGTTTAATAAGTTCAAAGGATCTGACAAAGAAAACAAGCTAACAAAAAGCTAGATGTTATCACATGCTGAATGCTTGCCAGAAAGAAAAAAATTAAGCAATCAGTGTGTAAGAGATTTTAGGAATCCACTTGTTGCATAATTAGGATAAACAGGAACCCAAATGCGGAAAAGTTGTCAAAAGTGTGCCATTTGCTTTACATTCTGGTACGGCCGTGGAGAACACTGTGATGGCATTACAAATTTCCACTCCCCTGTAGCTAGCCAGTTGTCCAGAAAGTTTCGATTAAATGCATGGAATATTAGCAGATAGGATTGTTAATTTGAACTGAAAGAAGGCTTTGTCTGAATGAACTCATGGTGATTAAAATAACAGAAAAATCCCCTTTAGGCTGCTTCCAGTGAATTATAACCCAAATTATATATGAAGGCCAAGATCACCTTTCTATAAAGAACCAATTAAACTTGTTTCTCGCTCTGTAATATATAATGGGCTATCATTCCAGCAGTTTGACAACTGCAGTGTATCTTAACTCTGATATATATGGGAAGAACTCTAAGCATCATGGAAATATGTTTTAACATTATTATAAATAATATTGTTATTTATAATAATGTTTAACCACATTATTATAAATATTTCCATCCAGTTTTGTCACGTATCAGAAGTACTTGTGTTTCAAAATCAGTATATCCATTTTGTTTTCTATAAGCTGCTTAATTTCTTTACCTATAAGCACTTGCACTAGAAAAATACAGTTTTATAATATTAAAAAATGACTGTAAGGCTTGGGTAATATATCTTAGGTATTTACCATAACCACAACACTATGAATAATATATATGTCTGATTATGAAATGGCCACTGAGAGGTTTAATTAGGACATTTCACTTTAGTAGTGTAAAACATTTTATTAATAAGCTTTTTCTGGATCATACAATTTCTTTACAAGCATCTCAAACTGTTAATTTCTAAATTATTTTTTCACCTCAGAATATATGGGAATTTCGATGCTATAATCATGAATAAGAATAAGTCTAAGAATGTTAGTTCTATTGGTAGTATTTTGTTATATTATATGAGTCAAAATACTGTAATGACCAAGCTATTGCAGCTTAATAGGAGGTTTACTGTGAATAAGTGCCAAGAGTGGTACAGTGTAAACCAGTAAGCTGTTACAAAGCAGAGGTAGCTGGGTGTGAGTCTCTGCAATGGGGGATCCCAACAGTGCCTGCAGAGTAACTGTGGAATTAGTGCTTGCAGGCAGGCAGTGCTTTTCCTTCCTCATTTCCTTTGCTCCCCATCCAAGACTTAAGTTTACTTAGTTATATACCTCATATTCCATAACCAGGCATCAGATCTTTTAATTTTTTTTTAAATATGGTAATCGTGTCAAAATAGGTGTTAGCTTGTTATGTAACTGTTGTTGTTGCATTTCTTTGCAGATGTGTTGAGTTGTCAGACTGAAGTGGCAGTTGTCAGGTAAGCCTGGGGAAATAAACTCGCAGAGGAAGTCAGAGGGACATCATACCCTGGAGTACATCCAATAAAAAGTTATATCTTTCCCTACAAATCTCTGCTGTAAGAAATTTGACAGTGTTATTCATTGAGAATTAAAATTTTATGGATCTGCAGAATTACGTGATATTTTTAAGCAGTCAAAAATAATGTAAAAAGCAAACAAAAAAATCCCAGAAAGCCCCTTTTGTTCATCTTACCATACAAAATGCCTCTTAAACGGTCTTTCACATCCACTGAACTTAAGCCTCATAAAACTAATAACCCTAGGCTTCCACTCCTGTATAGGGAGATGCAGGGTGACTAAAGTTGGTCTTTTGTTGAACTGTGCCCAAGAAAACTTCTCTCTCACCACTGAAGAACGAGGGAGCATGGAGACAGTGGTCTTCATGGGATAATTTTAGGTTTTAGGCAATTCCTTTGGGTTTCTTCCTGCTGTTTGCAGAGTTCTCATTGCTTTATGGAATAATTTATCTACTAATATCAACGTCTGCATATCTTGCTAGGAATAGCTCCCTGAGCTGTCTTTAAGAATATACTCATACAGATGCCAATGATAGTAATTATGAACATAAAACCACATTCCAGGTTGTATAGATAATGACCAACAACCATCTATCTTTTTTTTGGAGAACTATGTGAAATGTGCTGGTGATCTTGATTCACTTGGCCACATCAACAGAGCTGTCAGCATTGCAAGCCTTGGTGGTCACAGAAACCAATGCCTAAATTGGGTTTAAACAAAGCTCACCATTGGAAGAGGTCACTGCAGGCCAGGACTGCTGGATGTTGACAAGACAGTGTTCAGAGGCTGGTCTAACTTCTACTCAAGCTGAACCCTTTTGTGAATTCACAAAGGAATACAGTCACCAGGGCTGTCATTCACACTCTTTTCTGTAGGTCTAACTTGACTAAACATTAAGAGAGAGAAAAAACCCCAACAGATTTCTGACAGACCGTCAATGCTCTTGTTTCATAACCATCTGGGAGCAAGGTGACTTGTCACAAGGGAGACTTCTGGCAGTGTAGCTGAATCATTGACCTTGTAGACTTAAGCACCTAGACTACACAATATAAGCTGGGGTATGTACTAAACTGCAATGCTCCTTGTAAGAAAAACTTAATTACATGTTTTGGGCAAAGTTCCCTTTTTAATCCACACTGTGTGCTGAATCACTGATATCTCTGGTTGCATAGCATCTAAATCCCCACAGAATATGTGCAAATGTACATCATGCTGTTTTTCAGTTTGAATTTCTCTATCTCACTAGGTTCTGCTTGAGCACCCCTGCTCCAAATGTTGAAAGAACATAAATATTAGATATTACTTTTTTTCTAACTCTCAACTAAAGCGGACCTACAAAGTTGCAATTTTACATTGTTCCTTTGCTGTTTTTTCTCCCCAATATTGCCAAGATTTATAGATGAAATATCAACACAAGGAAAAAATACACAGTATTATCTGTCTTCTTGTATTCATCAACCTCAAGTATTCTGTGATTCTGTGACACACATATAGGGTAGCTGCCATTCCCCCTAGTCCTTGTGGAGTGCAGACCAGCATGCCTGAGTTAGGTTTGGAGGAATAACATGTAACTTGGCTGGGCAAAGCTGGAGAAGCTTCTTCAGGCTGCTTCACAGCAAAGCTGAAGAAACAGTCAGGGAGATATGGGTCTCTCTTGGGCCAAGAGATAATTGGCAGTGTTGACCTGGGACTGGCACCAGGTCTCACTGCCCCCATACTCTGCTCTTGTCCTGGGCCCTGGTGAGGGGGAAAGACAGAAGGGCCAAGGGGCCAGCAGGCCAGCCCCTGTGCTGGGGAGCACACCACACTTCCCTGTCCCAGGGAAGTCATCAGCAAGGGGGAGTGAGCCAGGACCCTGTCATACTGCTTTTGTGCTTTCTCCTTCCCTGGGAGCCTCTGCCTAAAGCTAAACCTGTGACTTTGACGTGATACTTTTGAGTAGGATTCATGTCAGACGCACAGAAAAAAGAACAGAAAAGTATGCAGAATTTAAATGCATGGTTACACAACAGCCTTTAAATAATTTAGTGTCTGTTTTTACCACCATGATCACTACTAAACATCGCAGTTCATACCACTCACATCTTCAGCTGCTGAACTATGACTTAGGTCACATTTAAATTTCTCCTACTTCATTTTAATGTATGAAATTTAAACTTCAGGTTAACCAAGCTCATCTAAATATTATATTCTTTGAAAAGACAACTTTCAAAAACTGCTGCCTCCTCAGACAACCTCAGGTTATTTTCCCATTTTCTGTCTGAAGATCTTGTGGAAATCCCAGAAGCTTCTCAGTTAAATGGAAAGGAAAGGAAGAAAGGAGTGAAGCAGCTGGTGGAAGAGAGGGAGCATAGCAAAAGTGTCACTGGGAGAAACCAAAGATAACCTGCAGAAAAGGTCTTTGGGGTCCTGGTGGATGACAAGTTGACCATGAGCCAGCAAAATGTTCCTGTGGCAGAGAATGCTAACGGTACCCTTGGCTGCCTGAGGAATGTTGCCAGCAGGTGGAGGAAGTGGAGGGAGGTGATCCTGCCCCTCTCCTTGCCCAGGGAACCATGCCTGGAGTGCTGGTTCCCATTGTGGTCTCCCCAGTAAAAGAGAGACATGGTTATACTGGAGATAGTCCAGCGAAGAGCGACAAAGATGATTATGGGACTGGAGCATCTCTCACATGAAGAAAGGCTGAGAGAGCTGGGACTGTTCAGTCTGGAGAAGAGAAGGCTCGGGGCCATCTCATCAATATATATAAATATCTGAAGGGTGGGTGCAAAGAGGACAGAACCAGTCTCTTTCAGTGGTGTCCAGTGACAGGACCAGAGGCAATGGGGACAAAGTGAAACACGGGAGGTTCCCTCTGAGCATCAGGAAACACTTTTTTTCACTGTGAGGGTGACCGAGCACTGGCACAGGTTGCCCAGGGAGGATGTGGGTCTCCATCCTTGGAGACATTGAAAAGCCATCTGGACATGGTTCTGGGCAACCGCCTCTAGGTAACCCTGCTTGAGTAGGGGGGCTGGACCCAATGACCTCCAGAGGTCCCTTCCAACCTCAACCATCCTGTGATTCTGTGAACCTGTCAGCAGTTTTCTTAGATGGTTTATCTGACTTTCAAAAGCCATCAGTATGAACCCTTTTTGTTGCTGATTTAAGAATGCTGCTAAAGAACTTTTCAGTTAGCATTTCAGAGCAGAGCAGAGCTGTCTATGACATGAAATAGAGGATCAGCAATGCAGAGAGTCTCAGTTAATCTGTAGACCTCTTTTCTCTGATGCACTTTTTTGTTTCTCTTCATAGAAAATAGCTTAGTCACTGTTTTCCGTATTTTGGTTGTCACTTTCCAAATTGCTTGGAGCTCTCATCTGTGCAAAGCACTCTCAAGATTTTTGTCACAGCCTACTTGTCTCAAAACTCCTGGGAACATCACATGCTGTTCTGATTACCATTCCATCACTTTTGTGAAATATACACTTTGAATACACTTCCCTTCTCAGATTATCATTTAGAAGTGCTGATTTATTGGCACTCGTGCAGTTATTTTTACCCTGACTTTTCACCTCAGTGGGACTTAGTATTTCCTTGCAAGGCTGCAAATCTCATTGCTCTGAGCATTATTGCCAGACAAATATGTAGGGCTTGCTTACATTTACAACAGAGGATTAACAGCTCTTTGAAAGGGGAAGCCTCATTAATTTCTATATGCCAGCAGGACATAATATGATATATATTTTTAATGATATACAGAATATGTTAGATTTACATTCTTACTGTGACTAATATAACCTCCCCCAAAGATGTTCCTAGTTTTTCTTGTAAAAAATGAAGTTTTAGTTCCTTAGTACTAGTGACTATAGTGTTTGAAAAGCAGCTTTCAAGCAGGAGAATTTTCTTAAAATCGGTGCCAGCAGTATTGATAAGTAGCATGTTTTTGGAAAGAGAGGTTGAAGTTTTTCATCTGTGTGATTGAAATGAAAAGACCTACTGCTTTCAACCATGCACCTCACCTTGATGCCATGTTAAACTTAACAGAAGTTACTAAATTGTCCTATGTAGCTCACACACATCTCAAATAGTATGGCAGATGCTACTTTTCTTCTTGATAGCACAGTGCTCTGATGTTTGCCTACAGGCCTGAGGTGGATGCACCTTGTCAATCCTTGCTTTCCTTCAGAGGAAAAGCTTCCTGACTGTGAAGAAGGAAGTGATATGCCCCAGTGATGGTGAAAAACACACCTACCTGCCCTTCAAATAAAGAGAAAATAAGTAAGAAGTTTAGTAAAGGAATCAGTAGTGGTAACAGTAGATACTTCAGCATTGGAAATGGAACCAGTTCAGGCCAAGTCTCCAAGGCTGAAGCTGGAAAAGGAGCATTGACATCAGAGCCTGTGGCATCTCAGTCTATTTCTACTTTCTGTTCCTTTGTTTCCTCTTGGATTCAAAAGGCTCTTTTCCAGTTGCCACATGCACCATGGGAAAACAGAGATCCTGAATCAGGGCTAACAGTATTACTATTTAGTATGCTACTTTGATGCCTGAAAGGCTGATATTCATTCTTATGTTAAAATTTTCTGTCTGTTCCAGAAATGGATATGGATCTGAGTTCCATACTGCATGCATTTTTAATGGTAGTCCATGTACTGGGATAATAGCGCCAGCTTAGACTTATCCACAGGCCGCAGTCCCTTAAGGGAGTACCTGCTCCAAGTGGAGCCTTATCTATGAGCCACAGTCTCTCCAGGCATATACCTGCTGTGGCACAGCCACAGTTGCTTTGAGATATACCTGTTTCAGCGTGGCCTTCTGTGTGTTCCTTGTCTGCAGAAAATGATTCCAGGATGGAATGTTCCTGAAAGCACACTGGCGATAGGTGTCTCGGCCTCTGTGCATGCACCTGAACGGAGACCAAACACAGCCCTCAGCAGCCAACTGCTGCCATTCTAAAAATGCTTTTGCTCGGATGGGGTTAAAGCATGCCTGAGTATAGATGGACTAGATGGGAAAATATACTGCTAGGATCTCAGCCTCTGCTCAGGATCTTCATACTGGAGTTCTTTGTGAACTTAAAACCTACACAAATTTGTATGGATTTTTCAAAAGGATGAAAAAGCCACATTCTCAATACAAGTGCTGGCACTCCCCCCTTCCCATCCTTGCCCACCTGAAATTCAAGTCCTACTTCAAAGAAAAAATTTCTAGAACTTTTAACAAAGCAAGATTCTTTTTTTTTTTTTTTTAACACAGGCAAACCCAGCCTCAGCCAATTCTGAACCCAGCTGAACTATTTTTATTGAAATCTGTTCCTTTTCTTCTCTTGCCCCTCCTCCCCAGATTTCAAGCTGACATGATACTTGGCCTGGAAACAAATCTAAGTGCAAGCTACTGATACTTGTCAAGGCAATAAACAACTAAGCCCAACATTTTAGGCGAAAGTGGTAAACTTGATACTAGGTGCTGCTAGTGCCATCTACCAGAGGAAGGAAGAACTGCACCATAGAAAGAAATTGAATGATACTGATCTTGTTTTCTGCTACTGCCATGGAAATCAGTGGAATCCACAAGACTCTAAAGCTCTTTATGGACCCTTTCTTCGGCTGAATCCTGCTTTTGCTCTGATTTTACCACTGCGAGAGAGATCAAACAAAAAGACCAGTATTCTTGAGCCTGGGACCTCTTGTGCTAAAGAAGAGAATAGGCGCAAACCAGAATATCACATCAATGCACGAGTATGAGTCTCAAAGGGAAACAGAAAAACACTTTTCTTTCTGAAGCTGACCTACTCAATTTGATTGGATGACGAGGGAGGGAAAACTTTCCTGCACTCATTCTGTAGCATTCCTAGTTGGCTCTAAAAGATGCCTGGATAAAAGAACCAAAAGCTCAAATAGACTTCTGTTGAATTTGAAATTCCCTAAAGTGCATTCCTCTTCTACCCGTTCTAAAATCTATAGCTATTTACTTCTCACTGCTTCTGAAAGTTAGCTTCAGTGTTGGATGCTGATAAAAGGTATATAAGCATTCTTGTAAATTAGAAATACCAGAATCTGGCAGCTTGCTCCATAAAGAATTATATTGCAGAGACATGCAAAATTGTCATCCTATCCATCTGTTCCCCGATGTGTATTTAAAAATGGGCAATGCCACAAAAACTAAATCCTGAATGAAGCAACTGAAAAGCACTGTATATTCTGTTTCCAGGGTGTCAGAAGAAATGAGAGTCGTACCGAAGCACAGACTCAGCTGGGTAGCAGAAGGGCTTTGGTGGAGCCTTTCGCAGCACTGTAGAAAGGATATGCTGCTGGCATGGGGCAATCTATGCCCTTGATCTGCCCCTAGACGTTGGCAATGAATTCAGAGTGTGGGCTGAATCTTTAGTTTCACTACAGCATTGAACTCTGAACTGTGTTATCCCTCATCACGTCTGGAGACAGTCATGCGATGTAACTATTCATCTCCAGTACAGGCTTGATTTTATTTCCTGTCGAAGTTCTTGGCCAAGATCCCTTGATTTCAGTGATAACAGAGTTGACTAAGTGGATTAAAATCCTAGACGATCAGTATTTGATTTTCCCGTCAGATGTCCATCTGCTCATTGTGAGAGCATTGTGGGATGCAGACTTTTTTGATAGGGGAGAAATAAAGAATAATTTACCCTGTTCTGAAGTTCTGATTTAAAATACGGTGGAAGCAATGTATGTATTGTGGTTCCTTGATCAGTGGCAGGACTTGTTTTTTCATACTATAGTAAACAATGCTAATCAAGAGCTTCTGATCTTTTTCCTTATGACTCTTAGAATTAGTTGCAAGTCAATTAATTAAGGAAGGAGGTGGAAGGGAATGTGGGTTTTTTTGGACTGGGCTGGATGTGGTTATTGACACAGGCTTGTAGCTCAACACTTTATAGACTGAAGCACCCTTCCCTTGGCATCCATTTGAGTACATCTGATTTTGCCTTTAAAAAAAAATTCAGCCAACTTCTAGCACCCAAATTCAGCGATAAATTAGTTGCTAGAATGACCAAAAAAAACCCAAAACAGGCAGGAATTTGTGATTTTCAGGGAAAGATTGAATTGTAGAGAAACTCATATTTTCACATGGAGTGAACAACAGTGTTGATGTTCAAAGGATTTTTTTTTAGAATATTTGCAGATCTGTCTTGCTCAATGTGTCAACTGTATTGAAGTGACTCTCTTTCCTGCAGCTTATATAAAATGTTATTTCTGATAGTCAAAATTTGGATGTTTTACCAGTCTTGGCCTAAAAAAAAGTA
This sequence comes from Phaethon aethereus, assembly GCF_964289735.1. Taxonomy (NCBI): domain Eukaryota; kingdom Metazoa; phylum Chordata; class Aves; order Phaethontiformes; family Phaethontidae; genus Phaethon; species Phaethon aethereus. The sequence goes on along the minus strand of NC_138582.1, from coordinate 39,028,583 downwards.
TATAATAAATTTACATGAGTTATAAATTATTTAAATTACTTATAAGTGCCTATTAAAAACCTCTGTAGACTTTGCTTTCATTTTAAAATACTTGGCTTGATTCTGAAGTAGCTTAAGGCCTTCATTAATTAAAGTGTTTTTCAATTATAATGGATACAGAGAGTGAGTTTTGTAGCTGAAATTATGAAGTTCCAATCTATGTGATATTTTGATGTTAAAAACATGAATAGGTATTCCCTGATGACATGAAGAGATATAATTTGAATTTAAAGTATACACAATGCAAAGTTTTGTTAATATATTTATCCCTGCTTAATTAGCCATCAGTTCCGTAAATACTTTTATATATATGCCTAAGTGTGAATTTTTGTGGACCCAATTCTGTGACTGAATTCAAGCCTGTGTTACAGAGTCTTTACAGGGCTTGGGAAAACAATCTGGTGGGTGTATATTCATACTCTTGGAATTCTCTTTGGGTTTCTTTTCTGACACAAGTCCACGAGAGGGCAGTACACAGCAAGAGTAGATGGCAAATGCATTTTACTGCAGGTTTCTTCAACCAGCACCCAGTCAGGAAGAATAAGGAGGTTGATCCCAGCACCGCTCACTTACAGTATTAAAAAAATAAATCTTCAGTCAAGTATGGAAAAACTATGGTATTTAGTGTAATTTTAGGTGAACTTTGTCTTCTGACATTGGAATTTGTTGTTATACTTTGTTCCTGTTTTCACAACTACAAGTTCTATGTATTTATTGAAAAGAAGCAGCAGTAAGCTGGATTTAGGAAATAATCATGATACTAAAGGTGATGTGGCCATAATGGAAAAAAACAAATATAGTAAAATAAAAACTGTGAAAATTAGTGATAATGAATGGTCACAACAAACTCGACAGCTGTTTCAAGGCTTGAAATAGCATGTGGAACTAGGAAACTGAGAAGTGCCTGCAGTCCGTAAAGCTTTGTACTTGGGCAATGGCATTTTTGACAGAGTCAGATTGTCTCATCCTATTAAAAAAACATTAATTCAAAGATTGTTGCAGTAACTGGAACTACTGAACTATTGAAATCTGACTAGATTTTCTCATTTAGTGGTAGACTTGGTAAACGGTTGGACTCGATGATCTTAAGGATCTCTTCCAACCTAAATGATTCCATGGTTCTATGGTTCTCTTTAGACCCAAAGGCTTAGTATGCTATTTTTCTGATTGCAGCATTTCATTAATTAGTAACCAAATCACCTGTGCTTGTGACAATAGTACCTTGGCTTTGCAGTGTGGTGGTGATGAAAAGGGTGCACCTGATGTATCATAAAAATCCAGCGTGCCTTTGTGGTGGAATTATTTTAATTCTAAGTATTAATGGATTGATATGTATTGGTGAGTTAAAATCTAAATATTTAATGGCCTTCCTTAATACTAGTTGACTTTCTGAATATTACTTAGTTAATGAGCTAATGAAACGAAACAAACAAAGATTTAAGCCAAAATGGCAAGTGGTCCTTTAAGCATTTTGCAGACATAACATACATTTTTGTGTGCCCCTCTCACTTTTCTTTCCCAGGGTAGAAGATGCCATATCGCATTTGTGGCACATTAGGCTTGAAGTTTATCTTCAGCGAGAACAGGTATGGAAATGTTTCTATAGATTGCCACCAGAGGTTCCTAACTTAGCCTTTCTGACAACTTCTCTCTGTGCACTGACCAAGACGTGGCAGTTTAACTGGGGTGGTGGTCTCCTGTGTGCGAATGCCACAATAGGCACGACGACTGCATTAAGTGACCTGTGTAGGGCAAGCTGCAACGTTGTGGCGGTTGTTTATAAGTGCTCTGCATAGATGTAAGCAGAGTTTACACTCTGTGGCTACTTGTGGTGGATTTGAGTATTAGTACAGAAGACAGTGGCTTGTCCAGGCAGGACATCAAATTCGTCCTCCCCATGGGCCAGGTACAGGGAGTTCTGGGTGCAGGCTTCAGCATTCCTTATTTTCAGGGTTCGATTATGCTGTTACAAGGTTTAGTTTATCCTTGGATTTGAGTTCTGCTCAGCCCGGAGAGCAGCAGTGATAAAGATCCTACATGTCACAGCTTGCAGATGGAGAAACAACTCTTTCTTTCACTCCCTATGGAGATGTGGTTTTGTGTCCCACTGAGTTTGCTTGTGTCCTTTTCCAGTCCAGGACCCAGTCAAGTGCATGTGTGCATTTGTGCGTGCTTGTGGATAAATACAGACCAAAGCACATACAGACACATATATTCACACACGTTCAGGCAATGTTGTATCGCCTCTCTGTATTTTGTCACGCATAGAGAGATGAAGAAGGATGGGTGTTCAGACAGAGGGGCTGTGAGCATATGAAGCGTGCATGCATGCAGACCCATGTTTGTGCACAGCTGGGATGAACAGAGGTGAATACTGTGTTAAATTTTGGGCCCCTCACTACAAGAAGGACATTGAGTTGCTGGAGCATGTCCAGAGAAAGGCAACGAAGCTGGTGAGGGGTCTGGAGCACAAGTCTTATGAGGAGCGGCTGAGGGAACTGGGATTGTTTAGTCTGGAGGAGACTGAGGGGAGACCTTATCGCTCTCTACAACTACATGAAAGGAGGTTGTAGTGAGGTGGCTGTTGGTCTCTTCTCCCAAGTAACTAGAAATAGGACGAGAGGAAACGGCCTCAAGTTGCACCAGGGAAGGTTTAGATTGGATATTGGGAAAAAATTTCTTTATGGAGAGAGTGGTCAAGCATTGGAACAGGCTGCCCAGGGAGGTGGTGGAGTCACTGTCACTGGAAGTGTTCAAAACATGTGTAGACGTGGCACTTCAGGACATGGTTTAGTGGGCATGGTGGTGTTGGGTTGACGGTTGGACTTGATGATCTTAGACGTCCTTTCCAACTTTAATGATTCTATGATTCTATGATTCCAGTTGACTGGTAGAAATAAAGAGTGTGTTCCATTTGAGAAAGGAGTGAGTGGGAAGGCTAAAAAAAAAGAGTAAAAAGCCACAGGAAGTGTAAGCGCTGAGTACAACTGAAAAAGTAGGTGGGGAAAAAGTGATCTGTGTGTTTGTGCAAATAGACGGACTTAATGCTAATTTATATGTGATGTATTTAGTGCTACACAGTTACAGGAAATGAAAAGGGATGGTGGAAGCAGAATTTTTGTTAGTTTTATGTAAGGTCCACGAGGAGACCTTTGCTCTCCCTGCAGTATGACAGCAGCTGTGAGGGTTGGAGTCTTCAGAATGGATATGTTAAACTTGAGGAGGGAACTGTAAATCCCTTTCAGAAGTACATTGTCCCTCTGTAAAAAATACAGCATAAGCATAAGACTGAAGGATGTGCGTAATGATCCTGACCAGAAGACCATTGTATACTGAGGAGTTAGCGATCCACAAAACAGTTAAACTGAGCAAGCTCAGGGCTGGTTTGTGCTGTGCTGCACATGCGGCTTTGCCTTCAGGCTTGGTGCTGTGCTGCCTAAGTCCGCTGGCTTCGGGATAGACTCAGCCAGCTCATCATAAAAGGGCCTGCAGGCAGCTCCCTCCGGGTACCAGCAATTATGCCACCTGCATAAAGGCTTGGCCTTTATCTAAATGTGCAGCAAGAAGTTCTCATGCAAACATCCTTTCTGTTTGACAGTAGAAATGATGAATACAGTTGTTTTCTGGCAGTAAAATCCTGTAATAGCTCAAATGACCAAAATTCCATGGATGGGGTCTGCATAATGTGCTATGCGTGGATCAGAGGCTCATTTAATGCTACACTACTTCGAGTTCCCAGCATCTAAAAGGACATAAGATTACCTTTACTTTTCTCTCATTATAGTGTTATCTCTAATAAACAGAATTTTAAATGATACCTTATGGAGTCTGGGTGCCTTTCTTACTGGGATCATAACAAACCAGCAACTCTTGGTGCAAAACAAGGTGTCAGGTGAGAGATTGGCTATATATTTTCTGGATTTTCTGAATGATATCCTCAGACTCACTGAAATGAGTGCCAAAACTTACTGAGAAAAGCATGACGGGACTCTTTGAGAACTCTTTGGAGTTCTTATTACAGAATTATGTTGCTCCACAGTGCTAGGTACATTTTTTTCTTTTTTTCTCAGTTGGTGACAGACCTGAAGACATAAATGTTACAGCTCCTGGTCATCATGAGCAGAGAAGGACATGTTTAACTCCAGATTGCCTTTTTTAATCATGAGAGGACTGCACAGGGCTTGAGGTCACCATAAAACTGTGAATTGATCCTGTGAAGTACTTTTAAAATTTGTCCTTGAAATGGCCTCCTTTAATAAGAACAAGGTTCCCTGAAATCTTTGTCAGAATTAATTGAAATTGTCAAAGGATGAATGACCACACAAAAAAAAGAAAAAAGTTTTCCTTTGATTTTTGGACCAAAAAGATAACAGTAGGCTTGTAGCTGAGAATTTGACTTTTATAACTTCTTTGAAGGTTTTTATATTAATAATTCTTGGTCATTTAATATTTTCCTGATGTTCCAAGATTACAGTTTTAATTCTATTTAATCTGTGTATGAATAATTGATCAGTAGCTTTTATATGGTGTCAGTCCAGTAGAACTACCCAACGTACCCAAGCTTTTTACATGAAAGATGAGCTGTTCTGCCAACAGATGATGATTAATCAAAAGAAATTGTAAATTATGTACGACACTCACTTCTTTTTCCTTTTCCTCAATAACTATGGAGGTGACATTAAATAAGTGACATTTTTATCATTGAAGGAGAAATAAGTTAATATAAGAAGTCCTGATGAAAATCAGATAAAAATAGAAGTGAAAGTAGGATATTGTATTGCTTGATACATGTAGTTTAGGCTACAGACTGTTGATAGAAATCATTCTCCTAATGATTATTGGCTGCACAAGTAGAATGGATGGAACATATTCCAGGAGAAAAACATTTTTTTCTGAGTCATTCCTATTTGAAGTGAGTAAAGAAATTAGTGTCTAGGGGTGAATGTGTTGAGGTGGCAGTGTTGTTTTTATCATTGTTTCTGTATGTGGAAGAGATACACTGAGCAAGACGAAAGAACAGAAGAATAACCAGAAGAAACCAAGGTAGATCCTATGTTTGTAGACTCGAATGCAAGGACAGGAGAGGAGTGAGACCACGGCCTTATGATGCCATACTCCTGCTAACTGCTGCATCAATGACTATCAAGGCTATCATGAAGAGAAAGAGAATGTATTTGCGTAGACTAGCTGATACGGCTGGAAAAAGTAAATAAACTTTGTTATTTAGGCACACTGAGCTTTTTTCAGCTGTCTTGTTCTGTGGTGAAAGGAACAGCACCTCTAACTAAAAACGTAAAACCTTAATTACAGCAGTGAACTATTAAGTCCATTCACTTCTAAGTACAGAGTAATGTAAGTGAGGAATTTATCTGTGAAAGGGCAGTTTTTATCTCCCGGATGGAGCTGTCTTTGCAGCTACACTGAGATCTGTGTGCACCTTTCTGGGCATCAGGAGTGTAGGTTTCTGTTGCTGGCTCTGGAAATGAATAGTGTTTTAAAAGTGCATGACAAATCAAACTCTCCTGTTATTTTTGTGGTTTGTGATGTAAATGTGAACCCTTTTCACTGGAGGTAAGAGATGTTGGATTGAAAGAACTACTGAAGTCATAAATCTATACAAGGACCGCAGGTGACACGGTATCATATGGTTACAGATGCACGTAATGGCTATAAAGTAGCTGAGTCTGCTAGTGCTGATAGGTGCACAGTCTGGAGCTTTATGTCTTACTGGATAAGCACTGATTATTTTGTTGGTGTAGCAGGTGAATGATAGTTACGGCATGAATGAATCCTTGCCTCATAATGAAGATGTGAATGTAAAAAAAAATTTCTTAATGTGGTTAGCGAAGAAAGTGGTGAATACATTGTGTTCCCTGCGTTTATAGATAGGCACAGTAATTGGCTAGTTGATTAGTATCCCTTCCCAACAGCACAAAAAAATCAGAGTTCTCCTTTTAATCTTGGTGGCTAGCAATTCAGCTCATGGAAAAACAGCCTACTTGGTCAGATAAGAATCTGTGTTGTTTCATAATTTTCCAGGACTTCATTTCAGAATATTAAGAAAGGTAGTTTAAAAAAAAAAAAAAGGATCAAACAGACAGTGGAATGCTTTTGTGAATCTTTTCCAAGAAATGTTAATTTTCTTATTCTTGTAAACAATCTTAAGAGTGAAGAGACTAACTTAAAGTATACAAAAAAGAACTAATCTGCCATGTTCTTTCTTTTTCCTTGGTGCCTTTGAAATAATCAAAGGGTACATGTTGAAAAGGATGATTAAAACATATTGAATACAGTGAACACCTACAATTATTAGAACTGAGTTTTGTCATTGCTTGTTTTCTCTTTCTTTTTCTTGATGAGTTACTTTACCAAAAGATTACTTTTAGAAAGCATACATTTGTAAGACTTACACTGCTATTTTCTCTTATTGGAAATTTTAAGCAGGAAAACACAAACCCAACTAATCAAATGCTTACAAGATATAGACTAATCAAAACTACTGGAGAATGATATAATTTTCTCCTTTATTAGTGCTGGAGAATCCAATACTTGCCCGCTCTCCACCCCCAATCTTTTCAGACTTTCCACAAGAGAAATATTATCTTGTTTTCTTTCCTTGAGGTGCTGTACTGGAAAACATATATTGAAATGTTCTTGAATGCTTTCAGAATTAGCAGTGTGTATTTGCTTTGCATAAGAGCACAATTAGCTGGCTGAGCTATACAGTCAGAAAAATATCTTACTGTAAATTAATTGTTTTGAACATATCTCTTATCTGTTACTAATTATGTATCTACTTAAGTTTATTGATGTAAGTAATACTTTTTAAAATCAGCGGTGCTACTGCTTGAGGTAGAGATAAAACTGTATGGATGCCCAAATCCAGAGCATCAGTCTCCAGATGTTCTCTGAACCCAAGGCAACACAGTGTAGTTTAAAACCATAGACAAAAAAGTTAATTCCTCCAGCTCAGACTGAAAGCACACTTAAAAGACAATGTTGCATGACATAATACTATCATATCTGAACAGTCAAGAACTAGCAAGATGACCTCTGCATATTGAAGTGCTGGGGAAAATTTAACATCGAACTAAATCTCTGGGGTTTTTGAAATTTAAGAATGCCCTTGAACTATATAAGTACAATTTGGAATTTTTCCATCAGTGGATACACTGGACAATAAGAAAAAAATAAAATGAGATATTGTGAAACTTGTGGTGGATTGACCTCAGCTGGCAGGCAAGCCCCAGCGAGATGGGAGAGAAAGTCAGAATGGCAAAGGCAAGAAGACGACTCGTGGTGAGATTAAGACAGTTTAATAAGTGAAGGGAGGAAAAAAGAAGAAAAGAAAACAAGTGATGCAAAAGCAATTGCTCATCACACAGACCAATGCCTGGCCAGTCCCTGAGCAACAGCTACTTTGGAAAAACTCCCCTTCAGTTTTATTGCCAAGCATGACATTATATGGTACGGAATATCTCTTTGGTCAGTTTGGGTCAGCTGTCCCAGCTGTGTTCCCTCCCAGCCTCTTGCCCACTCCAGCCTGCTTGCTGAGGGGCTGAATGAGAAACAGAGGAAGCCTTGATGCTGTGCAAGCACTGCTCAGCAACAGCTAAGGCATCGGTTTGTTCTCAACGCTGTTTTTGGTCACCAATCTAAAACATAGCACCCTATGGGCTGCTATGATGAAAACTAACTCCATCCCAGCCAGACCCAGTACACCTGTAAAAGCTGACAGAGCTGTCAACACTGCGGCTCCTATGCATTTCCACGCTTAATAAGGACTCTATGGCCTAGCTATTTAAAAAGAAAATAAATGAGAGAAGAAGATGTGAGCTCATGCTTTTTTTTTGCATTTATGTTGAAAACTTCACTGTTGTCTGTAATGAAGAGTGTGGACTTAGAGAATTAATTCAAAATCACAGATAAAAATCCATACTCTCTAGTGAATAAGGAAGAATATGGGAAATGATATCTGGCAGTTTTAATTTCTTATTTGCATGTCTTTTCTTACTTGCTCTTCAGCTGTTGGTGAGAGGTTGTTTTTTCTGAGAAAGTGTCAAAAGATGCTTATTAGTCATTTAGGTATTTAAAATGTTTTAGTCATCAGTTTGGAAATATCACCAAAACAAATACATTTTTAAAATAGATGGTTCATTTCCCAGACTAGACAGTGCTGGAAGATCTATAAATACACTGGATGTGTCTGTTCCTCTACTGGGAAATCAAATAATGCTAAAATACGTTTTGAAGAGCTGTGATGATTGATATTTAAAACGTTGTGTGTTAAGTTCCTGCACAGTGTAAATCAGTCTGGAAGCTATGAAAAATGTGATCAAACAGCATCTGATACATAGCTAATGACCAGAGAGAGGCACCATCACCACTTCACTTGTTTTTAGTACTTAAGATGCTCTTAAATGTTATTCTGTCCTAATTACAGTTGCTACGACAATATTACAATATTGGCAGTGGATTGGCTACATTTAAGACATATTTTCCAGTGGCATATCAATGAGCTCATGTTCCTTCAGTTGTATTCCACAAAATGACTCAACTTGTTCTGTGATATACTCAAATGTTCCTCATGAACATTCTTCATAGCTCTCATATATTTTTAGTTTTCTGAACTGTGCTGGTGATCATGACAACTGTTTCTGCTTCAGAGCTACTCTTTTGTCACTCTCTGTTGCCACATAAGAATCTCTGAGCTTCTGCTTTTTTCCAGACTTTTTTTTGCATACAAGGGAGTCATATTTAAATCTTTCAATAAGCATACAAATAATTGCATTATCAGGAGTGCTGTTTTTTTATCAGTTAGCTGATAAATGACTAGGGGGGGAAAAGCACTGTATAGTGATAGAACAGTACTCAGTTAGAGAGAATAATTCTTCTGCTGTCCACCATATGAAAACTTCTTTACTGTGAGGGTGAACCAGCACTGGAACAGGTTGCCCAGGGAGGTTGGGGAATCTCCATCCTTGGAGATATTCAAAAGCCCTCTAGACATGGTCCTGGGCAACCAGCTCTAGGTGGCACTGCTTGAGTGGAGGTCGGTGGTCCATATATTATGGACCAAAATATATTCCCCTCCACATAGAACCCAAAACCAAACAAAACCAAGAGCTCCATCAAAAATGAAAATGAATGTATTCAGCGCAACTCTGTGATAATATAGACCACACTTTTATAACATTAAAATATACATCAATTTATGTAGTTTTAAATTACATAACACTGTTTAATGTAGGAGTTGAATTTTGCTTCTCCCCTAGAAATATCCTCAGGATATGGAAATGTGAGTTACGTAGGCAAAATCCATGGCCAAATCTCCAGAACCCTAAGATGACAGCATAAATTTATCTTGATAATGCCTTAAAAACCCCAAATTATTTATCGTAATAATTACTCTATGGTTATGCTCACACAAGGCATATATTATAATTTCTTTGTCCTGAAGGTGGTGACTCTCAACACTTAGAGAAGTGTTTAAAATTTACTCCAGTGATGCTAACTATTCAAGGATATATTTAATACTTATTGTATTTAGGAAACTACTTACACATATGGTGATGGGTAAATGAGTGATATACATCTAACTTAAAGCACTCCTGTTGACTTCACAGTGCTTGTTGTTAATATATATTAACAACAAAAGGAGGGCTAATGAGAATCTCCATCCTTTATTTGACGTGGGGGGGAAACATAGTGACAAAGGATGAGGAAAAGGCTGAGGTACTTAATGCCTCCTTTGCCTCGGTCTTTAATAGCCAGACCAGTTGTTCCTTGTTCCCTGGGTACCCAGCCCCCTGAGTTGGAAGAGAGGGAGAGGGAGCAGAAGGAAGCCCCTATAATCCAAGGGGAAATGGTTAGCGACCTGCTACACCACTTAGACGTCCACAGATCTATGGGGCTGGATGGGATCTACCCAAGGGTACTGAGGGAGCTGGCGAAGGTGCTCACCAAGCCATTTCCAATCATTTATCAGCAGTCCTGGCTAACCGGGGAGGTCCCAGTTGACTGGAGGTTAGCAAATGTGATGGCCATCTACAAGAAGGGCCAGAAGGAGGATCCAGGGAACTACAGGACTGTCAGTCTGACCTTGGTGCTGGGGAAGGTTATGGAGCAGATCATCCTGATGATGTACAGGATGCTATTGGCCTTCTTGGCCACCTGGGCACACTGCTGGCTCATGTTCAAACGGCTGTCAACCAACATCCCCAGGTCCTTTTCCGCCGGGCAAATTTCCAGCTGCTCTTCCCCAAGCCTGTAGCATTGCATGGGGTTGTTGTGGTGGCCAGCAGGAGTAGGGAAGTGATTGTGCCTGTACTCGGCACTGGTGAGGCCACACCTTGAATACTGTGTTCAGTTTTGGGCCCCTCACTACAAGAAGAATGCTGAGGTGCAGGAGCGTGTCCAGAGAAGGGCAACGAAGCTGGTGAGGGGTCTGGAGCACAAGTCTTATGAGGAGCGGCTGAGGGAACTGGGGTTTTTTAGTCTGGAGAAGAGGAAGCTGAGGGGACACCTTATCACTCTCTACAACTACCTGAAAAGGGGTTGTGGTGAGGTGGCTGTTGGTCTCTTCTCCCAAGTAACTAGCAACAGAACGAGAGGAAATGGCCTCAAGTTGCTCCAGGGGAGGTTTAGACTGGATATTAGGAAAAATTTCTTTACGGAGAGAGTGGTCAAGCATTGGAACAGGCTGCCCAGGAAGTGGTGGACTCACCATCACTGGAAGTATTTAAAAGATGTGTAGATGCGGTGCTTAGGGACATGGTTTAGTGGTGGAGTTGGCAGTGCTGGGTTTACAGTTGGACTTGATGTTCTTAAGGGTCTCTTCCAACTTAAACAATGCTATGATCCTATGATTCTAAGGGTTGTGTGACTGGGTCCCTACTGACTTCAAAGAATCATGGTTGGATAGAGCACACAAGTACTCATTTAGAAGGTTTATGTTTCTTTCTTTAGTTAAGTTTTGAGTTATTTTTGTGGTTTTTTATTAAATATTTTAAGCAAAAATTGAGATCTGGAAGATGAGCTGTGTCTGTATGAAGTGATACTCCTGTTTTCTCCCATTTTCTGTGCGTGAGAACAACAGTAGTACGCAGGATGGCTGTAGTGCAGCGCATCAGGGAAAAATCTTAATTTGGCAAATAAAACATTTGCCTTTGTTTATAAATACAAGGTACAGTTACCTTTTTAGAGTGGGAAATTGTTGCCATTTTTAGCAGATGTATGAATAGCAGGGGAAGCAACAATTATGGGGAAAAAAGTATTTTCTAGAAGATGAAATACGAATAACAGCAAAGTAAGAGCCTTCACGTAAAATTAGGCTGGGAGAAAGGTGATAAAGAAATTCTCACTCCAAAGCAAAAAAGCTCTGGGGGACAAGCAGTCATGTAATGAACCTTTCAACTCAAGCAGTCTTTCCCATGCTGTTCATTACTTTAAGCTTCTAAATGGTTTCTACATTAATTGCTGTGATCTGGACTAGTGCTGCTAAGCACACACAGATTACTTAGGGCAGAATAAAAAGACAGAAGTGATTGCTTTTCAAGAAAATGTGGACCTACACATGAAAAATACATTGCAGTGTCAGCACCACTAATGTTTTTGTAGTATAGGAACAAAAATACAGACGGGAGGGAGAGTCTGCAGTTGGGTCCAGCGGCCGCCAGGCAGGGCCACAGTGATGGGGCCAGGCTGGGGCCAGGCTGGAACATTCACCTGCAGCTGGGAGGCAGAATCAGGCCTGGTGACGAGAACAAGGGTCAGACATGACTGGGCAGTGCCATGGCAATGGGGCTGGGAAGAGGCCAGGCTGGGACGTCTCTGCATGTGTGGGCCTGGCTCAGCAGGGCCCACGGCTGGGCAGAGCAGGGCTGTGGGGAGCTGGAGGCCAGCCCTGCCTCCGCATCGCTGGGGCAGGGGCTGACGGCCCCAAGGGGCTGACATGGGGCAGGGTGGAGGGAGCCCCAGGGAGCTGACATGGGGTCCTGAGCTGTGGGCAGGGCAGGGAGAGCCCTGGGGAACTGAAATGGCCTCCTGACCTGTAGGCAGGGTGGGGCGAGCCCCGTGGCGGCAGGGCAAGGCTGTTAAGGCTAATAAGTGCCCTCAAGGCCGTGAGAAAATATATATTTTCTGGAGAACAAGTCTTACGAGGAGCGGCTGAGGGAACTGGGGTTGTTCAGTGTGGAGAAGAGGAGGCTGAAGTGAGACCTCATTGCCCTCTACAACTACCTGAAAGGGGTTTATGGTGAGGTGGGTGTTGGTCTCTTCTCCCAAGTAACTAGTTGCACCAGGGGAGGTTTAGACTACATATTAGGAAAAATTTCTTTCCTGAGAGAGTGGTGAAGCATTGGAACAGGCTGCCCAGGGCGCTGGTGGAATCACCATCACTGGAAGTGTTCAAAAAACATGTAGACGTGGCACTTTGGGACATGGTTTATTGGGCATGGTGGTGTTGGGTTGATGGTTGGATGTGATGATCTTAAAGCTCTTTTCCAACCTTAATGATTCTGTGATTCTGTGATTATGTGATAAGTCTCTGTACTCATATTTCACAGAAAACCTATCTCTTTTAGTACGCTTAACCTGAAGTTGCGCTCTCAATTTTTGAAGATTTAAATGGCAAAGTAGAGTCACCATTATGAGTTTGTACACAGGCAATCGCACAGAATCATGGAACAGCTGAGGTGGGAAGGGACCTCTGGAGGTCCTCAGGTCCAGCCCCCCTGCCTGGACAGGGCACCCAGAGCCAGCTGCCCAGGACTATGACCAGATGTCTAATCCTTGGCAGAGGATTCTACACCTCTTTTCTTACCTTCAAATAAGCAAGAAAACTGGATGGGGTTTTGTCTCACTTCAGGTGTCCTGAGCTCACTAAAGTAACTAACTGGGTTGTTTTTAAGCAGTGAGACTGCCCTTTGACTGCATTTCAGACATTTCCATTTCAGTCACTGTCTCCTATGTAGTCTCTAATTGACATAGATCAGATTATTGATTTCCGGCTGTATACATAATGGTTTTCTTCCTGTGGAATAGGTTATATCCCACACCTATTTTTGTTCTTTAAATCATTGACACAGCTGTTCTAATTATGCATGTGCAATTTTAGGGGAAGACACCAGACATTGTGCTTTATTCTAAAGGCAAATGATTGCTTTCATAGTAAAGTTGCTTCAGAAAAAGTTTTTTCTCTGGTTGCTTTAGATTGAGGAGCATTTCAGTTAGGTGACATACTGGTAAATCGCACAGCAGCTGTGTTGTATTTAATTTTCGAGATACTGTGCCAAACCTGAGCAGAAGCTGTAGGGTTTGGCTTGCAGAAGTGCTGCAGTTAACACAGTTAATTTCTAGGTGAAAATTGGAGAAAGTCTATTTAGGTTTTGGTGGTTTGTTGATGTTGTCTTATTGATTCTGGCTTCTCTTGTGGGTGACTGAGAAAACAGGGAGAATCAGGACAGTGAAGCAGATATAATCTGGAGCAATAGCCCTGCTCCAACTCTGCAGAGCTAAATGCAGGATGGGCCATACCAGCTGACATGGCAGCAGAGGGCTGAAACAAGGCTTTTACACACTTGAGTAACAACCTGAGACTAAATTCCACACATAATGACTTAACATGCAGAAAATGTTTTCTGACTAGAGAGACTGGTGTACTTGGTTAGTGTTTGGTATCAGAGGCGCTGCTGGCAGCAGAGACTTGTGGTGGGTTTGTTAGTTGTTGGGATGCTGGTGCAGTTTGGGTGCAGGTCAAGGGAAGTTTTGAGGATCTGTAGGGAACAGCACAGTGAGACTCCTAAGACCCTGGGGGTAGGTGCTGAGTGTGTGCATGTGGGGAGAAGTGTCAAGGGGAGGCTTGAGGGGTGGTAGGGTACAGCTGTGCAGGAGTCAAAGGGCAGTTATGGCTAAGACAGACTCCAGATGGAGAATTTATTGCCAGTTGACATAAACATTTAATTACTGATTTGGGTATTGAGAAACAAGATAAACATTGAAAGACTTGGAGAAAAGAACTTTCCTTCCCTTTTCCGAGGCTTAGCTTCACTCCAGACACCTCTCCTTTCGTCTTCATCTTCACTCATTTTGTTATTGCTGTGGATTACTCCCAGTCCCTTTTGTGAGGTGATGGGTGGCACAGGCAGTTGGGATCAGTGTTTTGTAGTTTCCTTCTGTTGCTCCTTACTTCTTTTCTTTTGCTGCTTTTTTCTTCTTACTTTTTTCCTCTGCTCTGTGCTAGTCTTATCCATGGAGGTGCAGCACATGGCTGGCTCATGTTAATCTTGTCCACCAGAGTGCCGAGATCCTTCTCTGCAAAGCTGCTTTCTAGCTGGTTGGCTGCCAGTGCATGTTGATGCACGGAGTTATTCTTCACTGGTGCAGGACTTCACGTTCCCTTTTGTTGAACTTCGTGGGTTCTTCTCTGCCTTTTTCTCCAGCCTGTTGAGGTCCCTCTGAATGGCAGTACAATGATCTTGTGTATCAGCCACTCCTCCTGTTTTGATGTCATATGTGAACTTGCTGAGGATGCACTCTGTCCCATCAACCAAGTCATTAATGAAGTGGTTGAACAGTATTAGACCCAGTATCAGCCGCCGGGTATACCCCTAGTAACTCTCCTCCACCCGGACTTTGTGCCAGTGATCAAAACCCTCTAAGGCTGGCAGTTCACAGAATCACAGAATGGCTGAGATGGGAAGAGACCTCTGGAGGTCATCTGGTCCAACCCCCCTGCTCAAGCAGGGCCACCCACCCTAGAGCCGGTTGCCCAGGACTATGTCCAGACAGCTTTTGAATATCTCCAAGGAGGAAGACTCCACAATACCCCTGGGCAACCTGTGCCCGTGCTCGGTCACCCTCACAGTGAAAAAAAGTGTTTTCTGATGTTTAGAGGGAACCTCCTGGGTTTCAGTTTGTGCCCATGGCCTCTGGTCCTGGCACTGGACACCACTGCAAAGAGCCTGGCTCCATGTTCTTTACAGCCTCCTTTCTGGTATGTGTATACATTGATGAGGTCTGCCCCTCCTCCTAATCTGGGTCTTCTCTTCTCCAGGCTACAGAGTCCCAGTCTAGGCTAAACAGTCCCAGATATATGGAGTAATGATACCAGATAAAGTTCCTGTATTACCACATGTGTCATGGTTTATCAAAGAATGACACAACAAAATGTATATTTTCTACCAAAAGGAGTGCAAGCCTTGGGTTTTTGAAGCTGTACATTGGAAGTGGCTCAATTTCTTCATCCTACAAGCAACATGACCATCCTGGGCTTATTAATCTGAATCTTATAAAGATTTTTCAATATAATGATACTGCTCAGCTCCTCAGATCAAACTCTGCAATCATTCTTGTAATTTGCTGGATAAAACTCAGTTCACCAGTCCTTGCTGGAAGTCCAGCTCCTGCATCCAGTGTTATTAAGTATGGAGTATGGAGTCAAGTACCAGAGCTGTATGCCACTGCCTCACAGGGAAGCCAACTGCTCTAGCAAGTGCTATGCAAATCT
This sequence comes from Phaethon aethereus, assembly GCF_964289735.1. NCBI lineage: Eukaryota > Metazoa > Chordata > Aves > Phaethontiformes > Phaethontidae > Phaethon > Phaethon aethereus. The sequence goes on along the minus strand of NC_138582.1, from coordinate 39,013,036 downwards.
GTGATAACTTGCTAGGACAGCAGATCTTACAGCCGTGCTACTGCTGTATACAAACTCCTTTGTAAAGTAAAACCAAAATCTTATGTATTGCAGTCATTTGAAAAATAATGGGAAACATAAACATTGAGGTAACATTATTACTCTAACAGAATAAATTCTGTTGTTCGAGAAGGGAAAGCCTATCAGATATTACAATTTACACTCATTTACATGGGTGTTACTATTTAGTCTCCTATGGTGAAATTCCTGCTTAGTGTAAGAGAGAAGCCCTTCACTGATACTTCCAGTTTACAACAGCAGCAAATTTGTGTCTCTTTGCAATAGGAGGTACTTTGTGGAAATACCACCAGCTATTTCTGAGATTATGTGAGCCAGAAAGTGTGAGTTATGAAGACCTATGTAAACATAACAGCTGCTAAGAAGAAAACCCATATTCATTTGAGGGTTAGTGGTAGTCAAGTGTGTAAATGGAGCTAATACCTGGTAGGAACCTAGAGGTGCATGTAGTGGAATAACTTAATGGTGCTTACAAGAAAAATCAGTGGTAAACTCCAGATTCAGTTCTTAGTTTACTGCTTCTTGGCCAGTGATCCATGTGTCTTCATCACTGTACTGAAACATTTTTTTAATTGTGATTTCATGTTGTTGACTGAATGTGTTTAGATTTAGCTGCACAAACATTTCTGCAGTTCCTTCCAGCATTCATGGAGCACCTGTACAGGAAACTTTTTAGATTCCAAACAATGTCATAGTGGCTGAGTGGGAATTCTTACTGTGGAAAAAAAAAAGCTACTTCCACAGGAAATTCCCAATCATCCATTCCCATAGCTGCCTTATTGCACTTAGTGCTACACAGCCTTTATGGATGGCCATAAATGGTTGCTGTTCCAAACGTAACTTTTACTCAAATTACTGATTTTTCAGCACTCATAAATCAGTGCGCTGTCACTGGCAGGCACGTTTATATCCTGCATCTAATAAGCTTTTTTTCTCAGAGCAGCATTATACTGCTGCTGACCTTTAACACTTCTGTTAGCCATAGAATGATGCTAAACTTAGCTAATAACTAAGAGGAGATTAATATTGAGACACCACTTGGCTCTGTTTCAGGTTGCACTGCTTCTTGGCATAAAAAAAGTGTTTTAAAATCAGCACAGTCAGCAAGTCCTGCATCCCCTTCATAAGGAGAAGTTATTCCATGATGGATGTCATACTGGGCTGAGTATAAGAACAAGAGGGTAGCCAGTGGGTTGAGGGAAGTGATTCTTTCCCTGTGTCTGGTACTTCAGAGACTGCTTCTGGAGCACTGTACCCAGTTTTGGGCTCCCCAGTACCAGAGAGACATTGACATGTTGGAATGAATCCAGCAGAGACCCAACAGGAGGCTTATAGGGCTGGACAACACGATGTATGAGGAGGGGCTGAGATAACCATCTGGGTTTGTCCAACCTTTAGAAGAATAGGCTAAGGGGGAACCAACTGGGTTTGTTCAGCCTTTAGAAGAGCAGGCAGCGGTAGTGCTGCTCTCTGTAACTCCCTGAACGTCAAGGTGTAAAGAGATGGAGCCAGAATCTTCTCAGACTTGTAGAATGGGAGGATTACGTGCAACAGACACAGGTTAGAACATGGAAAATGCTGACTCTACATGGGGAAAAAGCCCATAGGAGCAATGAAACACTGGAGCAGATTGCCCAGAGTAGTACACACTAAAAACTCAGCTGTGTAGCCCGCTCTAACTGTACTAGATCTACAAGTGCACCAGAGGTCCCTTCCACCTTTGTGATTTTTTGGTTTTATGTTATTGTAACAGTTCTTGTACTTCCTTCCAGACCTCTGGTATAGGGACCAAGCAAAAGGGATTTTAGAGCTAAAGATAAAACCACACAGATTAGAGGAACCCTGTCTGATTTACTTGGCTGGATCCAGAACTGGTTATTATCTGGTCCCATGGTGCAGGGAAAAGAGACATAGCCGCAGTCTAGATTTACCTACCCAAAGTATTTCTTAAACACTTGTATTATTAGTTGAAAAAAGAGACTTTCTCATCATCTCAAAGGACCACAATTAACTTGCCCCAAAATTGGGACTGATATTTTCTTAACAGGTTTCTGCCTGAAGTGAAGGAGTGATGCTTTGGCTGTCTTTCCTCCATTATAAGCAGCAATATTTTTGTGTTGGTATGTGATTTTTTTAATCCCAACCTTAACACTTAACAGCATAGGCCCTTTCCCTTAAAGGAAGGGTAAGAGAATAAACATGTACCAGATCTCAGTCATGTTGCTTAATGCCGAAGTGGCAGTCACTTGGATCACAAAGATCAGGTAAAAACCTACATAGAAAAGGCTTCCAAAAAATAAACACAATAGTCTCAGAAATGTGTAGTCAGTGCAGGGAAAAGGTGGAAAAACTTATGGTCAAAAGATATTAGTTTTGTGCATCAGAGGCTTTTTGAGGAACATAGCCAAGGAGGAAAGCTGTGATTATTGACAGGCTGAGATCCTTCAAACTGTAGTGTAACCTAGTTTTGTAGTGCCACATATGAACAAACTGGGAAAAAAAATCTGGAGAAACTTTGGAGCTTAGTCAGTATGACTTGACCACAAGATCTAGATGTTTAGGTTAAACTCAGGTAGAAGTAAGCATAATACTGAATCTTTTCACTTTCTACTGTATAAAATTAGTTTTGTATTTCCAGCTTAAATCTTAATTTTTCTAAGTAAATTGTCAGGTTTTGAAATGGTAAATCAAAATGGTTGTGTGATGGAAAAAAAATCTCGGAAGACAGAAGAGCTGAAGTTTGTATTTTTTTAAAAAAAAGTTGTACATGGACAAGCTTGAGTGGTGGGCCTGTGTGAACCTCATGACGTTCAACAAGGTCAAATGCAAGGTCCTGCACCTGGGTCAGGGCAACCCCCAGTATCAATATGGGCTGGGGGATGAAGGGATCGAGAGCAGCTCTGCCAGGAAGGACTTGGGGGCACTGGTGGATGAAAAGCTGGACAGGAGCTGGCAATGTGTGCTCACAGCCCAGAAGGCCAACCATATCCTGGGCTGCATCCAAAGCAGCATGGCCAGCAGGTCGAGGGAAGGGATTCTGCCCCTCTACTCCGCTCTGGTGAGACCCCACCTGGAGTACTGCGTCCAGCTCTGGAGTCCTCAGCACAGGAAAGACACGGACCTGTTGGAGAGGGTCCAGAGGAGGGCCACAAAAGAGATCAGAAGGATCACGGAGCACCTCTCCTATGAGGACAGGCTGAGAGAGTTGGGGTTGCTCAGCCTGGAGAAGAGAAGACTCCAGGGAGACCTTCGTGCAGCCTTCCAGTACTTAAAGGGGGCTTATAGGAAAGATGGGGACAGGGCCTGTTGCGATAGGACAGGGGTAACGGTTTTAAACTAAAAGAGGGTAGATTTAGACTAGACAAAAGGAAGAAATTTTTGACAAAGAGGGTGGTGAAACACTGGCACAGGTTGCCCCGAGAGGTGGTAGATGCCCCATCCCTGGTAACACTCAAGGTCAGGTTGGACGGGGCTCTGAGCAACCTGGTCTAGTTGAAGATGTCCCTGCTCATTGCAGAGGGTTTCGATTAGATGACCTTTAAAGGTCCCTTCCAACCTAAACTATTCTATCTTTCTATGATTCTTGTTCAACCAGTCTTGCCTCAAAGAAATTTTTACTGGTAGAGTTGACATTTTATAGCTCACTGTGGGTAAATGATGTGAATATATTGATAAAGTCATATATGTTATTATGATAGGTAGAAATGAAAGGGAAGGTTAAAAAGAAAGTGATTCAGAGCAAATTATCACGTTTTATTTAAAGTATTCTACAAACATTTAATATTAATGTGTAACCCTTTTGTAGTTGAAGAATTAAGTATATTTATGAAGGTATCTGCGTGTTTGTTGTTTAGTTCATAGATTTTTTGGCAGTGATTTTTTATTTTGTTTTTAATGTGTTCTGTCCTTCTACCTTCCCAGAGAAGAGAAGTGTATTGGCAACATGCTGTAAAACAGCAACATTTCTGCCTCCAAATAACTACTGCAACTCCATGGTAATATGTTTGTTCTTTTTCAGGTACCTAGCTAAAATAAATGTGTGACAGTTCACATAGGGTTAGACTTCTAGTCCATGTTTCATTTGAGTCTTTAATGGTCAGTGAAATTAATGGAATTCCAGTGATTTATGTCAGCTGATGATCTAGCCTTCTGTCATGTTGTTTCGTGTCATGTTGTTTCGTGGTTAAAGCACATGGCTTGGACTTGTTCCCTCTTTGGACAAATGAACAGAGAACATCAGAACATACAAATCACAGTTTGTCTGTGAAATATCTTGCTATAAAATAGTAAGTTGCCACTGTGGTAAACCTACCATTCAAATTTTTTAAAATCCTGCTTTTACAAAGGGAATGGTTTCAGTTCTTCACATAAAAACCTTCTACCAAATGAATACTGTAATACCCTGCTGTACTTGGTCATGTTTTCTGGGCATGTCCAGCCTTACTCTGCTTTTCTGGTAATAACCTCTAATAGAAAAAGATTTTTAAAGGATTCATTTTGGCAGAAGCTTCCCTTTCTGACAGTAACAATCCTACCTAGGGAAGAACATATTTAGATTTCTCTGTAGTTGTTATCATTCTTCCAGCTCTTTAATAAAGAAAATGTGTCAACTATAATAAAATACAAACTAATTTTTCATTTTAGTTTAAAGTTTATCTTTTCTTGATTGATAGGTCTTGCTAGAACCCCTAATTCAGAACAGTTTCAAAATATTTCCTTCTCTGCTCTTGTACTCTCTGAAGGGTTGGAAATAAATACAAAATATCTGCTTTGGGTATCATCAACATTACATCCCTGGAGTATAACAGCAGTTTGTTCTGTACTTTCAACCTCAACTCAGTATCGTCTCAGCTGTTTTTTATTATCTATGAAAGTTGTTGCATGGCAAAAGAAACTAGGAAAAAAAAGCAGCTTAGCTGCCATGTACCTTATAGCACATCATAACTTGAACAGTATTTACTCTTGCTTTGTCAGAGACAAAGAGATACAGTGAAAGTATCGGTTACTTAAAACAAAATGGAAATCATGGGACCAGTCAAATGCTGCTTGTTTTGTGCTGGTATTATCAATGTGACTTGTGTTCTGCTTACATGTGTGTATAGCTTGCTTCTGGACATCTGCTTTATGTTACCTCTCCTTGCCTGCTTCCCACCCTCTCTCTCAAACACACATTTGTGAGCATAAAAAATAATTTCTGACGAAGTAGGAATTGAAGTGGGTTTTTTTTTGTCTTGGGCTTTCAACTGATTGATTGATATTTGAGGCTCCTGTATCACCTCATCCAGCAATGAAAGCAAGATAGAAATTTTTTAACCTGATTAGTAGCCTTTCTTAATTTAAGATTAATTTAAGATTTTCAGCAAATATTAACAGTATCTTACACTGCACATGCAACAACTAGAGAGATTACTTATCAATTTTACACACTGAAAAAAGATAGAAAAACCTCTTCTAAGTCATTGTACAAGGGTAAGAATATTAAAATACTCAGGAAAAATCAGCTTTTTGAAGAGCAAACCAGAGATTTTGTTAAATAAAATATTTAATGTATTAGCCTCTGAATAACAGTAGTGAGTCTTTGCACTTCTAGGGACAAAAATTAGATGTGACAAAATTACCTCCTGTATCAAAGTTATTTCAAGCTGAGTGAAAGAGTGTCTTCAAGTGGCTCTACATGTCATGTACTTGCCAGGGTATAAAGGATGCCTGTGAAAGTCAAGATACAGATGTGTCTGTCTTACAGCTTGTACCAACCAATGAATCTAGTGTTCTTTCCACTTTCTAAATACTGCAGAGAAGTTTGGCATGTTTATATAATAGTTCAACCACTAGTGCTGGAAACTTATTGATTAGTTACTGTCCTTGGGTTAACTATAAACAAACAAACAAACAAATGTGCTATTGTCTTTGAAGAACTCATTGTACATCAGCTAACATTTCTCCTGAAAGCTCATAATTAGGTTCTTATTTTTCTTTTTACCCTAAAGTAAACCAAATGGAAATTCATTATGTGTTCCTTCATATCAAGTTTTGTTTTACTGTCTGTTATCCACAAGTCAAAGAAGTGGTTGAGTTACTTTTCTGTCACTGTTTCCACATAAAGCCCTGCTCCTCAATCTCTCTTTGGTTGTTCTGCAGAGCTCCCATAAGCAAATCAAAAAAGCTGTTCTAATTGATCAGTTATGGTTTCTTTCCCATGGAGAATCCAGAGAGATCTAAATCTAGCTAGCAACACGAAAGGGCTTGTATACTCTGAAGTTAATTTGTTTTATTTCTCACTAAGATGTGGGAGGCTTTTTGAGATTACTTGCGTAAATTGTATTCAGCTTATTTCAGCTTGCATGGTTTATAACTAGTTTTGTTTCAGTTTCCTATCAGCTTTAAAAAAGGTTGTTAAATGCCTAGTGGGAAGAAGCTGTAATCAGATGTCCTCTTGAAACTGAGGTGGAGTAACTGCCTGCAGCTGTCCATGCTGTCCTTCTGCTTAGATGCTACATAAGGTGAGGTTTTAGTTTAAAGAACTTTCATCAAGGTACACTAAGCTGGTGTTGCACCTCGTGGAAGACCATTTTTACTTTGTCATGCTGGCTCCATGTAAGGTCAGTTTCTTTCTGAGCTAATTAGAGTTTCCTGAGGAGATCCTGCCATGCATTTGTGTTAGTTCATGTTCTTTTAATATCAATTTAAATTCAAATGGTATGTGAACTAACAGAGCTCTTGACTTGAGGTTCTGGAGATGTGCTGGCTCATGCTAGATATCCTTCTGAAGAAAAACCATCGGTAGTGATCACTGGCCATTATAAAACTTAGGTGGCTTCTTGATGCAGGATTTCTTAAAGGTACACTTGATTCTTACAGGGAAAAGTCAAATACACTCCTTTAAGTGAATTACTAATCACCCCTTAACCCCTTTTCTTAAGAGTTATAATCTCTCTATATATAGATTGGATCATGCAGTAGTTCTTTTCATGCCAGCTAAAGCTGAATGTTAAGATTTTGTTTGCTACAGATCTTTGCTGTGTCCCTTGTGCTGCTGGGAATAAAATCGTTGAAAGCCTTGCGGATAGATATGCACCATTATTAGTGGCCTGTAGAAAAACTATGTGGTGAAGTTCAGTGCATTTGTACTTAGAAAGTAATATTGTAGCAGTTTGGGGTAAAAAGGTCTGGTTTTAGGGAGGGACCAGCTGGTGTTCAGAATACCTGCAGAAATCTTTTGATTATATGAGCTCACTGTGAGCACTATGTTGGTTATATTACATTGCCTCCACAAACTTACAGCACTTGGGGACATTTAAATATCTTTGAACCTCCATCTTCCTTCAAAAATGCCATAAAGGGAGATGACAGAACTGATCCTTTTGGTCCATTCTGTACAAATAACGACTTCTCTTTAAAACCTGTGGCTGCAAAGCTGGTTTAGTGTAAACTCTGTGGTGAATGAGCACACAGAAATGTGTCAAAAGTGAACTCCTCGATTTATGCACCCCCCAATACTTCATAACAGTTTACAGCAAGTCCTTTACATATTAACTTTTTCATTGCTCATTATGGTATTAGAGCCACCTGTAAACAAACTGGTTTTATTCAGGTGAACTTTTTAATCACATTTCTTGGATGAGTCTTTTAAGAATTTTTATGCTTTGTTTTGTTTTTTTTTTTTAATTCTGGTAAATTCTTCTAGTGAAGATTGCTACAGGAAAAGGCTAGTTTTAGCTTTGATAGCCATTTCTGCATTGCATGGACCATTTTGGCAGGTTAGAGTGGGAGAAATTGCTGCATTATCAATATTACCTGAAGAAAAGGAGCCCCAGTAGTGTTTTCTACAAGGGGAGTAGGAATGGCTGACTTGCCTGTCCCTGTTTTTTGTACTTCAGGAAAACTAACCTTGGAGAGAGAAAAGTCTTCAGTGTTGGTGAGCAGCCTACAAAGTAAACATATTTCAGCTTTCTCTGAAAAGAAGACTATTTTAAATTCCCAGCTGGACTGAAGAGCCCTTTACAGTGCTAAGATACAAGATAATAAGCCCTGCAGAATGTTTTATTTTATTCACATATGGTACTGGAGCTGTTGTGCACTGATAGCCATTGTTCAGTAGCAAAGCCGAAACAAATCCATGTGGTTTCTCCATGGAGTACACAAGTGTCATGGCAGATCCTTGAAGTTTAATTACTACCATCTGTCATGCATGAGGGTTTAATATCTGGAAACTTGTTCCAGGTCATCAGATAGGACCACGAAGACGATTAAGGGAATAGAGGATATTACATATGACGAGAGGCTGAGAGAGCTGGGACTCTTCAGCCCAGAGAGGAGAAGGTTGATGGGCAATCTTATCAATGTTTCGAAATGCTTGATGAGAGGGAATGATGACGAGGGAGCCAGACTCTTCTCAGTAGCGCCTGGTGACAGGACAAGGGGCAATGGGCACACATTAAAAAAACTCTCATGAAATTCTGTTTGAACACAAGAGAAGACTCGTTTTTTTAACTGTAGAATGCTGGTCAAAGACTGGCACAGGTTTTGCAGAGAGGTTGTGGAGTCTCCATCTGCGGAGATACTGAAAACTTGGCTGGATAACCTGTCCTGTTACCCTGGGCAGCCTGCTGTAGGTGACCCTGCTTGAGTCTGGGGGTTGGACTAGATGATCTTGAGAGGTCCCATCCATCCTCAATTATGTGGTTTTGTGAATAGGCCAAAAGTTGTGTGGTGACATATTTTTTCAACAAGACTCTCTAAGTAGAGTTCAGACTTGGGCCTCAACTACCCTTGGACTGAAAGAGTTCTTGTTGCATTCCGAAGTTATAGCATCCCATGGGAACAATCTGATTTTTGCAGTTTCTCCAAACCTGTGGCTTTCCCCATAGGGAGCAAGAATTGCCGTCTCTCACATGCTAGCATCTTCAATATACTGTTTTACATAACTTGTTTCTGTACTTAAGACAGGTAGCGCTACCTACTAGTCAGGTTCCCTGATATATCACCCTGTAAAATCTGATCTTTAGGTGCTTACAATGTATTGTTTGGGCTGAAATTTTTCATCTTTTCATCTACCTTTCTTTTATTTTTTTCTTTTTTTTCCTAATTTTGCTGTATTGAAAACTACAGTTGGAGCAATTCAGCTTTTTCCTGAAACTAGGGGAAAAGAGTATCTTGCCTTTCTCTTAGTACTTCAAGCAAGTTGACAGGAAAATTGGTTAAGCTTATGTGCACGTATGTTTTCCATAGATTGTGTCTGGTAGTTAGAACTACTTTTCCTATCATTGGACATCTGCTGTGGGCTTTGCTGGATTCAGTGGCCTTAAGTGAGTCATAAAAATCTCTTCAGTGTTGTCAGCTATGCTTTTGCTGACCCAAATAGTCGAAGCTGCCTACCTAAATGAAGGAGCAACAATCAGTTGTATGAGGACATCAGGAGGGTAAACTGGGGCAAGGATCACCTCGGTTTAAGGTCTGCTGGCAATGAGATGACAAACTTTTGAAGCGAAGGGATTCTTACTGCTACAGATGATGGGGAAGAAAAAGACAGTAAGCTGCTGCTCCTGCCTCTCTTAGCCTTCACTTAGGTCTTTGAGCATGCATGTGGGTTGTGACAACTAATGGGACATGGCTGAAGCCAAGAGCAAAGGGGAATGGCTGAAATCAGAAACTGTAGCCGTCTCTTATTTCTGCACTCCCAAAGGAAAGAAAGGGTGCTTGCTGACAGAAAAGTTAAATAGTTTGAGGCATCTGGCTATGACTGCCTGAGAAACGGCACCTGCATGCGTTCAGGAGTGGGAAAACGGTAGCTTAGTGTTCTGCTCCAGTGGTTTCAGATCTATTTGCTGGTTATCACTTGAGAAAGCTTGTGCCATCATGGGGTTTGGTGGATATTTTTTTTTCCCCCACCATAACATTGGCTTTCTTGGTGCTAGTGCAAGCAAGTGTGAAGCACTTCATCTCCTCCATAGGATCAGGGCAGATGCCACAGAGCTTTGGGACTTTGGTTCTGTGCCTTACTGGTGAAGCCCACCCAAGCAGGTGAGAAAGCTTCCAGCTGATCAGACAGGTTGTCTATTTTAGACAAGTTTCCTAAGCAAACAAGCTTCAGTGATCGGACTGTGTTGGCTTTTCTGCCCTTGCCTGTTTTAAACCCGTTAGTCCATTTGAACCAGATTTGGCAGGGGAGTGAGGTCCTCAAAAGCATGAAGTTCTGATTTTAATGAAAGTCAGTACCTGTTTTTGGAATGGGCGTCCCAAACTAGTGTCCCATTGAGGGAAGAGCTACAGGCAAGGTTCCAGGCTACTTTGCACATATGTAAATGGCTGTGCAGGATACATGTAGCAGAACCAGTCCCAGCAACTGCTGCTTCTTGCCTAGGCTTTATGTGAGGGGGCTGTGTGTGTTTGGGAAGCAGGGGATGCAGGGAAGTAGGACACATTCAAAGAAGCAGGCTTTTTTATTTCAGGTCTTTGAGAAACATCTTGTGGGAACCGTATTCTCTATTTTCCCTTAGATGTCCAAGGCAGACAGATGGACAGATGATGTCCAGTTATCTGAACATGAATGTCTTCGCTTATTCTCTCCCAGTAAGGACTCTTCTCACTGTGGCTGTACAAGAGTTTTACAGCCTTCCTTTTAGGATGTTGCAGGTTGAAAAAGATGCTTTGATATGGAATCTTGAAGTTGAAGACCTGAATTTTCTTTCCAGTCACAGATCGAAGAGCTAGCCAGAGAGACCTTCAGCTTTCAACAGTGGTCTCAAAATTCATGTGAGAGTGTCCTGACATATTTCAGTTGTCAAGAAATCAGTTCCTCTTGTGATGAGTAGCTATATACTTTTTGCTAACTGTTTGAAAAGGTTACTGGATTCTTTTTTTACTCTTTTAATGTATCATGCAAATCTGAGCTTCCAATGCAGACAGGGAAACTGTATAACCTGGGGATTTTATAGAACTTTGTTTCAATAAACAAAAACAAAAACAAAAACCCCCATTTTGGAGGAACTATGGTAGAATATACTGTTTGTACCTGCTTAGCACATCCACATGCTTAGCTGTGTATGTTTGTTCAGAGGAGCATCAAAGCATGTATTTGTAATACACATCAGTTGGCGACGTATGTTGTAACATACGTCTCGTGGGAAGGTGTGGAAGGGGAAGTCGACATGGCTCTTTTGCTGCTGATTAAACCAAAACAAAAACAACTGCCGATGCCCTGGCCAGCCAGCTCGCTGGGACATTTTTATAATTCTTGTGCTCTGTCGCTGGAGATCTCCAATTAGCCTCAAACTGGAGCTCGCAGCTTGTGTGTGAAACAGGCAGCTGCTGGCACGCAATCTTCCCTCAAGTTGTTTCCTTTCCTTTTTCCTGAGATTTAGCGAAGGGGGGGAAGGGGTCGGAGTCACATGGATACAAAGCTTTTGATTAATGTCCAAGGCTGTGCTGCTGCTGCTGCTGCGGAGGCTTTCCAACCTCTTAGCTAACAGGGCGAGCTGGGAACCAGTGACCGCTCGCTTCCTCCGGGCCGTGTCCCCTTCCTGACGGGAAAGGAGCAGGCACTGGGCTGGCTCCTCGCCTCCGCACCTCGGGCCGCCGCTGGAGCTGGGTGAGGGGGGACTGAGGCTGCTGCGCGGCTGGGGACCGGCCGCAGCCCGGCCCCGCTGTGTAACTTGGCAGGGTCTTTTGTTGTCCTTGTCCGCAGCGCAGTGCGGGGGGCTCAGGCAACGCCGGGACAGGCGCCGGGCTGCGAGCACCGCTCTTTCTCGCTGCACCATGACAGAGGAAAGCAAAGGGGAAGGCAAGGGGGAAAGCGGGAAGGACTTGGAGAAGCAGCTTCGCCTGCGTGTCTGCGTCCTCAGCGAGCTGCTGAAGACCGAGCGGGACTACGTGGGCACGTTGGAGTTCCTGGTGTCGGTGAGCGGAAGGGCGCGGAGGGGCGCGGAGCGGGGCCGGGGGGGGCTCGCCTCGCCCCGCTCCGGCTGCTGCGCACGGCGGGGAGCGGGGCGGGCTGCTGCCGGCCGCGGGACGGGACGGCGGGACCCGCGGCCGTGGGAGGGCTTGCTGCCCCGAGCTGCGCGGGGCGGCCGCCTTTGCTGAGAAGGGAGGGAGGGTAACAGGTTTTGAAATGGCTGAGGAGGGGTCGTGTTCCCGCCCCCCCCTCCCCCCCCGCCGCCCTCCTGGGAGAGCTTGCGCTGGTGATCTCACTCCAGCACGGGTGATCTCACTTCTCCGGGCACGGAGGCTGAGGGGGTAATGTGTTTTGGGGGTAGTGTGTTTTTGGGGTAACGCGTTTGAGTCCAGGCCTGCCCTGGGCGTGCGTGGGGGCTCGCGTTCGTTAACAGGGCGCCGCAGGGCCGTTGCTTGCGTTAGCCCGAGAGGCAGGGGGGTGCAGGGGGCACGGAGGAGAGGCGGGTGCTGGTGTGCAGCAGCTGCTTGGCATTAAAGCCACATGTGGCATTCACTCCTGCCTTCCCTTCCGATGCAGGGGTCAGCTGGGAAGGTAGCATGTTCTGCTGAGAGCTGTGTTGAAGCAGCTTTAGCTTCCTCCTGCATCTGACTCTCCCTGTTGATAGGATTATTTGTCCAGGCAAGACCCTCATCAGTAAGGCAGGGGTTTTCACTCTTTCCAAAAGCCAAAGTGACAAATTATTACAGAACAGATGCGGGCAGTGTTTCATTTGTGCATGGTCTTGGTAGCATCACTTTAGGACCCTGTTGAGATAAGTATGTCCAAATCAGCTGCTTAAGTTTGCAAAAGATTTCACAGTAGCCCCCTCATACTCTTCTGTCCTCCCCTGTCCCATTGAAGAGGGGAAATCCTTCAAACTGCAAGCTTCCTGCTTTGCTGCTTTGAGATCTGTGAACTTTCTGCTTATTATCATGAAAGAGGAAATTCTCAACTTGGCTGTGACAGAGAGAATAAAAGCACAGACACTGGAGTGAAATAAGATCTACAGAGTAGCTTATTTTCTCCATATGTTTATCCTCAGCAGAACCATGAAAAATGGTAAATGGTCCAATGTGTTTTCTATTTAAAAGAAATAAAAAATTAACATGTATATTTGAGAAGGTGGCTGTGCGATGATGTTTTACATGTTTCCATTTAACAATCAGATTTTACCTATTGTAAAAAATATCTGTTCTAGGGGAATGTTCTTCAATATTTTATCTTAAGCCCCAGATTTGGTGTATGTCAGAGTCTTAGGTCATTTCAGCAAATTTAAAGAATTTATAATATCTTTAATTTTGGACTCTTCAGATTAGGTGAGACAGATAACAGGTATTGGTGTTCAAGCAGTAAGTGCTCTGCTTGTTCTGAAGAGCAAACTCTGTATTTCAAGTATTGAATTCAGTAATACGTCTTTTTGCAGTGTGGATCAAGATAATCCAAGTAAATCATCTTGAGAAAGCAAGGGGGGATGAAGTTAAATACCTGGTTCTACATCAACTTTTTTGCATTCATTAATGGTAACGATTCAGATATGTAAATCCTTCACAGGGAAATGTCATGCATTTTAACTGTACCTCAGCCTTGGTTTGAGGAAACAACTTCCGTGGGTTCCATGACCTGCCTGCTAGGACTGCTGTTGAGAGCAGCTCTGGTGGTGGATTTTACGAGGGGGACAACTCTGGACTAGGGCCAGTATGGAGACCATCATGTTTATTTTACATAAGCCATCAAAACCATCATTGTACTTGTTCCTATGGTTACTTCTTAATCTGGAGACTAGATCCTTTCATTTAGGTGTCCTAGGTTATGGTTCCCTTTCTTAAAACCATTTTCCTAGGACCAGCTCTTCTGAGATACAAACACTATCCCAGCTTACTTTGTTTCAGACCATGAGCAGGTCTTGGGGCATGCAGCCTCAGTTCTTTTTGGATGGAAGTGAACTGGAAAGTTTTCCGTAGGAACACATCCAGCTGCTAATGAGTGTACAGTTCCTGGGACTAGACGAGAGCTAGTCTGAAGACACCCCCCTCCCAACAGTGTGGAGTCCGAGCGCTGACTATTTCTCTATCCAAACCGTACCCTATTTTGCAGGACTTCTTGTTAAAGTAGAGGCAGCCCGAGGGGTTGAAGTTCCAATAAAAGTTAAGAGTTTGGCTTCCAGGTCTCCTCAACACCATCAGTAGAGCTTGTTGTGGTAGAAACTGTGTTTCCTTTATGATTGAAAAGCTGAAGCCATTTATAGTCGTTCTGATGGTTGGCACAGAGTACCTGCAGTTTTCACTGAAGTTAATAGGAACAGGAGTATTCACTTAGATAAGTGAAAAAACCCTGTGGTTTCAGGTTTGGAGCCCATTTCTGTTGCAGGGAGTGTCATCTTTCATGATGTGTACGGTTCACGTGGAAAAGTACATTAGCACTTGTGTAGTGGTGGGCAAGAGAGCTGACTTTTCACTCATTTGGACTGAAATGTTTATTTTGTGTACATACCCTGTTGAGGAGGGAGTTAAATTAAGGAACAGAAAAATTCAGTCAATTTTCTTCAGTTGCTTGGTTACTGCCTAGGAAAGGGACAGTATATAAGTGGGATTTATGTGGAAGCGTAACATACATCATGCCTCAGCTAACTCATTTTCTGAGTACTTCATGAGGTCTTGTGAAGTGAATTGCTAATGTCTACAACCCCTTTGGCTGAGGCAAAACTACGCTGTTGCAAGGGGCAGTATATAATATAAACGGGCATGGAAGTGAAGTGTAAGCTGGATTTATCCTAGTGGTGGGAGGAGGAGACCCCTGTTGCTGATGCACCCATGTTGGCTTTGCCTGGTAGAGCTTGTGGCTGGCTGGAGAATGAAGAGGTTGTAAGGAGGAAGTGACTTTGCTGGTGCGTGTGAACATGGGAAATGCTTTGCTGGTTTCCCTGTGCTGGAAACATGTCTATTATGTGTTAGATTTATTTAGGATCTTCAGTTTCTATTAATTAAAGAGCGTCTCACTGGGGACAAATTTCTGGTTGGTTATTTAAAGTATTTTTGTTCCCCTAGTCCTCTGTGATTCTTCATCCTCCGGTTATCAGTGTAGTGAGAAGCAGCTTGGTTTGTGTATTCTGTCAAAAGTCTACAAGGCTCTGAAGTGCAAAGCAGAAGATTTAATATATTCATTATTTTATTAGATAGATGTAGCCGAGTAGTCATTCCCATGTGAGCTTGTTCACCTCTTCTTTTTGGCTTTACGCTGTGTAAATACAGTATATTGTTTTTAATCTCCACTCATCACAGATCAAATCTGAGTGGAAAGGTCTAGTTGTATTAATGTTATTCTTTCAGATCTCCTGAATCTTCCAGTAATAAACTAGAGTAGCTGAGTACATTGAAACATCAGTAATACTGAGCAATAACAATTTTGGGCCCATCTGAGTGAGGCATGTAAACATACATGAGGTGAATAAACTTAAGAAGTCGCCCAGTAGTCACAGTAATGTTGGAGGGAGGAGGCATGCAGAGGAAATACGAAGAAAGGCTCATGCTTTTCCTTCAAACATGCCATTATAGCATTTGGAGTGTCATTGCATTTCCGGAGTTTTTGTTCTTGTTAGTGTTTAGCATTTCTTAAAAGAAATTAATCTAGTGATGGAAGAATTTACCTAAGGCACTAAAATATTTTTTAAAACTTTATCTCCAAATGGAGTTTATTATGAGCTACCATACGAAGTTTTGGTCACAAACTATTGATAGTTTACTGGCTAAATCAGCAGTTGGGATTTTTCTGCTGGTGGATGATTTCTCTGGTGATCATATCATCTTCCTATGGCAAAATCTTTGTTTTCCAAGGAAAGAGAAGCTGCACTTGGAAGGACAGAGGAGAATCTTTTCACCAAAATGCACTTTCTGGAGGGGAGAAAAAGCAACAATTTGTGAATTTTTACCCTGCCTAAAATAATTATATGCCATCCAACTGTGTAACTGAATAATTAATATTACCTTGAGTGTTCATGGTAAAGATGCTTTTTTAAAAAAATGTTTTGACTTTATCAATATGTACCATATCTATTTCATTCTTTACAGCAAATGACAAAACATGTATATTTAATGTGCTCTGTGTAAATGTAATGAAAATTTCCTATTTGGCTCTATAAGCACAATTAACTAACTAGACTAAAACTAAAGAAACTTTTCAAAGATTCTTATTGGTCCACGATTTCATGCTGGGGAATATATTTTACTTTTTAATGAGTGTTTTAAAAAATATTTTTTTTTTTAAATTTGCTGAATGTTTTCATGTAAAGTTTCATTTACTGTATACATCAGGATAGTCCCCTGAACCCTCAACGTACCAGTAGTAAAGAGACCTGTAAAACTGTGGGTAGAAGTTGCTGAGAAATTAAAAAGCATTTAGTAGTGAAGAGTTGCCAAAAAGCATCTGGCTTAATTTGTTGCCTTGTAACTTGGTATAAGGCTTAGATTTTATGATTGTCCTTTACACTGACTGTTTGGCCGGTGAAGGCAAACCAGACCATGAAGAACTTTAGGATGGAGGTAAACTGCAGGGAAATAGGCTAGGTAAAATAGGAGGTAAATATAATAATTATAAAAATAATATATATATAAAAATCAATGTGTGTATTTATATATTTGGGGAAGAAATTTTATTTTGCAACAGAAATTGGAAATGTAATGGATCTGCTACACTTGTTACTTCAGGGGAGATCCATAGAAGTAGAATTTATTTTTCTGTGACAGCGATTGTTTTTCTGGTGCAGTTTTGTGTTCTGACAAATTTGACGTTGATGGGAATAGAAGCAGATGTTGGCACTTATGTAAGCCTTCCAAAACCCCATGGCCTCAGCTGGGGTGACTAGTTAGATCCTGAAACAGCTAGGGGGAAGAAATAAGCTAGTTTATTATGTAGACTATAGCATGGTTTACGGAGTCTCTTCCGTGAATATATATACATTTCTGCAACTCTCAAATCTCAGTTTAATTCTGTTAGATCCTACTGTACTATCTTCTCCCCTCTCTTCTGCTTGCACTAAAGTGAGAAAAGGGTTTGTCTTCTCTAAATGTGTGCCCTGTTAAAAAGCTGAATCCTTGCTTTTCAGTGGGCATAAATAGATTTTGTTCATAAGGTTTATTGCCCAGCCTTCTCAGTGGCTGTGTGACTCCTCAGGATCCATATTTCCTTGCCACACTGAGCCTTTACTTGCTCTTGGCTCAACAGGTATTTCTCTGGTAGTTAAGCAGACTAATTAGTTGGACAAGTCATTAATAGTAATTGAGATTTCAGGTAAACTTCAGTCAAATTCAGTATTACTAACCCTGACCAGCAATAGAGGATTTGTGTCCTGGATTGAAACTCCTCAAATGGTTACTCTAGATGATGAAATTAGGTGTTATGCCTTTCACAAAAGAACAATTTTTAAATGATCTTTTATGGCTGTAGTTTGATACAATAACAATCTGTGTGTATGTGTATATATCATAGAATCATAGAATATCACAAGTTGGAAGGGACTCATAAGGGTCATGGAGTCCAACTCCATAAATATGTTATATGTATATCTCAATTACAGTAATGATTAGAGACTTCATAATGGTTTGCATAATTGCATTTATATTTCATAAAAGGAATTTAAATGAATGGAAGGGAAGGGTTTTAGCTGGCTGCATTTTTTGATAAGGTTATGTGATTTCCTTTCTCTTCAGGAAAAGAAAAACAACATTCTATGGCTACTTCATCATAAAAAGTCAAAAGGAAGTGCAAACACAATTACCATAGAAAGTCAATATCTTTTCCATTCACTTCCAATTTCTGCTGTTTTTAAACGTGCTTAAGTGTTACCAAAAATGTGAATGTGGTATTCTATTCTTATTTGACTTTGCTTGGCTATATCAATAGCACCACCTGTGGCCTTTGTCAGAGTAAGGGTAACTGCTTAAAAGCTTTTTATTTCTCTGTAACCCCCACCCCCACGGTTGAATGCTTGCTTTATGGAATGGATTTGCAAGAAAGGTTATTCGCATCTCTACTTAGCTGAGCACAGAGTTCATATAAGGTATGCCAATGGCAAAGAGCAGAGTTTTTTCAGAAGAATTTTCAAGCACGTATCTTGTTTGGGACTGTAGGGAATTATATTGCACTATACTCCAGACAGATGTTTCATACTTTTCAATGGATTTCCTCTTATTGCTCTCAGAAGTACTTAGACTATGTTGTGAAAAGCTGCTCTTTAAGAAGAAAGGTGGTTTGTTTAGCAGCTCAGTTCAGCAGTTTCAGTTCAGAAGTCTAATATACTGAAAGTAAAAATCTTTGTTTAATAGCATTTAAGAAACTTTTATGTTCCTAGGACTCATTGTAGAATAAGAGGTATCATGTTGAAGATCATGATATGCTTAGGGGTGTTGTACAACTTTTTGATGTATCTGTATTTATAAATACCATCATATTTGCAGTGTTCCAGGTTATTCCTTTGCTCTGCCTTACAGCTCAGTCCTAACTCGCCCGTCACATATATTTCACAAGTTTGTAATGTGAGCTGCTAATTTAGAAGAGACTACTTGGAGGGGACCATCAATCAGTACACCCAAACTTAAGTTACTCTATGCAGCCTAATGTTGTTGAATAGTGTGTTGTTTGCAGTGATTTCAAATATTTATGGAGACATATTTTTCAACCCTCTTCAGTAGTAATTTTTGTCACCATTTTAAAACACCAAGTGCTTTGAAACTGTGCATTCCAAGGTTGGTTTGTATTTTTTTGGTAGGCATGAAGAACAATTTTGTCAAAGATGACGAAGTCAAAGTTAGTAACAGTATTACACTATGGGAGGAACTGAGAAGTTCTTCACGTTGGAAACCAAAAGGAACTGTATTTTGGCCAAAATAAACAAATCCAAACTGGCTGTAGTTGACCTAAGATACTGGTGGGGGCAACTTGCCAGTCTGTAGAAGGCTATAACCATGTGTCTGTTAAGTATTTGTCCCTGTTTAGAAGGAAATTAGGCTACCAATGAATGAAATACAGACTTGAATAAGATAATAATTTAGGTAATAATTAGAATAATTTAGGCTCTACCTTTTTATGCAAGTAACTTGAATAACTTTGTATACTTACACACTCATGCATATTCTTTTTCAGGAATTTTGTTTAACAGTTTTTGCTTTAATTCTAAACTACATGCATATTGGTTCAGTTTTCTGTTTTGGACTGAGCAGGATTATCACCATCTTTGGTGAATAGATTGTGTGCATTGGTGCGGGACTTGATAGAGCTTAGGGACAGGCTACTCAGGAGGAATATAAAGACATGCAAGAATGGAGATAGCAAAGTCAAAGCTCAGCTGGCACTGATATTAGCGATGTGAAGGGCAACAGAAGGAACGTCTGTAAGTACATTGGTAGCAAAAGGAAGGCTAAATAAAATGTGTGCCTACTGCTCAGTGGGGCAGGGAGCCTTGTGAAAAGACGAGAAAGAAAAGGCTGGGGTACTCCATGCTTTTTCTTTTGGAGTTTTCACCAGTTAGGATTTTCCTTAGGCCTGCTGAAGCTTACGTGCAGATTTTGTGAGAATGGGTCATTGCCTACAGTAGAAGAATACTTACGGCAATTAGATATATACAAGTCTGAGATTAGATGGGTTTCATCTGAGGAAGCTGGCTGATGTCTATGTGAGGCCTATCTATAATTTTTGAATGGTCTTGGTGACTGTGGGACGTTCCCAGTGACTGGGAGAACACAAATATCAAACCTAGCTTCAGGAAGGTCAAGGAGGAGGATCTGGGGAAGTGCAAGCTCATCTTGGGTAGGTGATGTAGTGAATCATCTTCAAAACCATTTCCATGCAGCTGATGGAAAAGAAAGTGATTGGAAGCAGCCTCTGGGGATTTATCAAGGGTGAATCATGCCAGATCAATCTGATTGCCTTCTATGAGGAGATTACTGGCTCAGTGAACTTGGTAAGAGCTATGAATATTATTTACATTGATTTAACCAAAGTCTTTGGCATGGTCTGGAGTAGAATCCTTACATCCAGGTCTTATCCATTTGGACTGGATAAATAGACAGTAAGGTGGGTGGGAAACTGGTGGATCTGTTAGACTCAGCGGACAGTTTTCAACAGCGTGAAGTACAAATGGTGG
This sequence comes from Phaethon aethereus, assembly GCF_964289735.1. Lineage (NCBI taxonomy): Eukaryota > Metazoa > Chordata > Aves > Phaethontiformes > Phaethontidae > Phaethon > Phaethon aethereus. Next base: position 38,992,916 of record NC_138582.1, on the reverse strand, counting down.
CCAGTTATGAGTGGTGTCTCCAACAACCAACACTGCATCATGTCTTAGGTAATTTTCTGGATGGTGGGATAGAAAGGTGCACTTTGAGCAGTCAGAGGGATCTCAATGGACTGGAGTACTGAAAGCACTGATGGGAGCCTCATGAAGTTTGGTGAAGGCAAATGCAGAGTCCTGCACCTGGGATGGAATAGCCTTGTACACCAGTACAGGCTGGGGGCTAGGAAGCAGCTTTACAGAGAGGACTCTTGGAAGGCTTTTGGACAAGAACTGGAACATGAGTCAGCATTATACCCTTGAAGCGCAGAAAACAATCATCATCCTGGACTGTTTTAGCAAGGGAGTAACTATTAGGTCAAGGGAGGTTATTCTTTACCCTTTACTCTACAGTTGTGGGACCTTTGTGACACAAATTTTGGGGTCACTAGTTCAAGAAATAAATTTAACTACTGCAGTAAGTCTAGGGGAGGGCCAGCAAGTTGAGGAGGGGCCTGGAGCATATTACTGCAAAGAGAGACTGAGGGAGCAAGGTTTCTTTGACCTTAAGAAGAAAAGGCTCACCCTGATAGGTGGATACGCAGAAGATGGAGCCGCATTCCTCTCAGAGGTGCACAGTGGAAGAAGGAGAGGCAATGGAAAATGGGAAATTCCAACTCATTGTGAGGGGAAAAAGTATTATTTACCATGACAATGGTCAAAAACTGTAATAAGTTGCCCAAAGGCTGTGGAATATCTTTACTTTGTTCAAAGCTCAGCTGGAAAAGACTGGGCAGCCTGTTCTAGTTGACACTGCTTTGCTCAAGCAACAGGGCTAGATGACCTCTGGAGAACCCTTCTAACCTACATGACTCATCATTTTTGCAATTTATCGGTATAATGGGGAAAAAGACAGACTGTCTTTAAGTTTCAGCTCTTCAGGAGGGCAAATTTTTCAGGGTTACATCTCTACTTTGTTTCCTTTGTCCTCTGAAATTGCAGTGCAAATGGCCAGGCTATACTATTCTGCAAATAAATATTGAAAATCCAAGAGGAAACTCAGATACACAGATTTTTTTCAACTGTATGATATTTGCTCAGGAGACAGATAACCTGGCACTTCTGTAATCTTTTCTATTCAGAGATCTCTCAGTGCAATGCTGTCATTAATAAATCAAATCTGAGTAGTTCTACAAATGGGAAGCTTAGAGATGGATCTTGATTTTTGCGTCCCAGTGGAAGTTTGTGGCAGAGCCAGAAATATAATCTGATGTCTTGATTCCCAGTTCAGTACTCTGACAGCACAGCAACCCTTTCCCTTTATATATAATTGATGCTAGAAGAATGGTTGTCTACTTAAAATGTCTGAGAAACTGCAAGGATAATTCTTCAAAGCCAGCATAATTTTGTGCAAGCTTTATTGCTCCTGTGGTTATCTGATAGACTGTTCACAGTTGAATTTATCCTGTTGTAGGTACAGAACTGAGATATTAGTGTTTGACACTTATTTTGGGTCCCATGAGACCTCCTCATTCTCTTTTGTGCTTTTGGCAGCCTGGCTGCCAAGTCATCTGGCGTACCTCAAGAGCTTTCAAGTCCACGGCTAAAGAGCATGAGTTTACTGTCATGGAACGGGTAGGAGAAACACCTAGAACTGAAAAATGGTGGAAATAACAGTCATACAGTGTAGTAGGGTGGCTTTCTTTATTTCAGTGTCACTTATGTGATGTAGGCCCCCTGACAAATTGATAATATCTTGCTGAATGGAGCAGTGTAAATAGTCTGCTCCTTGACCTTCCTAAGGGAGTTTTATATGCATTCTCACTTCAAAATTAAATTTGGCTGTAGCTGCTGCTATTTGCACATGAAGTTTAAACACATTGTATGTATTGATATGTTTGCTTTCTAAATACACTTTTGCCTATTGTAACAGCTAAAGCAAGTGACCAGTATCAACTGACAGTTGATTTACATTAAATATGTTTTTTGTAATTTGCCCTGTGAAATATACTGATAATTTCTCATTCTGTTTAAATGGAGTCATTCCTAGAGGGATGAATGTGTTCCTACATGTTGATTTAACAATCCCAGCCTCCTTATGCCTAAATCAAACATGATGTGACAGAGGAGCATCGGTGGAGACAGAGCACTCCTAGGCAAGTCTCAGAAAATAACTTGTTGCCCTACAGGTTATCCATGTTAGTAAGGTGTTCTAAGTGGTCTCAACAGGAATGTGGCAATGTATCAGAGAGCTGAGCTGCTTGAGGTGTGTCCATGGTGTCTTCTGTGATATTTAAAGATGAGGTGTTAAGAGCTCCATCAGGGATATAAATAATCTTGAATAGTGTGGGTTAGGCAAGAGCCATCAGCTGTCAGGTTGAATAGAAAAGGAGAAATAGGCTGGGAACACAGAGAATATCTAGGCCAGGAAGAGTTATCCATGAGATTTATGCAGTTAATCCTCATTGTTGCTGGTTAGGTATGAGCTGGGGCATGGGAAATTCTCTGTACTTGGGACTTCAGCCTCTTGGTAGATAATAAGGATGTTTTTATTTGCATCACAAAAACCAACTGAAAAAATATAATTGGGTAGTGGCTGGTCAAAGCTTAAAGGCTGGCCAGGTCTGGCTGGCTGAGGGACAATGACTAGTGTTGTGTACTTAGCAGGCTGAGAAACAAATCTGAAGGTGACATTTGGAATATACGTGTGGCTGTGACCTCTGAGCACCCAGCTGAAATGGCTGGGGCATTGTACTGGGTTTGCATGGCAAGGTTTTGGTAGCAGGGACGTTGCAGGGGTGGCTTCTGTGAGAAGTTGCTAGAAGCTTCCCATGTGTCCGATAGAGTCAGTGCCAGCTGGCTCCAAGATGGACCCACTGGTGGCCAAGGCCAAGCCCATCAGTGATGACGGTAATGTCTCTGGGATAACATAGTTAAGAACAGGAAAAAAAACCAGCACGCGGCATTTGCAGCCAGAGAGAGGAGTGAGAATATGTGAGAGGAACAGCCCTGCAGCCCCCAGGTCAAGGCAGCAGGAGGGGCAGGAGGGGCTCCAGACGCCGGAGCAGAGGTTCCCCGGCAGCCCCTGGGGAAGCCCATGGTGAGGCCGGCTGTGCCCCTGCAGCCCATGGGGCTCCACGCTGGAGCAGATCTCCACCTGCACCCGGGGAAGACCCCACGCCAGAGCAGGGCGATGCCCAAAGGATGCCGTGACCCCCTGGGAGGCAGGATCTGTGGCCCCGTGGAGAGGAGCCCAGGCTGGAGCAGGGTTACTGGCAGGACTTGTGACCCCGTGGGGGACCCAGACTGGAGCAGTTCATGAAGAACTGCAGCCCGTGGGAAGGACTCATGTTGGAGAAGTTGGTGGAGGACTGTCTCCCGTGGGAGGGACCCCAGGCTGGAGCAGGGGCAGAGTGTGAGGAGTCCTCCCTCTGAGGAGGAAGGAGCAGCAGAGACAACATGTGATGAACTGACCACAACCCCCATTCCCCGTCCCCCTGCGCCACTCGGGGGGCGGAGATAGAGAACATCGGGAGTGAAGTTGAGCATGGGAAGAAGAGAGCACTGTGAAGATGTTTTAAGATTTGGTTTTATTTTCACTATCCTGCTGTGATTTTGATTTGCAATAAATTAAGCTAATTTCACCAAGTCGAGTCTGTTTTGCCCGTAACAGTAATCGCTGAATGATTTCCCCCCGTCCTTGTCTTGACCCATGAGCTTCTTGTTATATTTTCTCTCCCCTGTCCAGCTGAAGAGGGCAGTGACAGAGTGGCTTTGGTGGGCACCTGGTGTCCAGCCAAGGTCAACCCACCACAGGCATATTTCAGGAACTGTAAGCCAGAAAGCCTAAACTACAAGAAAGTTTTCTCACTTGAGCTAGAACTGTGTTTATATTTGTTGTAAATGTCCCGTTTTTTGAAAAGCCTAATTTCTTTGCCTTACTAACTTCATGAAGTTGTGCTTACAGAAAGCCTTCAGTGACCTGTAGCTTGGGGCTTGTTTAGGAAGGGTTTGCTGGCAAGCGGTGAAGGCTGAGTTTGGTAGCCAAGTACCTGTATTGAAAAGAGTACCTTGTAGTAGGCACAAATTGGTGAAGTAGATGAGACACTTTGAGACATGTCTAGGGGCAAACCCTGAATCATCTGTATTTGTGTCCTCACTCTCCCCGACCCCCAAAAGCATGACAGTTCAAAACACAATGAATGTATATGTAAAACAAAGGTATTTTCATATTATTACTCTGCTAAACATTCCAGATTGGGAATTAAGTTAAATACAGATTACTAGATAACAGCATAAAAGTGGAGTAATGCAGCATAAAAGTGGAGTAATGCCTGAAATAATTCATTAGTTTGTATTTTCTTTAACAAAAGATACGATAAGAATTATCAACTTTCCATTTTATGTTATTGAAATAAGCTAGAAAGCGCTAGATATAAAATAAAAGAATGGTATGCAAGATTTCCGTTCCCTGGCCCTTAATACACTTTCAGGATGTTCTCAGGTTCTTCTGTAAACTTAATTGGGCATGTTTTTACTTCTTAATCCCTACTGTGACATTTTGAAAAACATTGGGCACTAAAAGCACAAGCTATAGAGTTGAAATGATGTACTGTGTAACAAAGTGATCCGTCTCTGGGATGCTATGAATTTGTGTAACAAGACTGGAAAATCACTTCATTTTATTGCTTAGTATGTGCTAAGTTATCTTATCCAAGGAATTTAAGCATATGGTGTATCCAAATGCCTGGAAGAAATAGCATACGACAGGATACTTTAAGACAACATCTTTGGATTCTGTAGTGTGAGCATGGTAAAGGGACTTGACTTTAAGAGTCACAGAGGCATTTGAGGTTTAAACAGACGTGGAAGCATCTGAAGCTCTGCAGTGTATAAGCAGAGCTGTCATTGAAAAGATACCAAAGCCTTACAAGGAGAGGGAAGGAAAAGTGGCACACACCTGTAGAGTTAGTGTTTTGTCACTTGTAGAATGGTCATCGCTGAATAATTCCTATTTATCCTTTTATTGTCTGTGGGGGAGAGTTATTTTGCAGAAGCCATATAAAGCAGGAAAACAGTAAATATGTCCCGATTCATAGAATGCCTTTGTAAAAACAACCACCCTAAATTTATAATGATAGCTGCTTCCTTTTTTCCAGTGCCTGCTGATTTTTCTTCCTGAAAGCTTATAAAATACCCCTTAAAAATGAACTTGCAGTATAAGATAAAGACCTAAAATGAGAGGTGTTGGAAGGAACCTGTGAGTTGCTGTGATAGATTTAATACTAGGTCTATCAGAGGGTTTTTTTTTTTTTTTTTTAATAAAGGTGGTTAGTAGCATTACTTAGGGAGGGCGTATCCTTCCCAACTTCAAGTACCAGTGGTTTGGGGGCTGTCTGTACTGGAGATTGTGGATGTAAGGCCTGGATGCAAACTTAAGTAATCTTGGAGTTTGTCTCCTTTATTTTTGTACAGTTTGTATTTTTTTGGCACCAGTAACTTCTGAGTGTGTTTCCCACAAAGTAATTCCTTTTGCTCATTTTAAGTGTCCTGCCTTAAAATTTCACTTACGTACTTAGGTCACTATTTTTCTTGTTAAAAGTCCAAGTCTAATTATTTCTGTTATGAAAGCCCTTTCATACTTGGGATCATTTTTCATCATAGAATCACAGAATCATAGAATAGTTTGGGTTGGAAGGGACCTTTAAAGGTCATCTAGTCCAAACCCCCTGCAATGAGCAGGGACATCTTCAACTAGATCAGGTTGCTCAGAGCCCCGTCCAACCTGACCTTGAATGTTGCCAGGGATGGGGCAGCTACCACCTCTCTGGGCAACCTGTGCCAGGGTTTCACCACTCTCATTGTCAAAAATTTCTTCCTTCTATCTAGTCTAAATCTACCCTCTTTTAGTTTAAAACTGTTACCCCTGTCCTGTCACAGCAGGCCCCGCTAAAAAGTCTGTCCCCATCTTTCCTATAAGCCCCCTTGAAGTACTGGAAGGCTGCACGAAGGTGTCCCTGGAGTCTTCTCTTCTCCAGGCTGAGCAACCCCAACTCTCTCAGCCTGTCCTCATAGGAGAAGTGCTTCATGATCCTTCTGATCTCTTTTGTGGCCTCCTCTGGACCCGCTCCCACAGGTCCATGTCTTTCCTGTGCTGAGGGCTCGAGAGCTCGATGCAGTACTCCAGGTGTGGTCTCATGAGAATGGAGAGGGGAAAAATCACTTCCCTTGAGACCTGCTGGTCACAATTCTTTTGATGCAGCCCAGGTTACGGTTGGCTTCCTCAGCTGTTATGTGCACATGGCTGGCTCATGTTGAGCTTCTCATGAACCAACACCACCAAGTCCTTCTCCTCAGGACTGCTGTCAATCCATTCTCCACCCAGCCTGTTTTTGTGCTTGTGATTGTCCCAATCCAGGTGCAGGACCTTGCACTTGGCCTTGTTGAACTTCACGAGGTTCACATGGGCCCACCTCTCAAACTCTTTTGGGATGAATTCTTCTGGTGTCAGTGTCATTGTTCTTCACTCTGGTTTCATTCATAATCTTTTGCACAACAGTTTTTAGAGGGTAAAAATTAAAAGCCCCAAATGTATGTAGTACATGTTTGAGGTACTGAATTAGGATTTTTATTGTACTGAAAGATGTTAAAGAATTCTGCTTATCCTTCTTTTGCAAAGTGTAGTTAGCATCTTAGGCCCTGCTTTCCTCTCTTCATTTACCTTTTAAATATTGAAGGTGATATTTTATAGAGGTTGGGGAAGGTGCTTGAAGTATGAATTGTAGCTGCTGTTTGCTATTCCTTCTCACCATTCTGTTTTGCAGTGTGAAACAGTGTATGGGGAAAAGGTGAGGAAAGGGGGCTCAGTGAAGGACAAAAGTAGTCAACAACAGTAACAAATATGAAGAATGAGAGGTATGAGGTAGCAGGAGAAACTGTGCTCTGGAAATAGGAGGGGGAGAATACTAGAAATGAAGAAAAAATGCATGAACAAGGTAGAAAAGGAAGAGGGAATGGTTACTGGGTCTTCTAAAAATGCTAAAGCACACAAAATGCCCCTTTTAAAATGTATCAAGTATGTGATGAGATTTCCTCATATTGTAGTATCTGTGTTAATAGGACAGGCATCACTGGCTTTTGCAATGTTAAATTAGCTGCCACTCGTGGTCCCAGAATTTAACTATATTGTTGGATGGTTGCAGTGTAGCTAGCAATAAGGTAGAAATACAGTTTCTTAGATATCTTCAAATGCAGTCAGCTTGAGGTGTGAAAATACCATTACCTTTGCGTTTGGTTCTTCTCTGCTTATTTTAATTTATTTTATGAGAAAATATGAAGTTTCAATAATTATCAAGATATAATTGAGAATTTTGTAATTAAAGAGAGCAAAACATGAGCTGTTTTTAGCTTATCTCACGCTTACCAGTAAAAGAGACCTCCAGGTTTTCAATGTGATGTGACTGATTTAACATTTTGAAAATGACAAGTTGTAGATTGCTTCATAACGTTGGAAATAGTTTTGTCACATTTGAGATCTTTCTGTGGATTAGAATTACAGAGGAGACTTCTTAAACAGAAGGCTTGTATCTGCTGCTTTCTCTGAGTAGAAAGATTCGGTTTCTAGTAAGATTGATTCTGTGGTTCAGTTACACAAAACAACACGTAACTACCATTAATAATAATAACGGAATTAATGAACGGAAATTACAAAAGTAATTGGATGTGGTTACCGCATTTAAATACGTTGTAATATACCTGGAAGCATTCTTTATGTGGGCAGGGGCGGAGTGAAGACCTGATAGCAATAAATGTTATTTTCATTTACTTTAAGGTTACTGCTCATTCATTTATCTCTTTGACACTGTGTGAGATCCTGTTTATTAAGAATAATGCCTGGAAGTTGGCAGTTATATTCTGTATGAGTGTGTTAATTTCTTCCCATATGCTATGAGGTTGTCCTCACAGGAAATAAAGGGACTTTTTCCCATGTTTAGTTATGCTGAACTGCTACAGTAGTCAGACAGGACAGAAACAATGGGAAGGAAAGTTTCCTGTTTTCTGCAGATATCGAAGAGGTCTTCGGCCCCGAGGAAGGTAAAGTTTTCTTCAGTCCGAGTGTGAGTGCACAAAGAACAAAAAACAATGGTTTTCATTGGTGTGTGAAGTTGCTGTGATTTCTGTTGAAGAGCAGTGGTTCACTTTGAAATGTTTTACAGGCAATTTACTGTCCATTCTACCTGTCTTGATTACATTTCAGGATTTGCAATTAGAAATAGTAAATTACAGCAGGGGAGGCTTAAAGTTCCCTCTCTATAAATGCGCAAATGTATTGTGCTGTGGTTAGAATGCTTTTGGATAGGTGATGAAATAAAACTATATTAAATGATCCTCACGTTTGTGTGCCTACCATGAGTCTGACTGACATCCTTGCAAGGGAAGCAGAAGAGAATATGAATATAGCAGACTTGAAAACTTTACAGAATAATAAGGATCTGAATGGCAGAGAAGAATCGTGCTTTGTGGTTTTGGCCTCCTATGTCAGGACAAAATTGGGGAAAGCTGGTGAATCAGTGTCTCAGCAAATACAGTGATGAAATTTTCACATGAAGCTGAGGATAAATTACACTGATAGTGCTATGATATAAGCTGTGGTTTTCCATAAGTAGGGAAAGACAAAGGATCTGACCCTGCCAAAAAACTCATTGCAAAAAGCCCTTTTAAGTCAAGATTCGGCCTGATAAGTTTGTAAGGGATTGTTTGTCTTTGAATTCATGTATACATTTTACAGAACACACCTGTGAGTTGGTGGAGATGACTTTCAGTCATGATTAAAGGCTATTCTAGTTGGAACACATGAAAATAAAAGTCGAATATGAGCTGTAATACTGGTACAATTAATTCATCATTTCATTCAGTAGACCAAGTGAAGAAAGTTTTGCCAAGTTAACTTTTTAAAAAGAAACATAAAATTCTATTTTGTAGTTATAGTAGTTTATCATCTGCTGTGCTATCAGCTTTTAAATTGGTAGTGTAGCAGAGTTGACTCTTAGTACTCAGTCTCAGTAAGATCTGAACTTAGATTTCATAATGCAGTTTTCAATGCGTACAATCCAGTAAAACATTGGTTTTCCAAATTAGTTTGCAGGACACTTCTTCACTGAGAAATGTTTTTGGTAATGGGATCCTTTCAGACACTTTCTTGGGCCTGAGTCAAAATTTTCAGGTGAATTGGTAGAGTGGAATTGCCCTTTATCTTCTGAAGCATCTCCTATTGCTGTCAAATCTATTTTGTATACAGATGCTACTGTACAGTTATCAATGGCAGTGTTACATAAAATACTCAATTCCTGCCCCTGACATTTAAAGTGATTTTATGTAGGTTCCTGTACAGGATGTGGAAGCGAGTGTTGCTTTATGCTGGCAATTACTGTATCATGAACATTGATGTTAATTTGGGCATCTTGTGAAATATGTGTGCTGGAAATATACTGGATTCATTAATTAATTTTCATCTGTATTACAGTAGCTTCCAGCCCAGAAAGTAACAATTAATTTTTTCACCTGTAACTTTTACTAATTAAAAAAATTAATAGCTAGATTTGGACCAAATGGTATTACAGTATTTAAAAAAAAATATGGCCAACACAGCTACTATTATGCATTTGTGTATTGTGCATCTTTCTATTGAAAAATTTCCCATACCTACTTGCCAACTATAATTTGGCTTTTGACTGCGGGAACTGTTAGATATAAAACAGGATTTTGGCAAAATGTTATTTTGTGTCTAAACTGTTTCTTCCTTGTAGGCTGTTGTTGTCTGCCATAATATGCCATGGCAATAAAGGCTGTAATGGCTATTCCGTTCCTTTTCCTGTTGTTTCGTGGCCACCAAACAGCTCTGGGCTCATGCGGTGCATCAGCCTCTGACCTTCCCATTTATTTCTAAACCTTCTAATTTCAGAGAGTAAACATTTCTCATGCTGGCTAGTAGTAACAGAATGAAGCATTCACTATAGTTATCCCGTGGACTTCCAAAAGGAATTTACCAGGGTATCACAGCACTTCTGGTTATTGACCCTTTATTCTCCCATTTATTCAAATATTATTTTCTTAGTTTTGTCTTGCAGGAGACTGTGTTGTTCTTGATAGATAGCTGGACTTAAGAGATGAGTGCATCATTCAGTGGCAGTGGGGCAGCTATAGCTTTACTGTGCACTGTGGATGGGGAGCAATTTGCATAATGAATATTCCTGTTGCAATATGAAGTCTGTAAAATTAAAGATTTGGGATTTTTTTCCGGTTAATGAAAAATGTAGATGAACTGCTGACTTGCCACATGCAATCAGATTTTAAACTTGGTTTACTTCTAAGGTTTTGAGAGAAAATGAAGCTTACCTGGGGCAGAGAGGATCTTAGAATAATATTTTTGGCCTCGAAAAAGCCTCTGGTAATATAATAAAAGCCAAGATTTTAGGGGAGTATTGTCTTCCTGAATTTTGTTAGGAAAAGTGGCTACCACAGGTACTATCACATCTAGACCTTCTATGTAAAGGCTTTTCATATCACTTCACAAATTGGTTTCTGCTTCAGTAGACCGTCATCTACAGATGTATCTAGCCCGCTTTTCCTGCTATGTCTCCAATTCTAATTTACACGCATCCCAAATTATTATGTGGATTATAATACCATGATGAGTCATGACTAGAACTCGCATATGAGTATAGTTGTTTATCACACTTTAATTGTTATAGAAACATATCACTAAACCAAATTTTACACTTTTTATTTTCTGCCTTTATTTTATGTCTGTTGTATATTATATGCATTTTTTTTTTCCTCTGGAAGCCTGTCGTCTTAGTTTTTCTGTTTTTGGGGGTGGGTTGGTGTGTTTTTTTAAAAAAAAAAAAACCCTTGGTCTGTGGCATTTAATAACATCTCATTGGTATTTGAATTCAGGTCCCATATTTTGTATCTGTGGGAAAAGTGTGTTGTATTATGATTTTTCTCTTTTTGATTAAAAGTGCACAATAAAATTGTTCAAAAAGCACTGTAGACCAATGGCAAATAATCTGTTTGATCTTGAGAGGTAAAGATAATGCTTTAAAATATTTAAGGGCTATAGCCAATCCTGGAAGAATATTCTCTGATAAATGGTGTAAAGAGATTTCCAAATCCTTGTGCATTCCTGAACTGGTAGCTCCCTGTAAACGGGCGCATTGGCAGCAGGCACCAGGCTGTCACTGCTGCTTCTTCTGCCTCTGATGTTCTGAGGCTGTGTCTGGGGTACAGCGAAGGAAAAGTCAGCAGTCCATGTGAATCTGCTATTTCTAGGGGATGATTAATATCCTGGCAAAAATGGATAATTAGCATAAGTTACGATGTGGCCTGATGCTGTGCCCATGGCTTCAGTGATAAGTACTTTGATAATCCAAGAATGAAAATATGTTTAGATTGCCCCTAATTTTCTGTAAACAAACTTTTGCACAATAAACTTTGAAATTTATATGCTCATACTTATGAATGTCCTGTTAATTGGAAATCACAGGAAAACAAACCCACTTTAGATTCTGGGGTGGGGTAGGAACGGACTGCTGGTCCCAATTTGTCTGATAGCAGTTTTGTTTCCAGGTTCTTTTTAAATAGAGGTAGCCAAAGCAATCCTAAATCAGAATAATAAAGGAGTTATGGTTGTGTAATATGTGTTTATGCAGATAGGGACGGGGGTCTGTCCTAACCTGAGGCATTTACTAAAGTTGCCTGTTTTAGGGGTTGTTTGTCTAGGTAGTTAATAGGAAAGAGAAATTGCCTCAAGAACTAATTCAGAGCGCCTTGGTTAGGAGGCTTTGTGTCTCTCTTTTTTTCACTCAGTTACCATATTAAGTTAAATACCCTTCCTAAATGCTGACCAATAGATTTTTCCTTTGCATGATCCATTTTTCTTTATTGGTGTTACTTCAGCAGCCAGGATTTCCATCAGATTTGTCTATAATTTTTCAGCTTTAGATTTCCCTTGAAAACTGTCCTTATGCTGTAAAGAATTCCTTTACTCATATCCCATTTTTTACTTTCAGTCTTTTCTGTGTGTCCCTCGTATGGACAAAAGATGACAGTTTTTATCACCTCTTTGTGGTAACCGCAAGAATGAATTCATTAAGTGACCATGAATAAAATATTTAAGTTTCTAGAAGCATACTCAGTGTCTGTATTTCTAAAGGCTTTTACAAGAGCTACTGTACATACTTCTAGCTCAAAAAAGCACAAGAAAGTTAACATTATCCTGGAACTCTGGTGTTGTAGTGGAAGTGCTTTGTCTTAGTTTAAATAAATATTTACTTTGAAAGTCCAAATTTACATTAGCCAAAAAGACTGTTAATGTGTACTCTAGGTTGTGTATTTTGGTAATAGTGCTGGGTAACATAATGTATAAGCGTTCTCAAAATGCCACAGTTACTCTGAGATTTGCATGTTATTTATGATGCATTCAAGCTTTCATTAATTGGTACAGCTGGAACTCAAACCATGCTGTTTGTGTCAGTGGTGCCACTTTTTGCTGCGGGTGGGTATTCTGACGAGTGGCATCTGGAGTTGTTGCTGAACGAAATTGGGGGGGGACCAGAGACAGAGACTGATGAATGCTGTGGCAGCTGCTAGCCCTGCCGATAACAAATTGCAGAAGAGAGTTGAGTGTCTGGAATTTTCTTAAGTATTTTAATAATTATGGGTAACTTTAAGTTTGAACGTGTACCAGTGGACGCTGGAAGCTTTCTATGGGTCTCCTGGATTTGGCTGAGGAAAGAGCGTGAAGGGTAAATTTAGCCGTCGCCTAGTGATGTGTCTGAAATACTGAACCTTAGCTACTTCTGTCTGAGGTAGATGGCCGGCTATAGTGCAAGAAAACATGGTGTGAAAAGCTGATCCGCCGTCCTGTTGAACAGGATCGCTGGTATGAGAAAGTAGCCATCGATACTGCTGGGGCAAAGATCAGCAGGCTTTGGGAGTCTGGCTGAGATAACTGTTTTGGAAACAGATAAAGGAGAGGGCTGGTTAATTTGAAGGTACTGCAGGGAAAACATAGCAATGGGTAAGAGAAAACACAGTGCTTCAGGTGTTAACAATAATTTAAGTATAAACTGGTGCCCTTCAGTGATATGTATGTGCTTTATGTTAACAAAAGATAGCTAGGTAGTGCTTTATTAATTTTAATTAAAAAAAACCCCACTCATTTGATCTAATAATGTAGTATTTAAAGTTTTTAAGGTGAAAAGAGGTATTTAAAGTTTTTATATTTTAATAATTTTATAGTTAGAGAAAATATGATGATGCTGACTTTGTACAGCACACCGAGTGTTAACTTCATTCTGCATGTATTTAAGCACTCAGCACAAATTAAAAGCTTATCTTTGTTGTTTTATGGCCAAGTCGGTAAAGCACACTGCATTCGCTTTTAATAAACAGATAAGATGCAAGAATAGAGTTCTGCATGTGCTTGGTCAAGAAACAGGCACCTTCATATTTCATAGAACCTTATTAGAAGTAGAGGATGTGGTGGGGTTGTTTTTCTAATGTTGGAGAATTGGCTTTTACTCCTGTGTGCAAATCCAGTCAGTTCAACCAAGTGAAAAGCTCAGAAGCGCTCGGTGGAGGCTAATTAGAAGCCTCCACCATTGCTGCCCACAGAATCTGTTTGCTCTCAGTGTTCTTGGCACCCTGCATGTCGCTGCAGTGATTTCACTCTTCATCTGCCATCTCTCCACAGCCGCTGAACCTGTTCCAGTCCAGAGCCACTGGCCTGAGTGGGATTTTCCAAGCGGTTACATCTCTGATAGCCTGGACCCTTTAGGTACCAAACCTTAAAGCTGGGTTGGGAAAGACTTTGTGCCTCTTCTCCCACTTGATGAGTGTGTTGATAAATGCAGGATCAGGGAGCGGGAGCATAAAACCAGAAATCAACAGAATTATGAGCCAGGAGTGAGTGGGTGATGGGAATGGAAATGGAGAGCAAGGAAAAGCCAATAAATTGTAAGCAGAAATAAGAAGAGTTGAGTGCACTCTGCATAAAAAACTTGGACTGAAATTTTGGGTTCCTAGGTCTTCCTGTTTGTTCCTTGGCTATTAGGAAATAGTTGTGAAACACTAGGAAAGTGCGACTTCTTGCTTTGGTAACCTCTGAGGATTACTTAATCTATTATCATTACCAGCTAGTCTGCTGACGCAGTAGAGATTTCAGCTCTGAATGTAAAGGCTAATGACTTATGCAGAGGTGAGTATCAGTTTACATGGCAGAATGTATGTTTTTCAGCTTAAAAAAATACTGAAACGATGACTAGAGGTTAGCGTATTTCCCTGCTCATGTTAAGTGAATTGGACAGAGAGGGGCAGGGTGAGATCAGTCTTCGTTGCAGTGCCAGCTGAAGTTCTGCTAACCCTGTTACTCCTCCTCTTGGTTGTTTTCACTGTCATCATACAAACAACTTTTTTTTTTTCCATATAGGATCTACTTGGTGTGGTAGATAAAGACTTAATTTGTGCAACAGTGTTATGACATTGGGGATAACTAGGCCAGTCCCCGCTCTTTCAGTTAGCCAAAATGTTAATCCTGACTCTGCTTCCTGCCATGATCATCTCTTTGCTTGACCAACCCCATTTTTTTTGCAACAGACAGGGAATATGTTTTATTGAGGATCTATCATGTGACCCAGAATGGGAGTGATCACAGTGGAAGTCAATTGTTTTTACAGTGTAACCTCTGATACGATGAGTTCCTCTGAAGACAGCTTTGAGTCCCGTCTCTCAACTTTCGACAAAGCATCTCGCATTTCGTCTGCAGTTTTGCTGTCTGATGTATCTTTGACTATGGGACAAAGAGATGCCATGTGTGTTGGAAGGAGGGAAATGATGAGGGAAGCTGCCTCTGGAGTCGTACTGGTCCTGTGCTTGGGAAAGGTTTCTTGCATGTGATGAAGATCTGTTACCTTCCCCGCACTGGAAGCCAGAAGCTTCCTTGACAGTTTGGAATTGATCTGTTGTGGTCTTCATGTATTACTGTAGGTTACTTGAGAAGCGCTAGAGTATACTCTTTTAGTAAAACGGGATGCTTTTTTAAGTAGTTTAGCAAAGTAGAAGCACTCATTAATGAAAAATGCAAAAGCCCCAGGGTTAGTAATATTTAGTATTTGAATGGAAACATATAAGCATAAGTTCTTTGGGTAGATATATAAAAAGAACTTTTCTCCTGGAATGGGAAAACTTGGATATTACATCATGAAGTTTCTGAAAACTTAAGTGATAAACTTGAATTACTAGAAAGTGTTAGGAAGTTTAGTGAATTCCTGTTTTAAGTGAAAGACGACCATTAATATAGTATGCTGTGGAAAATGGTGGTATTTTATAGTGTTACTAGTTTAAGTATATCTGTTTAAAATTGTTTTGAGAAGTGCATTATTGAAGTTGTTCTAAGTAGTGTTTGAACATAGTTAAAGACTATAGAAGAGAGCTAAACAAATACACATCTGAACCAGACATTGTGTTTGTTCTTTGAAATTTTTAATAGCATGTTCTTCAAGTCTGACTCAGCTCTTAATTGAATAAATTACTCAACAGCAGCTGGTTCTTTATCCAGATTCAGCAATATTTTATTTTTAAAATTTAGTTAAATTTTATTATGAACTTCTTTGGTTAAGTAGGACATCTATCACTAGTTTTGAAACAAATGTGAAATCCCATTAGCCTAAATAGATTTCGTATTATTTCGTATCTCCTGAACACTCTGGCTGTAGTACTTTAATCAAAAACATATGGTAGTTCTAACGAGTGAATAGTAGAATAGGGACTTTGCTGTTAGAGTAATTGTATGGTAACAAAGGTTTTTTTGGTTTGTTTGGTTTTTCTTCTTGATCAGTATGTCCTGATACAAAAACAAGTCAAACCTGTACAGGCAGCGGGGTGCAGAGACTCTGGGGTCAGCAGTAACTTAGGAAAAGTATGCGGAGAGGTCAGAGATCAGTTTAGGGGCCCATTTATCAAGGGAATGAGTCGGGAGGGCTGCCTCGCCATTGGTTCACAAGTTGATTTAGAAGCCAGGAGTGAAAGCCGCAGGATGGAAAGCGCAGCTGATACCTCTTGAGCGAGCACGTCGATGGCACTGAACGCCTTTGTGGGTCACGGTCGTCTCACCAGCAAAGGGCTGGTTCCCTGGTCCCCCCAGCAAAGGGAAGGGCGAAGGCCCCAGCTGGGGCGGGGAGGAGGAGGGCATGTGGCTCACGCCGTTTCATTCACAAGCACAAGCATGGCAGAGGGCCCAGGCTTTTTCATAGAAGTCCCGCACGGCAGCTTTCAGTCTAAATTCATGCCACTGATCAGATGCAAAAGTTTCTTTTCATTCATAGCAGCCAATTCGTTCCAGCGAGCAGAGAAACGTAACATCAAGTATAGAAAACACAGCGAGCGGTTGCCAATTTCTAGGCAGATTAAAACCTTTTTTCTGTAGCTGAAGTACGCTTACCATGAAGATTTCCTTCATCATGACATGTTTTCAAAGTTAAACACAATAGCAGACTGAGCTCTAGTAAGCATTTGGTATGCTTTGAAACCTTGCTGCCTAGCTAATTAATGTGATTGCAGCTTGGAGGATGGGCGGTGATGCTGCTGCTGCTGTTGCTTTTGTAAAGAAAAAAAGGTCTATCGAGAATTTGGAATAAAGTTGTAATGATCGCTGTGACTGTAATCAGCTTGTGTCATTTTTTAACCTTGAAAACTATCCCTACCTGTTTTCATATGTAACTTTTTTGTGTACGTCTCTAATTAGAACTGTATAATTTTTAATTTGGGGGTTGGTTGTGTTAAGTTATGTTAATGGATGAAAACCGTTAATTGGAAGACAAAACTCTTTCCAGTAAGGACAAGGAAGTCTGTGGGTAGCTGAAAAAATTGCAAAAAAGCATTCCTACTTATTAGCTATTAATGCTCTAAAGATGAAAGTAGTCTGTATGACATAGAAAATTAGTTTGCTTACCAGTTCTTTAAATATGTGGAACAAATCATCTTCTCCTGTACTGTCATAGCTTTGCTGAGTTTGGATAGGTCTGCAGAGCTGGAAATGTAAGCAGATTTTTTCCCTATTGTTGCTCAGAAGCCTGAGCAACAGTCACTTTGGAAATGCTGTCTTTTTCTACTTTTGTGGCTTGTTTTGCATGATCAATGTGATGTATACAGTCGGGTTTTGGGTTACTTTAGGTCTCGGTTGTTTTGTAAAATGAAATTAAAGCCACAATAGATGAATTTTTGTGTATGGAATGGACCTGGACCATCCTACTGGCTGGTAGGTAGAGAGTCCTGAAACTTCTTCCAAACTGCACTGTCAGAAACATTCAAGTAGTGATACAGCTACGGGTTCAGTGCATGAGAAAAAATTAAATATTTCAAGGAATTAAAGATGATGATGAATCAGAATAAAAGATCTTAGTGATCTAAATTCACAGGATGAGCTAAGTGCTGTTGTGCCTAATTGTTACTACGTCTGACCAGAATAAAAGGGTGTTTGTTTATTATTGCCATCTGAGGACATTCTTCTTCCCCTCTATTGCACTAAGCTGTCTGCAGTTTCTTACGATGGTTAAAAATGGAAATAAGCCTTTGTAATTGAAATATTTGTGTAGCTGCTTTGTTTAGTCCTTAAACATACTCAACTGTACCGAAGCACAATTGAGATGTGGTATTTAAATTATTTGCACCAAATAGAAAAGATATTCAAGAAATAAGACCCCCAAAAGAGTATGAAAACAAAACAGTGGTTATGGCAGTGCCCTGGGTGATGATGATTAGACTAATATTTCTGCCTTATTTTTTGAGTGGTAAGAAGTTCTCATTGTTAGTGAGACCCAATTAAAAATAATTATGCTCTGGCATTTTTATTTCTGATACAATTTGGGCTGCAATGATTCTCCATTCTCTCCCTTGAAGTTTAGGATATGAATCGAACAGAGTTTTTGGTTTTTTCACATGCGATGTGTTAAAGAGGTTTCCAACATATTAATATATTTGAAATGCAGTGCTTTACACCTCACATTCCATGAGTCTTGAACTGAAGGTCAGAGATTTCAGCAACTCTATACATTGATTTATGAAGCTTAATGTGTTAGTAAAATTACTTGAATTCTTTATCCCTATGAAATCAAACAGGCAGTTGGAGAATTTCACTTTTTTTTGCATTTTCAAAAAATTACACTCCATACGCTCAGAATCGTTTGAGGATTTTTTCCATTGCCTCATCACATTTGGAGAATTATTTCCTTTGTTTCGTTTCTGTATAGTTTGACGGGTATAAATGTAAAGTAAAAGAAAACAAATACTAATACAACATCTTTTTTCCTAGTGATGCTTCAAAAAGATATAACTCATTCTTCCGGTGCTGCACAGATTACCTGGGTTCTTACCTATAGACTGGGGAACAAAATTGGCAATTTTCAGTATTTGTAAAAATAGTCAACCCCTGAAATCTTTATTCAGTGGAGCACCCAAGAATTTGAGAAAGAGAATACATTGATTATTCTTGACGATGACACTGTACTTCTTATTTTATAAAAGGAGTACTGGAATTCCCTAAACTTCCTTTCATTGCTTCTGAATGAAGCCTAGGGTTTTTCAAAGACAGTCAAGAGAGTCTGAAGATATTCACACTGAAGTTCAATGTGAATTAGAGATAAGATCCAATTAGGTGTCTGCCATTTCTAACAGGAAGACTTTCAGGCATATGTGTCTTATCTAAACAAATTTGTTAACAAATGACTCTGGCACAGAGATCCCATGCTCTACAGCTGGTGTAATTAGTAGTGCAGACTGTTCCTGATCTTCATGCTCTTTGCAAGCACCAAACCTCAGTGGCCTGAGATACAGGCTTCGTTGTAACGATACTTTCAGACAAACCAAAAGCCTCAACTGTTGGTCTTTCATCCTACTCCACAGCACTGTAAATACCGATGAAAATGGAGGAAAGGCTAAGAATACTATAATGCTTCAACATGCTGAAATTTTATTTTGATTCCACAAGGATTTGTAAAGAAAAAAAAATCAAATGGGAAGTTACACTTCAAATATTGTATTTAAGTTATATTAAAAAGCAATTAAATTGTAGAAATCTGTGGTAAGGTCTGGTCATCATATGCAGATGCCCTTACGTTTATCCTGTACTTGCCAGTACAAGGATAGGATGATCACAACTAAGTGTTGCATTCTTTGTGCTTTAAGTTGATTTTAAACAACAAAAAACTCTGATGCTTTTCATAATATTGTTGCCGAAGTTTGGCAGTAGTAGGGGTGTGTTCATTGAGTTTACGTTGTTGTTCTGTGTCACCGTTTTTTGCATCAAATGACGGTCCAGTCAGAGAGGTAAAAACTGGGAAAAGTTTTGACTCTTCAAATTCTGAGGATTTAAAGAAATGCACACAGGCAAGAGTATTTCTGTAATGAAATACTCCAATACATTTTGGTTAACTGAAAAAGAACTTAAAGAAGGGAACTGATACTTTTATTTCAAGGATCAGTTCATGCTATGGTAAATAAAGGAAGTCTAAATTTATGGTTAAACTTAATAATCTTTGGAATTTGGACCATAGGCAGAATATTAACATTTGTAAGCATTTATTTCCTGTCCTAATCTTTCTCTAACTTCTCTTACAGTTTTTATGACTAAAAGTGCTCTTAAATATATTGCTCAGTGGGTAAATTCCTCCCCATAGTTCCTTAAATTGAGTGATTAGCTTACTGTTGTAGCCTGTTCTAGGCATGTGTGGTATGTTTCTAACTCTGAAACTTCTGGTTTATATGTGCTTACTAATTAAAAATTAACCATAAATACTGCAAATGATGGTGATTTTAGGAACCAAGATGTTTACGTAATAGATGTTGATAAAAATGCTCTTTAAACAAATTTGGTGTTATAAATTCCCTCAGTTCTGAGGTGATAATTTATAATGTTTTTCTTCAGCTTGCAAGGCAGTTTGAAAATGATAGTTTAATAAGAAATGAAGTAATTAAAACTTCTCTTACTGTAATTATAAGCAAGCAACAGTAATATACCTTCAGCTCCTTTTTTTGTTATACCAGCCTCCCCACTTGCCACCAAATGTGGCAGGCAGTGTTCATAGCCCCTTCACAAAGATGTCTTGGCATCGCCGCCTTCCTGTGTCAGCCAGTGGGCTCTCCTGCAGAGAACATGTGAGATAATACCGTATAGCAAAAGATCACGTTATTATCAGAAGGAAGCTGGAACTATTAGTACTTGAGAATATGCTAATAAATGGTATAAAAACATCAAAGGTGGGAGCTGGCTGTGCTGCTCTTGAGAAAACCCAAAGCAGCTCCTGTTAGCTTCAGACTTTAAAGATCAACTGTGGTAAACTAACCACCACTGTAGCCAGTTCTTTAATCCGTGTTGAAGGGCTCGGTTTATGCAGGTCAGAAATCTTACCTTTGTGAAACAGATTGACAGAATTCTCAAATACTGACCCTTCATAGGGCAGATGATGATACTAGTCATCCTTTGACGTTGACAGCGTTGCACAGGTTACAAAGGCCATTGAAAGCAAGTTCTTACCTTTGAAGAAATCCCATTTCATTCACACTGATGTTTTGGGAGTGAAAGAAAAATAACGCCTACAATAATCCACTGTAGAGTTCCCCTGATTTTTAGGTAAAGGGTGTGACTGACCTGATGCCTGGCTCCCTGGCTGTGATTGCAGCATCAGAGTTCAAGCTTAAATTATCTGCACTTCTCTCTCAGGGCATTGAATTTCTGCATTGTGTGGCGAAGGCAAATGGTGAATCTTACTGCTGCAAAGGCACCTATTTCCCATATGTTCTAACTCGGGGTGTTGTCTGTAGGGTTAATAGATGTACTTTTATTTTTATAGATGTACTTTTATACTTTTATTTTTCTTTAGATTTTTATCTCGCTTAAAGGAGGGAAACCTCTTCACATCTCAGTTTCATTTGCTATTGCAATAGATTGTATTTTTTTTTGAGACTCTGAGTGAATTGTTCATAGGAAGAGGATAGGCTTCAGCAATAGTCTCAGAAATGCTTCGCACAGGTACTCTCTCCAAAAAGGTGTCTTTCACAGCCTTATGGTTTGAGATTAGGAATGGATGAGGAAAAATGAAAGGAAAAAAGTTAACACAGAATCATGGAACAGCTTGGGTTGGAAGGCACCTTTAAAGGTCATCTAGTCCAACCCTTGTTACATTAAATATGTTATACGTGGGAAAAAATTGCTATTGTGGTCATTTTCTCTTGAGATTTACAGGGTGTCTCTTTCTGCTATATCCATGCATTGAATGTAATCTACAATGGTCTGGTGTCTATAGGACTGTGATCTGTAAATTCAGGGAGGGCCCACCATTCTGCCCAGTGCTCCCACAGTTCCATGGAAGCACTTAACTGGTAGTGTTGTTAATGTTCATGAGACTGACCTTTTTTTTTAACGGTGGCTTTTTATTGTAACTTCTTAGTAATTATTAAAAAAAAAAAAGGAAGACAATGATCTCTCCAAGCATAAGAATTGCCGTAGCTCAAAACCTCGCTTAAAAATCTCTTTGTTTCTAAAGCCAAAAACTATATAAAATATTCAATTTAAAACCTCACAGAAGTATCTATTGAAATCTGGGGTATTTCATTTTTGTGTCTTTTATGCAGTTTAAAGGAGAAAGTTAGCAATTGGTAAGAAGTGAACTGGCAAGTTTTGCATTTCAAATTGCATTCAAATTTGCTGCAAATTTTGTAAAAAAACACATACGTAGAAAACAGATACAAACAACGTAATTCTGATGCAAGAATTAAGGGATTTCCAAAATGGGCTTCTTCCAGCACTTAATGCATGCATACTTAAACACAGGTTTTAAAAGAAGGTTTCAAAGCTGGATGCTTCTGAAAAACTTGGACACCAGTGGAAATTCAATGTGCGCATCAGTTGTAAAATTACTTGCTAAAAAATATCCATCTAGGATAGTAAGGGTGCTGTCAGGCTTTTAGCCTTACGTAAATTTTTGTATCATGGACATTACAAGTGTCTTCGATTTATATGCTAAGTGATGTGACTAACATTTGTCAAATGGTCTTTGCTTTTTCACCTTTTCTGCAGGGGGGGGAAGTATGTGCAGTTGAGTGTTTTGTTTCAGGAGGTTTATGCGTTTTTTTTGTTTAGATACTCTTGTTGCTATGTTTTTGTTAAGGGAAGACAAAATCACAGGAATGTGCTCCGTACTTGAAGCGGAAGGTGACCGAGACAGCCATGTGTGCCTTATTTCCTGTAACATCGGGAAATGTTTCTTGTACAACCACTGACTACGCTCTAAGTTTCTTCTCCTTATATGAATTAATTAGACCATTACTTGCAGAGAGCTACATGGAGCCTAGGGAGCAGAAACGTCCATTATGCTGAAGCTTGGCAATCTGTTAGATCAATAAGGCCCTGTCTATGTGTTTCCTTGAAGCCATATTAAAATTCTGTGGAGAAGGTGAGTAGGTGTGATGTTTCCCAGTTTATTTTGCTGCAGAGTTGTGTCTGTGTTCTGCACTGGTTGGAGTTATTAGGCACCGAAGGCTTCCTGCCAGGGTACATTTACCATTACGTAGATATGTTATGGGAATACAGGCCTTAATAAGTATTCCAGCTGAATGTAAGTGGATTTAATTAATTACATGGCTTTACTCCTCTCAGTTTTGATTGTCCTTCATGGAAATGAAGCCTTTTAATCGCATCTTTTCAGAACTTACTTTTCTTTGCAAAGAATGCCAGTTCATTATATATATAGAAGTTGTGCCTTGTTGCAAATGTGTGATAGCATCCCTTTTTCACTTTTAGCTTCTGCAGGTATGATGTGCCGGAAGCGATAATGTTGTATGTTGTGGAAGCTCAGTGTGGTGTTTGTGAAGTGCTGCCGTACCCCTGGATGACTGTGCCGCAGTGCAGAGGCATAATTATTGTTCTCCAAATATTGAGGAGCTGATGTTTTTTGCACTTGTGTTACCAATAATCTTAAAAAAACCCCAACCAACCAACCAAAAAAACCCCCCGAATAAAAAAAGGAGGGGGAGGAGAGAAACGCCTGCAGTAAATACTGAGTAAGTACAGTGTGTGGAGAGAGAGAGATATGTATATCCATATATCTATATATATATCACTGACTAGGCCCCATTCAGAATAGAAACCACAGACCTCTTTTCTGTCTCTGTGGACACCTTAGAAGAGCTCCCCAACACAGCCATGCCCCATTCGTGCTGCCTGGACAGCAGTGCTGGGCCGGCGGGTGTAGCAGAACCCAGGAAGAGCACAGCCTCGGGTTCAGTCCTCTGGGGCGTGGGCATGCTTCTGAAAGCATGCATTGTAAGTCTTAAATGGTTTAAGAATTCTTGCCAACATGAGTTGGTATTTTTCTTTTAAGATGGAACCTGGATATTTTATAAGACTTAATCCGGAACTCTACATTTCTGCAAACTGCAAACATAATTGACAAATGCATGAAAGGAGATAGAAGTACTAATTCTCTGATGTTGCATCACCAGCGTTGGGCATGCTCTACTGTGCCACAGTAAGGGGAGACTGTCCTTGACGTTGTTTCAGCCCAGAGTTAGCTACCAGCCTCTTACCTTTAAGGTCTTTGAGACCTTAACACCTTTGAGAGGGGTGTTCTTCTAACACGAAGAAACGGGTTGAGTTTGCTGCTTGCATCAGCACATCCTTATTGTTCTGGCTGCTTTTATCCAGCTTCTCTTTCTGTGGGTGAGGTTGAGTGAAATGATCTTCAGGGCTTGGTTTTCACAGAGCTTAGAAGAAAATGCTGGACCTTGAAAGTTCCTATAATCTGACTGTGTTGTGGTAGGGAAAAAAAAGAGGCAGGAATATGCCCGTGGTTGCAAGTTACATTAATACACTCCGTCAAAGTGTATTTTTCCAAAATACTACATTTAATTCTGTGGAAAAGCAGTTCTTTTTGCATCTCAAATATCTAATTAACCAGCACTCTTATGAGCTTTTGAGACTTGAATCTGATATGTTTAGCATACAGTCCTATGGGTAAGCAAAAAGATAGAGTAAAACTTCAATGCTGGATTTCGCCTTGCATAGGCTTTGACTGAAAGTTCATGTTTGACAAACAGATTTCAGTAACAGTGTCTATCTTTTCTCAAAATGAATGACAGTATACCCAGTTAGCAAAATAGCTTGATCCTGAAGTTCTAACCCCATATAAAACCAGCCAGATACTTGGAGTCATGTAAGAGGACTGTAAAACATGTTATAAAATTACTGTAGCCATTTAGACCAAATTCTAAAAATGCGTTACTATTCTGTCCATGCGTGATGGAGTGCTACAAGTGACAATATCCTGACAAAATCCAGCACTGACATTTTACTTTATTTTTTCCTTAGAATAGCCTAGTTTAACATCATACAGATAGCATATTTTAATTGGGTAACATGGCATACTTATCGAAATATGTGGCTGAATTCAGTTCTTTTCCCCTGAGGTTTATCCCATGGGATGGGAACTACAGGAGTAGGACTAGACCATACAGGTAGAATATGTCATTCATTAAGAAGGTCAAACAAGGGAACAAACCTGCTATCTACAACGGCAACACTACCACAAAATCAAAACCCAAGAACCCAGAATGGAGTATCCTCTCAGTTATGGATCATTTTAATTATGTCCTGACTGGTTCTGCCTGTAGGGCCTTCTCATGTGAGACCAGTGCATTTGTAAATCTGTGTGATCTGACAGTCTAGCCTCCATGTAGGGTGGCTTTAGCCACTGAGAAGTTACTCTACTTTGTAACAAATTTGGTATTTCAGGCTATGTAACAGAGACTATTATACCAAGATCCTAATGTCCCATCTATCAGGCTTTGCTCTTCCCCCTCTGTACTATTCTTTGGAAAGCTCATTAAAACTGATTGATGAGGAAGTCTTTATATGTTATTATAAAGGAATTCTAAAGAAAGTGCTTAATGATTATTATGGAGATGATAGAGAGGTTCATCTTGAGGGCGCTCACAGGGCATGTGTAGGACAACCAAGGGATCACACCCAGCCAGCATGGATTCATGAAAGGCAGGTCCTGCTTGACCAACCTGATCTCCTTCTATGACCAGGTGACCCGCCTAGTGGATGAGGGAAAGGCTGTGGATGTTGTCTACCTGGACTTCAGGAAAGCCTGCAGAAACTGGTGGCTCGTGGCTTAGACAGGTGCACTGTTCGCTGGGTAAAGAACTGGGTGGACGGCCAAGCTCAGAGAATTGTCGTGAATGGAGCTAAATCCAGCTGGTGGCCGGTCACAAGTGGTGTTCCTCAGGGCTCAGTTCTGGGGCCGGTCTTGTTCAATATCTTTATTGATGATCTGGATGAGGGGATTGAGTGCTCCCTCAGTAAGTTTGCGGATGACACCAAGTTGGGTGGAAGTCTTGATCTGCTGGAGGACAGGAAGGCTCTGCAGAGGGATCTGGACAGGCTGGATTGATGGGCCGAGGCCAACTGTATGAGGTTTAATAAGGCCAAGTGCAGGGTCCTGCACTTCGGTCACAAGAACCCCATGCAATGCTACAGACTTGGGGAGGAGTGGCTGGAGAGCTGCCCGGTGGAGAAGGACCTGGGGGTGCTGGTTGACATCTCACTGAACATGAGCCAGCAGTGTGCCCAGGTGGCCAAGAAGGCCAACAGCGTCCTGGCCTGTATCAGCAATAGTGTGGCCAGCAGGAGTAGGGAAGTGATTGTGCCCCTGTACTCGGCACTGGTGAGGCTGCGCCTCGAATACTGTGTTTATTTTTGGGCTCCTTA
Organism: Phaethon aethereus; assembly: GCF_964289735.1. Classification (NCBI taxonomy): domain Eukaryota; kingdom Metazoa; phylum Chordata; class Aves; order Phaethontiformes; family Phaethontidae; genus Phaethon; species Phaethon aethereus. Next base: position 38,967,118 of record NC_138582.1, on the reverse strand, counting down.
CTACAAGAAGGATGTTGAGTTGCTGGAGCATGTCCAGAGAAGGGCAACAAAGCTGGTGAGGGGTCTGGAGCACAAGTCTTATGGTGAGCAGGTGAGGGAACTGGGGTTGTTTAGTTTGGAGAAGAGGAGACTGAGGGGAGACCTCATCGCTCTCTACAATTACCTGAAAGGGGGTCGTGGCAAGGTGGGTGTTGGTCTCTTCTCCCAAGTAACCAGCGGTAGGATGAGAGGAAATGACCTCAAGTTGTGCCAGGGGAGGTTTAGACTAGATACTAGGAAAAATTTCTTTCTGGAGAGAGTGGTCAAGCATTGGAACAGGCTGCCCAGGGAGGTGGTGGAGTCACCATCTCTGGAAATACTCAAAAAATGTGTGGACGTGGCACTTTGGGACATGGTTTAGTGGGTGTGGTGGTGTTGATTTGATGGTTGGACTTGATGATCTTAAAGGTCTTTTCCAACCTTAATGATTCTGGAATTCTGTGATTATTTCTTAGATTTAAATAACTGACTAGGCTGGAAATCTGCCGTGGGATTCTGAAGTCTTAGTAAGTGTTACCCAGATATTTGTCTTTCTGACATGTCCCAAGTCACTTTTAAATTGCTAGGAAACCTGTTGTTATTTTGTACTTAGGACGTGTTGGTTTTATTTACCATGGTAGTGGATCTGATACCAGTTGATATGTTTGACTTTGTATCAGCTTCTGTGAGTATGAAGGCTGCTGGCAAAGCATTTTGGAGTGATAGTCCTGTATGCATACTCTTAGGCACAGTGAAAAGTCAGGTTTTAACAAAATGTGATTCAATCATAAAGTTGTTGATAAACAAAATTTGTCAACTCAGGATAAACATTGCAAACTGATGACAAAATGTTAATCTTTTCAAAGTCATTTTCTCACCACAGTCAGTCACTCGCATGTAGTACTTTTCTGAGAGCAAGACCTGGTTCATGGAAGTAAGGCAGAATCAGATGAGTGTAGGTCCTCCTTCCTATCAAAGTTGTTGCAGTTTTGCACTCGCTCCAACCAGAGGAAAGCAGTAAAGCTGGGGATCTTTTGCCGTGGTCAAAAATTAATCCATTGGCATTCATGGGGATTGCAAAGCACATGCGTAGTCTAAACATAGGAGCTGGGAGGATTGTGGCTACTTGGCTTGTCTCTAGTGCCCAGGAATCTCAGAAACTAGACATATCAGACCTTTGTGCAGATTTTCACAGCACTGGAAATTGCGAGACCGAATAGCCTGAAGGAACTGCTGATAGTTTTCTTGTGGTGATCACGGGAGCTTTCACATGAACATTGCACCCACTTTTCCAGTACTGTGGGCCAAGCTTGTTCAGACTCCATTACTTTATCAGAATTGTACACGTTCTGCTACCTGATGTAGAAAAGTTTTAAATGGCCCACAGCTCAGCAACCTGACTGTCTACAAATTACCAGGAGCACCTCTCTCAAAAACAGCGCTATGCACTGACTTCTCACCGGTTATAGAGGAGGTTTTGGACTTTAAGAAGCCTACATCTGCCTGTCCTACACTGTATTGTGTGATTCAGTAGAAAACCAGTAGTCAGGTTGGTTGCTAAGAAGGAGCCTTCAGAACACAAAAGGTGAATTTCTAAGAGTTTGATCTATGATCATGGAATTCATAGAGAAAACTGGAAAAAGTGCTCTTTGAGAAGTAAGAGCAGAACTTTGCCTGACTTCCTCCATTATCTAGGACAGGAACAAACCAGGGCAAATACAATAAGCAAGCAGGTTCTTTTTTCTTCCGTGTGGTGAGGGGAGGGGAAACATGCATTCAATTCCAATAAATGAACACTTTGGGAAGAAGAGAGATTTGTTTTCTTGTGTTTCCTCAGAGGAGTCCCTGATGCGGTAGTCTGGGAAGACCAAGTAAGAATCTGATTATGTAGGAATGGGAGGCTCATGTCTATTGACAACTTTGCTTGTTCTTTAGTTTGGGAGATTTCCAGACCTTTGCCTGCTGCTCCAATGAAGAATGTCGAGTAGGTATTGGGATCGATGCCAGACTGACAGCATTGCACAGAAGTTTCTGCAAGGTGCATTCAGAAATTATTCTGGTTTCACAGTGTGCTCTAATCCAGAACCTTGCTGCTGGAATTTTTCATGTGCAGAAGAAATTTGACAAAAACTGGTACTGTGGGAGAATCTGACTGTGCAATTACAATATTCACACAGAATCACAGAATCACTAAGGTTGGAAAGGACCTTCAAGATCATCAAGTCCAACCATTAATCCAGCGCCACTGTGTCCCCTAAACCATGTCCTGAAGTGCCACATCCACACGTTTTTTGAACACTTCCAGAGATGGTGACTCCACCACCTCCCTGGGCAGCCTGTTCCAATGCTTGACCACCCTCTCAGTGAAGAAATTTTTCCTAATATCCAATCTAAACCTCCCCTGGCACAACTTGAGGCCATTTCCTCTTGTCCTATCACTAGTTAGTCGGGAGAAGAGACCGACACCCCCATATTCTTGCCCATTTGCTGAATGGGAGCATGTTAGGAAATCTTTTCAAATTCATGTCCGGTTTTGGAAGAGAAAATAAAAATACAGAGTATTGTGGGGTACTTATAGCATGACTTAATCCTGCTTTCTTGAACATAATTAGTCACATAGGTAGATACTTGCGTAAAGCCACGCTAATCACTGTTACCTGTTTACATACCAGCTGTGTGATGGACAGTATTCACTTCTGGTTGACTTCTCAGTCCGATCTAGCTGCTAATCTGATCCTTTTCCTGCCTTAGTCCTTGAAAAAAAGCCCGTGGCCAAGGCCCCTTTCTGCCTGAAAATGCACAGTCCAATGCCAGATAATGTCACATGACCAGGAAAACTCCATCAGTCATTATATCCTCTGTGCATTTGCCTTGCGAAGTGTACTGATGTATTGAGCTGCTTTGGGGGTAGCTCAGCCAAGAGCATCTCTGTCTGCACTGGAGATTTGGCTTCAGTTTGGCCCACCTTTTCTACACATGACTCTTTTTTTAAAAATTTGTCTGTCGGTCTTATTTATTTGAGTATGATCTGGTTGCTCTAAGTCTGCGCGCTACAAGCGTTGCCTGTTTCCGAGCACTTACTCTAGTCCAGAAGGACTCGGCAGTGTTGGAGCCTCCACCCTCCTTTGTTCCTTTGGTGAACTCTGATTTTTCAAAATAGGCAGGAAATTGTGCTCTTTTCCTTTGGTCCATTTCTTTGGATGACAATGAAAAAGAAGTGTCCTTGCTGTCTAAAAGGATAGTTGAAAAACAATATCTGGATGTCACCCATTCCTTTGGAAAATGAGACAAGCCTTCTGGTGCTTCCAGAAGGGATCCTGTGCCTATGAACTCCTTGCAGCTCTCTGGATCTGGAAATTTCCACCCTCATGTATGACAGCTCTGTGTGCGAAAGCCTTGCTATATTGTCCTTAACACTAAATTTCTAGAAGGCTTTTCTTCATCATCGATGGATGTTGTATTTCTCTATTTTATATGACCAGAATGCCTGTCAATTCAGGGTTTGGAAGGAAGGTGTGCATTATTTGCCATGTTATCAAACTTCCTGTATCAAATTTCTGTTCAGTCATCTTAATCCTGGATGCTGAGTTTCTATACACAGACAGTAAAGTGTGATGTGTGTTTATTGTGCTTCGTAGATGATGGCAGAGACTACAAAGGAGAGAAGGAAACATTCCCTAATACCAAATCAGTTTTTCTCTCATGCTAACGTTTGAACTCATGTTGTTCAGCTGATTTATCTTGTTACAAAGGGAGCTCATTTTTCTGTGATAACTATTGTATTTCAAAAGTTGCTCCTTTCTAGTTGGTCATCAAGAGAGGGCTTACAGAATCACTGATAAGGATTTACATTTTTCCTTAGCTCTTGTATGGTAGGGTCAATCCCATTATCCCTTAGGTTTAGAACAGAATTTGCAGAAAACCATTTAAACGATAGGAAAATACCAATTATGTACAGTATTCCATGTTGGTCATCGAAGAGTTATCCTTGTGGCAGAAAGGATAGTGGCAAAATTACGGCTGAGACTGTATTGTCGATCTGTGCTTTTCTTCTGCACATTTGTTGCTGGTAATTCCGGTGAAGTAGTGTATTAATGGAAAGGAAATGCCATAAAAATTATGTTAAAAATAGGATTAAAATGTAAAATAACATCCAACAAATACAGGCCCAATTGTAAACTTTAAATCTTTTTGTTTGTTGGACCTGCAGTGGTTTTCTGTTTAAATGACAACATATCAGATTAACATCCTGTTACCTAAATATTTGCACTGTGTTTGGTCAGTAAATATTGGTATATTTAGGAAGCTTTTCACATAGGTGTATTTTTGTCACCCTTCTCTAGCCAAATGAGCCACAGTTCTGCTTTTTCCCTCAGATTTGAGGGAAGATGTGAAGCTGTTTCTGCCCCATAACACTCTTGACAGCACCTTTAGGATGAGAAAGTATATGGGCTGGGTAAGTGTTTGGAGTACAGGCAGTGAGACTCCGATGCTTGCCTGGTTTGGAGGACGAGAGTTGGAGGAACAGGAACACAGTATCAAAACACAACAAGCCAAATTATGGTCAGCAAACAGGATGATAAACTTCCTGGAAGCTTGTAGTTTACTGCTCAAGTTGATGTAACGGTGGTAAGTCAGTTCGTGCATTTTTTGAGCTCTTCTTTTTAACAAGAACAACAAATTCAACAGTACATAATACCACACCTCCATTTAGTTGCTGGAATTTATTGTCTGACAAATATAACTGTTTGGTCTAGTTGTATTTTTTATTCTTCTAGTTAGTTGCAGTCCGTAGCAAACGTGAGAAGTCAAGACTAGCACGTAGTTCCATAATTCAGTCAAACATATTTTAAGGATGTGGGCTGCTGCTGCTATGTAATTGGACATACTATTTTGGGATGGAAGGTGAAGGTCAAATCTCTTGGGAATGATGGTTTTGTTTATCTATATAGATAGCATCCATTCTGTAAATCATTGCACTGCAGTCTTCACAGTAGAAGAGGCTAGAAAAATATTTTGAAATGAAACTCTGTCTCTTCTAAAAAAAAAAAAAAGCTTGTGGAAAGTTTCTGACTGTGGATTTGGCAACTTTCCTCTGTACTTATCCCAGTTTCTTTCACATGCCACTGGAAAAAATCAAAGTCTAGCAATTAGCAATTTTTTAACAGTTTGAGGAAAGTAAGATTAAGCCTGAAAGCCTAAGCAATCTGCTTTTCTTTTGCTTCCTTCTGACAGGATTTCAGCCTGTTAGTATAGTGTCCACTTCATTTGTGTGTGTGAAGTATTGCTTCCTAATTTAAAGTGAACCTGTCTTCCCACAAGTTTTGCTTCTTTTCCCCTTCATTTCTGGTATAATTATGAATACTGCACATCTGGAATGATGTTAGTAGAGAACACCTTGCACTGGCCTGCTGCCTCACTTGCCTCCCTGCCGCTGGTCCTTCCTACAGGCGGGATGTAAAGGAAGGAGGAAGATGAAGAGGTTTCTACAAGGATCATGTATAGACCTGAAGACCATCAGACTTGATCTTGGCATCAGCTCTCCTCCTAAAGTTGCTCCCTAGCCATAGTATTGCTCCTGAAGCTATTTTGCCTGCATTTTCAAGCTATCTCTACCAGTACATTCATGCAGTGCCATGGCTCAGATGGATTTGGCATCTCTGAGACAGCCGTACCCTGTTCCTTAAAAGGGGGAAATTAGGCTTTGTAGTGGAGGAGCAACACTTTGTCATCAAGAAGTGAATCCATAGTCACAGTGGCTATTATTGCCTAGCAGATGGGCCTTGTGCATGGTTCACCATCTGCAAGTTCAATGCCTTCGGTTTGCTCAGGTGTGGCAGACTATAGTGGTCTATTATGGACACGAGGAAGACTTGCCAAGGCGTCATTTCCTTACCCAGAGGAAGGACTGCAGGATCCAAAACTATTGAAGATGCTGGAAAACAATACTTGATATTTATTTCTGGTTTCTTGATTTCCTGGTCCTACTAACACCATTGTTCCCTTGTGTTGTTCTTAGAAGTCTGGTATCTGCGGTTTTGAGTGGTTTAGGCAATTATTTTTTTCTTTGGAGAATAGGAACTGAAAGTACGTTCCTTACAGCAAACTCATGAATGAAATAAAAAAAAAAAAAAAAAGTTCCATATCCTTGTGTAACCTTGTGTGGAAAGACTCGGTGAGACTTCAGTTTGTGTAATCAATGTGGATGTCTTGGTAAGCATCAGTATGTCCTGGTATGAGCAGTAGTCAGTGCTGTCAAACTCCAGTTGAGTATTAACAGATGGCTGTTGCAACCAACCTGCTCTGCTTGTACTTGTCTGCAGTTACAGTGCAGGTAGTTTGGCGACGAGGGTGGTTCACATCATGCTGTGGCAACTGAATATTCTCCTTTTTTAATTGAAGTAGTACTTTAACAAACTGTCCCTGTGGACTGATTGGGAGTGGCAGTTTTTCTTGTACTGTTTTTTACAGATTTAATATCTAAAAAAAATCCCCAATCCTCTCTGCTTCAACTGGAGGGTGTTTTAAAGCTTTTGATTATAACCTAAAAGAATGAGGCTCTTTTTTCAGGAAAAGGTAATAATAACCTCTCTCATCTTAAGGTCCCAGCATTCAAAAAAATAAAATTTCATTAAGAAGGCAACAAAAATTGTACTGTAATCAGGTTTTGTCTTCTGTTTCCCTATAAAATTAATGAAAGGAGCAAGGACAGTCATGCAGTCTTTGTGTTCCTGAAGAACACATGCTTCACAGACGGTTCAGTGAAATTGTGCAATTATGCTGGGAACTCATAGAAGCCAAAGACAGGCCTTAGACCTGCATAAGACAAAAAAACAGTCTGTGCCTGAATAGGGAAAGAAGAAAGGACCAGGGAGAGAAGGAAAGCCTGTGAGTGTGTGTGGTGTGTTATTTCTCCTCAGCAGGCGTGTAGAATCCAGGTCCATATTTCTTGAGATTATGAAATTACAGTAAGGCAATCCAGCTAAAGTGGATAAATTCAAATGGCATGGCTTTATTTCTGCAGCTCTATTCTGGATGTGAGAATGCTCCATTAATTTTTCTAAAATCATGTCCTTGGTGATCATTGTATCCTTCAAGAACTGAAACCTCTTCGATGGACGTAAACTGAGATTAACATGTAAATATCCCATGATACAATTAGTGTTCAGCAGATGTTTAGATAAAGAAAGTCAGAGTGCTAAAATTTCTTTATCATATACTCTTTCTGATAGTTATCAAGCCAATAAAGAAATAAAAGATGAGCTATTCTTTGCATTTGCACAGTTGAAGCATCTCATGAATCAAATATAAGCCAGAAAAAATACGATTAATGATTGCATTTCCATGGAAATTGTCTCAAAACCATATAGGCAGGTGAAAATTCACAAGACCAATTCATGGCAGGCAATAGGAGCATGTAACAATGTTTTATTTGTATGAAGCTGTGTGTAAAGAAATTTAAATTTTGATATGATTGTATTCTTGTTGGAACAGAGTTAAGACAACTAACATTGCCATCGAATCTTCAGAAGCCAGTTTCTGCCAGAGTCCTGTGGGATCCTGCAGTAGAAGTGCTGGGGGTCTGGCCCTGCAAATCTGAGAGCTGGGTCTGTGCCAGTATGCAGAAATTCTAAACCTTAGTTTACTGCTGCAGTCAGTTTTGTTTCTCAGAGTAGGCCAGTTGTTTACTTTGTTCAACCTGTCTACTCTTGATCATTTCCCGACAACAAGAAGTTAAAATTTAGGCAAAATATTCCAAGAAGTGAAGCAAGGTTTGACATCTTCTTATAATAAATTTGTGTGTTTCTCCTTTGAAATGATTTTTTTGTCCAGACCTTCATGCCTTAAGTTTACCAGGGCTTTAGTCAGCGTTGCTGGAAAGAATTGCTTTAGTCAGCCTTGCTTACCAGATATGAGTGAATTTGGTGTTGTGTGCTGCCCTGGGAAGCGTTCATTGACTAAGTGACAAGAAGATCCCATTACTGTTGAGAAAACCTTTAATTTGGTTTAATTTCCAACATCTGACATATATGGTATAAGGTGCAGGTGCCATATAAGCTGCTGTTGGTAGCAGTTAATGCAGCTTGGGTTTTGTAGACTGGCTATTTTCAGATTTGCGATGGCGGGGGGGCACTCATATCATAGTGTTACATCTCATTTAAAATTTTAAAGTGTGAAAACTAGGTGTGACAGTAAGAGTTTTGAGTTTAAACAAATATTAAAGATGTAAAGTTGTTTTATACAAGTGCAGTAGGACTGTATTTGTCTGATGATGACATTTTGTACTACGTGATGGTAGAGCAAGAATAGGAATAATTCCCTCTATAAATTGTTCTTTTACATATAAGTAAGTATGTTTGTTTCTATGTTTTCTTAAATACTCACCACTATCACTGATACGATCTACAAAAGTAGTCTGTCACTGAATTTATTGCTGGATAGAGAATTACATTACAGCTGAAACTGCTTTCTGACCTATTTACAAAGAGATGCTGCTCTCTGTGTTTGAATTCTCTTGTGAAGAAGATCCAGTTTTCCAATGAAATTTTGAGAACTTCACAGTCTCACAAAAGGGGGGAAAAAAAGACGAAATTTAAAACTGCAAGCCCCTGTAATTTTACCAGGGCAGGCATATAGGACTGCTGCTTGGTTTATCTACCTGAATTCAAATATGCCCTTGAACATTTCCATAAAAAATTAACTGTTCTATGTGTCTTCAGAGAAGGAGAACTGCTGTTAAGACAATCTGCTGTCCTGTTCCAAAGTGTGGAGTATATGATCTTGGATTTCAAATTAAAGATCAAATTCATGGAGCCACTTGGAGCCACAAATTGATTCAGCCACTTTATTCATGGGGGCTATTGTTAAACCCACTTTAATGACCATTCTGGCTGCTTTGGCTGTTCTGGTGCATTGTTTCTTCAAAGTTGTAATTGAATTGATTTATGGTTAATGCTATACATCCAAGGCCAGTGGAAAGGTTGCAGGTTAGTATTCAAATAAACTCTGGTACACTGTACATGAAATTGTAAGTTTTTTTCCCCATGATTTGATTTGCAGAACATGAAAGCATGTGAGTGCAGCCAAGATACTTGAACGTATGAAAACTGCTCTTGTGAAATTATTTCAAATTAATCTGGAAATGCAAATGTTAGTATTCTTAAATAGTGACATCATTATATGCTTATTGTCATGTAGGGAAGCGTTCTGATTTCTAGTGACTGGAAAAGAACTTAAATGGGATGTTTCTGCTCATAAGAACAAGTCTTATGAGGAGCGGCTGAGGGAACTGGGATTGTTTAGTCTGGAGAAGAGGAGGCTGAGGGGAGACCTTATTGCTCTCTACAACTACCTGAAAGGGGGTTGTGGCGAGGTGGGTGTTGGTCTCTTCTCCCAGGTAACTAGTGATAGAACAAGAGGAAATGGCCTCAAGTTGCTCCAGGGGACGTTTAGATTGGATATTGTGAAAAATTTCTTTCTGGAGAGAGTGGTCAAGCATTGGAACAGGCTGCCCAGGGAGGTGGTAGAGTCATCATCGCTGGAGGTGTTCAAAAAAAGTGTAGACGTGGCACTTCAGGACATGGTTTAGAGGGCATGATGGTGTTGGGTTGATGATCTTGGAGATCTTTTCCAACCTTAATGATTCTGTGATTCTATGATTATTTCTGTGATCAGGAGGCCACTTTTTAGAAGTACTATAGTCACTACAGCTTCCCTGTAGGCTTTCTGAAGAATTGAAATTGGGATGGAAAACTGCTGTTTCATACTCTTCCCTGCTTTGTGTTTTTCTTGGCATGAGTGTGCAAATACAAATGGCAGCCAGAATTGGCACTGAATACTGTTTGAGAAGTACACGTTATTTATGCAACTCTGGCAATAAAAATTGTAGAACTTCCAAACACTCTAATTCCTAATTAGCATCTAACCATATTAAACATTAAATAAACTCACAATTAAGGACTGTGCAATCCAATATTAGAAAAAAAAAGTGTTATGTGTTGAAAACTGAGGATGTAAAAAGCGTTTGGTGGGCTTCCATTATGATTGCCTATCAGTAGTTTAAAGTTTCTCAGTTTGTAGGTAAAATAGTAGTTTTTTTAATTAGCTACCTTAATCATTAAGGGTTTGATAATCTGTTTTCATTGGTGCTGAGTCAGCTTTCCTCCCTTATTCAGATGAAATGGGAATTAAGCTTTAAATTTTAATTTGGAAAGTGGAGATGTGATGTGTTATTTCAGGTTTCTTTCTCATAATTGGTGGTAAGGACTATGGCTGTCAATTCTGGTGGATATTTTTGAGTCAGAAAAGACTCAAACTTGTTTTCAAACATGTTAATGAACTTTGGAAAGGTGAAGAAGGGAGATTAGCAGAGAATGACTTTCTTGTAATATATTTGAGCTTGCTAACTATTTTTTCTCAAATTAGATCAGAAAATCTAAAAGATTCTTTCAATGGGGTCATTTGTGACAAATACATTTTTCGTCTTGACCGTTTTATACTTTCTGAAGTTCATAAGTTGCTAAGAGAAAATTTGATGTGTAGAACTAAAAAGTCTCAAAAATATTTTGGAAATGTTGAATTCTTCCAAATTGGGGTTATCCTAGTAAAAAAAAAAAAGTTTAGAAAAATCATGATTTTGGGAGTAAAAATTAAATTAAAATTTAAGATTTTTTTTTTTACTGATTAGAATAAGCAGACGTGTCTACATAAAAGAAGCAAAAACTATAATATGAAGTTTAAAGGTTTCAAACATATGAATACTTTTCTAATTGTGATTGCACTTTAATGGGAACATGCTGTTACTTCCAGAGGTACAGTTGTTCTGAGGTTTCCTAGTTTCTTGTTTTGATTTGCTGGTAGTGGACACAGCTGAATTCACTGAGATTTCCCAGTAAGAACCTAGTGTTCTGTAAATTCAGGAAACTGCTGACTTTTATGAGAGGTAAACTTTGTTTGTAGACGTCATTTCTTTTCCATTCCCATTTGAGTGATACAAGATCAGTTGTATGATTAGCAATCTATTATGCACTTTGAAACGTGCACCAACAGGACATATGATGTATTTACCAGAGGGAATTCCACATACATGTGAACATTTTTCAGTCCAGAGTATCTTTTTCTTCATCAGGAAATCTTCAAAATACAGTAAAGATTAATCTTGTACTTCTTCACAAGCATGCTGGAAACATTTTATTTATTGATAAGGACGCTTCTTGGTTGGTTTTTCTGTTGCAATGCCAGCAGTCTGTTCAGAAATTCACATGGGACAGGCAAATCCCTCTTTTCCCCTTGCCCTTCCAAAAGCTCTCCATTGGTGATGCTGAGACCGGAATCTAACCTGTTTGCATTTTCAATGGCATAAAGGCCTGGTTAGCAGCAACCCATGTTGCGTAAAATATTTGCCAAAAATAGACTCTGCCTTCTGCTCAGCTTGCAAATGGGTGTTCATCCCTTACGCCAGAGTATGGCCTTTCTCTAAAACTCTAGTCAAGCTATATTTTAATCAAATTGAATGATCTTCTAGCAGCTTTCTGCACGTGGCTTCAGCTTGCAGCAGCATGTGTGAGCCAGCCTGACGTCCAGCTCTGATTTGGTCATTCACGGAGGCGTCATCTTAACTGCGAGCGTGCGAGTAACTCCATTGCTATTCATCAGCCAAACTTGTACTGACCAGCAAGAGCGTAGCTAGTCCTCAGAAAATCAGTTTCCCAAAATGAAGGTATTAGATGTGGGTGACAGGGTTCTTGACATCTGGGAAGAGAAGGGAACAGATAGCTTCTGATCTGGGCCAGGAAAAGGCTGTACTAAATCTTTCTGAGAATGGCTTCAGGACAAGGAAGAGGGTGGAGACATCTGACTTCCCGCCTGGCTGAGGGGAGCTGGGCTTTGATTATAAATCTCTTGCTTTCATCTGCTGTGGAGCTGAAAGGGAGGAAGGGATCAAAAGTGAAAGCACAGTCGTAGCTCAGGTGATTTTAGAGGTGGGGGAGATCAGTTTAGGGGGCACTTCCTCATCAAAGGAGGAAACTGAGTTAGGAGTCGCAGTGGGCCTGAAAGGATGAACAAGTTGTGCAGTAAAAAGTTGAAAAATAGTCACTAGGGAAATGCAGAAAAGGTGGTTGAGATACAGGACAGGGTTTCCTTGCTCTTCTTTTGGAAGAAGTTTTCTGATACGATAGAGAAGAACTTTAGCAGAAAATAAAAAATTATACGTCATGGAGAAGGGGTTAAGATTATCCCCAAATGTGGCAGCATATTCATCTTGTGTGAGAACGTTATGAAGGTCCATATTTCTTTAATGCAATAATTTGTGTGAGTGTGTGTGCGTTTACTTCTGAGTTCATGTTTACTTCAAGGAAAGAAGCCAGGGATGCTCTTTCAGGCAGGCTGATGCCCCTTTGGGCCGGATGAATGGAGAATGGAACAGTTTGGTCAGTAGTGAAAGGAAATTCGTGCTAGAGTGGAAAGCATCGCACATGTGGTCCATCTATTCCCCTGCCCTTCTAGGCAGCAGAATCTGAAGCCAGCTTTGAGAGTGGCTCTAGGTGCAGCAGGGAGACGGTCCGTATCTGACTTTGGCTGATGCTCTCTCTGCTGCTTGTGACTCATCCAGTCCTGCGGGCAAATGGGAGAAACAGGTGGTGCCTCAGCTGGTGGATTACTGGAGAGAGAAGACGACTCTTTTGTTCAGCAGCAGAAGCCAGCCTGAGCAGATACTGCCACTGCGCCTGGCACAGGTTAATGGGAAGAGGAGGGTAAGCACACAGTGCTTGCCACAGCTGCTGTTGCTGCTGGAGTCTCCTCTATTGATTTTTTTTTTTGTTAATTTTTTTTTTTTTGGTGGTGGTGGCAAAACAAAGCGAAAGTGTTTCACCAAAACCAGCACGGTGTTCTTCCGGGACCTGGAATCTGATGTGCGTTAATTATAGCGCGCAAAAACTTAGACTGCTGTGCAAAATACCACCTCGATATCTGTGAGCTGAATTAGCCACGATAAGAAAATATATTTGGCCACCTATAGTCTTGGGCAGTTTTCTTCCCAAGTACAGGTCTCCGTGTTCTCTGTAGGGTCATTTGGAATATTGTGAAAGAGCAAAATAGTTTCCACCATCCAGATGTCTATAGATACACTAAGAATGTAAAGAGAAAGCACAAACCCCACAAGTATTTCGGCTTTGTATTTCTAAATTTGTGAAGATAAGCCTATTATCATAGACACTTATAAAAACTGTAATATATGAACGTTTTCCTTGTTATGTGTTTCTTTTAGGATTTTCTCTTTTGACAGTGTGCAAAAGAAAATTTTATTCACCAAAACATGTACAAAATATCTTGCTAGCCTTATTCATCAGGCTTCAAGATGACAGATTGGGTGCTTCAGTTGAACCAGTTTTCCTAAACTGAAAATATACAAGAAATGACCTTATTAAAAATATATATGTTTTTGCAGTCCAAATTGGTTTTGTTTATGACAGTGTAGACTTAAGAGCAGAAACAGTGTTAAAGGAAATCTGGGGGGGGGGAAGTACCTTTTTCTTTAATACTTTTGGCAAACAAAAAGAGTATTTCTTTCTAGGCTCACAAAAGGAGGATGATTGCTTTCAGAAAAATAGCTACATATATTTTGTCATCTTGGTGCTCTGACATAATTTCAGGACTTAATTTCTGATCTGTCGAGGAGGCAAAAAATCTTTGTGCCCTGGGAATCTTCAGCAGGCAGACGTCTTTGTCTTCCCTGATTTCATTCCAGATGTCAGAGAAGTCATTTGTGCTGTTGACAGCTTCTTGCTCTATCTGTAGCAGTGGTGTTCCGCCCCCCCCCCCCCCCCCCCCAGCACACAGAGCAACTATGGAGAAAAAAAAAAAAACCACCAAACAACCCAACAACACTACTTTTATTTTGATAAGACCAGAAGTAAAATCCCCATAACAGGAACTCAGTGTGCGTTCTCTGTGAAACACACTGTCTCGCAAAATGGCAGCAGATCAACAGACAGGCGAACACATTTAGTGTTTTTTGGCATAAATAACAGGTTCTTTTTAATTCTTTGTATTTGGATTTTCAGTCTTTATGTTTGACTTCAGTCCCGGTGTTTTCTATAGCATGTTACAGCAGTGTCAAAGGGTAAAAGAGTTACAACAGGGACTAGTACAGAAAGTATGTACAAATATTTTGCAGGTAGTAAATACACAATCATTAAAAAGGATGTATTTATCTTCCTTGGTATTGTTAGTATGGAATTTTCTCCAAATGTTCTGTGTAATTCTTTGCCCCATTTCTCACAGGTAGAGGTGAATTACCCTCCCAGCTTACCAGCGTGGTACAAAGACACTGAGTCATAGCCAGAAATAGCGTTTTTATTTCCCCTGTAGGACCTGAGTTGAGTTAGGAAACCTTAGTCCTAAGCTGTTATCTTACACGTTTTACATGCAGCTGCTCCCCTGTTCCAAAAGGCTCAGTTGTTACCCCACGTTTTGGTCTGCAAGTTTGTCAAACTTCTAGAGATCATTAAACTTCTAATGATGTGCCTCTTCACGTTTAGAGCTTTCTCAGCATTTTGGGGCATTTCTTCTTCTCCAAAGCAGCTGTACAATGATCATTGAGATGCCATTTTGTGTTAACAAAGTTTCCAGAAGGATGCTTGAGGAAGTTTACGTTTGTAATTTGAATTTCAAACTTTGTGGAGGTGGGGGTTGTAGCAATTGGAGTGGCTCAAGGATATTCCTGGATGACAAAGTTTTCCAGAGACAGTTCTAAAAATTGGCATATGGAACTGGATTGTTTATTTTTTTAATGTAAATAACAAACATGCTCTCTTTTATATTCATCTGATCTTGTAAACTTAGACTGCTCTGTGTGGTACCTAGCCAGCTTGCTCCTCTGAAGTGTTTCATGGAGATTTCTTTTAACTCTGAATTCAGGAAATCAGCAAGTGTCTGGCTGGCAAGAGAGTGCCGGGGGCAGCGGATCTCCACTCGCAGTGCTGCAAGGGTGAATCCCCATACTCTACCAATGTAGCTAGGATGCTGGTAGCACAAGATGAAAATTTGGAAAATTATATTATGTTTAAACCATATGCCTTTGCTGTTACTTGAGAAAATTAAGAATTGAAGATAAATTAAGGGAAACTCTGGAATCCACTTGAAAAGCTTTGAGGAAGTTGAGGATCACTGTCAAGGTGACAAAGGTCTGGAGTCCTGGAGTGCACAGGGATGCATGTAATCTCTGTGCTTGATGTTGGGCTAAGAAACATCTACACTAATGTAGATGAATCTTGAAGAAACCTCAGCAAGATGTGCCGTATACTTCAGGAAACAAAGATGAGTCATGATTTACGGACGTGTGTGTGATAAATGAAATTGCATTAAGTTTGAGCTGATTTTTCGCTTTGGGTTCTGTTTAGTGGTTTGTGGTTTTTTTTTTTTTTTTTGGATGAGCAGGGGAATCGTGTATGACCGTTGATTGCTACAGTTACTTACTCAGTGCAGAAGCCAAGGCTATTTATCTGTGTCCTTGCAATTTGTAATGCTTTGCTCCTTCATGTAATGTGGTGCTCAGTAATGAGTCTGGACTTTGTTTTGATCAGGAGACTTGAAGCTATGGTAAAATTTTTAGAATCCACTCAATGCTATTTCAGAGGAGTTTCTGACTATTTTTTCAGTGTCCCGTTCTTTAGTGAGTTGTAAATTGGCTAAGATATCCGTTTTACTTTTCTTTCATTTCTTTACGGGTGTGTTTTTTCTATTAGTTAGTGATAGTTTATGTAATGTATCGTCATAAAACTTCTGTAAACTTTTTTCTCTTACCTCAGAAGCTGTCAACTCCTGACTAGTTTCTGGGCCTCCGTATATATTTTCCTTTTAAGGTCTGTAATTTCTACATTGGGGTCCTCCTTAAAGCTGTGTCTGCAAATGACCCGCTTTTTCTTTGTTTACTAATTTTTGAAGACTGTTCTTGGTTGTCCTAAATTGACGTTCAAATAATTCTGGAGTCTTTCAAATAGTCATCTCTCTCGCAGACCTACTGTGTGTTCATGCAAGTCGAGAGACCTTTATCTTTCCATAGTCACAGCACGGGATTAAGGTTATTTAATCACTGTAACAAAAGCAATTCTCCACCCTCCTGCCTGATGACAGCTGTCTCTTCTCCCTAGCAAAGTCTCACAGCAGAGATGTTGTGTGTGTGGAGCCAGTGGTGTCTCTGTGTTCCAGGGAGTTGGTAAGGGCATTTGCATCATGGAAGCCTGGGTTTCATCACTGCTTTGCATTACTCACTCCGCAGTGGGTGAAGTCCACCAAGGATGTGTCTTGGTGGCAGGTCAATGGAGGTAGATACCTCCATCCCTACGTGCACTCCCCTGAATTTTCTTACACCACTCTTCTAGAAAACATGAGATTATTCCAATTATTTTGAGATATGTGTGGCTTCGTAGTGTTTGCATGTAAGTGCCCTGAAAGATTCAAATGGTCACATCCATTGATTTGTGGGACATAGCGTTAGGATTTTTTCAGGAAGCAAATCTGCATTGATAGGGACAGCAGGTGGCAAATCTTTAGGAAAAACTGGCATCGTGACTACACTACCCCTGCGGTATGAATACAGCAATATAACATACGGGCTTGCACCAAGGTGCTGGAAGGGGCTGAAGTCATCCTAGGCCTCCCTAACTTAATTAGTGACTTGTGTCTGGGTTCTGCGAGAGTTTGGGTTTTCCTGGATTCAGTTTCTGATAACTTCAGATGTGGGGTCCAGGACAGTGCTGCTTGGACAACGCTGTTGCAGCTGATGCATACTCGACCTCATGACTCTCAGCTGGTGTCTTGAATCACTGGAGAATAACTAAAGCCCCAGGCCCCAGATAATTCTCCGTTTCACCTTCAGCCGACTGAACGTTCACCTTCCTTCACAGTTACAGGAAAAGAAGATCTTCTGGGATATCGTGAGTGCGGATGAGCAATATGTTTGGTCTATGGGGAAATAATGTGAACAGAGAGCGATTACAGATAGTGAAAATAGACATGAGTTTCAGATGTAGTTCTTACAAATTTTTTTCCCCCCCTCTCACTTCTAAAGTATATTTAATACTGTTGGCTGGTTTAGTGAAAACTTTCAAAAATGAATTTAGAGTCGTACAGTTAAACAGGCTTTCTCACTCCGTGTGGGATTGGTTGTACACTGTACAGGTGATGTGCACAGTAAATTTGCCATAACCCCTGTGGATATTCATAACAAGGAAGGGTTATAAAGGGCTGTCATCCACCAACAGTTAACTGCTGCAAGTTAATTAATGACGCCTTTTACCATCAATAAAACATTAGAAAGAAGGCATAAATAGTCAGGAAAAAGAAGGATTTAAAGAAGGAGAAAATCTACATCACTGTAGAGAGTGATATGAAACATACAGTGTGCTGGCAATATTCCAAACTTAATTCTGTTTATGTCCTGGATAACTAGATTTGTCTCTTCAGTAATAAAAATGTGTAATGCCAGTTACATAGTCCTCTTCAGCAGAGGAAGGATCACAGCTTGGAGATGAAAATGTTTAAGTCCCAGCAGAGAGAAAAAAAGGGATGCTGTGGCTGCTATCCTTCCACACAGGGGTTATTTATTGACTCTTTTATGGAATTTGCACCACGCCAGAATTTAGATGAGTTCGTGTACAGTGTACAATGCACAGTGACTTGGAGCTAAATGGTTATGAAAGACATGACATTTGTGCACTTGTGATGCCAGTTTTTAATGACTGAAGAATATGCGTGTCTGTGTGAAGAATTGTCAATGTAAGATTTTAGTCTACAGTGTGTAGATGTTTTCAGAATGTACCCAAGTGTTTGTAATGGAATGAATTAATAAAAATTAATTATATCCTTTGTACCTGAAATGTGATTTATTTCTTTTGGAGTTACTTATTGCACATCTCTTGTTGTTTCCAAATCTCAAATGTGAAATATAAGAAAACTTATTACTTCGGTATTTTATTAGTGGTATTACTACCTTCTCATTTGATCCCCAAGGATGAGGTCTTGGGAAGGGAAGAGTGAACCTTTTCATTAAGCAAAACCAGGTGCAGCTAACTGTTATTTAAGTGAATTTACTTAATAATAAGTTCGCTTATTAATACATCAGAAATCTTACTTGTGGTTACTATGGTAAAAGTTACATTTCATAGTAGTATCTCCCGAGTAGTCTTCATTTAGAAATTAGGAGTTTATTTCAACTTTGTCTGGTAGTCAATTTGTAAAGTGCTAGAGTGATATTTTGAAAATTACTCATTTTGCTCTTGCTTGATTGTAATGTGAATGCAGGGTGGAAGTGGTGCTTCAGAGAATGTTCAGTTTCTCAGCTTCATTAATATTTTGCTGTTTAGATCTTTTTGACACTATGGAGATAGGGTTTTATATCATGTTATCCTAACAGGACTACTAAATGCTTGTTGTGGTTTAACCCCAGCTGGCAACTAAGCCCCACGCAGCCGCTCACTCACTCCCCCCTGGTGGGATGGGGGAGAGAATCGGAGGGCTAAAAGTGAGGAAACTCGTGGGCGGAGATAAAGACAGTTTAATAGGTAAAGCGAAAGCCGTGCACACAACCAAAACACAAGGAATTCGTTCACCACTTGCCACCGGCAGGCAGGTGTTCAGCCATCTCCAGGAAAGCAGGGCTCCATCATGCATAACAGTTACTTGGGAAGACAGATGCCATCGCTCCAAACATCCCCGCCCCTCTTCCTTCTTCTTCCCCCAGCTTTACATGCTGAGCATGACGTCATATGGTACGGAATATCCCTTTGGTCAGTTGGGGTCAGCTGTCCCAGCTGTGTCCCCTCCCAGCTTCTTGTGCACCCCCAGCCTCCTCACTGGTGGGGTGCTGTGAGAGGCAAAGGCCTTGACCCTGTGTAATCCCTGCTCAGCAATAATGAAAACATCCCTGTGTTATCCACACTGTTTTCAACACAAATCCAAAACAGAGCCGCATACTAGCTACTGTGAAGAAAATTAACTCTATCCCAGCCAAAACCAGTTAAAATACTTGTTTTAGATTCTAAATAATGTTTCCATATGGCTCTGTAAACAAAGCATAAGAAATTTGGGAAACAAAGTATAAGCATAAAATGCCAAAAGTTCAATTCTTCCTGAAATAAGTTTTTCCTTCTTTGTCTTGTTTCATGCAGGCTTTTCTTCACCGAATGATCCAATGTGCTACAGCCAAAGTGGATAAAAATGTCACAGAAGAGACAGTTAAGGTTAGTCTCCTAATTGCATATTTCTTCTGTTTTGTATCTGATGTTTTATTTATATATGTTTTATTCTTTTGCAGATGTTGTTTTCAAATATTGAAGATATTCTTGCAGTTCACAAAAACTTCCTGTCCCTGGTGGAGGAGCGCTTACAGCCAGAACCTAATGCACAGCATGAAGTTGGAATGTGCTTTCTTCATTATGTATGCTAGCTTTTATTACAGCTTTATTTCACTTTTTTTCTTGATTAATTGTCTTTATTAATTACTGTCATGATGTTGAGTGTACATAGTCATGAGGGCAAAATATGGCTTGATTGCATAATGTAGAGTACATTGAGGTCATCTCTTGGTTATTGTCATTTCCAAAAAAAAGAGAGGTGAGGAGAATGAAGAACAAACATATCAAATGGGTAAACTTTTGTTGTTTCATCATGTTTATATTCACCAAATTAGCCCAGGCTGACAAACTGAGCCTTGCAGCGTGGGCGAGGCTGGTGTCTGTACATGAGGTGGAGGTACAAAAATAAGGGTTGCATGAAACAACAAAAGTAATAATATGCTTTATTTTTATTTCCCTTTGATGCTAGGCAAAAAGGTGAATATTTAACAAAGAATTGCATATGCTGGGTAAAATATCACCATGGTTATGGACTGTGAAGATATTTTACTTCTCAACTACAGTACCTCCACAAGTATATTTGTATGTCCTGTAGTAATTGTTTTCTAGGAGTACTATTTTTCCTGTGGGAGCAAAACAAGGATGTCAGTGTTACAGAGCTCTGCAAAATCAAGACAAGTTAGCTTGCTTTCAGCTGTAGGCCTAATAAAAAGTCTAGGTCTCATTGTTATCCCTGGTTAGAGTCCCATTTGTTTGCTAAATCTTTGTTTACTCATTGTGGGAGGACAAAATTATTAATGGCTTGTGGAAACATTTTACAGAAGTTGAGTGACATCAGTTTTTGACTCTACAGAAGTATGGACCATATTTGCAAACAAGTGTTTGCAGACAAAATAAGTAATGATGTCAGCAAATAAGCCACTCGTTTTGCATTTTCTTCCTGGTTTTTTTTTTTTTTTGTGTTTTTGTGATAGTCCAGCCTCTGAAATTTTTCAGCAAAACCTTATGAAGTTCAATAAAGACAAATGTAAGGTCTTGCACCTGGGAAAATGTAATCCAGGAGTGCAGCACAGGCTGGGAGCTACCTGGGTTGGGGAGCAGCTCTGTAGAAAGGGACTGTGGGGTCCTGGTGGACAGTAAGCTCAATATGAGTGAACAGTGTGCTGCTGTGGCAAAGCAAGCCAACAGGATGCCAGGTTACATCAACAAGGGCATCGCCAACAGAGATAAATAAGTCATTATCCCACTCTACTCGGCGCTTGTCAGGCCACCCCTGGAATACTGTGTTCAGTTTTGGTGTCCGCTATGCAAAAGAGATGTGGACAGACTGGAGAGGGTCCAGAGAAGGGCCACAAAGGCGATCAAAGGAGTGGGTAGCCTGCCATATGAGGAAAGGCTGAGAGAACTGGGCTTGTTCGGCCTTGGGAAAAAAAGGCTGATGGGAGACCTTATCACCATGTTCCAGTATTTAAAGGTGGGTACAAAGAAGATGGAGACTCCCTTTTTACAAGGAGTTCCATGGAAAAGAGGAGGGGTAACGGGTACAAGTTACTCCTGGGGAGGTTCCAGTTGGACACAAGAGGAAAATTTTTCACAATGAGAACAATCAGCCATTGGAATAATCTCCCCGGGGAAGTGGTACATTCCCCAACATTGGACACTTTTAAGATTCGGCTGGACAGAGTGCTGGGCCGTCTTGTCTAGACTTTTCTTTTGCCAAGAAAGGTTGGACCAGATGAACCTTCAGTTCCCTTCCAACTTGGTATTCTATGATTCTAGGATTGAAATTCCTAAGCAATGCTTCCAGACTGCTCATAATTCTAATTTGAGGCTGGACCTCAATAAGCATGGGAGGAAGAGATGACCTTTCAAAATGAAGACTATATTAGCTATTCAGCTTTGAAAAGTGTTCATTCCATGTTTTATTAATAAAAAAAATCAAAATGACATGTGAAGAACAATGTATTTCTTTGTTTCTGCAGAAAGAGAAATTCCGTATCTATGATGAATACTGCAGTAACCACGAGAAGGCACAGAAAGTTCTGCTTGACCTTAACAAAATAAGAACAGTGCGGACATTTCTTTTGGTAAATAAACTTTGAACTGGTGTTCTAACTTAATATTTTTTGACTGGGAAGTGAATTGTTAGCCCTGTCACATCTACCATGTAACAACTACAAGCACACCTGCAAGTGGTTAGCAGACAGTTTCAGCTGGGGATGGTGTTTCCAGAGAAAAGGGTTGTGTACATCATATTTTCACTGCTGCACTTGGATCCGAGCATAATACAGCATTAGTCAGTGTGCCTTGAACTTGCTGGCCAAGAGACAAGGGTGTAAATTCAGCCATGTCTGTAGAAAGGAAAAATAGGATAAGATATATGAGGAAGGATAGGGAAAGAAATTATAGAAAGGAAACTGAAGGACTTCTCAGAACTTCTGAAGAGAAGGTCCAGTTTCTGGTACTGTAGCCACAGCTGTGCCAGACAGAAAAATGTTTTGTTATGGATCACAGAGTAGCCATCCTGATCTTAGACGCTGACTTAATCTGAGGTCAAAAGAAACAGCTACACAATTAGCCTTTCACTTTATGAGACAAATAAGGAGGGCTTTTAAAATGTTAAGTATGACAGTCCTCATGATTTTCCCACAGAAAAACCAGTTTCCATGTAAATACTGAGTTTCCTAATAGTTGACATTAGTTGTTAAAAGAAGGATTCAGTGTGGAATGATTTTTGTGTTTTCCTTCATGGTGTCCTCTGATAACAAGGTCAGCTTTGAAATGTGGGGCCTACTATATTGGAGCTTAAATGCCTGGGAAGGTGCCCTCAGATCTGATATCAAATTCCAGAGTGATCAGATCTGATTATTGCATTTTAGGACTGGAGAGCAAATAACACTATCAGTAAAGCATCATAGATATGGTTTAAAAAAAAAGATGATGCCAATGCTGGCAGTATCACAAGTTTTATTTAATTTTATTAATTATTTTTAGCATGCAGTAGGCTTTCACTACTGCTATTGACAGAGTTCTTGGTGAAGTTGTCCTATTGCAGCTCGCTAAATTTTTGAAAGATACTGGTTCTGACTCCCTTCCTAGCTGTACTTATTTACGGCCAAGTTAATGAGCGGTATGGGAATTTCCTTACTGTAGGGGTACTGAGTGACATGAAACTCCAGCTGCCTTTTTGCTAAGAGTCTTTTATTCAGCAGTGTTCAATTCATAGTTAAAAACAGCTTCAAAGTTGTCCTATTTTTCCTCAGTGGTTGACACGGTATCCCTCACCTTGCCCCAGACCTGAGCAGGTGCACAGACATGGTTCAAGTATTGGGAGCAGCATGGCTGGACTCAAGAAGAAGGGGTGAATGTTGACTACAGAGACAAAGAGCAAAATATTCCAGTGAAAGATTGCAAAGAGCTTGTTGTGTCAGAAAGGAAGCCAAGTGTGCAGTTGTGTCAGTTCATGAAGCGTCAGTCTCATGTACTCCTGGGCGCATGCACAGGGCTTCCACATCTGCTTTGGGTTCCTCATAGGTTCAGGACATGTCTGTAGAATAAGTGACAGCAGTCTAACCTAGAGAACAGGAGGTCTGTTTGATTTGAAAGTACAGTTGAAGGCTTCTAGTCAGACAGAACAGTTCAGGTCATTAGAAATGTGCTTATCTGTAAATAATTGGGAGCTGAAACCAAACTTTTGAGCCTTTCAGTATAGAGACAGTCATATAAACCTATAGTCTGCCTTGCCGTTATCTAGCTTGGTGTTTATCAGTAAAGCTTTTTCATTGGCAGGTTAAGTGAGATCCTTTAGGATAAAGGATCCTTTAGGACAAGGCAGAAGCTGGTTAACATGAGTACAAAGCAGAGACTTAAGGGTGGGTGTACAGATCATGGAATAGTTTGGGTTGGAAGGGACCTTTAAAGGTGCCCCTAGCAGCACTGGTTATGGGCTATGTGCATTGAGTTACGTGCTAGCAGAGTGGCCACCCAGTTGTGTAGCCTCTGTTCCATGAACAATGTGTCTGCATCCAGATTTGTGGCCTGCGTCAACATACCAGCTGGCTGTGTCAAAGTTTTGTTTAGTGTTCTCAGTTTAGACATCTTGCTCTTTGAAGCTGTAGATTATCTTATACCATTGCATCACAATTCCCTCTGATCTGCCCATAAAATAATTTCCGTCATTACTTTAGGTCTTTATGTACTTAACACTTTAATTCCAACAATTTCAAATATTTGCTGTGATGTCCCTTACACACTTTGTTATCTCAAATAGCCCTTATTCTTTTCTCTCTCTCCTTCTCTCTCTCTCAGCTGCTTTTTCATGAATGTTTCCACCCAATATCTCATGTACTCTCTGCTTCCATAGTTGGATGTCTTGTCAAAACTCACATATTTTTTGGCCCATGACTAAGGATATTTTATTCATTGCACATCGTGTTTAAATATAGAAGCATGTAAACAGAAGACTTTTTTGTGTGTCAATATTAGGATGGCCATATTCAAACTTTTCAAAGCATCTTTGATGCTACTTACTGTCACAAACACGCCTTTTGGAAGCAACAGCACCTGCAGTGGTCACCTTGAATTAATGTTATTTTTGTTTGTTGAAGTGTGAAAGGATATTTTTAGCACTTTATTTACTGTATTTTATTTTTAAACCTTAAAAACATGCCACTCTTAATCAGACTGGATGAAGAAGATAGCTGGGGGAGAAGCCTGCCCTAACACCACTGCAGCTTCCGTGTCGTGTATGATAGTCGATGTACCTGACTGTGCATGTGTTCAAGACTGTTCTTTTGACACTCTTGCAAACTTCCCTCATCACATATGTAACATATACATATATAATTTATATATAGCTTAGCCAGTATTGTTGTGTGCATATGCCCTTGTCTTTATTTCTGATAATTTTCTTGGGATTTTTTAAATAATTTTGGAAACTGTTCACACTCTAGAATTGCATGCTCCTTGGAGGACGCAAGAACACAGATGTACCATTGGAGGGATATCTAGTAACACCGATACAGAGAATATGCAAGTATCCCCTTCTTTTGAAGGTACTTAAAAGATTTTTATCTAGGACTTTATGCTTCTGTATAAAACTGGTTGCTAAGCATATTTCCAAACTGCAGGAACAATCTACTCAGTGAATAATCTCTTCATTAGATATTGGACCCAGACTTGCTCTCATTAAAGCCAATGGCAAGTTTCTGACATCAGTATTAAAAGAACTGAGGAGTTTGGCTGGGTCAAGATGATTAGCTCCCTTCTGCATCCAGGCGTAAGGTTGCCTCTCCATTGTTGGACGGAAGTGAGCCATTTAAGGGAATTTAATGAGACTGATTTCAGCTGGGTTTGACCATGTCCTTGCTTAAAATGCTTGAGTTTGTTAGCGACGTGCTTTGATCATTCTAATTTACCATCAGCAAACTGTAAATGAAAAATATTTATGAAAATAATTTGTAAGAAAAACTGTAGAGTAACAATAAGATGCTGTAGGTGCCTTTATGCACATTTATATGTTTATTCTCGTCTTACTGTTACAATTTAAAAAATAATGAAAAATGTGACATGTGCTGATAAACATTAGATATTCAAGTCTCTGAGTTACTGAAATTTTTTGCATGTTAGGAAATAAAATAATACAGTCATCAGGAAAGTAAATATTCAGAACAAATTTATGCTTAACTAAGTAAGGGTTTATATTGTTTATTGTTTCAAACTGTGAGAGAAAAGCCAGAGCAGATTCTGTTTTAGAAGCTACTTGAAACCTGATTATTCGACAGTGTTTTTCACAATGCATGTGTGAGTTTAGATCTAAACCATTGCCAGTATTTCATTGCACTGACATAAAAACCTAATATGTTAACGTGTTAAAATAAAGTTTTTTAAAACATGTTAAAGAACATAGTAATTGCAATGAGGTTTGAGTCATCCCAGATATCTGTGGTTTTACAGTTCCCTTGGCCTATTTTAAAATTATTTTTGACTTCTATTTTTTGAGTGAAGGATCTACAGACAAAACAAGGGAAGATGACTAATGAATTACTTCAGGGATACATTGAAATTAATATATTTATGTGAAATATAAATACAGGGTGTGGTGGCAGCAGGGTTAGGGCTCTAGGAGGAATGTACCCACACCTCAGTCAGGGTGTGCGCTGAAGGCTTTCTATAGTCAGTCCAGCTGTAAATGGGTAGTTGGTAGTTTGAGATGGGAAATCTCAGATGAAAACTGGCAACTCCACTTTTGTTTTTTAGTATGGCTGCCATTACCAGTAACCATCTGAAATCAGTGAGTCACCAAAGCTATTGTTCAGTGCTCTGGTGTGTTGCACTAGATTAAACAATACTGTGGAGCTAAAGGAACATGGGTTTTGCGCTGAGTTGCTGGAAAGGCAGGTGTTAATTTTGACGTCAGTAAACTAACATTTTTAAGCAGAATTGTTAACCTTGCTATTGAACAGTTCCATCCTGTGGAATATAAGAAACAGCAAAAAAAACCCCAAACCAAAAACCAAAGCTCAACATGAAGAAACATTTTTCATGGGAGAAAGTAGTGGAAATGCAAACCTTTTCCTAAGTAGTGATTATTTTTATTGTTACTAATTAATGTCTATAAGTTTTAGTGTTCTACTAGGACACAATGCTGGAGGGTTTATCACTCTTCCACCTAGTAAAAGAGAAGTCTGACTACTTCTTGATTTTGTATCCTAGTCAATTTAAGCCTCCTGTAATGTACATTTAGAGATCAAAGACAGGTTTCTTTTTTTTTTTTTTTTAAATGTTTAAATAGGAATTACTGAAGCGGACTCCAAGGAAGCACAGTGACTATGCGGCGCTAATGGAAGCCCTCCAGGCCATGAAGGCTGTCTGTTCCAACATAAATGAGGCCAAGAGACAAATGGAAAAATTAGAGTTTTTGGAAGAATGGCAGTCTCATGTTGAAGGATGGGAGGTATTGTCATAAGATTTGTTGCTTTCTATACTGAGGAGGGAGTAACAGTTTTCAACAACCATGTATTGCACTATTTCTGTGATCCTGAGGTACTGTCAACTCCTCAGTTCTGTGAAATCAGCTTTTATTTGGGATCTACTCTGTAAATTAAGTGTTGGGCATGACTGAGCACTGCTGTATAAAATAGCAGACTTCCAGAAAAGAGGGCAAATATTTCGTGTTTGACTTGGACTATTGATTATTTACATCAACAGATATAAATCCGAACTTAACTGCTGCTCTGATTTTACTGCTGTCAATGCCTGCCTAACAGCATTTTCTCTGGCTGAAAAAAATTTTGATTATTTATTATTGATTAAGCACTGAG
Organism: Phaethon aethereus; assembly: GCF_964289735.1. Lineage (NCBI taxonomy): Eukaryota > Metazoa > Chordata > Aves > Phaethontiformes > Phaethontidae > Phaethon > Phaethon aethereus. Next base: position 38,940,420 of record NC_138582.1, on the reverse strand, counting down.
TCCATTAGTTTTTGTCAGCTTGTAGGTAGTCGCTTAGTGTAAGACATGGTTTTTTTTTTCATAGTTTGCCAATGGAAGAGCTTTAATGCTTTAGTTTTGTGAAGAAACCATAGGTCTGTTCCTGAGTTAGAGTTTTCAATATTAACCAGAAGAGTCACCCTTTCCTCTAGATAACAACAAGATCAAGTAGTTGTAGCACCAAAATCTTCCTTTGTATTATTTTGAGCACTGTAATTATTTTATACAGAAATATAGATGTAGATACAGGTGTATATTTAAATTGCCTTGGGTGTTTTGTATTGAAATGTCTGAGCTGTCTGCACTGAGGTGGGAGGGAAACACAAGTGAAATCCCAGTAAAAGAAATATTAAGCAAGTAATATAAACTTTTTTTTTTTTAAATGAGTCTTGAACATAATACACAGGGTTTTTAAGACACGAATTTCAACGTGGAAATAGTTCTTCATTTTTTTGAATACTTCACTCAGATGTGCTACTTCTTTTCCTGAGAGAGCTGCTTAATAACTGGAGGAAGAGATTTTATCTCTTTAAGCTTTGTGGAAGGTTTGGTGGCAGGAAAAGGTAGCAAGAAAAAATGTACTTTTTGCACATTAATCTGATAGACTGAGAGCTGATCTTTCAGCTATGTAGTGGGAAAGGGCCTTTTGTACAGTGCAGAGAAGAGGTTAGGGACACTGTTGGGACACAGAATCAGAGAAAGCTGAGAGAGAGACCTGCCTGAACCTTAACTGACAGAGTTCCCCAAGAAGTCTGACAACTAAAAATGAGAATATTGCCTAAAGAGTCAACTTTTAAGTAGATATTCATAGTAGTAGATAAAACAGCAGAAACAAAAAACAGTTTCTACACAGCTCCATTCCCTCCCTACATCTCCTGCGGTTACCACACCTCCTGTTCACTGAACTTGCTCTGCCTAAGGATGCGCTTTGCTTCAGCAGCACTGGATTCAGCCTCCCCTGCCTTCCAGAAGGGTCAGCAGAACAAGCCACTGAAAAAAGCATAAAAATGACACTGCATGCTGCCCATGACACTGCAAAATTATTTTCTCTCTGCTCCATGTGAAATCTCCTGATCTGTGGACTTAATGCAAACCTTTGATTTGTTGTTCATTGAGTAGGGTGGGAAGATTTGATTCATTCTAAATGTGGTTTAAGCAACTAATTTTACTTCAATCAAAATTCTTCGTGTTTCTTCAGTGCATTGTGGGATTTGAAATGTGTCACTTACGGTATTTTTCCTTTTCCTGTGTAGCTGCATTTTCAAGAACTACTCTTCCATTTCTGTAATTGGGGTAGGTATAGTTTAGAGCAGAGAAATCCTCTGCCGGTGTTCAGGGCACTGTAATCTTTTGGTCCAGGACTGTTACTATATTCCACAAAAATTCAGTGCACCTCAAGAGAAAGAATTTTAGCAAGTACAAAAGCTATGTAATTGCTGGTCTCTATTCAGACAAACCTTTCTACATTTAGCTGTAATCCTCAATCTTAAATAAATAATAACAAAAAAAAAGCCTTTAAAGGCAAATGTCAGAGCGTGTGTACTCATACCATGATATTGTCTGCAGGATTTTGAAAAAGAAGTGACTACTTAGATAAAATAAACCTTTAAATGTTGTAATTGTAATTGAGGGCAGGTCTAGTTGACCTAAGACTTTCCAAAAGAAGCAAGCATCTTAACAGCTGCTTGTTTAGTCTCGGTGAAAATAAGTTTCTTTTTGTAATTAGCTTGAACTTGCTGTCATCAGCAATAACTTGGAAAGACTAGCGTATGTGAACATTAAAATGCATTAGACATGCTTGTGCAATAACTTCATGATAGGAGCAATAGTTAAGTGCTTACGTTGCTAAATATTTTATGGCAAGCAAATTTGTTAAATAATCCTTATTGCCTATCACCGACTTTTATTATTTTCAGCTTTTCAATTAAGTCTTCTAATGCACTAAAGTGATTAAAATTCTTCTACTTGCTTTCAGTGCCTGAGTTTTATAGATATTTGTCAAATGAATCTTAATGAACACACTCAAAAATCAAAGTTACAGTCTTACTAACTCAGTGCATTATTAGTCATGTAAGTTGGTTAAGAACTGACTGTTCACAAATTTCTCAGCCTGAAAAGGGAATCCACTTTCCTGCATTAAGTTTGTTCTGAATCCTTAGTAAAACGTACAGTAGTAACTGTATTTGCGGTTGAAAATATATTAATGAGCAAAGGTAGCAACAAGGAAGCGTAACAATATGGACAGAAGCACGTGAAACATAGGCTTATTCTCTCTGTGCTCAGAATGTGTTCTGTGAACCGTAACACAGTGATTTCCTTCCAATCTTGTTTCCCTCCCCGCCCCCAATTTAATTTCAGGATTTCACTTGTGTTTGAACTCTGAAATAGTGCCATTGTCTTAAAACAGTATGTTTTCAGTTATGAAAATAGTTCATACTCAGTTATGTGGTGTTTATTGTAGTTTAGCTGATCAGGTTTGATGTCATCATATGGCAACCACAGGGTGCCCAACTGGGCAAAACTGCCCTTATCTTAATACGCGCATCCTTTTCAAACATAATATACGGTTAGTCCTTGAAATGGTAAGAATTCCAGAGCATGTATAAGAACTTACAGTATTTTGAATGTTTCCCAACAACAACTACGAAAAAATCTCTGAGTGCAATGTATGAGAGTGGATTTAATTAAATAAACATCTGGTTTTCTGCATTGCCTAAAAATAAAGAAGCAAACTTGTTGGAGATTTCCTTCCAGAAGGAAATGCTTAGCACATTGCTTGGCCCCAACTAGAAGGAAAGGGAAAAAAATAAAGACTATTTTTAGAATCTGATCAAAGCATGACTTGAATTCCTATACTTAAGTGTCATAAAATGAAGCTTGTGTTTATTATGATAAAAATACAGATTCATGGAAAAATGGAACATCTGTTTCAAGAAAGAAAATTTTGAGTATAATGACTTTTTCACTTAATTTCCTAAGTGGTTAAATTTATTGGCCTGAATTCAGAACTTGTGTAGGTGGCTGTCTCAGCTGGAGAATGGCTCAGCAGCTGAAGGAGTCTGTCAGTAAAATTTGCGTGGGTGTTTTTAGTGAGAGAAGAAAAAATGAAATTGTTGCATTTGCTGTAAGCTGGAAACCAAACAACCCAGTCTGAGTCATAGGCCAACTTAGTGACAATAGCATGGGGTATTCCATTCTTTTCCATTCTGCCGTATCATCAAGTAGTATTTTAATAGAGATTTCTGTTTCAAACAAGAATTTTTAGCCCTTTCTCCTATCTTATTTTTGTTTCCTATGCCCATGTGCAAGTACTGAAGAGTAAGTTAGCATCTGTAATTTCTGACCTTTATCGCTGTTAACCTGCTGCCCACTGAATCAGTATGGTCAGACCTCCGTGTTTGACTGAAATTTGTCCAAAATATGTAGATAAGTAGCTTTTTAAACAAATAGACCACAACAAATGCTGCTTTTCATCTCAAGGTAATAAAAGTAATTTTTTAATGTCAAAGATGGGTATTTAATGACTTAAGGATGAGGGGGATACTGTTTTAAGTTTCTTGCATATGGTCTCTTCCAGTGCATTTTAAATGCATTTATTTTACGGTATGGTCATGGTAGCCCACATCTTGAGGCCTCTTGCCTGAGCTCTGGCCTTAGTGGACCGATAGGCAACTGACTGGCAGTCCAGGGTTGTTAGAAGCCAGTTTTACCTTAATAGCCTGCAAGCTCTGAGACCCTATAGGCTTTTAATTTCCACACCAGCTGTCCTGGAAAATGACAGTCCTCAGCCACGGTGTGACCCGCAGGACAGGACGGCTCTACAGTTAGATGTTGGGAGCCTTAAATGGCTCAGTAGGAAAGATGGAGGAAAAACTAGTCTTGATTCACAGTATAAGCCTGCTTTGCAGGTCAGTTTTTTTCCCACTGAATTCTTTAGATGTTTTGTTGGAAGATGATTAGAACAGGTTTGTTTCTACAATACATGGCATTTTCAAATTGACATATTACAAAAATGCTGCTTTCACTGAAAATACCCCATCATCTCTAATTGCAGGTACTTCAAATGTATAGAAACATGAATTGTAGCATAGTAGTAGTGATACTACATTTAGGTTGAGCAACTGTATGATCTTCCCTTGCAAGCACTGAGTACAAATGTACGTATTCATGAAAACTTTAAAATAGCAAATTAATTTTCAGATTTGAATTGTTCATATTTGAGATCTTCCTGGTAGTTTCAATTCAAACATTTAATGAAAACATGTTTGTGTTAGAAGACTTTGGTAATATTCCTTCCAAAAGTATTGCTTGTAGATAGCGTAGTTCAATCTTCGCTGTGCAGTAGGTAGCCTCTCCTGCTTCTGGGACAAGACTGACCTCTCATTTGCTACCACAGCCTTGAGCCTTCCCCCCATGAGAGGGACAGCTTGGAGTTAGATAAATGAGTTATTCTAATGGGATGGATATCAACTATAGGTTGAGCATTCCTGCTGTAAACCCATGTGGAGGTTCAAGGTGTAGCTTCATCCTTCATGAAACCATTCTTAAAGTTGTCAGTCCTTCTTTGAATTGCATGGTGGATATGGCAGTGCATGTGTGCTTAAGAGTGACCTTAACAGTGTTACATAGGCAAGGGGGTGGCAGGGCATTGTTCTGTGCTGGCAGTGTTATGTAGGACAGTCAGATGTGACTTCTGATCCTGTTATCTTCTTCCCTTGGACTTCAGCAAATAAAACAGCAGCAACAAAATTCACTGACCTGTGGCCACACCAGCATGGGTTGTGATCTTGTCAAAAGGTATCCGACAAGTGACATTAACACAGTTCAGTATTTTGACAGGAGGTGTCCAAGGGAAAAAAATACCTCTAGAATGTTTGTTTTTTTTATTATCTAGCAGTTTGTATTAGAAAAGGAGGAAAATGAAGAGGAAAACAATAGCAAAGGGTAGTAATGTGATATTGATAATACTACCTGTCATATTGTAATGTTGAACTTGAATCATGAATGAGGCAAATATTGATGATTCAGGTAGCCTGAACTATATACATTTAAAATATGTATAAAGTGTAGTATTTTATGACACAATGCTGGCACAGTAACAGAGGTTGCTAGGACTGTTGGGAAAAGGTTGTCTTTTTCTACAGTGAAAATGAATTTTTTCAATAAAGAGAGACAAAATGTTTTCATAAAACCCTCTCTATGAAAAAAATACTCCCTTTTGTAGAAAGCTGAAACTGCTGAAACAGTTTTGAAGCCTTAAGCTGAAATTTTTTGGCTTCCCTACAAAAAATACAATTTTTTTCTATGCGGAAAGCTGAAGATTTCTGTAAAAACAAACCAAAAACCTTTAAAAAGCATCCAGCCCTTTAAAATGCAAATGATTAGTAAGCACTATTCCAGCAAATTTTAAAAGCAGCATAAGGTATTGGTTGCTCTTTTTAATACACAAGAGCAGTGAAATAGAATGGAAAGAAATGACCTGCTTTTCTGTAGTTGTGGTCAGGAAACATTAAGTGCAGCCCTAATTTATGCTTAATTAATATTACTGAGTGTGCTTTTAAGGGGTTTCAGTGTTTCGTTTCAAATAAAACTGTGAAATTAGTATGCCAGCTTCTGGTGCTTCTTCTGTCTTAAGAAGTATGATCTAGTGGCTGTAGATGACATTTGTTTTTGGCTTGGCTCATTTGATCCTAAATGGAAACAAGAGTAGTTAGTTAATACTGACACTGAAGTGGCTTTAGAGACCTGAATTGTGTCCCAGTGTGGTGGTTGTGCAATTTCTCTTATCATCCCTGTAAACAGCCTGTGTTGTCCTTAGAACAGCGTCTGAGCTATTGCTCAATATTCAGTGCTGTGACATACAAAGGATGAATGGTAAGATGAAGAGCTGAGAGCAGAACCCATGACTGCTTTTTGGCTCTTAGTTGAATGCATTTTTCTTTGGGCTACTGTGGTTAGATCAAGACAAGAAAGTAAGTACAGCTATTGCAGGCATAAGTTGTTCAGAACACGTGTAGATGGAAGGGAACTCCTGGCTTTTGCCGCGTTTCTAAGCTGTCTGTTGACTGCCTCAGGTTAGGGAACTCCTTGAGTCATGGGCATACGCCCGGCGCAGCCAGCACGCATAATTATCAATAGAATTGCATGGCTGGATGCATATAGCACATGGACAGGAGCACTGTCCTGTAGGAACAGGGATTTTCAGCATAGCAAAATACGCCACTGAATTCAAGGCAGACTTCCTTGGGAGGTAAATTTCTCTTTATAAGGCATAGAAAGGCCAGGACTTTTTCATATAAATATTTTGGGGAAAATGTTATCCTTTGTTAAAGTTGCTTCTTTTTCATTCACCTTTGTGAAAATGCCTGCCTTCATTTCATATGACAGAATGATCTGCCTTGAAGCAAAAATGAGGCATTGGAAGCTTCATCACAAACATTTTAAGCCTAGCACAATTCTGATGTCTTCAGTGTGTTAAGATGAAGTATGCTAGACAGTCTTGGTTGTACATGCCACTGTTAGCTTTGCCTGGATTTTAAATCTTGCTGTATTTTGATTTTGTGTTTACCTTAATTTATTGTAGAAGTATATACCCTTGATGATGTTCAAGTTCCGCGTTGCTTCAGCTTCCAAGCTTATCTTGGCATAGACTATGTCTTGTAAAGCCCAATTTTCAGACATTTCTTAGTAAATAGTAAAGTTACTGAGGATAAGAGTTATTGTATAAAGTTGTCCTGATTTTTCAGGAGAGGTCTCATGCACAGATGTGATGCAATTTGGAAACTTTAGTGGTTAAACTTCATCCATTCAAAAAAAGCCACAAACCTTCCCCGCAAGTTAATGGCAATACTAAATGAATACAGAGCTAGTGTTAAGTATTGTTAAGTAAACATTAGAAATTATTATTTAATTATGATGTAATAAATTACCCTGAGTTATATTCTTGGTGTTTTCAGGGAGTCATTATGGTTGTAAGTTTGTTTAAGAAACTTTTCCTTAATTGATGCAGAAACTTGTAGTTCTCATAGAATAAAAAAAAACCAACTCTTTCCAATCAATTTTAGGGGTCCAACATCACAGACACATGCACAGAAATGCTGCGAAGTGGACTACTACTGAAAATTTCAGCAGGAAATATCCAAGAGAGGATATTTTTTCTTTTTGATAACCTTTTGGTCTACTGCAAAAAAAAGCACAGGTAAGTGGTTAATTTATATTTTGAAAAATAGCTTACATTTTTCACACTGTAGAGCTAATCCTCTGTATACTGTTTCATAAGAATATTTGTACAACACCAAAGTGTTTACTGTGGTTAATTGCAATATGAAATCTAGCAATTTTAGAGGAGACCCATCATCCAGAGAGAAGTGTATTTAATTCAAACATTGGAAAAATGTTGTAGGAAAGCAGAAACCACACGATGAAGTGCAGGGAAAAGGAATCCGTTTTGTCAGTCTTCCGCAAGATTCCCACAAGGTTATATGTGATGGCCCTGCTCTCCGCTAGGAAGGGTAAACAGACTGAATTTTTAATTCAAGCAAATTAGTGTTGTAGCTTATGCTATAAAATTAGTCTTGACAGATTCAAGAGTTTCAAGCCTTGTATTTCTAACCATAGAAAACAGCCAGAAAGCTGCTGCTTGCTGCATTGCAAGGAACAATTCCTTGGTTCAGCAACAAGCTTCTGCAGTTAACGTTCACTGCTCTTATGCTTCTGAGAAATAAGGGTTCTCCTACGTATACTGTCCCTCTTGAAACTGCTTGAGTTTGTCTCTTTGATCCAGAAACTGTTCTTGAGTAGCCACTGAATACGTATTATTGGATAGGTCATTGATAGATTCCTGGACACATGATAGACCATGAGTGTGCTCTCTGATAGCACTGCCGAATACATTAGCTCTGCCTCTGCAGACTTGGGGATGGTGTCAGAGGAAAATCCACCATCGACCCCAATCAAGGAAACTGTCTGCAGCTGCTGAAACTGTTGCTTCATAAATCTAGGTTCTACTGTCAATCGCCATAGCTATGTCCATTGGATCAGTGTGAATGCTGTAAGATTTTCAAGGGTAATTCTAGATTTGACAGCCAACTTTCATCCTGTTTTTCCAACTGTATTTTACCAATGCCCTGGATTGTCTGTAGCATCCAAGTGAAAGATACCTTTCTTGGCACCTGTACTACCTATTTGGTTTTGGCCAGTGCCCTGGCTTGGCAGTGGTCACGTGTCTGTTAAAAGTTGGATCCTGGCTCAGCTGCTTTTAAAGGCTGTGCGTGAGAGGATGGTCAAGTGCAATGTTAATAGCAAAAAGTATGCTTGGTGCATCTGCGTGAAGGTAGTTGGCCATGCAGTCCAGCGTGTGGGAGCACCCAGCACCATCAACTTGAGGACGAAAAGGCTGATCGAGCAGGAAGGTGCTGCTATGATTTCCTTCCTCCCTCGTTGTTTTAGCTGGGAAAGAGTGGGTGCTTATCTTCCTCTTCTTGCTACCTGTTCTTGGTGGGGGTGGATGAAATGGAAGGAGATATAAGGGTTGGATAATGGAGACCAGAACACCTATATATGTGTATCACAATATCCATGTGTTGTATAGTCTAGTTATAACCTCAGATGTATATATACAACTACAACCAACAAAATAAATGGAAATTAATGCATATAATGCATGAATCTGAAAGCAATTTTTAACGGATGCTTTAAAATTTCAGTAGCAACCCTTGTTGTCTGCTATTATATGTAGTTTATATATATATGTTATTTTTCACATGAGTTTTTGCATAGGACCACTTACTCCAAAGTATTATTTTTAATATTTTAAAAATTATTTTTCCAAATAAGTTTATACTTATATTTATGATGTCATGCATAAGAGCAGGTGGCTAGGGGATGGATATCCCCTTTCTCTCCTCCTGTGCTAATTATAGACTTGTGGTTGGATTCACTGTAGTACCTGTAGAGAGCTTCTTGCTGAACCAATACGTGGGAAGATCGGACTCATCAGTATGTGTATGGAAAGTAGAAAGTGGTAGTAGTGGAAAGCAGCCATGGACCCTATTGATCAAGAATGTCTTCTTAGAATCTCTCTAAATTGTAAAGCTGCTGTGCTTGTTCCACAAGGACCTTATTCAGACTGGACTGGAAATGCTGTTTTTTCCAGTGGGTTACTACTGAGGAACCTGCTGGCTAACCCTGAGGGAGGTTTAAAAGTCTTCCCCAGAGAATATTGGTTTCCTCCTATAGATTGCTCTGGTGACACGGAAACATTTATAAGTGAGAAGATAGGTAATTGTCGTGGTTTAGCCCCAGCCAGCAACTACGCACCAAGCAGCCACTCGCTCACTCCCCCACGGTGGCACGGGGGAGAGAATTGGAAGAGTAAAAGTGAGGAAACTCATGGTTTGAGATAAAGACCGTTTAATAAGTAAAGCAAAAGCCGCACGCAAGCAAAGCAAAACAAGGAATTTATCACCACTCCCCATGGGCAGGCAGGTGTTCAGCCATCTCCAGGGAAGCAGGGCTCTGTCACGCGTAATGGTTTCTTGGGAAGGCAGACGCCATAACTCCGAACGTCCCTCCACCCCTTCCTTCTTCTTTGTCCCAGCTTTATATACCGAGCATGACGTTATATGGTATGGAATATCTCTTTGGCCAGCCTGGGTCAGCTGTCCCAGCTGTGTCCCCTCCCAGCTTCCCGTGCACCCCCAGCCTGCTCGCTGCAGGCCAGCATGAGAAGCTGGACTGTCCTTGAGTACTTAGCAACAACTCAAAACATCAGCACCTTATCAACATTTTCTCATCCCAAATCCAAAACATAGCCTCACACTAGCTTCTGTGAAGAAAATTAACTCTACCCTGGCTGAAACCAGGACAGTAATTTATACTTCACTAGCTATAGTGAATCAGTTCTTTGTTTTTAAGTTTCAACTCTTGCTTAGGTTGCAGAACTTTTGGAACAGTTGAGTATGAACTCATCTAGTGTTGTATACTGAATTTTTTTCAAGGATATCATTCTGCAACGGCTCAATTTCATTTTGGTATAGACTGGTGCAACAGAAACTCATGCTCTTTTCAACATTTCTATTTTTTGCTATATGTTGTTCAGCAGTTAGAATTAAATTACTGATTACAGAATATTTTTCAGTTGTCATCTGCTAAATTACGTATTTCTGTAGCCATATTCTAGCTAAAATGCACTATTGGATGAAAATCTCAAAACACATGAAAGGTCAATGATTTCTTTAGTTTTGAGCAGTCATGTCTTCCATGTCATTGGTGACACCTCTGCAGACATGAGAATAACTCAGTGTAGACCAGGGTTTATGGTGGAAAATGAATTCATTATATGATAGCAAGATACTTCAGGTATTGCTTGGCAAGTAGGTAAAGAGAGTGTTGCCCACAGGAGGCTTGTATTTTGGAAATTTTACCAAAATTGTCCTATTTTTATTGTATGAGATATATTATGTAATTTTTAAGCATACATTTGCTACGGAGTTGTATAAATGTGGATTGCTATATTTGGATTCATAGGTACAAAGGTCACTGAAGTTATTGGATTTACAACACTTTGGAGAGAAAAAACATTTGATACTGAATCTTTCTTTATGCTTACTGCTGTTTTGTTTTTTTAAATATATTCACTTTTTTAATAAGAAACTTACACTATAGTAGACTTATTCATTAGAAAGTAATGAATGAGAGGGCAGGTCGTTTTCTGAAGATTAGTACCTCTCTGGAGTGCTTGAAGGTCAGAATTCAGATGATCGCTAATTCTCAGGGACTGACCTTTGTTTGATACACAGTATTAATTATCATTATTGGTTGACAGCCGGCTGAATATGAGCCGGCAGTGTGCCCAGGTGGCCAAGAAGGCCAACAGCGTCCTGGCCTGTATCAGAAACAGTGTGGCCAGCAGGACTAGGGAGGTGATCGTGCCCCTGTACTCGGCACTGGTGAGGCCGCACCTTGAATACTGTGTTCAGTTTTAGGCCCCTCACTACAAGAAGGACATTGAGGTGCTGGAGCGTGTCCAGAGAAGGGCAACGAAGCTGGTGAAGGGTCTGGAGCACAAGTCTTATAAGAAGCAGCTGAGGGAAGTGGTGTGTTCAGTCTGGAGAAGAGGAGGCTGAGGGGAGACCTTATCGCTCTCTACAACTACCTGAAAGGGGGTTGTGGCGACAAGGGTGTTGGTCTCTTCTCCCAAGTAACTAGTGATAGGACAAGAGGAAATGGCCTCAAGTTGTGCCAGGGGAGGTTTAGATTGGATACTAGGAAAAATTTCTTTGCTGAGAGAGTGGTCAAGCATTGAAACAGGCTGCCAGGGAGGTGGTGGAGTCGCCATTACTGGAAGTGTTCAAAAACGTGTAGACATGGCACTTTGGGACACGGTTTAGTGGACATGGTGGTGTTGGTTGATGGTTGGACTTGATGATATTAAAGATCTTTTCCAACCTTAATGATTCTGTGATTCTGTGATCGTAGGCCCAAATGGACAGAAAATCATCCCTGGCTTATCTGAAGTGGGAAAAGCTGCCTAGAACTGTGATTCTCAAAAATCCTTGACTTCACTGGGAACAGAGTTACAGCAATGTAAAGTGCTTTGGAATAATGTGGTTTAGTGGTGGACTTGGCAGTGCTAGGTTAAGGGTTGGACTCTATGGTCTGAAAGGTCTTTTACAACCTGAGTGATTCTATGACTCTACGGGTCTACGTCAGTGTGAAACTTACACAAAATTTCAGCAGTTCTTAATTATAATTCTTGGTTAACCCTTATGTGAGGAAGAAAAAATGTCTTTATAATTCGTCCATGCATAAATCCCAGTCATGTGGCTAATGTGTGTAGGTCAAGATTTATATCCAAAGGTGTTCTTATTTCATCTTTTCAGTCATACTACCCTTGTGTGGAATTTTGTGGCTAGCATAAAGAGGCTTAAATCAGTTAGCAGGAAAGGTCCCCCCAGTGCAGTATTTACTCTTTGATGGTAGGCAGGGGCATATAAGTACTAAAGTGTTGGAACAGGACATTTACAGAATGAGACTTTACTGATAAACTCTCGTATGAGCCAGCAATTTGCAGCTTACTCTTACCAGAGGTAGCATCTTTGCTTTAGCAACATCAGTGTCCCATTCAGCAATGGTCTCCATGGTGCAATTGCACATGTATAAATGGGTTGTGATTCCTACAGTAGTCTTTAAATGCTACATGTATAGGTGGCATTGCAGAACATAGCAAAAGGTGGTGGGTGACGTGCTCCTCTGTTCTTTCTTTTATCAGACGGTTGAAAAACAGCAAAGCATCTACAGATGGCCATCGTTACCTTTTTCGGGGCAGAATAAACACAGAAGTGATGGAAGTAGAGAATGTAGATGATGGAACAGGTGAGTATATTTGTGTTGCTCATTTACAGACCAGTCTTTCAAGGTGCTAGAATCAAATGCAGTCTTATGATTTCTTTGAGAATGGAGAGTGCTCCTTGTACTTATAAAGAAAGAGCAAGATGCCACTTTAAAAGCGCTATCTGCTCATATCAAAACTTTGCTACTGTGACACATCATTGCTTTCATACATTATTAGCTGGCCAGTCATAGCTGAGTGGTTTACGCTAACATGAACAGAGTAATAAAATAAGGTGACATTTATTGCTCAACTGAAATCATATATTTAACTTCACTTTACAGCTTTCTAGCACTCCCAAATAGATTATCCCTAGGTATGTGATATATTTGTAAAAGCAAACAGAAAAGTTGCCTCTGTTGGAATGAAACCTCAAGCACTATAAATGCTGAAATTGTAACGTAAGTGTTTAAGAAAAAAAAGAGGGTTTTTTTAATACCTTTAGGGATATAATCCATGTGATTGCTTTAAATTTTCCTGACATACATTAGAAAAGTGAAAACCCAAAGTATTCGTACAAATGTCGATTTCTGTTTTAGAAACTTGTGAACTTGAGTTTAACCTTTGAGCTAAACAATTATTATTCCCTTACAATTAATAAAGAAAACCTGAAACATTTTGGCCTTTTTTGTGAAAAACTAAAAAAAATATGAGAAACTTGCAGTGGCATTGCAAATATGTAGGTCTGGAGGAAATTTCTGTGAGTTATATATTACTTCTGATTTTAAAATAACATTAGGTTTGCCCTACATCTACTCTGGATTCCAAGTATTTCTTAATGTAATTTCTTTATAAAATTGACCATTAATGACAAAGATTTTACAGCTTAAGTAAGCTTCATAGAAGTTAAATATTTCTTAAAAATTAAGTTTTGGTTGGGTTTTTTTTTCTGATCTTGAGTTCCTTTTTTCAAAATAGTTCTCTCACTTCTTGTTCTACTGGGTAGACTTGGAGAACAGTTGGACTATTGTTCTTATTGCAAATAACTTATTGGAAGGCTGTTGTGTCTCTCCTCCATCTCTTCTTTTTAATTCTTTCAACCTTTTATCACGGGTCGTGTTTTCTAAGTTTTTGTTGCTTTTTACATTCTTTGGAGTTTCGTGATTTTTTTTCAGTTTGTTTGCATCTTTTGTATTATGAGGTGTCCAGAGCTGAAACTTTGCTGGTGCCAAGTAGAACAGAATAATTACCGTAGTGCTGCATGTGGGGTGTCTCTTACTAATCCCAGGATTTTTTGGCTTTTCTGAGAGCATTATTTTTCAGTTTTTTAGTTTGTGTTCCAGAATACCACACCAGATCTTTTTGTGCAGTACTAGTGCCTATCCCATTACATCTTATACTATGCTAATATCTGAGGGTAGTAACTAATAATTACTTTCTTTTCTCTACTGAATATTGTCTTACTGTTTCCACAATTTTTGAAGCATTCAGAATTCACGTGTTATTCCCCAAAGCTCTTGCACTTGGTTCATTCTCTTTGATTATGACACATTCTTTGTAAGAACTCCTTGACATCTGTTTTGGGCTACACTATAGCACACACTGTACCTTTTGGGTACACTATAGTGAATTTCATAAAGCCTTCCTGACTTGAATATAATTTATCCAATATTCTATATCCTACTATTTATGTTTTCTGGCTCATATTCCTGCCCAATTATTACCTTTATTTGTATGAAATCTCATTTGCACTTTGTTTATGCAAAAAGGAGAGTTGAGTGTTTCAGTCTTTTATGTCATGCATTATTTGACTGTTTCATTTATTTTCCTTTGTCTTCCTTATATATGCTTTAGAAATAAAAGAGTTTTCCTGTTTACATTGTGTCACTTTCTAAGACAACATCTCTTTACTTATAACTCTTGGCGTTACTCTGGCCGCAGAGGCTTATAGCCACCATCTTCTTCCTGATGAATATTCCAAGAATTCTGTAACTTTTTTCTTTCACTGGTTCTGATCCCACATGTTGCCACGCTTTTAGTGTTGGCTTGAGCAAATATTTCTTCCCTCCTGTATTTCTTAAATCTGGCCTACCTTTCTTCATTTGTTTGTTCCAGCTATCTAGTTCTTGATCTCTTTCACACTGTCCATTTTCCTTCCTGCCCACTTGTTTTCTTCCTCAATGAATCTTCAAGTATGATTTGGCTAAGCACAATTTGTCTTCCTCTCCACTCCAGACACCACTAGTCTAATTTCCTCCAGCCTCAGGAAATTTTGCTACTGTCCCCATTTCCTATAGCCTTGCACACAGTACTGGCGGCTGTCACGCTTCCTTCCCACTTGCTCTCCTGAGCCATATCAAATCTTGTTACTTTTATATATGCAACATTTCTAAAATCTGTCCTCCTTTCCATACTTCTGAGACATCAGTTAATGGTTTGGTTATTTTGATGTCTAGATTATTCTTACCTGCTTTCTTTTCCATATCCTCACATTTCTCACCTTCTCCATTTCAATTTGTCCAATATCCTAAAATAGTTTTTTTCTTGTAATTACTGCTATTTCACACCTCCTTTCTATGGTTTTCTTTGAAATATGGAAATGTCTGTGTTTCCGTGGCCTATGGTACCTTTCTGCCCTTTTCTTGCCACCTCCTCCCCCTGTTTTTAAAAAAAGCCATGATTTCCTTCCTTGTAGTCAGAAGTGTATTCCCTCTCCTCATACTGATACTTTTTCTTTCACTCATATCATGATGCCCTTCTTTAACCTTCCTCTGTCTTGGTTTCTGTACTGTTCTCATTTGGTGCCCCCAGATGTCTTGTTTCTAATCCCCTGTAGTCACCAGCATTTGAACTGTAACCCAGTGCTATTCTGCTGTGTTCTTTTTCCCTTATCTCAGTCCCAAGTGTAGTAATCGGTTCTTCTGAGCCTTATTCACATTAGCTGTGCATGTGATTTTTTTTGGCATTGTATTATCTTCTTCTTCTTAATCATCTGTTACCTATCACTTTCTGTAATTCTCAATTTAGAGTGCAAGCTCTGAGTGCAGAGTGCTTATATTTTCATATCTATGCATGACTCTTTCTCATATACTCTTCATGGGCCTCTTTATAGACATTAAAGACTTGAGCCTAGATGACACTTGGACAGTTCTTTACTGTAGATTTGGGGATCATTTGGAATAAGGAACCATAGGGCTCCAGGGAACAGGGTAACTGAGAGCGTTTGCTTTCAGTGTTGATAGATGCAGGAATGTAGTCTTCGTTGTTTGTAAGTGGGAGCATAGAAACAGGAAAACAAATTCCCAGTGTGGTTTATTGTCATGCTAATGACATGCCTACAGAAATTAACAACGCTTTTTCTGAAAAGCAATTTTTTTTTGATGAAATTAGGCCTTGGCTGAGCGTGCAGTTGGTGAAGGCTTTCTTTTTTGTTTCACCATCATGAAGCACTCTGCCTTTTTTTTTATTGTGCTGATTAAAGTGGAATGCATGTTGCTTATCAGCACAGACTATTTGTGTTTCTAAAGCAATGTGGCTACACAACTACTTGCAGGTATTAGAAAGGTGTATATATTGTGATGGTATAGTTTCTTCTCTATTCAGTTTTTAAAATTCAGTTTTGAGAGAAAAGTATATTTCTAAAGGCATTCACTAGCCATTAAATGAATGTTATTTAGTTTATGAAGACAAGCACTTGAGATTTAGGAAATACCAGATTTATGGTTGCTTATACTATCTTAGTTCTCTCCCGTGTTGTCTTGAAATGAGGCATGAAATAGAAAAAACACTACATGATAATAGTACTCTGAGACTGCATCGAAAAGTGTACAGAGGAGAAAGGGAATCAATACTATGCAACTACTATTTCCTTGGTATTTCTGAGCATCAGTGCTTTTAAGTACCTTAAGTCTGAGAAACTTCAGTACAGAGATTTCTATTTCTTTAAGAGAAGAAACAAATTCTATTGTATATGGCTGTAACAAATTGCTTGTTATGCATCTCTCAAAGGTTTGAGTCTTGAATTTTCAACAATATATTACAGTTCAAATTACAAGCTTTTATATATTACCAAGTATCATTAGAAGATGATGTCATCTTTCATCACCTTTTCTTGGGAAGTTGGAGGCTTAATGATTTGTTAAGCCTGGTAGTTCAGACTTTGCATGGAACAACTTGAAGTCTCATGCTCTTCTTCCTTCTGTAACCATTATGTCAGGTGTACAAATAATTTATTTAGCCTGACTGGCAGCTGTGGTTGCCTTGATGTGAAGACTGTGCATATACCCTGTGCAGCTGGCCTGTCAGAACATGCATACCTCCTGGCCAACACATCTGCAGCTCTTGACCAGATTTTGTCCAGTAGATGATAGTGTAATGCTGAAATGCTCTTCAAGACACTATGGGCATGGGTGTATTGGGGAGAACAAATTGCTAGTGGGAGCCTTTGGAGGCTTGTAGTCATGGGGAGCAAAAGAGAAAGCAGGGGTGTTGCAGTTAAAGGCAGAGGTTGGAGTCAAGCTGAGCAACAGAGTAGTGAGTTACTATTGCAAAATTTGGTGATAGCTACCCATTTCCCTCCACCTGAACTCATTGCCGTCTGTATACATTAGGCAGTCTTAGCATCCAACTACGTGATTGGGCTTTTCACAGAATTCAGTGAGTTTGTAGCAGCGTGAGATAAAACGCGGTCAAACTGCCAGTGCTCTTGGCCCTGCAGTTGCAGAACTTCAGATGCCAAGGAAGCTGCATGTTTAAAATGTCATCTCTATATTGAGATGTTCAAGTGTCTGGATGAGCCATTTTTTCTGGATTCAACTACTAACTTGACACCAAATTTCTGTCCAGAGTGAAATGGAAGTATCTAAATCCATTTGTGAGTCTAAGCCATAATTTTTTTCTTTTTTGTCACAATTTTAACTGCTACGGTTCACTGCATTAGCTATCATAATATTTCCCTACCAAGCATGGGTGTTATAACAATAGATGTGCGGTAACAAAGACCACAGGAAAAATATCACCCTGTAGTTTTATATTTATTAACCTCTAACTTAATAAATAAACAAAAAGACTCAGCTAGCACCATATTGCAAGATTTATAAGAATATGCTTAAGTAATACAAAGGGACCTTAACCTTCCTCAGTCCAGTAGTGCTCCTGCCTCTGATCTCCAAAATGCTGCAGTCTGTCAGCTGATAGCTTCTGTCTGAGACATCTTTCTTTTCCGTGACTTTTGACTCTGATTTTCTGACAGTATTTTTAAAGGGACAAGGGATATTATGCATAGGTTATGTGAAGAAAAATATGATAAATAGGTAAGTGGTATAAATAAGATGTTGCAAAAATAACTTCTTTTTTTCCCCTATTACAGACTTACTTGCCGTGTCTTATACTTTTGAGTACTAGAAAGTTTTGTTGGTTTAGAAATTAGCCATCAGTCTCATGATTTTCTAGTAGTTCTTGACATTTCCCAGCCCAGTATACAAAGCCCGGCTTCTTTCCATCTAATTAAAATGCAGAGTTATTGAAAGGATGCTAGCATGTCTGCTGAGATTTATGATAAATCTTAGCAAGCATTTCAGCAAGGGTTTCAGTTTTGGAAAATCCCATCTCATTATACAAAACAGGGCTGAATTATGAAAAAGTGTATACAAAGTAAAACGCTCTGTAGTTAGTTCAGTAGTTCAGGGCTGGCTGTAGGACTTTCTTGCCTCTTAATGAAAGTTCATGGTGAGAGAATGTTGACCTTTGATTTTCTTAATATTTTGTACAATAATAGCTAGTTCTAGTTTTAATCTGTATTTTATGCAAAAAATTGTATTTGTTATCATGGGACACTTATGCCTCACAAATTTTCCCCCAGGAAATGCATATAATCCTACTGAAGGATATTCAGGGGTGTTAGTTTTGGAGAGGAAGTCTGTTTAGCTAATTTCTGAATAAGATTTATGGACTAGCATGTTAAAATCAAGTGTTATGTAAGTAAAGAAAGAGTAATAAGTAGTAAATTGCTTTTTATAGCATAGCAGTTTACATATTAAGAGTCAGAAGTTCAAGATATCTAAGATAGCAATTGTTACCGCTCTCCCATAATGTGCACACTGAACATAGTGTTACTAGGAACATATTTCAAAAATTATGCATTTGGTTAAAGCATTTTTTGAAATCATAGTAAATCCCGTATTCAGTTTGTGTTAACAACTAAGCATATATATATTTCTTTGTTCCGGTAACCAGTAAAGATACATAAATTCTATCGGATTTTCTTACTTGTCAAACAGAAGTTGTATTTTCCCCTTGTATATTTAGTCCTTTTTAAAAATTTAATAGTAAACCGTTCAATCAGCACAGCAGCTCTGAGTAATTTAAGGGGCAAAATCACAACGCTGCTTTTTAAGGAATTATTTATTACAGTTTAGCACCATCAAAAGTGCTCCAAGTACCATGATCTGTTCTTTTAATAGGACTCTGCCTGTTTTAGTGTCGAGTTTATACCTTCTTCCATATGCTAGGCAATTCTCTGTTACATTTTTAAAAGGATATTATTTACTAAAAGTTAAAAGTACAGCTTATTAAGTGATACCATATTTCACATAGTTATCTTATTTAAAGGTAAATTGAAATGTGTTTCTAGTCTTCTCTATTTTGTGAGCTTTCTGTATAATGATGAGAGTTCTTAATAATTATAACAACTATTGATTTTTTAAGAGTTGTTGCTCTTTAAGCCATTTTATCTATTCCCAGCTGACTATCACAGCAGTGGCCACACTGTTATTAATGGATGGAAGATCCACAACACAGCAAAGAACAAATGGTTTGTATGCATGGCAAAAACCCCTGAGGAGAAGCAAGAATGGCTGGAAGCTATTTTGAAAGAGCGAGAGAGAAGAAAAGGTAGGTTAATAAACTTCCTTGTGTTGCTTTGCCAGAAAGCCATCCTGTATTTTTATGTTGAGATGTAAAGCAAAACCAGCTGCTAGGAAAACTTGTGGTGTCAGGTTCAGCTGAAGGTTTATGAATACCAGCTTGGAAAAAATAAATGAAACTTGTACTGGGAAGGGCATAATGGCTTGAATCATGTATTCTGGTAGTGAATGCTTTTTTGGAAATGGGAAGATGATTTCATCTATGATTTTACAGCTTATCCTCAACTGGCATAAATTGTCATAATTTCACTGAGGCCTGTGAATATTTATGGTTTGTGGTATATGAGGGTCTATCCGAATTGCCTTGTGGGATTTGTATGGATGTCCTTTTGTGCCTGGACATGTGAGTCACTGACATGAGCAGGTTTTCTATGTTGGATCTTCATGCTGATGATCCAACATGAAATGGTGCAGAATATACCTACAACCTCAACTTCAATGTAGTCTCCCCTGAACAAGAAAGTAAGAAATCACCATTGGCAAACAACTTTTTGAATAACTGAATTAAGATGGAAGAATACTTACATGAAATATAGCCCTGATCTCAAATGTGACCAAAAATATCCTTATGTATTCAAGATGAACCCAGCACAAAGTAGAACCAGGGAAAGATGATACATTATCATCTTCTGGAGCTAATTTCATTTGCAAGCTAAAATATCCTAATAGGTAATGATGTTTGGAGCCTTGGTATTGAAAGAAAATACAACCTTGTAGTTAGATCTGGGATTCTTTTCCTGGTCTGTGTAGATTTCCTGTGGCCTGTTGTAGTAGCTGTTGTTTCATGCCTCCATTGTAAATGGAGACTAACAATACTTGTCTTTTCAATGGTGAATATTGGATGTTTGTAGAACATCTGCTGTAAGACCAGAGTTTCAACTCGGGTGTCTGCGCACTGGCTAATTAATAGTGCCATCAGGAATTAATAGTAGAAAAGCTAAAAAGATGCCATAAAACCTCAACATTTTAAAATAACAAATGAAAAATCAATGTGGTAGAGATGGTGTCAAATGCAACAAAACCCAGGTTTGTCTGCTTCTGTATAGGCCCTTATCTGAAACTGGCTAAAAAAATTTTTAACAAATCCCACTTTGCTGTTGTTAAGTTTCTTGTCTCCCTTAGACTTTTGATACCTGTAGGGAAGAAATAGAAAGAGTAAGTAGGAGCATTTTATGTCGATGTATTCTTACTATTTCAGACTATACTATTGAGCAGCTGGTAGTAGACGTGAGTTTGAGCTAAACCTTGCCAAGCCTGTGGTCTGAGGTAGCCTTCCCAAAGCCAAGCCATGTCCTAGTATTTCAGCATCCTATGATGTGCAGAATTTTTCAGCTCCAGGTGTTTGCAGTAGGTTTCACCACCGAGGAGACAACCACAAAGGAAAGAGGAAGAGGACAGAGCAGGAGAGGGTTTAGTACACACTTAGATTCAGTTTGCAACACAGAATCTTCAAAAGTATTTCTTGAGTATCTCTGTTAGTCTACCAACTTATAAATTTATCCATCCCTTCCAGCACAGTGATTTTTTTCAAAATATCTGTATAAACACCTCTTACAAAGCAGGATGCATCAACTTAATTGCAGGCAGGTTGCCAAATGACTAGGGAACCAAACAGCTATCTTTTTAGAATTCAAATACTGTCTAAATGTAGCTGTAAACGCTTTCCCGATCACTGTGAACATAAAGATGCTTCAATTGTATGTTTACTTAATAAGACATGGAGCCTGCTCATGTGTGTATATATAGGCAATTACACTGCAGTCTAAGTGACTGCATATGTGAGAACAGTGTTTTATTAACTTTGCAAGTCTGAGACTGACTAAATCAAATGAACACACTCGCCAGATCTCCTGGGCTGGGAGTGAGGCTCATGTCAGTGACTCTGTCTTCATCGTGCTTTGCGTGCCTGTGCATTTCTTGGCAGCGGTGCTGTAGACCCCACATCTCCCACAGAGCAGCAGTGACCTCCAGGCTAGGTAAATACAGCATGTGGAGCGGGAGTGAGGCACGGAAATACAGCTTGAGAGTGCCATGTAGCTGGGGCTCGCTGGGCTGTTCGTGTCTGGAGGCTCAGAGATTCGGTGTGCTTAGGGAAACTCCACCTGTACTGTTACCTGGAATCCATATAGCAGAAGCTGAGCAAAAGGAAGAGGATGCCCCAAGTGAAATATTTTAGCAGAGATTTTGGTGGTTGCAACTGAATTATCAGCTAGGACCACTTTATAAATTGTATTTTCTTGCTAGGAGAAACCAAGCTGAATTGGAAACTTTTTGCTAGGAAGTCTTCCTGTCAGTTTTGGGGCTTTCATATAACCACCTGAGGCATTCACCAAGTTAGAAATTTATTTAAAAGGTGATCATCTTTAAGGCTGATGATGCTGCGCTGATCTGATTCAAACAGTCAATACAAATAAAAATATCAACATCCTATAAGCTCCAAAAGTAGTATTTTCTTTTCCTGGGAATAAATCAGGTTTTATCTGTTTGTGTGGCATCACCACTATCCGGGTCATGGTTAATGAGAGACACTCCTGCATCTGTATCAAATACCATTGTTAGCTTTATCTCATGATGCAAATGTTCTTTTCTAGCTATTTTTTTTTTCAGAATTAAAGTGACGGACACTTACTCAGATTCAGTATGTCCAGTTACAATTTTAACAATGTGAAAAACTGAACAGGAACTGGGTACATGTACATAAGACATTCCAGAAATGTGTGGTTTGTCCAGAACTAATAATTGTTTATGGAGAAAGTACATGGGATATGGAGGTCTGTGGTATTCTTTGGAAGCACAAGCTTTTGTGAGTGGCCAGTAGGATGCATAATTCAAGAAAAACTGGTTTTGATAATCTGTTACTCAGAAAACAGAATTATTTTCTCAAGCAGAGAATCAGGAAAAAATAAACCAGTAAGAAATATTGAAATAAAACCCCTCAGAGCTTTTGGTTGTTGAAAAAATTCTGAAGCAAATAAAATCAAGTTATATTTATGCTTTTGTGGAAAAGGGGTGAATTACTCTTATGTGAAAGCAAAAAAGGTGTAACAGATAACTAGTTACTATTAATGGGAATGTTGAGAAAGTTTCCTTTATGTCAAAACTTTTTTATTATCACATGGTAAGAGCAAAACCAAGGCCCTTTTCTTTTAAACTTGTGAAACGTGACTACTCCCTTGCAAATGTTTGTATATTGAAGCCTGTGAAAATCACTGTGTTAACATTTATTACTAACAGTATCAATGGTGATGGTGGTATAGGTGTTCATTATCAGTAACAATTTAACGTCATTATGAGGAACTTAGAGATATTGTTTGGTTATGCTTTATGAAGATTATATGTTCATGGATGAATCTTGATTCTGAGAAAAATAATGGAAAACAATTCCTTTACTTTTTTACATGCAAAATATTGGTATTGCTTCTCCATTTTGGGGAAGATACTGAAATATAATGGCAATATCACTTCATAATATTTTAATGCATTTTTGGCAGGTTTAAAATTGGGCATGGAACAGGACACTTGGGTGATGATCTCTGAGCAAGGAGAAAGACTGTACAAAATGATGTGCAAACAAGGGAATCTCATCAAAGACAGGAAAAGGAAATTAACCACTTTCCCCAAATGCTTTCTTGGAAGGTATTCTGTGCATTTTTTAGCATGATTTTTACCCAGCTAAAAACACATTTTAAATCTTCTTTGGGATTCTGTGGAAACCACACTTTATTTGTAATGCCTGTTAGGCCTATTTGCCTCCCAGAATTTAGCCAAAATGGAAATTGATCTGCCTGAACTTTATGGATGTGTACTCATATTCCAAAATAGCTTTTTAAAGGGACAAGGCTGCAAAGGTATGTTGATAATAGGAAAATGCATTGAATAAAACAGTTTCTTTAAAGAAATAATTCCTAACTTGCTTAATGCATTTGATCTCTGAAATGCCTAGTTTAACATATCAAATTTGCTTTTTTCCACTTAAAAAATCTGCCTCTAAAACTGATCCTGTCCTTCTCTTGCCTGAATATCAGGTAGAGAGTTACAAAATGCAGTTCACATGTTTAAAAATCTACCCCTATTATCAGGAGGATCTTTATAATGCCATGGTATACCTATGCCTTATGAAAACTGAATGTAAGAGGAGGAGAAAGCAATAGCTACCCTACAAATGTGTATATGACCCAAAAAAAATTGTTAGGGCGGCAGAAGGGTTATCACTTACTTCATTTGACTGTAAGATAGTTAAGTATGGAAAGTATTTTTATACAGTACAGTGGCTGTTTTGCACAAACACATTATGGTGACAATAGTCACCACAGGTTTAAAAGTGGAAACTTGGGAGATTTTCAAGCACTGTCTGAAGTCACGTAGCTGGTGAGAATTGAAACCAGGATTAAGATTAATGATTGAGTTGCGGTTGAATCATGTTCCCTCAGTGAAGTTATTGGAAGCAGTTAAAGAATACACTCATGATGTGGATGCACGTGTGAAACATTTAAGCCTACTGTCAAATGGCTGCTTTTCTGTGCTTTCTTTCAATCAGAGCCTTTTGAAGTAGGCTTTTGCTGGTCCCAGTTTAACTGGGTCACCAATTAAAACCCATGAACATGAGCGTTGCACTACCTTACTTCGCTGCTCTTTTGATTTGTAACACACATACAAATATCTTAGATGCTGTAAGTTTGATATCTCTGAACTGCATCAGGTTTATTGTGAAATAAGCCAGGTATTTCCTGCACATGCACTACATACTTTGTGTATATGCTCAGGATGTCAACGTGTCTGACACGTCTCAGAAGTAACATGCCTACTGTTATATCATACTGTGATTATGTTCTGCCTTCATGGCATATCTGCTCTGGGCAGGTGCAGTAGGTATACCTGGGATTGCCTTACATTTGACAGTCTGGTCAAGTGTGGTTATGCTGCTTTAGGAGGTACCAGAAAACATGGGAGGTCTTCACCATGTGTAAGATCAACTTCATGAGCAGAAAAGAAAAGACATCTCAAGGGAAACCATATGTATTTATGTTGAAATAAAAAAAAAGTTGAAATGAGTGCTTTTTTTTAAAGTGATATGGCATCCTGAAGATCATTAAGCTTAAGAATCACTTACTAGGGTAGTAAGAAACACTAGTAACTGAGAAGGAAATGTAGTAGATTTGGTGGTATGACATTTAAACCTTCTTATTTGTATCTGTTTTTAATTCAGTGAATTTGTGTCCTGGTTGTTGGAAATTGGAGAGATACACAAATCTGAAGAAGGTGTTCATCTTGGCCAAGCTTTATTAGAGAATGGCATTATCCATCATGGTAAATATAATTACTTTTAACTCAGTTGTTTTCAAGGTAATTATTGTAATTAGAGTGGCCTTAATGTTGTTTGACAAAAAGATGGTCAGGTTAACGCCAGATAGCTTTTTGAATCTGCATTATATACTTGGAGGGACCTCATGGGGCCATAGTTCACGCTTAGCAGGTTTACTGGGAGAGGCTGCATTGATTTAATCAGATTACATCTATGCTGTTGGGATCACAACATTGCAAACAGGGACTTAGAGAAACATTGCTATTCTCTTGTAAGCAAAAATAAATTCTGGGGGAACAGAGAACGATAGACTGTTTTTAAGGATTTAAGCCTTTTATTAAGGCCAGGCTTTTTAGGAATACTTGTTCAACTAAGAATTGTAGTGGCTGTTGATATATGTGCCTGCTCCTCATCTGTTAGGTATTACAAGTGGAGCTGGTGGAATCCAACCTAGAAACCAACAGTTTAATCTTTGGAATTTTAAGGCCTTATTTTCACTACATTGTATAGTTACTAAAACTGATATTTTTATGTTGAAACTTGCAGTCAACTATCTGCATTTAGCTCATTCTGGAGAGAAGTATCACTGAAATGGTTCAGTTTTTGAGCCAGTAAGAAGGTTTGATTTCTGAAGGTAATTTGCGTTGGCAACATTTTTCTCTTACCAGAGCAGGTCCTCATCTCTGTCCTTTTTACAAGGTATAGTCCAACAGGACCATATAAGTGAACCAGAGAAACTTGTGTTTTTGAAGATATATTTGGCTTACAATGGTACAGTCACTTAAAAAAATAAACAGTGAAACAGTTGTGAAGCATAGATCCGGGTGTAAATTTATATAGCATCATTGATAATATACATTTTAATACTTCTATACTTCAGCCAGCAGTGAATTTAATACTTACTTTATAAGATCTTTGCACAATGTTTTCAGCGTCCGTGTCTGGAAAGAAAGCAGGAGTAGCAGAGTGCCACTTAACTGTGTGCATTTTAAACATATGCAGAGTAGGAGGAAAAGCATTAAGTTTATTCTTCAGTAGTCATGTAGTCTTTAATTCTTTAATGTCAGTCTACATGATTTTCCTCCACCATCATTCAAGTGTCAGATGCTATTATGTTTACTACACACAGAGAATTGTTTTCAATGGAATGATTCTGTTGCCAAAGATTCTTCTCCTGATCTTGTAATTTATATCCCAAATACACTCATAGACTTTCTCAATACAGAGTTAAATGAATATTGTGTAATTTCATGAGATAAAAGGGTAATTATATTAGAGCATAGAAATGTGAGCCAGACATGCTACTTTGAATAGTGGATCCAGCTGTGGTTCAGTGAAAATAGAATTCTTAAAATAAAGTTGAATGAACCATCTGTTTTCACAGAGGGAGCAAGGGAGAAAGAAAGTTTGGCTGTTACTCACATTGCAAATGTTATAGAGGGCTTTGTTAGACTTTGCATATTCCCTGTGCTGGCCATTGTTTTCACTGTGCTGGGCTTCACTCTAGCAGTGCCAGACCCATGTTGTGATGGGCATTGTTTTACTTCCTGGTGTGTGAACTCTTGCAAGTAGAAAAGTTATGGTTTTTCCTTGTTTGTTTTTTTTTTCCCGCCAGTTTTGCAAAAAGGAAAAATCTCTATGTTGCTGTTTTAAATCCATCTTGTGGCATCCCCTAATATCTGAAAAGACTTGTATCAGCCAGTGGGCTGAGGCGCTTTGTCCAGTCACTTGCTGTTGCTGATTAGAGACGGAAGTTTCCTTTCAAGGCAGTAAGGAGTTTTGTAGTTACAACAATATAATCTAAATATCATGTAGCTCTGCAGTTTCCTGGAATGGTGTGCTGATCTGAGTTGAAATGACCCTAGCAAAAATGTAAAGACCAATTTAAATCTGGATCAGTTCCCTTTTCTTAGTGTGCGCCATATAAATATCTATCCCAACACAAAGTATAGGTACATTGTTGGGAGTGACATAAAAACCAGCTTGGGTTTCCTGATTGTACTGGTAATGATGTGTTTTATCAGCTTTACATGTTTAAACCTATTGTCTTGCAAATGTACAGTTGATACTAGTTAAAAGGAAAGCTATTCAGTAAGCTAAATGTTTTCATAATTTTTTTGTTAACGTTTCCATTTTAGTACGGTAGCTGATAGACCATCCATCCTTCCTCTTGAGTAGAACAAGCCAAATCACATCTATATCACAGAAAACACCCACCCCACACTGAGTAGCGATTTACATCTTCCTTCAACAGCATTCACTGGATAGATGTGGTATTTTACAGAATACAGTAGAGTTGGAAGCATCCATGTCTGGTTTCCTTGCTTTCCGGAGCTCAGCAGGTGCCAGCTCAGTGGACCTGCTCCCCTAGTTTCTGGTGTACTGTGTGTAAGTAGGAGCTGCAAAGACAGAGCGGTGCTTGTGTTCCTCAGAGGGCAGAGCCTGCTCTGTTGGTCATGGGCATGCAAGAGTGGAAAGGTGCTTTATAGTCCTGGGTCCCTCCCTGCGCATCTCTGTAACTTCGAGGAACGATTTGGTGTTAAGCAATACTGTCCTGGTGGTGGTTTTTCTATTTTCTGTAGTTGCTGGTTTTAAAAACTCTTAATACACTGATCTAGTGTAATAGATTTTTTTCTCCAACAGTAGGAAATTATTTTGAATTACAAAACTAGAAGATATCTTCTTTTTCTGAGTTAAATGGTCACAATTGATTAAAATTCATTTAGATGGTTATACTAGACACTGTATTGTAGCCCCTATCTGATGTATTGAGAAGCAATGATTCGTAAAAGAGCTTAGGAGTTATTTTGAATAATCACCTTACTGTGAACCATCAGTTAAGCCAATTGGAATAGTGTCCTGGGCTTTACTATTAGTAGATGTATCAATACAAGTAGAGAAGTTTACATAAACAGAGTTTATGGTGCCTAACTACATTTTTTAGGAGAGTAAGGGACGATAGTTTAATCACTTGGTATAGGAAAGCATGCACAGAATTACCTAACACTGTCAGGCGTGTTACTCTGATCAATGAAGACATTACAGTAACTTCCTTTATCAGTTGATGACATGCACGTTTAGTTTCAAAAGTAAAGCTTACATCTGCAACCAAAACAATAATTAATACCAGATAGTTATCCTAGGATGGTGCTGGTGCCTAGTGCTGTCCTCAGCTGTCAAATGAATCAGCTGTTTTTCAGAAAGTCTTGCTGTAGTACCATTTCCAGGAGAATTTTTGTATTGTATGATATGACTGTTCTGACAAAACACTTGAAGTTGTGAGGTTTACTGCTGGAATCACATGAAGATCACCTGTTAAGATCCTTTTTTGTGGGTCTTTGGTGAAATGGATTGTCAACACCTTCATAATGATTGCAAGTGTTTTGCACTGAAGACCCTCAGCTGGCTACGTATAGAGGAAGACGTTCCCTCTCCCCTTTCCTCCCCACTGCAAGACTGGTCAAATACGTTGTAGAGGGTTTGTATCTTTATTGACTCATCTGACATTGGCGTCAGAATTAGAACAGAGAATAACGTGGAAAAATAATAGCAATAGCTGTAAAAAAAGCTTTAAGTGGCTACTTGGTTGATAAGCTTCGAAAAAGTGCTGAAGACTAGAGCAGATTTGAGTGCCTCATTTTCCAGGCTGTTCCCTGCCTGTTTGTCTTTTTTATTCTATGCTTTGTGACTTGACATTGTTTGGTGTCTTGTGGACTACTTAAACGTTGTGAGAAATATTGTCACCAGTGACATAAAGGATCTTAGGGCAGATAATCTAATTGGACTTCCTTGTCCTCCCTGTCTGAAATCTACCTATTGCTGTGTAATGGGCTGTTACTAGAAGAAATGATGTTAGCTCTCTTCTCTCTTGCTGGTTTCTTCAGAAAGTCACCTAACAATACATGATTGTTTTTTTTTAAATATAGTTACAGATAAGCACCAATTCAAACCCGAACACATGCTGTACAGATTCCGGTATGATGATGGAACGTATTATCCAAGAAATGAGATGCAGGATGTGATCTCTAAGGTACAGAACAGAATAGTTGCTATTATTAGGAAGAACACATTAGAAATTGAGATTCTGCTTGAAAAATAATGTAAAATATTATGCTAGGATATGTAATATCCCCTCACGCTTGCCCATCTCTATATTTATGTGAATCAAATTTAGTTTTCTGTTTGCAAGGGAAGACTTTGACTTGTTACACATTTTAAATACTAATTAATTTTTTAAATTTTTTTAATTATTTTTGTTATTTAGTGGTTTCATATGCAGGATGCATTGCCTGTGTTTCTGGGTGATTCTAAAGCTGGCGTTTCAGTCTTTTGTATTTTTCAGTCCTTTTTAATGGATATGAAGCTACACGTAGAAAATTCTTTTAAATTTTCTCTTAAATCTGAGTGTCTTATTAGTGCCTTAAAAAGGCAGTAAATCTGCAGTCATATAGATGTTTAAACACAGGTAGGTAGTACTATCCATCTACATTACTGAGCATAAGAAAATCATGGAGCATAGTTGCCTTTAAACTCTTCATGATTTTGAGGTGGTAGAAAATGCCAGAATTTGGGTATTACATTACAGTATCATTCACTTTTCTGCTGGCATTTGTTAATATAATACATGGTTCTTCTTGCATCTTATAAACATAATTGTTTTTGATAGTCTGCTAAAGAATACTAATGTGATTTCTTTTGTTAAATAACATTTTCTGATGCTAGTATCTTAAACTCTTCCAAATGTTTTGTTTCATTGTTTTTAATGTAAAACTTTTCAAATCTTTGAATCTTTTGCATTTTTCTTTTAAAGTTCACTGGTTAGTTATAATTTCAGTTTGTAAAGAAGGCAGCTATGCAAATAATCAAATGCAACCAAATGCAGTGTTTTTTACTTTAGTTACTGACTCTGTGTGTAGAATAGCGAGCAGTGATTGGGAAAACCTTAATGCATGGCACCATTGCTTTATCTTTCAGGTTTTGTGTACTTTTCTTTCAAAGTACTATACCTTCAGAATTTTTACATGCTACCTTAAAACTATTCCTTTTTGTATGTGTCTCAGGGAAGCTTAGATTAGATTAAAAATGTTTAATTTCTCATAACTTATTCATCATTATTGTTATTTGGAAATTTTAAGTTTTGGCACATGAAAAACAGATCGAAATTTCAACAGACTTTTTTTACTGTCTAAATGAAGTGCGTTTAGAACACACAGGCTTCCTTACCGCGTCAGTTCCTCTTATATGCTCTGTGGTGTGCATATGTGCTTAACTAACCTCATCTTTCTCTTTAACAGGGTGTACGACTGTACTGTCGCCTTCACAGTCTGTTTACTCCAGTAATTAGGTGGGTCCAGTTGGGAAATCCGTAGAGGGTCATTTGGAAGAAGTATATAAACTGAAGATGCTGTGTTTGAATGTCAGAACCTAACCTATGCTTTCGAAATTGTTTTTTTGGGAGTAATCAAAGAAGATTGAAGGCCTGTCAAGACAAAAAGCATAACTGAATCATTAAATGACTGCAAACTCTATTCAATATGACCTTTTTTACAGACTTTTTAGAGCCTTCTAGGTCCTGATGGATATGCTTTGATGCTTGCTGTATATATTACACTCCTTTACTAACACTCCATTACCTCATTTGGAGAGTCTCAACTGTAACGAGACAACTGCCTTTATACTCCAGCGACATTATTGCCCAAGTAAGATATGGTCATCCTCCTCCTTTCCAGCTACACTGAAAGGTTTTACTTGCTTTACTCCAGAGGGAACTTCTGAACCATTGCAAAATGCTCAATTCATGCTTGTACTAACCTGTTTGTGCAATACAAGCTTTTTCTGTTAGGCTTCTTTGAGTTTTTGTTTGATTCTTAAATTTTGTTTTGTTTTGAACAGGGATAAAGATTATCATTTGAGAACCTACAAATCTGTAGTCATGGCTAACAAACTCATAGACTGGTTGATCGCACAGGCAAGTACACACCTTTGGATTTATGTACTTTTTGCATTTAAATTCCAGTTTGAAAGGTGGTGATGTATTAAGCCAAATAACATGCAACCACTTTGTGGAAGGGTTATTAGAACAGCATGTGTAAATGTAATCCTCTTAAACCAGTAAAGTAACAGAAATCAGCCGTCAGCAGCCATGCTGTTCATCCCTTTTGTGCTTATCTTCCTTATTTGCAACTGAACTTTAAATGCTTTAATGAGACCTAGCTTTGTGATTCAGCATGTAACGTTGTTCATGGCTTAAAATGAAATGAATAGGCTCTGAAAACTCTAAATTACTAACTAGATGGATAAAAGTCAGTACCAATTTGCTGTCATCAGTTCTTTTTTAGGTGAACTAGGAACAAGAACAGGGTAGTGTGTTCACTCAGTCAACATGTACCAGTTTTATAAAATAAAAGTTAAAAACTGTGATACTTTTAGATTCTATTATGTCCAATTTTTATGGAGAATGCAGTGTTACTAAAATGTTTACGTATTTATTTGTAACTATAAAGAAGTATATCATATAAACATGCATTTACTGTTTAAAATGTATGCTATAAATGCGTCTATAAATGCGGGAGTGGTAAATATAATCTACAACTATTGCTGGCCCTGTGAGGTTATGCCATTGTGCATAGAATCCATTTTTCTGCTTTATTAAAGTATATTAAAAAAATCTGCTATGGTTTAACAGGGCGATTGCCGGACAAGGGAAGAAGCTATGATATTTGGTGTAGCTCTTTGTGATAATGGGTTTATGCACCATGGTAAGTAAATGCATTCTGTACAAGCTATGCTTTCTTTTTGTTTAATGCTATCTACATAGAAGGAAGGAAGTGCAGGGGCTGGTAAAGATATTCCAGAAGGGATAGGAAGTTCTTTCATTGTATTGCTGAAGAGACCTATGCTACAGTCTTCAAGAAAAACAAATAGCTATTGTATACTCTGAAAATTATGTTCAGTCAATTTTATAGCATGTACTGAGGGATTCATCCTCTGAAGGATTTAGGCAGGGCAGTTTTATTAGCCACTTTGAAAGAAATTTCTTAAGCAGATAATACATGCTTGCACAGATGAGACGATAAAAATTGAGGAAATGTGTAGGAAATAGCAGAGGTATTTTTGGAGGAATGAATGAAGTATGGAGGAGAATGACTTTAAAGAAATGAAGTGGTGACAGCAGGAGAAAGTGGACTGCAGAAAAATGAGAAAATCATAAGGACAGCAAAGAATAAAGAGAAGAGAGCAGAGGGATGGGCAGTACCAAAAATGAGGAGAACAAGGTCACATTTAATATGATCTGAGGGAAGATTTCAGTGAAAGGATTGAAGCAGTAGGTCATTTACTGAAATAAAAAGAGGAGGAAATTATTTTCTCATCAGCTTGTTTAGAGAAGGAGGGAGAACTAACTTCCCCCTGGTGCTGTTCATTCTTTTTCCTTTGATTTTTAAACATACAAATGCATCTGTCTGCTGTTCTAGTTGCTTCCACATCCCCACAAAATCCATTTCTAGTACTGAACCTGGCATGCTTCACCACCTAGAGATTGACAGACCTTGGTGGTGAGCATCTCCAGCAGCTGTCCAGAAGAACTTTTCAAAATCATGTTTTAAAATCCATTTTAGGAAAAAAACCAACTTGTGCTTGGCACTCTCACTAAAGCCATTTCAGGCTAGCGTGTCCTCCTCAGCTTAATGAAATCAAATGTAGTTGAAAATGAGCTTAATGACACCCATCTGTAATGGATCCAAATAAAAATCATTGCTTATATTTAAAATTAAGATTTTCCTAGATACTTTGCTAGCATTTAGTCTTTGTACGCATGTTTAGTGTTTTATGGTTCATGAAAGCCACACCGTTCAAAATTTCAAAAGAAAAAAGGATTAATGTTTATGTTTTTGTATCATACAGTGTTAGAGAAAAGCGAGTTTAAAGATGAACCACTGCTGTTTCGTTTTTATGCGGATGAAGAAATGGAAGGGTCAAATATGAAGCACAGACTCATGAAACATGATCTCAAAGTAGTGGAAAATGTCATAGCCAAGTCATTACTGGTGAGTGAAACCCAGTGATTGAATGTTTTGATGAGTAAAAAATCGGTTGTAGCAACAATAAATTAGCACTGTGTATTGTTATATAATGGGGATATACTTTAGCTCTTCTTAATGCCTTTCTGAACAATATTTTGAACAATTTTATTTTTCAGATTAAATCTAATGAAGGCACCTATGGTTTTGGTTTAGAAGATAAAAATAAGGTGCCAATTATTAAAGTGGTGGAGAAAGGATCAAATGCTGAGGTATCAAGTATTATAAATTACCTTCCCTGTTTTGTTCACTTGATCACAGGTGTATGTTTTTTAGGAAAATCTATAGCAGTAGAAGGTCACAATGACAACTTTCCAAGAAAGCTTTTTTTCTTTTTTTTTGGGGGTGGTTTTTTTTTTTTTTTTAATTAAAAATATTCTCTGACCATTTTCAACACTGATTTTCTGCTTGGGTAAATTGCCGTATTGAGTGGTGATATAAAAGTTATCATTTTGGTTTTTTACATTTTACAATATTCCAGTGATGACATTACTCATGAGTGGAATAAACATTTTTTGGTAAAATATGAAATGAGTGTAAAGCTAGTCTGTGAGTTGCACTTGATATATTTCATAATGAAGGATGTATCAAGCTTTGGATAAAGTCTAGAGTTTGAGAATCTGACTGAATAAATATAAATGACAGCCTTTCTGTTCGTTAGTATTGCTTTAGGTGCTCTTTGGGTAAATTCATATTCTACTGAACTTCATGGGAATCTCTATACATGTAAAGATAAAGAACGAGTCTCTTCCATGACAGAAAAAAATTAGACCTAGATTTCAAGCCTTCCTAAATCTCATGGTGGAATAGAAATTTGAGATAAAAATAGATACAGCAAATCAATAATATAACACAGCCACAGAAGCATATCCAGGGTGATTTCTAACTGTCAGGCTCTGCCATCCTCTCAGATGGTGCTAAGGCTTAGCCTGTGCCCTGAGCCACTCTGTGTACTCCTGCCGTCCAACTGCTTATGGTTCCTTTCTTGTTAGACCAGAGTTTAAAACCTGTATGCAGTTTGGCTTGCCATACCTTTGGCTCAAAGGCCATGAAACGTTTAAGGATATTGTTTTGTTTTGGGGTTTAATAAATATTCACTTACTAAAATACGAATCAGGTCTTTCCTTATGAAAGAAGCTGTAATGCCTTTGGAGAATGATGGATGGACAAATTAGGTAATGTAATTAAAAAAATAAACTGGTTCAATGAAAGCTGTTGTGTTAATTATTACACATGTTAACTGATACTGTAATACTGTCATAAAATCTTGATTAAGACTAGTTCTTGTATTTAGGTCTCTCTAGAATGAGTGTTTACTGTACTCTTCATGTCAATTTAACAAGTTCTAGAAGCATTTTGTGGTGTTAAGTCTATTGTGCATGGTATGTGAAGGACACAAAGAACGTAAAGGAAATGTGAATGTCATTATTCCTACTGGGGTTGCATGCCAGCAGAAGAAAACATAATGTTAGTGGTTATAAAAGGCAAACATATACACAACTGTTATTGTCTTCTAGATGGCAGGCTTGGAAGTTGGCAAAAAAATCTTTGCTATTAATGGTGACCTGGTTTTTCTGCGACCCTTCAGTGAAGTGGATTGCTTCCTGAAAGCATGTTTAAACAGCAGAAAGCCCCTGCGGGTTCTTGTGAGCACTAAACCACGGGAGTAAGTTCTCATTCCTTTGGGGGAATTTTTACAAACTACAATTAAAGTGAGTTTTAAAATACCAGTGGAACTTCAGACAGTGCTACTGTAAAGTTATTTTAAATGCTGTATCTAATCTTTGTAAAGCAATTTGATCTGCTTTGATTTTATTACATTTGTCAGTCAGCAAAAGCAAAACAGGAGTGCTTTAGATCATCAGCTCTGCCACTTTAAATACATGCAGGAACCACAAGTGTAAATGAAGTTTCCTTGACTATCTGGACGCTTTTGATCACTTATCTCTCACTGTGTTTATTAAACAAGTTCCTCTGTCTGGAGATTAGCTGCTGGTTTGGCAGAAGTTGGAGTCTGCGATCTAATGGGCCCCTCCAGCATGTGTACTGGTTGTGTAAACAGCAGGAGCAAGTAAACAGCTCCCTGGCTTTATATGAGATGCATTCCTACCTGAATGCAATTTTTGTTACGTAAATGAAATACAAAGTGAGCCCTACTGGCTGGGTTCAGTAAGTATGTAAACGAGCATAGGTCTATTAATAAAGTTAATGCAGTTGTAACTGGTTTGTATATACCAAAGAAAGAGGAGAGTAAGAAGCAGTGGTCAGGAGTGATTTTGACCAAATTTTGCAGGGTAAGGAGGAACCGTCCTCTGTTTCTAGACAGCACGCACAGAGTGCCTTGGAAATGGCCCTGGTTCAGTGGTAAGAGTGGAGACATATTTCTCCGGTTAATAAGCAAAAGTGTCTTGGGAAATACAGTGGCACCCAGAAAGGGGGAAAGAGCAAAGAAAGAAATACGGCATAAAGATGATCATCTGGAATGATACTCAAAAAAACCCCAACCACCAACCAACCAACCTACCAAAAACAATAAAAACATCCCCCAAACCAGTAGATGATAGTGTTGCAGCAAGTGTAAAAGGCGTATCTTGGCCATTCTTTGCTACAGATCTTGGTTCGACTTGGCCAGTGAAAATGTGGGTGAGTTTCAAGGTTGGCAGAGACGATCTAGAGAATGAGGAGTTCTGAGGAGCTGAAGAATTTGTTTCTCAGTGCTGCCTGCTTTTTGTTGGGAGCTGCTGCTAGCACAACTGTGTTTGCAGAAGAGACAGTTATCTCCCAAATTCTTAGCCTAAACTGCCAGTGATGGTCTTTTATAGCTCCTTAGAGTGTTCACAAAGGATTTTCAGAATGAAACCATATAGATTGTATCAACCTTAGTATATGTGTACTAAATGATACTATACTTAGGAGAATATTTCAAATGGAAATTTATTAATCTTAAGAATATTCTAATATTTTTTTTTAAATTATAGACTTCAGCGGGTTTTGGATCTCAGCTCCACTGATAATCGTCTCCAAATGCTAAACATTATGTATACCAGAAAAACATGAAAGTACAAGAAATGATGCACTGATATTATTCAAAACTACCTGTAAATCAAGTTTATTACAGTCCAGATGTGTTTTAAAATTGCTTTTGAGCATCAACTTGAATTTGTCTGCTTTTGCACTGGCAAATAGAGCTTGGGGTAAAGATCCCTTAAAGAATGACAAAGCTGGCTCTGGAGGTAAAGGCTGCAAACTTAAATGAGTGCAATGCTATGCATGACCTAACTAGCTCTGATAAGGGCTAATGCAGCTGTGTTGCTTTTTCTGGAATGTGAGCTGATATCATGTGGATATGCTAGCTTACTCTGGGTGAGCTCAGGGCTTCATTTTAAGGGTAGATGTGACTTTTGATTCTCAGGAGTGTGTTTTTGTTACTTACGTTTGTCAGTAGGTTTATTACTGTTGCACGTAGACCAAGAGGGAGCGTATTTCAATGTGCTTACAAGTTATAGGAACAGTAGCAGGTGATTCTTGCTGTACAAAACCCAGTACTTTGCATAGCTGCTCAAACTGCAGCAAAATACTTTTTCAATAGAACTTGCCAAGTAGACAGTTAGATGTTAAAAAATTGTGATACGGATCTAGTCTCCGCAGTGCTCCTGTCATCTGACAAGGTCTGCCATGGTCTTTGGTTCCCAGACTCTGTCCTCTTCACTGAGAGACTGCTTGCCTTCCCAGGGCTTTCAGTATTGCTGTGCTGTGCCAACTTGCCCAAACCGCAAGAATCCTAAAGCTATGGTGGTGCTCTGGTCGTACTTGGCATATTGAATTTCCCTGCCAAATAGTATTGCCTTCCTCTGATTGGTTTCAGTATCTCGGCTTGCGCTTATGTCTGAAATCAGTGGTGCAAAGTAGCTGGAATATGAATGGTGCTGAAACTGAAACCGTGACTTGAAGGAGAACGTGAAGTCTTAACACCATTGTAACTTACTTATTGCTGTCCACCTTTGCCTCGACCAACAAAATACTACCTTTTGCTGTATTCATATTGAGTCTTTGCTTGTATCAGGACAGTGAAGATTCCTGACTCTGCAGATGGACTTGGATTCCAAATCCGAGGCTTTGGCCCATCCGTTGTCCATGCTGTTGGGAGAGGTAAGCCGTAAGAGCTGTCAATGGTAGTGGTAAATACACATTTAATATCTAAATGGCACGGCTGATATAAATCAAAATTAGGTTCAGTGATTCAGCTTAGATCCCTCCCACCCCCCAAAGTAACAAACAATATTAAATAAAACCAAATAAGGTTATCTTGTGTTCTTACTTTTTTGATGCGTTTTTTGGTATGTATTTAAACTAATGTCGGAAAGTTACGGTAAGGCTGTACATTCTCTACAGACTGAGGAATAGCTGATGGGCATAGAATCGACCTTCTCCAGTGAATGGGTGCTGGGAACCACTCACTTCCTGAGAGTTAATTTGTTAGGTGGCCACGTGGTACTGCAATGTTCTGAAAACAATTTACAGAAAATGCATTTTTCACAAATCTTTACAAGGATGCTGGTGACCTAGTCCGTCTTAGTAATTGTAGATGTTTCCTCTAAATACTGCTCTGTCATGTGACTGTCCAATGTTTGCTATCCCTACCTCATTATGTTCTTGACTGGTGCACTGGTGATGAAAGAAGTTGAAGCATTGTTGCTCTTGCATGTTTTTAATGGTAGAGCCAACTAACACCGTATTTTCAGCTATTGTGGGGCAGTTGTGTCCTTTGCCCCCCTCCTCCCTTTGTAATTGAGGAATTTAAAATGAACTGATTTGCAAAGCAGCCAGACTTGAACTCGATGACTTTTTTCCTAGGCTGTGGTGCCAGAAATTAGGTTTTTGAGAGAAAGTCTAATAAACTACAGACTGTTGAGCTGATGTGATAATTATTTCTGCACCTGGATCTCAATTCAACTGCCTATCCTTATTCATTAACCACATACTTTATTCCAATTAGGCTCAACAGTACGTAAGTGCTTGCTTTTGTGGTTTGATAAACCTGAAAGATTTTAAGCATATGCTTAGATATTTTTCTGAATTGGGACCTTGGGTTTTTTGAAGAGATTTTTTTTGAGACATCTTTAATAAGGCCTATTTAAATAATTATTTTTAGATCACTTTTTTTGAGAAAGATTTTTAATAAGTCCTATTTAAAAGTTTATTTTTAAATCCCCCCCTTTTTTTATTGCAATAGCTGGTGATGGTATAATTTCCAAAGACTTTCTTTGGCATTAGAGTTAAAATGCAGCTATCATCTATTGTTGCTGCAGATTGTATTTGTTTTGAACAAAACCAAGACTTGGTAATACCTAAAATGAGGGAAATCCAGGTATATTCTACCAGTTACCTCCTTGTCAAATATGCTCAGCTGTGAGAAGTCATGACATAGCTTTTCTATTTGTCAGCCCTGCAAATTCAGTTTAGCCTTTTCTTGCATAGCAGCTAGCTTCTGCACCTCAGCCTTGCAGTCTCTAGGCAATAGATTTTGAATTCCCTGGCACCTTTGTGGCAGTACCAAGACGGACATAAGGAGACGAATGTTCAGGTAGCTGGAACTAAGGTCATACTCCAGCAGGCTGTCTTTCAGGAGTATACTTGGGTCGCGCTGAAAAGCCCTGGAGACAGCTACTATTTTTGTAGTACCTATTCAGTGGATAGAAGATTTTTCCCAAGGTGGTTGTTCCTTTGTGAAAATAAATCGCTGAACCATGAATTTTCTGCTGCTCAAAGAATATGGTGTTTCGTGGTTTTTTTTCCCCAAAATAATTCAAATTTTTGAGATCTCCTGCTTG
Source organism: Phaethon aethereus (assembly GCF_964289735.1). Taxonomy (NCBI): domain Eukaryota; kingdom Metazoa; phylum Chordata; class Aves; order Phaethontiformes; family Phaethontidae; genus Phaethon; species Phaethon aethereus. The sequence continues at coordinate 38,901,937 of NC_138582.1, read as the reverse complement.
ATTATCTTTGGGTGTTTTGAATAAAGCTGTAAGGCATTCTGTTGAGTTGGTAAATGAATTGTTAAAAAGATTGAAGTGAGAACTAGATGCTTGGAAATGTCTTTGAATTTGAATATTTCACTTAATGTTTAACAGGAAATTCTAGTATGCTCTGATACTTCTTTGTGAATTTTCAGAAAGCTTCTGTTTTGCATGTAAAATAAAGACACCTGAAGTAGTCAAGAAGCTCATAAGCCTGGGGAATATAAAAGAATCCAGAATAAAAATGGTCTAAGTTATAATTAGTGAGTTTCAAGCCAGAGCCTTTTTAGCCATTAGAAGTCTTTTTCTTTAAGACAAATCTTCCACATTTTCATATTACCAATCAACATTTGTTTTATAAAACAGCCTTTAGAAAATAGTCTGGTCTCTTTTTATGGAGTTATCTGCTGGGGAACTCCATTTTCTTGGACTCCAGCTGACTGCAGAAGCACCCTGCGGTCAGGGGAAGTATGTAAGAATTGGTGAGAACAGATTCTGATTAAAAAAATGAGACTTTTGGACTGTTAGCTTTAAAGGAGATGTTTAGGGAAAGAAGTCTGTCAATTATGAGGGTTTTTTTTTTAATAGGAACAGTGGCAGCTGCGGCGGGTCTCCACCCTGGCCAATGCATAATCAAAGTGAATGGAATTAATGTCAGCAAAGAGACTCATGCAAGTGTTATTGCTCACGTCACGGCGTGCAGGAAGTACAGGCGGCCAATGCAGGTATGTCTCACTTGGTACTCTTGCAGACTTTCTTTGAAATTTATTTTTGAAAGTAAACAGCATGGTGTATATCTCTGTCCACATATCTGTTGTGTTTGAGTGGGATGGGAAGAAAGGAGTGGTGAATAAAAGTGAGGGGAAGCCATCTGAATTATAAAAGCTGAAGGTTGCTTAGTATATTGCTGATATTCAGGGTCTAATTTCTGCATTGAAATAAATCTAAGCTTATAGCTGATTTTTTTTTTTATAAGGTATTTTAAAGAATTATTTCAAGTGCAGTTCTGTGCAGAAACCGTTACGAGGTATATTCTCATCATGATGGAAAGGGATTTATACAGCTCACTGCCTGCTCAGCAGCAGGAGAATGCAGTGTAAAAGGCTGATCTTCTTCCAGAATTTCATAACACTACAGCACATGGAGAGCAGAGTGCACATATTCGATCTGTAAAAGTTCCTCTGTTTCCATTGCATTGCAATCTTGGGAATAGACATACTTTCAAGGGCTCAAAATTTCCCCTTTTTTTAATATATGCAATTTTTGTTATCTTTTCACGTTAGTTTAGGAGAAAATCTAAGGCTTCCAAGACACAAATTTAAGGAATAAAACCAAAACCAGCTGGATTCTGTAATGTAATTTTTCCAAGTCCCTGCAAATTTCTCATAAACTGTGAACCAATATCATTAATTAACTTCACAAACTCTTCCAGTGCATGTTAATTGAGAAGAAAAATTCAATTAAAATCAAGAGTGAAATCCTCCTCCCACACCTACTGCATAGATATGAGATAAGAATTATAAGTAAGAGTTAGTTAGAACTGTGTGATGCAAATACAGTCTTCATGAAAATGTCTGGATGTTTGTGTTTAATCTCAAATACAGAATCGAAGTTGTTACATGGCATATTGGGATCAAGCTCACCTATTCTTTAAATGAAGATGCACTCCAGCAAAGAGAGGGTGCTTCGTGCCCTAGTAGCAAAACTGACTAGAATAACAGATAAATGAAATTCTTTATAGCATGTGTGTTCTTTCTGTGTGTCAGCGTGGAGTTCCTAAAGAGATCAGTGACATCGAGAGAGGATTGGTTAATGCTGGCTGGCATGAATGCCTTCACATGCAAAATTACTCTGTTTTTTTTAATCTACTTCTGTAATATGTTGGAGTACATAACTGTTTTTCCTATACAGAGTATTTATTTCAATCTAAAAAAGTAGCTGATCATAATTCAGCAAATCACAGCAAACTAAAATCCCCCAGACTGACAAGAAAATCTTCATTTAGGATGTAGGGCTATCAAATGCCATGGGAGAGCTGTCTAAACTGAAATAAATGGCAGTATTCCCACTGGTGTCAAGACAGCTAAAATTTCATTTCCTGTTCAGAAATTTGCGTTTTTAATTATTTGGAAGATGACTATGTATTTCTCCTATTATGTAAGTACAGTTCATTAGCCTATCATTTAATTAACAGGAATATTGCAGTCTCTCCTGTGGTTGGCAATGGCAAAATTGCAAGGGGATCTTTTCCTGTCTCCTGTATATTCTACTTGTCAGGGTGAGGAATCTTCCTGCTCGCCTGGAGTGTGGAGTTTCATTTCAAATTCTTGCAGTGTGAAAAACTGTGTAACTTCTGTTGGACAGCATTTATATTCTGTCTTGTCTGGATAAAGAAAATTGAAAGTAGATTGTACTTCTTGGAATTACATACCATTTCTTTGCAGCGATACTAATCATGATGGGGCAGATTTGTGCTTAGTTTGTGCCTCTAATGCTTTTGGAGAACATTTCTCCAAATCATATTGCATTGTATCTTGTGTTAACCTTTGAAAGAGGGGCTTCAAGTTTAAGTAGCTAGTCCTTCCATTAGGTCATATTAAGTTCAAATAACGAAGGAACCCTTTGACATAATGTAAGTCTCCTATTAGAGATTGGCATAGCAGTCTTAGTGCTGCCAAGCAAACCTGTAAGACTACCTAAATAAGCAGCAAGCTTTCAGGTGTACATGCAAAGAAGCGTGGATTTCAGAAGGGTTTCTGTCAATCAGCTTGTGCACAGGTGTCTTCCAATAATCAACAGAGCTCTGAAAGTTAAGCTTCCTTTTTAAAATATTGTAGTGCCATTGAGTGAAAAGTAAGACATGGATGAATCTAGGAAACCTAGAGAGTAATAGTACCTTAGTCATACAAAAATTTAGTTATGATTAATGGGGTAAAGATAACAGCTGAATATTGTATATCAGCAGAGCATAATCGGACGTACTTGGCTTTTTGCATGAAAATTGTAACATTCAGCTTAAACTTTTGCTATTCTTGCTTAACTTTGAATTCTTCCACAAACTTGTTTTTGAAGTATATGAATTCGGATTCGTCATAATCGTGTCATTTATTCTGCTGTAGCTGTTGGAGAGGGAATGATTAACTGGCTTTCAAGCTTCTTTTGAAGTGTAAGGGAAAGAGAAGAGTAGTCTGGAGATGCCATACTAGATAGGCCCTTCCACAAGGGAAGGGCATGTAGCTGAGTGAGGGGGGAGAACAAGATGTAAGGTGTCCACGTGGCTTCTTCATAGGTTGTATGACCAAGCCACCATTTCTGTGCTCATGTGTCACTGATGGACTTTTGTGGCCTGTGGTTCTGTCCTTTTTGGGGTTTGCTAATCTGAATGAAAAATAAGGAACATCTAGTAAAATAACTGTAGTAAAGTCAAATATAAGTAATGAAGGCTGTTGTGTATATTCTTCTTGCCAGTGATGCATGGGTGATAGTGGACATACTCTATATCTTTGGTTGGTATGCCATAATATTTGCCAGCAGCTTTGAGGACACACATCAGATTTCATAGAATCATAGAATCTTTGGGTTGGAAGGGACCTTTAAGGGTCATCCAGTCCTACCCTTGTGCAGAGAGCAGGGATGTCTTCAACTAGAAGAGCCCCGTCCAACCTGACTTTGAATGTTTCCAGGGATGGGGCATCTACCACCTCTTGGGGCAATCTGTGCCAGTGTTTCACCACCATCATTGTGAAAAATTTCTTCCTTCTATCTAGTCTAAATCTCTCCTCTTTTAGTTTAAAACCATTACCCCTTGTCCTATCACAGCAGGCCCTGCTAAAAAGTCTGTCCCCATCTTTCTTATAAGCCTCCTTTCAGTACTGGAAGGCTGCAAGAAGGTTTCCTGGAGCCTTCTCTTCTCCAGGCTGAACAAGCCCAACTCTCTCAGCCTGTTCTCACAGTAGAGGTGATCCAGCCCTCTTACCATGTTTGTGGCCCTCCTCTGGACCCTCTCCAACAGGTCCATGTCTTTCCTGTGCTGAGGGCTTCAGAGCTGGACACAGGACTCCAGGTGGGGTCTCACCAGAATGGAGGAGGGGGGCAGAATCCCCTCCCTCGACCTGCTGGCCACACTGCTTTGGATGCAGCCCAGGAGATGGTTGGCCTTCTGGGCTGTGAGTGCACATTGCCGGCTCATGTCCAGCTTTTCATCCACCAGTCCCTCCAAGTACTTCTCGGCAGGGCTGCTCTCAATCCCTTCATCCCCCAGCCCATATAGATACTTGGGGTTGCCCCGACCCAGGTGCAGGACTCTGGGTGTGAGGGGCAACTCATGAGGTTCACAGGGGCCCATTCCTCGAGCATGTCCAGGTCCCTCTGGATGGCATCCTGTCCCTCAGGCGTGTCAACCACACGACTCAGCTTGTTGTCATCTGCAAACCTGGTGAGGGTGCACTTGATCACACTGTCTGTGTCGTTGATGAAGGTATTAAAGAGTACTGGTCCCAATATGGACCCCTGAGGGACACCAATCCTCACTGAAGGCAAGGCAAAAATCGTTTCTCTTTATTTTTTCGCTATTTTCTGTCTCACGTGTTTTTAAATCTTCAGTTTGATTTGAAATGTCTTAAATTATTTTTGGCAGAGACATGAAACTGATAGATGTCATGCTGTCACAGATGTCATACTGTCTCATGACAGTATACTTTGAAATAAAAAATAAGTTGACAAAATGATTCAGATGGTTTTAGACAAAGCCAAAATTCTCTTTAACTTTCGAAATATTATTTTTAACTTGGAGCTCAGAAGTCAATAAAGCTGAGAATAATCAGGGAATTAAAGCAACCATTTCATTATTGAGAGCAGTGAAATAAGTTGCTATCAATTGCAGTTGCAAAGCTTTTCCTAGCTGTCTTTTTTTGTTGTTTTTTAGCAAGATTCTATACAGTGGGTTTACAACAGCATTGAAAGTGCACAGGAAGATCTTCAGAAAACAAACACCAAGCCCTCTGGAGATGATGGAGGAGATGCCTTTGACTGCAAAGTGGAAGGTATGTAATGGTTGTTTTGATTTTATTGTTGCTTACAGCATTGGTGTAGCAGCAAGGAGAATATAGGCAGTGGTTTTGTTTTCGGAGAGAAAATTACAAGCAGACCATAAGATGCATTTTACATAAGGATTTGATTTTTTTATGTATTCTAAAGATGTAAATTTAACATGCTGTTCTCTGAAAGTTAATATATTTCCCATTTTGAGAAAAACCTGCTGTGAACACTTCAGGGAAAATCTGTTAAATTTTCATTCATAGGATACATAATCCTAGGAATTACCTAATTTATTTTCACCACTAATAATCATTTAAGGCTCAATTAGATGTATTAGTCACTACTGCATAAGAAATAACAAGTCAGTTATCCTTCAGATTATTTTCAGGCAATTAACGTTTAGATAAGCTGCATTCATACATGTCATGGTCATGAAAGAGACAGTTAACATGTGAACTGTATTTATGTTCTCTGGGTAAAGGATGATATTGTGGTTTCATTTCTGAATGTTGATAATTTTCATGGTCATTTTTTTCTACTTTATTCAGAAGTTCTCAGTTTTGCCTTTTTTTGTTACTTATTATTTGTCTCTGTATTGTAACTGAAATTCAGTTAGTCCCCTTCAATAACTGTTTGTAAAAAGAGACTACTGTGACTTGTCTGTTCATACCTCTTCAGCAATCTAGTAAAACTACTGGTGTTCTGATTTTTAAATCATTCAGCTGGTAGCTTTTTTTTTGATGAACATTTTAAAATAAAATAATCAGAGTATACCTGTTTTCTAGAATATTTGCCTGTGTCCTTTTTAGTTTGTTTAATGGCTAACCCTCCTCAACTGATTTGTGTTATTTTCTTTATTCTAGAAGTAATTGACAAATTTAACACTATGGCAATAATTGATGGGAAGAAAGATCATGTGAGTCTGACTGTTGACAATGTTCATCTGGAGTATGGAGTAGTTTATGAGTATGACAGCACGGCTGGAATGAAGTGCCACGTGTTAGAAAAAATGATTGAACCAAAGGGATTTTTCAGCTTGACTGCAAAGGTATGAAGCAATTTTTGTTTGTATTAATTCTTACCATGCTTAATTCCAGTGGAGCAACATCTGTCTTTTACTTATTCTTAGGATTATGTGTATTTCATGTAATATTTTATAATTGGTCATCTTTATCCCTCTGACATTTTGGATGATTGTGTACTCAGGAAGCAAACTAAATTATGATACTGTCATAAATTAAGCCTCTAAACTGAAAAACTGTTGAAGAACTCGAAAGTCTTCCATTCCTCCTGTCCCTCTCCCTTTTTTCTTAATTATCAAATAAAACTTGAAAAAAGGTGAATGACTCACTGAAATGTCAAAACTTGGTGAAGGTATGCTGTGGTTTCCACAAGTTATTTATATATATCTTCATATTATATATATAAGTATAATATATATTATATTATATATATTAATATAAATATATATTTTATATATCTCATCAGAATTGCATGTGCAACTTTTAAAATTTGTTTCAGTAAAAGGAGTAGCACGACATCCATCTCTTCTGTGTCTGAAAGTAAAATAAAGCTGTGCATATACAGGCACACACATTGGCAAAACCACAGAGGAAGAAAAACACCAAGTGCAACTTTATAGTTTACATGGGAGCTTTTATTTTGTGAATATTTCCAAATGGTAAAATCTGTGATTGCTATGAATGGGTTGTGAAATTTTTAATACATATTTGGTATTGTCTGGGTCAAACTGACAAATACTGTAGTAACACAACTCTTCTACAAAGATTGTTCTTACGTTTTCACACACATATGCATGCTAACAAAGTACACTTAATAAAAGTAAGAAAACTCAAACTTTTGGGGAGTGTTTTGAGATCTGCAAATTTCTTCTTCTGTTGATCTTTCCATCAGAGGTGTAAAGTAAAGTACTGACCTTTTACTGAAATGACTGAGGCATGGGCATGTTTTTCCCTGACTTCACTTTGGAGCAGGTCATGTTGATGGATAGGGGAGTAACTTCTTGCACCAGCATCACAAGATTTGCTAGAGCTGGTTAGTCAATGCTTCAAGTCATTGGCCTGAAAGATGTTAATTCTTGCTGTAATTATAATTTCATATAAAATGCTTAAGGCATTATTTCCTAACTGCTTAAGAAATATTTTCCATTGTTGTATACAGACTAGTTAAATACTTCCAGCACACTGAATCTGGACCTTAAATAATGATGTGTCATCACCCTTAGTGTTAGACTGGCTAATTTAATATTTAGAAATTATTAAAAAATAATGAGTTGTAATGTGACTCTGTTAGAATAATATAAAGTTTATAACAAGTGATAGTGGTCTAAATGACTACAAAAGGTCCACCGGTATCAAAATCAGATTCACTTAACTCAAAGGCAATAATAAAAATTGTAGTGGCACTTCATGAAACATAACTTTCTGTAAATGGTTTTAAATACTCTAAACATGTACTTCTCTGTGCATTCAGTGGGGTCTTATGCTTCTCTCCATATGCTTCTTTCTCTCTTTGCTGTGTATTCATTCCTGCTTTGCATTTTTAAACGTCTCCATTCTGCATCATATGTAGTAGGGGAGTGAAGTAATCCTGGACAGCTTTTCTTTCTGTTAGTTATTATGATGAGAAAGTATCCAAAGCTATGCTGCAAAAGTTATTGGTTTGGAATGCACTAATTTTTACGTACAGCTGCAAAAAACACACTTGAATTATTTAAGTTTGTATTATTAATTAAACCTGAGATAAAGGAAGCCTAAAAGTATGACCAAAGAGACTGGGGTGTTTTAAACACTGTAGCAGAAGAGTTAAAGGCTTTCCTTAGTTCACAGATTCATAGGATAGTTTGGGTTGGAAGGGACCTTTAAAGGTCACGTAGTCCAACCCCCCTCCAATGAGCAGGGACATCTTCAACTAGATCAGGTTGCTCAGAGCCATGTCCAACCTGACCTGGAATATTTCCAGGGATGGGGCATCTACCACCTCTTGGGGCAATCTGTGCCAGTGCTTCACCACCCTTGTCGTCAAAAATTTCTTCCTTCTATCTAGTTGAAATCTGCCCTCTTTCAGTTTAAAACCATTACCCCTTGTCCTATCGCATCAGGCCCTGCTAAAAAGTCTGTCCCCATCTTTCTTACAAGGCCTCTTTCAGTACTGGGAGGCTCACTAAGGTCTCCCCCGGAGCCTTCTCTTCTCCAGGCTGAACAAGCCCAACTCTTTCAGCCTGTCCTCATAGGAGAGGGGTTCCATCCCTCTGATCATTTCTGTGTCCCTCCTCTGGGCCCGCTCCAACAGGGCGATGTCTTTCCTGTGCTGAGCGCTCCAGAGCTGGACACAGGACTCCAGGTGGGGTCTCACCAGAATGGAGGAGGGGGGCAGAATCCCCTCCCTCGACCTGCTGGCCACGCTGCTTTGGATGCAGCCCAGGAGATGGTTGGCCTTCTGGGCTGTGAGTGCACGTTGTCAGCTCGTGTCCAGCTTTTCATCCACCAGTCCCCCAAGTCCTTCCTGGCAGGGCTGCTCTCAATTCCTTCATCCTCCAGCCTGTGTTGATACCAGGGGTTGCTCCGACCCAGGTGCATCCCTTTTCTTTGCATCCCTTGCCAAGTTCAGCCCCAGCTGCTCCTTGGCCATCTAACCCCATCCCTATACAGCCGGAGCAGCATCCCTGTACTCTTCCCAGGATACCTGTCCCTGCTTCCACCACCTGTGCATTTCATTCTTGCCCTTTAGTTTGACCAGCAAGTCTTGACTCAGCCGTGCTGGTCTCTTCTTGCCTTCCTTTCCTGATTTCTTACTCCTGGGGATCAAGAGCTCTTGTGCTTTATGGAAAGCATCCTTAAAGATCTGACAGTTCTGTTCTGCTCCCTTGTCCCTGAGGGCAGTTTCCCAGGGGGTCCTATTGGCTGACTCTCTGAAGATCTGGAATTTTGCTTTCCTAAAATTCAGTGTCCTGAGTTTACCCTTCGCCTGCCCCATATCACTCAGGTCTGTGAACTCCACCAGTGCATGATCACTGCAGCCCAGACTGCCTCCAATCTTGATGTCACCCATTAGCTCACTCGTGTTGGTGACCAACAGGTCCAGTATTGCATCCCCTCTGGTAGGGCTGTCTGTTACCTGCTTTAAGAATTTATCTTCCATACACTCCAGGAGTCTCCTGGATTGCCTATACGTTGCCCATCCTGATGGGGACCCGAGAAAAAAATTACCTCTGGATCTAGTCATTTATCATCTGTGTCTTCTTAAAAACTTCAGATTTTGCACTCCAAAATTTCTGAACATTGTCTTTTTTTTTTTCTAAACTCCTTGGTCAAACTTACAAATAGTATATTGCATCTGTGATGGTGGAGAGTATAATAATGAACTGTAGCAGAAGTGTATTACAGACATAAGTCCCATGATGGATTAACACTGTATGTGCTGTTTGTCCAGACTACTTTGGGTATCTTTAAAATGTGAGCCTTTTCGTATTTAGGTGCCTTAATCTGAATTTTGTGTGCCTTTCTTAGAAAGCTATTTTGGATGTGTTTTTCAAACACATCTTCAGAGTTGGACCCAACCAGCAATAGGCATCTTCCAAGTTCCGTAACACAGTGAATTTTAATGCCTGACATGTAACTCTAATGCCAAGAAAGGGCTTAAATACTACCTTCATCTTTTCAACATGCCATTTTTTCAGTTTTCTATCACCATCATTTGCTGGTGCTATTTCCATCATAGCAAGACTTCAGTCTTTGCTGGGCAGTATAGCTTACTCTGTACCCTATTTCCTCTTTATATATGCAGAATATACAAGAGGATAGCACTCAGCTTTCTTGTATGCTTTTTCAATGTGTTAGTATCACTCACACTGCCAGACCAAAGGTTTGCTGCAGTAATGAATTAACTCATCAGCTTTGCATAGTGTGTGCTGTTCAAGTAAATACAGCAGATAATGTATTTCAGAGGAGCCATAGTGGTTACATTAGTACGAAATTAGTAATAAATCCATTATCAGACAATGTCACGAGAAGCCAAGTAAAAGTACTCATTATGGGTATAACTTATGCAGGGGATAGTTTTAAAGAAACCTCTTTTGCTTCCCAAGGTTCATTAATTGTTGTTATGCAACATTGCCTGTAACATTAAAAGGCGACATTATCAGGCTTTTCAGCTTTAATTATAAGGGATGATTAGTAAGGGGTTGTCTTAGTCATATTATTTAATAACGTACTGCTCTTGTTTTTATTATCTTAGATTCTTGAAGCACTGGCAAAAAGTGATGAACATTTTGTGCAGAATTGCAACAGCCTCAATTCCTTAAATGAAGTGATCCCCACTGAGCTTCAAAGTAAATTCAGTGTCATTTGCAGTGAGAAAATTGAGCATATCTACCGAAGAATCTCTAGTTATAAAAAGGTATGACTGGCATGTCCTAAGCTTGGTGATATTTGTCTCTTAAGGGAAAAACAGGGGAATGTGGTACAGTTTGAATAAGTCTTCAAAATGTCTATTTGCAATGGCAAAAATATGGCTGAAAGTTTAGGTATTTTGAGGTGCAAATGCCTAAACTGAGTAATTGCATAAAATGTTTTCAAACCATGCTCTTTAATACCCTTTTTTAGACACTGGGTAGATCATATCCTTTCTTCCTTGCTGTAGATACAATCAACTGCATATTTCCCACAAAAGGCCCAACATTCTTGTAAATGCCTTAAACCAATACTCTAGTGAATTTGCAGCTGTTAACCAAAAATGAAGCAATAACAACAGAATTGTTTTTTTTCTTCTAATGCCTCTTAATTTTAAATGCCAAATTGTTACCCTTTTATTCATCTTTTGTGCCCTTCAAATTGGTATGACTTTTTCTAGCATGACTATTAATAGTAATAGCTCTGTAAATTGTTATATTAACTTGGGTTAATAGAACATTATAGCATGGAAAAAAGGAGAAGGTGCTGAGTTTCATACACTTGAGAGCTAAATTAATGAGATGTGAATGAATAAATAACCTGGAATATGACCTCTAGTTGCTGTCAGTGTATTTCTCTATAGTTGTTTAGCTAAGCAGGACATAAATGAATCAACCATTTGTTAATGCAAACTAATTTTTCTCATCCTGGCTTCTGGTTCCTCTCCCATACAACCTAATTCTTGGGAGTTTGGAACTAGTTTGAAGTAGGCCCAAAATGGTTGCAGAGAACTGGCTCTGCCCCGTCTTATCTCAGTTGGGGACCTGAGTTGTGGCATTTACAAACTGGTCTGTTCTGAGAGTTAATAAGAAAAGGAAAAGGAAAAAAAGGAAAAGGGAAGAGAAGAGAGAAGAGAAAAGAGAAAAGAAAAGAGAAAAAAAAAGAAAAGAGAAAAGAGAAAAGAAAAGGAGAAAGAGGTTCAGTGTAGAAGCTTCACACAGTTCTATAAGTTGCATGGAAAAGAACAGATAATGTTTTCTTGTTTTTCAAAGGAAAAAGACAGAAAACTGTACGGAAAACCTGTAGCTTCAGTAGGATGAAGGCCAAAAAGCGGCTTTCCAAGGACTTTTCAGGGTGCTCTCTGACAAGAAATGGAATAAACTGAGGAGTTGAGTCACAGGAAAAGGCATCAAAAGGATTCTGATACTGCATAACCAAACATCCAATCTCTCCATTCTTTCCCTGAATTATAAAACCTCCATGCATTCAAATTGATTAAAAAACAAAATATCTTTTTTAAAAAACAAATTCATTAGTTTTAACTTTAATAACAGTGTATTTAGAGTTCGAGTAACATGTAGGTGGTTTGTACTTTTCCTGTAGCCAAAAAATTTGAGCATGATGTGCAGCCTCTTTACAGGAGGCCAAGACAATAAATGATATTTGATTGTTATGCTGGATGTGAAATAAACAGCCTCAAGGAAGTTTTCATAGTGCTTATACTGTCAAGAAGCAGATATTGCTGATACAAACTGCACTTTCAAGCTCATCTGCTCAAAAATCAGTAGTTTCACAGTTATAGCTTTTAATGACAATTAGTAACGCAATGAATTTCAGGAATAGATATGTCGTTTTCTTGGCAAGGTAAAGGTAACCATAGTTACAGGAGACTTTCGGAGCGCCTGAGCCTGGCTTGGCTCCTGGTTTCACTGTGAAAGTTTGAATTCTATAATTAGAAACCCTGTAGATTTCTGCAGTTCCTACTATTATTATTATCAGAACATTTTGCTCATAATAGACTTTGAGTCCTGTGCCATGAGTCCCAGATGTTTCTCAACATATATATGAAAAGAATTTTGGGCCTGACTTATGACCTGATTAAATCATAGCCAGGCATTTGGTCTCTCTGGAGCAGGATGTGTGGGAGATTGAGATGTGAAATATGTACTGCTTGAAGGAACATTTTCATCGTTGAATGTCCTTAGTGCCCTTCTTAACTGTTTGTACATTCTTCAGCCTTCGAACAATTCCATAATTGGATTTCTTGTAACCTTCCAGATCTTGTTCTGATATAAATATTTAAATGTAATTAATCCATCAGATGTTCATCAGACTGAAGTAATATGACACCAAAATAAACATAAGTTTAAATCCCAGCACAAAAACCTGTTATTACTCAGAAGGGACATACCTTTGTTCAACTGAAGTGTTAGTCAAAAATTGACTGATTGAATTTGTACTGACATTTATTAGGGAAGGAACTTTGCAAGTTAATTTTGAAAATATCCTTATGCATGAGCTATGCTCCATAGCTGAGGTGGGTCTGGAGAGATACTGTAATTAAAATACCAGGGACTTGGAACTGATTATGTCTTTTCCAGAAAATATTCTCCCCTAACAACAAACTGCACTGAAAAGGACACATTTTGACAAAAACCTACTTGTGACTGACAAGTCTCTTTTCCAATGGGAGAGCTTGATCTCGTGATTTTTATGATTCTGAAGTAGGTGTATTTTCTAAGCGTCCAAATTTATTACAGTTCAGTCTTAGCCATGTCATTTTGGTTGACATCGTCTCATCTTAAAAAAACCCAAATAACTCTAAGCCTGTTCAAAAGCCTGCACAAAATTTCAGGTGTTATAGTGAAGGAGATGTAGCTAAGCACTGTATTAGAATTAGACCATAAAACAGAGGGGGGAAAAAATGTTCATCATTGCTGAGCTGATATATGGGGGAGAGAAGAGGGGGTGGACTAGTAAAGTCTGTAAAATACGGTGTTTGCAATTTTTATGTTCTAATGTTTATCAGCTTCACAGAATCACTCAAAATCACAGAATGGTTGAGGTTGGAAGTGACCCCTGGAGGTCTGGTCCACCCCCCTGCTCAAGCAGGGCCACCTAGAGATAGTTGCCCAGGACTGTGACCAGATGGCTTTTGAGTATCTCCAAGGAGGGAGAGCTGACAACCTCTCTGGGCAACCTGTGCCAGTGCTTGGTCACCCTCACAGTGAAAAAGTATTTCCTGATGTTCAGAGAGAACCTCCTGTGTTCTGGTTTGTGCCCATTGCCTCTTGGCCTGTCACTGGGCACCACTGAAAAGAGCCTGGCTGTGTCCTCTTTGCATCCTCCCTTCTGGTATTTGAATACACTCACAAGATCCCCCTGAGCCTTCTCTTCTCAAGGCTGAATAGTCCCAGTTCTCTCAGCCTTTTCTCACAGGAGAGATGCTCCAGTCTCTTAATCATCTTCGTGGCTTTTTGCTGGACTCTCTCCAGTATGCCCATGTCTCTATTTCTGGGGAGCCCAGAATTAGAACCATTACTCCAGGTATGGCCTCACCAGTGCTGAGTGGAGGGGCAGGATCACCTCCCTCCACCTCTGGCAACACCTCTCCTAATGCAGCCCAGGAAACCATTAGGGAGGACTTCATCCTTCCTGAATATGAAATTCATAATTCATAGCTTCCAATTTTGTCTTTATTATAGCTTCAGGCAAAAATTTCAGGTTTTTTTGAAAGACTTTGACCTGAAAATGTCTATGTCAGCAGGTGTTTATAAATGTCATGTGCAGTACAGCACTGGATCATAGAGCATTTCCAGACTTTCTCCCCAGGAAGACACTTAAGGTTTTATTATGTTGCAAGGAAAATAAATTCTATCTCCTTGTTACAAGGCTGTTTACATTTGTAAATATAATTTACTTCAAAAACCAATTCCTCAAAAATATAAAATGAAAAATATGTTTTCTTGTAGAGAAAGATGGAAATTATGAAGTCAAGGCATCTGAAGTCAAAGATGCCTGAAATATTTTAAACTTTTGTTTTCTAGTCAGGTACACAAGTTTTGTCAGCCAAGTGCTGACACATCAAAAGGTGTTAATCAAAGTTCTGTTTTCTTTCTCACATTTAGTTTTCAAGAGTATTAAAAAACAGAGCTTGGCCTACCTTCAAACAAGCTAAGTCAAAGATTTCACCACTTCACAGCAGTGATTTCTGTCCAACCAATTGCCACATCAACGTGATGGAAGTGTCTTACCCTAAAACCTCAACTTCCCTGGGTAGTGCCTTTGGTGTGCAGTTAGACAGCAGAAAACATTCTTCTCATGAAAAGGAAAATAAAAACAGTGATCAAGGTAAGTCAGCTGAGCTTGAAAGAACTAGTTCCAGTGCTTCTGATACAGACTTTTAAAAGGTAACCTGGTTTAGGTTTATGTCCCAAATATTAAAATAAGAATGAGCCTTTATGAAATCCACCTATTTTTGATACTTGGATTTATTTTAAAGCATAGTAAAGGCTAGTCATAATTTCACAATAACTTTTTTCTTAAATAGCTTGACTTTGATAAGCAAAATAAAATGCAAAATTAAATAATTACATGAAGTTTTAAGCAGGAAAATATTTCTATGTCTGTTATGTATTTTACTAACTTTAAAACGTATGTTGAACAAAGATAATGATGTAATCTCTTTGAATTGTTTCCAGGTAAGCTGAATCCGATGATTTATGTCCAACATACCATTACTACTATGGCTGCCCCTTCGGGACAGTCTCTTGGCCAGCAAGAGGGCCATGGTCTGAGGTACCTCTTAAAAGAAGAAGATTTAGAAACACAAGATGTCTATCAGAAATTGCTGTTCAAATTACAAGCTGCACTGAAAGAGGTGGAAACATGTGTCTGTCAAATAGATGAGTAAGTAAATGTTACCATCTGGACTTTCCTTTAATTTTTCTATTGAAGGTACCAATAAATCTGGGTATCCTTTTTGTGTAGCATAGGATCAATGTTGACTTCAGATAGAATTGAAATAAAGCAAAGAATCTAAGTTTAGATAATATTATATTTTGTTATTTTTCCCAGCATCCCTGATTTTTTCCCCACTTTAATTTGTAGCTTTTCTCTAGAATGTGGAAACGCTAGTTATTTTGAGATGAGAGAAATATGAGGCACACGTCATCTAAAATTTCACTAGGAATGGAAACAAAGGGCAGAGATATAAAAATAACTTTTATTGAACTCTTCAGGTATTGCTGAATAGTCCCAAAGATTAATTTGTAGGTAAAGCATTTTTTACCCATAGGTAGATTATTAATTTGTTAGATATTTTTCAAAAACAAATTTGCCTTAATGAAGAACTGTGGATCTAGGGAGAGGTGCTCTTTGGTGATTAGGACACTTGGCTTGAATGTGAGAGACCCAGAGTCTCATCACAGTGTGTCCTAATTCAGGACAAGGATTTAAAACTTGCTTTTCCATTTGTCAGGTAAGTGGGTTCACTGCTAGGCTATTCGCTGTTTTGGGATGAGGAGGAAGAAGGATGATAGGTTTTCCAGTTTTGAAAGATCCCATATGTAATGCAAATGTCAGAAATCATTCATTTTGAAAATACAAATGACGTAATTTTTTTAGTTTAAAAGCCAGTCTTTCATGATCTCCAGTTTGGAAAAGTGGTGTATCATTGCTTCTCATGTTATTTTGAAGACTGTACAATGATTTGTCCTTTCTTAGTTATTTCAGAGGAGGAATTTTTTTGTACTGTATTAATAGTAGTGTAATGTAATAGTTACATTACAATTACTTATTACTGTGTATTGCCTACTGCAATAGGAATGAAAGTAAGAGTGGCCTCAAATATTTTAAAGAAAACGGTGTGTTCTGTGCCTTTACATAGTTCTGCTACTTACGATGCTGAAAATGAAGTCAGTTAATTAAATTTAAGATAATTTTGGTGCTTGGGTGTAGTTAAAAATGACTGTCTGTAGAGCCTGTGTGGTCACTCTTCCTCAAGGAATTCAGGAAATTATATGTGGATGTTCAGTCAATATTTCAGGAAGTTCCAGTAACCAGTCTGCCACACCTTTCCTTTCCACTCCCTTGAGCCCATGATGCAAGAGTGCAGGAACTTCTGAGCTTTTCTTTCATACACATGTATATATAAATACACACAGACACACCTATATTGTGTGTAGTATATATATACACACACACACATATATTAATTTTGAGAGTCGCACAGTTGTGACAGTAAACACAAGCGTTCACTTTTTTTTTTTGATAAATTTCCTGTACACTGACCTTGTAGCAGATCTTGTATAAGGTGCACAGATTTACTCAGCGAATTTTACCTTTTGCTCTTTGTAAGACTGAGACTTTTCATGCTTTATTCCTCATGGACTTTGAGTCGACTGCCAGTGTGTAATACTGTGGAGGAAAGTGGTTTTATACAGGAAACAGGATAGCTAAGGGACCTACTTAAAAGTGCTGAACAGGGAAGGGGGAAGCCAGGACTATCTGAGTGTGAGCAGTTCAGCAGTACCTGGTGTATTATATTAGTTACAGCTACTAATTAACTCTTGAGAGAAGAGTCAGGACTACTAAGAAACAAAAGGTAAGGTAATAAGATAGGATAATCAAACAGCTGTGCTTTAATTAGAAATATTCATACTTCAGCAGCTAGGAGGAAATGCTTGAACATACCAATCCTTGAACTTTATATATAAAGACTGTAGAACTGTTTTCTGTTATGACATAGCAACAATAAAATTAATAGTTTTATTTACTGAATTGCTTATTATTATAAGCAGTCCTAATTATTATAATTTTCTCAGGACAGAAAATATGAACATGGTATCACAATTCTAAATTTATATGATCCTGAATGACAGAAAAATTGGGTTACTAAATGACTCTTTGGTACCCTTTATAACAGTAGTGTTTCAAAAACTTTTGCTCTTTCATGTTACCAAATGTCTCTGCTCTGTGTTGAGGTCAGCAGTGGTCTCCCTCTCAACTCCCAAAATCTTGGGGCAGTGTTATCTACCCAACCTCTCCTATCTGTTAATGAATGAAAGTGAACTGAAAACCAAGTGTTTCACCTGAAGAGCAGGGCTGTGAGAGCTTATGGATTATGGGAAGGGAATGTCTAAGAGAGGATGTGTACTCCTAGCATTATCTTCATAATAACTTTTGTTATGGATCGTTGATGAGATTAGGTTGCATAACAAATACAGTACTGATGGGGAGAGAAAGAGATATATACACAAAAAAGCCATATATCCCCTTTCCACAGCCTCTCAAAGTTCCACTGATTCCTTGTTCAAATAGTATCCAAGTACTACTTTAGTACCATTTCCAGATACTCACCATTGATGCTAGGTAAAATACACAGATATTAGTCCTTCTTCAAGTTGTTTTCCACACAGTGACTCTGCTTCCACGATCCCAGCTGTTTTTTGGAAAGATGTCTGTTGGGAGTATACAAGAAGCTTGAACATTTTCTGAGCCTCTGTGGAGTGAGGAACAGGCAAAGGAGCTCACAGGTTGCATAGTTTTTTTGTTACTGCCTATGGCTATCCATTTTTAACGCTTTGACTGACAATAGCAGGTTTTGTTTGTTTCTGACATACTTTTAGGATTGTGTTGATTTGGCTTGCATATAGGATTAATTCTACATGTGAGGATTTTTTTTGGTTGAGATTTGAATTTCTCTGTTTCATGGAAATTTTCTTCATTGTTACAGGGACTTCCTAGCTGTTAGTTACTACTCATTCACATATTTCTTCTATGAGAGGTAGACGTCTAAGATAATTTTGTTTGGGGTAGACTCATCTCCAAAGAAAATATAATGTGCATGTGCTGTATTTAAGAAATTAAAGAAAACCACTTTAAAAAAGCCTATGTAAGCATGATTATTGGTGGTTTTTTTCATCCAGATTTGGGTTTTGGACTTCCTGAATTGGGTTTCTAAGAGCACTTCAGTGATCTCAGGAACTACCAGCTCCAGAACTCTGTTATCCATAGTTCCAACTTTTGTTCATGGTAGTTCAGCAAAAAAATTTTCCTTAGAAATAGAGCCTTGCCTGCTGAGGGAAAGTGAAAAGCTCCCTTAGGAGAAGTTCCAGCTACCTTCATCAGTCTTTTACTGAGATCTTGGCAGCAGTGACTAAACAGTCACATAAAAGAAGAGGATATAATAGTCTGTCTGTGTCTTGACAAATAATTACTCAGGGGAAGATATTTTCAGGAGCTGAAATTGCATTTCATTATGTTTGTTTCTTACTCTTGATTGTTTTCTTGCAACAACAAAATCCACAAGAAGTTACCAGAATGGATCTGCCGAAAGCCCATTTTTGTTTTCCTAGAAGTGGATGATAGCAGGAACACAAGAAAAAGCAAAAGTACAGATTAATCCTTGTCCCTATCTCATCTCATCTCATCTTCCAGCAGGCAGTGCTACAAGGTCTTCTTGGAATGGACCTTTTGTTTTAAGAGCTCTGTTAGAATGATCTGCCATGAATTTGTCTGATCCCTTTTTTTGAACCCTTTCGTATTCAGAAAATACATTTTACAAGTACTAAGGACTGATTTTTCTAAGGTCTGCATTTT
Organism: Phaethon aethereus; assembly: GCF_964289735.1. Lineage (NCBI taxonomy): Eukaryota > Metazoa > Chordata > Aves > Phaethontiformes > Phaethontidae > Phaethon > Phaethon aethereus. Next base: position 38,883,086 of record NC_138582.1, on the reverse strand, counting down.
CATAACAAATTTATTTTAGGACATGTTCAAGAACATGTATGCTCCAACAGGTAGATCTAAACTGAACATATGTTGTAAAATATGCGCCCCACCTTTCGTCCCGTCCTCATGGAATGCAGCTAACTGGTGACTTAAGTGATAGGGAAGAACTGAGTTGTGATTTCATGCTGATATGAGGTGATAAGGCATCATGTAGCCCAAAAGATGTCTGTCTAGTGGATGGGTGGGTTTAAAAAGTAAAATTATTACCTTTTGTATAGTTTTTCTATATTTCAGTTACAGTTCAGATCAGTACCTTTTCCTATATGTAGGATAAATATCTGTCTGTTTATCTCTTGTTAGCTCTTAGCCAGAGAAAGTTATGCAGAAATGATGAAAGGATTTGCTAAAAAACTTTCCTTATCATCCTTGTTTCCCTAAAGTGAATGTCAAACCCTATGCTAACAGCTATCGGGTCATGATTTCAATGAGACCAAGCTTGATATACCATTTGAGGTATGTATTAATTGCTGTACAGTCAACAGACAGCATTATAGGGATAATCTACCCTATTGCATTTCCAAGGTATATGGCTTCCTAATTTCTTTCTCAAAACTGTCCATTCCTGAGAGTCAGGAAATTATTTGAGTATACTCACAAACATTATAGTTGAACACGGTGTTGAACACTTTGTCTGTGTTTTGTATGCAAAAAGTAGCTGCTCTGAGTCCAGAAATTTCAACCTGTAAGAACAGCTTAGGATCTGCTTGTTTTCTGAATATCTTTGTCAAAAGAGTAGAGAAATCGATAGCTCAGTACTGATGTAACTGTAGCTGAACAAACTTAACTTTGTTAGGATTAAGAATGAATTACTTCAACTGGCAGAGCCCCACAAAATTAAGGTGGAGCTCTAAACCACTTAAAATCAGAATTCCCCCCTTGTGTAATGCCACACATACTAGCATTGTTATGAGAAATAAAAGTAAAGGAAAGAATTCTGAATGCTACCCTTTAATAACAATTAGGGCAGCATTTTTTTTCACAAAAGATATGCATCTCCCATAGTTTCCCTTCAGAAATGAGAATTATGTGGGGGAAAAAAAAAAAATCTAACATACGTTTGAATCCTGCCATGTATTTGGTAGAAAGTTTGCCAGTTCACCATTCTGACAGCTCCTACAATAAAAGCCTGCTACTGTGTCTAAATACATTACAGGAAAAAAAGCTTAATTCAATGTCTTCTGATTTTGGGTAGTTAGAAGGTAGTTTTTGCAAGAGAAACACTGCCTTTCAAATAAAAATATTAGTTTGAAAACGTCGTTCTAATGGAGTGTTTGAGTAGTATGAATTAAAGGGCAGTTGCCCATTATAGCTGTTCTGATCTTAAAAGTAAATTAGAACATCTCAGTATGAGTTAATCACCCCAAAATATGAATCCTTTGCTTCCAGTATTTGTGTATGTTCTAAAACTAACAATCTGTGCTGTTCTCTCTTCTTGACTGGGTGTCACTTTTGTGCTCGTCACAGGAGCTTGTAGATTAATCATCAGTTTTACTAGTGATGGTGGCTTAGACACTTTGAATGTCAGGAAATACATAGATATGTTAACAAAGATTCTTAAAATGTCTTAGTAAAATAGCTTGTGATGCAGGCTGGCATGTCTGGTACAGTAGTAATTGAGAAAATAAATACTTTTCGCAGAGACAGAGTTTCTTTGGTTTGTTTTCTTCGTTGTGTTTAAAAATAGTTATGTTAATATAAAATTTGACCCCAAGTGTTTAAGAATGTGCTGTATTTCTTCCCCAGCCAGAATCACTGCCTTATGCAAGATTGAGTATTTAGTAATGCTAATGGGTTTCACTGTTACACTTTTTAACAGAATGTGTCTCTGTCACTTTCTTCCTTTGTTTCAAATAGATACGGACTGAATTAAAATGTTCTCTTCACATATTATAGAATAATAGTTGGAGGGTGTTGATGAGAAATGTTATCCTGTTGTTAGCTCACTTTTGAAAAACATCGATTTATCTTCTTTTTTTTTGGTCTCACAGCCTTCTTTCTTCAATAACGTACTCCCCCAAATCAGAACGTAAAACGCCTGAGCCTTTAATACCAGCAGACAGTGACAATGAAAAGGGGGAAAGGAATGGGAAGAAAGTCTGTTTCAGTGTGACAGGTGATGAACAAGAAGATTCTGGTCATGATACTATCAGCAACAGGGATTCTTACAGGTAACTTTACTAATAATATTTTTATTTGTCAACTGAATCAAACCTGTGGGTTTGTAGACTGTCAAGTGGCTATGAAAAATATCAGAGTATAATCATTCTGATATTTTTAACTGAGGATTAACTAGCATCAAGATGTGTTACAAGATGTGTAAAATAAACTCTTCTTGAGTACAGATTAGTTATTAGATCTCTGTATCCCTAACCTTTATAGGATATCATAACCAGAGCTGTAAAGCTTTACTAAGATTACTTGTCTTATAAAAACCAGAAATAATTTCTGTTACTGTGTTCCCCAATAACAAACCAAATATCTGCTATGGAAAGCAAGATGCCAGAGCCACCACTCTTGCTGATCCAAAGAAAAAAAAAATCTGTTTCTCAACATATATTCCTCATCTTCTTCCACTGAAAATATTGTAGCATCATCTCACTTCCAGAATTCATAATGTGTCATGTTTACTGTTAATTAAAATACAGAGAACTTTGAAAAGGAAGGAGTAATTACAGCAAGCATAGGTCTTACAAAGATTTTCTTCTGATGCTTAGAGAGAATTGGTTAACTACACAATATAAAATCTAAATTAAAATTTTAGCTGCAAGTAAAATAAGGGTTCATTATTTGTTCATTATGATGGTTCATTATTATGCTCAGAAAGTAGAATCTCAGTAGGGTCATTGTTTTTCTACAGAACCCTGTGTTGCTGAGATCTCTTTCATAAGCTAATATTTGATTACTGCAGCATGGTAGTTAGGAACTCTTTGTCAGAGTAGAAACAGAAATGTACATATAAATTTGAACAGAAATAAATGTAGAGATAATTTGCACAGATTAAGTCCATCTTGGTCTAACCGTGGTGAACACACAAGCAAAGTGCCCTTCCAGCTGAAGTGCATTTAGGGGTTTCTGCGTGTCCGTGATGTGTCAAACTGACTGTGCAGGAGCTGCTCCAGTGGTCTGCACTTGTTCCAGTTGGGAAGTTCCCCAGCTGGCACAAGATTTGTCTATGGAGAAAGAAGATGTGACTTAGGAAATGAGTGTCTCTTGGTTTAAAATACTTTCTTTATTCTGATTACAGTCATCTATAGTCCATTCTGACTGTTGAGGAATGATACAATCTAGGGTTCCATATACAGAATAATAATAAAATCTGTGAGTTTAGAACAATTGTTGGAGTGAGATTGGAATTTTTTGTTTCTTTGCTTAAATTACATTAGGTAATACTTAAAATCTCCAGATCCCATTATGCCACTGTGTTATTATTAGAACAAGTAGGCTCATTTCAGCTGTTAGAATGCCCTCATTTTGTGTTCTAGGGTCTCATTCTAAACCTTACAATATAACACCATAAAAACGCAGAATGATATAGCTAATACATCTAATCTGTTTCTCATTTTCCTGAGTTTTATTTTCTCATGCTTTGCACAATCCAGTTTTAAATAGCCTTCATCTTCCCTTTGGAGACTTTAATAAGTGAATAGAGTTAGTTAGAAAACATTTCTTAATATCCAGCCAGAAATTCTTAATACTCCTTGGGACTGTTCACCCTCTGTTAGGAACATGTTGTTACTGATGTCTTTTCACCTACTTAATGGATATGACTGTAATTATATCATATTGCTTCGTTTGAAAGTTTTCCCCATTCACTTACCTGGTTGGCTACAGGTCCAAAACATATACTTTAGCCAGGAAATGGAAGTCAGTATGCCAAAACTAGTAAAAGATCACTTCTATTTTTACAATAGTAAAGAAAATGAGTAGGGAGCACATGGGAGTACATGGATAAATGCAGCATTATATATAAAATATACATACATATATCTTGATGAGTGCATACACGCAATTCATAACATCCTTTAGGTACGCTTCTAGATTATCTTATATTCGTTTGGGTTTTTAAGGCTTCCTGTGCCACATAATTACTTAAGCATTTCCTGAGTTGAAACTAAACAGTCATCATGAAATGTCTAAGTAACTCTGTTGAAGACTTTGAATTCAAATTTATCTTCATAAGATCTTTAGTACAAAAGGCTATGTTTTACTCTGTTTATGCTGCAGAAGTAGGAATGTTCTCTGTCTATTTTTTGTACAGAACAATTAATTTTTGAGGGGGGAAGGTGATGTGAGTGAGTGTAATATCTATAGCAGAGAAATGAGCAGCAGAAAAATACACATTTTAATCCCCAAATCTCCTTACTAGACCAATGTGGGTGACATTTTGTATGTATAGAAGTTTTCACTGAAGTCACAGATGTAAATGTCTGTACATCTACCAAAATGAACAGCTGGAAGAGATGGGATCATAAACTGTATTTTGGCTAGCAGGGAAAAATAGTTTTTAATTTGAGTTTTGGTGCTACGCAATTGGATCAAATCTCTTCTAAACCTGTTATGGACTCTAGGTTGCAAATCATAAACCAGAGTGTTTTGTCATTTGTATTAGCTATGGACTAGGAGTACAGAATTTAAATGTAGATTTACTAAAACATTTGAGGCCACAGTTTCAAAAACTGTCACTTGTGTGAGAAAAGTTGATTGTTTTGCATTGAAAGTGTATATTATCATTCTGCAAGTACTTGTGCACATGCAAGGTGAAGGGAGACAATTGAATCATTGTTTTGGGAACCTGGTCCTCTGTGTCCGACCAGGATTGCAAGTGACGTGCTGGCCTAAATATAGGGGTCTTTATTGTTGATAAAGGGTTGTACAGACCATCTCATCATTAAATTTAAAAGTGGATAAGGGAAAGAATTTCCATTACTTTGATACAGAGCCTGTATTGAAGGACATGACTTTATTTCTTTTTTTTTGTTTTGTGTTTTTTTTTTCAAGCGATTGCAACAGCAATAGGAACTCCATTGCCTCATTCACCAGCATTTGTAGCAGTCAGTGCAGTTCTTATTTTCATAGTGATGAAATGGATTCAGGTATGTTCAGAAAAGTCAGCTATGAATCTGTCATCTGTTCCTTTTATTCAGTTTTATTCTTTCCATTTGCCTGGCAGTTTTGTTGTTTTTGTTTTAAAAAGTCCATCCTCCTTGGTAATAGTGGTATATCATCTTGCTTCTGCCTAGCCTAGTGCTGCATTTCTGTGTCCTTCTTTGAAAGACAGCAAACATTCCAACATCTCTGTGAATAGACCGAATTAGTTAGAGTCACTGCTTTTAACCACTTTCATGCCTTGACCTTAACAGTGCGTTATGTTGCACAGAATAAGGAGCATTTTAGGTGAGCGTGGAATGCTCTCCCCGCCTGCGTGAGCACCCAGACGGCAGGATACGGTTGTGTATGTTTGTAGGAAAGAATGTGAGACCACATAGAAGCACATACTTGTTTATGCCATGACAAATTGAATTTAAATAAATGCAGCTGCTAATGGGAATGAGATGGGATTTAACTGCATGGAGTACAAGGTCATATACGCAGCGACTAATAATAAAAAATACTTGCTCTGAGATAGGAGTTTATCATTTGGAAATCATGAAAAGAAAGAACTGGGCATGTTAGTTGAATATGAGCCACCAGTGAGACTTGGCCAGAGAAGGCAAATTTTATTGCTGATTGTACTAGGAGAGGTATTTTCAGTTGGGACAGGGAGTATTAATGACATTATGCAAGGTATCTGAGATGCCTTGTAAATAATGCAGTTCTAGGCAGCTACTTTCCAGAAATTATGCATACATGGTACTTAGAAAGCTGAGAAAATACAGAGGAAAAGGATGAAGGACGTAAAGAACCGTTAATGAAAGAGGAGACCCAGGGTCTATATCTTCAATTTAAGATATAAATGAGCTGATATGCACTTGTGAAGCATCAAGCTGAGGTACCAACTGAGGTGCCTAAAAGAACATGTCTCTGCTAGCCAAGCGCAGATACGGCATTCAAGTTGATAAATATTGCTCCTCAGTGAAACTCCCACTCTCCTGGCAACTTAATTTTCTCCTAGTTCCAAAGCTAACCTGGTTAACTTCAGATCAGGGCTCATTGGCACCGTGCTCCATCTGTTGCAATTAAAATCCTGTGAAGGGTTATAACTACTGGCTGAAAGGACATCTCAAGGAGCTAAAAAAGTGAAGGAGAGAGATGTGCTATTTAAGTGTTTCACTGACATAAGAAAAATGAGTCTAGATTGACCATGAATAAATTTGGATTATAAATTATCAAGTGGCTACTTCTTATCTGTCACTGCAACAGCAAGGGAGAAGAATTGAGTTTCAAGCTCCCATTTTTCACAGCTTTTGAAAGAGTTCAGGTTGCATTACCTGCTGTCTGAGTGAGCGAGTGAATGAGGGCAGTGACCTAGCTAGGAGAGTCGTTCTCCTTTGTACTCTCTTAGGAAATGATGTGGTATGTGCTACTAAGAGTTTCATATCAAATACAGCGTTTGGATGCTGTATTTTTGTTGAATTAGTAAAATCTCAGAACCATTTAATAAGTAGGAATATTAAGACTGTAAATTGTCTGTAGAGTCCCTATAAAAATTTTATGGTAAATGCATTTCAGTGACTTTGTGTCTGCTATATTAGGTTCACGCTACTTAGCCATTTAGTCTAGTGTTTAGGATGTTCTCAAGCATAGAAGAATCGTGTGTTCTGGTCACAGAATGGTTGAGGTTTGAAGGGACCTCTTGAGATCATCCAGTCCAATCCCTTGCTCAGTCAGGGTCATCTAGAGCAGGTTGTCCAGGACCATGTCCAGCTGGGTTTTGAATATGGTCCTTTCTCTAAGAGCTATTTCTGTATTATTGAGTGACTACGAAATGCAAAATATTTAGGGAGAACAGTTACTATAATCCTGAAAGCCTAAGCATCAGTCTGTGTGCAAAGCAGATTATCTAAGCTACAAAGGTTTTGGAAAACATGCTGAAACTTCTAAACAATTTTTAATTTTAAAATATTTTTCAGGTGATGAGCTTCCCATAAGTGTTCGAATCTCCCATGATAAACAGGACAAGCTCCATAGCTGTTTGGAGCATCTTTTTGGTCAAGTATGAGATTATTTATCTTGGCTTTGATACTAATGTCCATGTTTGAGCTAAGATGTCTTTAGCAAATACTTCTTTTTCTTTTTACTTTTGCTTTCCACTGTTTACTGGGATGGTATGTATTTACTCATTCTCCTTCAGTTTTCTGTAAATAGTTCAAAACGGCGAATTAAACAGGTCCTTAGATTTAGTCTAACATTCTCTAGCTTGTTACGTTAATGAGAGCCATTAGGTAAGAAAGAATCCAAAGCTGCTTTTCTGTAATCTGTGTTTCTTAAAGAAAGAATTCCTTATTGTTGTTGTAAAAAACATCTTTCTCACAGAACCTTGTTCCCAACAGGTTGATTCAATTGTCAATCTTCTGAAAGGACCAGCTGTGATGAGGGCCTTTGAGCAGACAAAATACTTTACACCAGGTCGAGGCCTCCAAGGTAACATTTAATTCTATCTGTGAGAATCAAAAGGCAGCTTGAAGGATGCATGGATATGGCTATCTACTCCTTGAGCTGGGTGTTAAGGAATTGATTTTGCTTAATCTTGGCGTGTTCTGCAATAATTGATTGTTGCAATTCTTGCTAAGTAAATCTTATTCTTTGTTGAAAATTGGCTTGTTACAATTTTATTGCACAACGTATATGAAAGAATTTCAGGTTTGTTGGAAAGTTGGCTTTAAATTGTGGACTCTGAACTGACTGTAAAAATGCCAAGACTTTTGAAGCAGGATAGAGGTTTTGTATATTGCAGGTGGTTTTATTACGTTTTTGTGTCAACTACTGAAGACATTCCTGATCTACTTTATTACTAATGCCACATTTTTTTTCGTAGATACATTATTTGTAAAGTTGATTTAGAAATAATTTGCAAATGTAAATTTATAGTCACAGTAATATTTATGCAAATATATGCTTATGTAAGTGTCATTGATAGTTTAAAATAAAGCCTGTATGTAATTTCAGCTACTCTGCTACTTACATGGTTGTTTAAATAGGTATCTGGTAGTAGGCATAAGATTGTGCAAAGGACTTCTTTCAGTGGGACAAGTAAAAAAGGAAAAAAGCTCAGTGAGGGACCGAATGTTGTATTAATATGTATAATAGGTTTGATTATGATTTTATTGATCCTGCATATGTCTTTTGGCAAAGAAAACTGATTTTAGATGGCCAGAGGGTGGATCTTTGGCTTTTATAAATCACCAAAATCCCGCTGAAGTCAACAAACCATAATTACTATACCCCAGTTACCTGGTTTTACAGAGCCTGAAGTACTTCTCTGCTCACTGAATTTGCATGGAATACCACATAAGCTCCTCTTTCTCTTTTTTTTTTTTTTCTTTTGTTTCCTATTTTGGGACCAGGGTGATAGGGATGATCCTAGAGCATTTCTGCTCTCTCGTGTTTCTCAGTGTTTCAGATTGAGTACCTGTCTGGCTCACAGAATAAAATGTTATCCTATCAGTGGTATAATAAATGTTCCGTTAGACACAATTATATTTTATTCTTGATCTGTGCCATCTTCATGAACCGTACAAAGAACACTTCAGTGATTTGAAAGAAAGATAGACTAGGTTAAGCAATAAGTAATTTTGTTTTGAGTTTAATTTTTGAATTAATTTTGCCTCTAAAAGTTCCAGGGTCCTGCTTACTCCATGGAGACAGGCACCTCCTATCTTATGTACCTGGTTCAGAAGGAATCATGTTTGGGAATGCTGCTCTCTCTCTCTCTCCTTTGACTAAGTAGGGAGCTTAGATGACTGTTAGACGTGTCACCCGAGCTTTAACTAGAGTTAAATCAGTTGACATCTCCTGGAGCTGTGAAAACATTTAGGAAGAAGTAACGTCTTACTGTGGCTTTCTCAGGAGGTTTAAGCAGAAAAATATTATTTTTGTCCTTGCTTAGAGTTTCAGCAGGAAATGGAACCAAAGCTTAACTGTCCAAAGAGGCTGCGACTCCACATCAAGCAAGACCCTTGGAACCTCCCCAGCAGCGTCCGAAGTCTTGCCCAGAATATCAGAAAATTTGTTGAAGGTTAGTAAGAACAACATGACCATAAATAAACACTACAAACGACAAAGAGCATGAGGAGGGGAAAAGATACAACTGCTTTGTGTTGCTGCTAGGCAAGGTTTGCTGAACACAGTGTAGTCTATGGGAAATGCCTGAATTTCAGGACTTTTTTGTGTTCTTAGTGACAGAGTTAGTGGAGTATATCTCAGTTTTCTCGTGCTCACCCTATTGGCTTCAGATACTGAAGAGAAAATCGTCTCTTCTGACAAGTGAAAAGAAATGAACCGTATGTTGCATGTCCTATGTTATTTCAGCTGCTGCTGAAGTCCAGTGGGCTTGACTGATTTGTCACAGAACTTTGTGGGACTGATACACCAAAATGGGGCTTTCCTTGAAATTAAACTCCCTTTTCTCTACCATATTATATGGAAAGATGAAGACTCTGCAGGACAACTTTTGTCCTGTATCTTGCTCTTATCTGTCATCAATCTGGAATCATTATCCCTCTAAAATCATGCTCCCTCTTCTTCCATGAAGGCAGACATCTTCTGTTTGTTTTCACTTACTCACTCCATTACAACTGATCCTATCACTCCTTCTCCTCCACCTCCGTCCCACCACTGTCTAAAAGTTACCTAGTGCTCTGCTGCTCTTCACCACCAAGTAACAATGTGAGTTGGGATTTTCTGTCCTCTTCCCTGGCTACATAAGCAAGTAACTGGGATTTCTTTTTCAGAAAATCTTGCCTGTACCTTCTGCTTTATTTCCTGTGCCGTTTCATAGAGAACCAGAAATAATGAGCAAAATGATTTTTATAAAACTACTTGCACTAGGAGTCTATGTGGGAACAAAAACTTTTATCAGGTCTAGCTTTAAATGATTTGTGTGTGTATTTAGCTGCTTTTGTTTTGTTGGCTGACTTCCATGGTGTCTTCTAATGAAACTGCTAAATTTCAGATCACTGGAAAAGAACTTCGTGATAAGTTCTAGTAAGATAAGCCTCCGAGAACAAACTGGCCAAACCAAACAAACTCCTCCTCCTCTGACTTTTGGTATTTCTCATTTCAGATACAGTCAAATTTTCAGACCCTGGGTTAGGAAATTATAAAAACAACTACAAAAATATCTTCTGTTTTTTGAGTCAATCACAGTGGGTTGACTCTCCAATACTAAGAACACTTCTTTTAGTTTAATGGTGGCTGTCACTGAGTGAAAAAAGAATAAATATTTTTGGATCCTTTTTTCTACAGATCTATCTTCAGCCTAAGCCAAATTATATTCACATATTAATCATGGTTTCTTTCACAGTTCAGGAGGAATGGAAATATGTTTTTAACAGTCCTTCATTGGCCACCTTCTGAAGCCAAGCCTAACAGACTATTTTCACACAAATTGCTTGCCCATAAATAGAATTAATAGACTTAACCCATTTCAACATAGGTCATATATCCTCAATATTGAGCTAAGGTTATTCAGATAAATTTGGTTTTAAACTTACCACAAAATTTTGTGGGAGAGTTCAGTGAGGTCCAAATGACTTGCTGCCTCTCTATAATACAAAACTTCCCATTTTACAATACTATTGTAATGTAATGGTGATACTTATCAGAAGGAATCTTGATGTTTACAGAACAATAAAACTGTTGGCATTTTTTAGTGTTTTAGAAATTAAGATTAAAAGAGGTTTTTTCTATTAACACATTATAGTAACTAACTTTATTGCAACTGTCATGCTTGTGAATGGTGCATAGTTCAGAGAGCTAAATAGTAAAAGGCATTGTTCTTGTGCTGTTCAAGGAGAGCACATACTGTGCCTTACCTTCTCTCATCGACATGTTTCAGAAGTTGTCTGCCAATGTTGTATATTCTTGGCTCTCCTTTTCCATCCATGGCATCTGAGTCAGAGATTTCCAAAAACTGGCTTCTGTACTATCTTCTTAATCAAATAACATGGGTTTACTTATCATCTTAGGTTGTATTTTCACCATCAGTCTTTACATCTTTCTATTCTCTTGCAGTTTTCTTTAATTTGATTCCTATTCACGAATACTTGTTCCTGAGAAGTACTCTGGAGAATCATGATCCACGTCTTTGTCATAATTTTGATTTGCCTGCGGGACCAAGGGGTTCGTGTGACATAATGGATACCTGAGAGCCTAGGTTCTTGTGGGTTCCCTGGCACAAACAGCATGAGGGAGAAATAGGAGAATGGAAGTGAATAATTGCTTCTCAAGCCTTACCTGTCCAGACATGCCTTGGAAACTATATGTAATTCAGTGTTGAAAAGATTCAGGGCAGAAATGTGCCCCTCAGGCAGTTTTGGGAGACTGCTGTGATTTAGACAGGCTTAGGCCTGTATAAATTAAACTTGAGACACAACCAGCAGCTGGATCTAACTGAAATCAGATGAGCACAAAGCAGGGTTAAAAATGTTTTAGCAGCTAAGTTTTCCCTTCATATCTTCACTTCTTGTTTTCTCCTTTCCAATCTTGCCTTTATGCATTGTGTTCACGAATGGTCAGGGTATCTAGAAGAATCTCTAATACTGCCCTGAACTATTTCTGGCTAAAAACGTAACACATGGTATGGAGATTTACATCCCCATTTTCTTCTTATTAGCTTGATTCAGAAAAAACAAAAGGTGTCCCCTAATTTGACTGCTTAGTTGGGTTTGTGAGAACAAGTTGAACAAGGTTTTGGGATTTTAGAAGAATCTTCATGTTTGTTTGTAAGTAAAAGGCAGTATTTTAATAATTGAGGAAAGCAGATGTATTTGTCTCTTCTAGCAGGTACTAGAGGAATTAGTCAAAGGAGACCCCAAATACAACTTCGTTCACCCTGGGAAAAAAAATGTAATTAAAAACTCCAATTGTTATAAACATACTTAACCATTATTGATGAATGCTCAAGTAAGGATTAACGCTTTCAGTAAATGCATCTCCTTATTGAAAACTGACTTTCATAAAAATATCACAGGCTATTGTAATTTTTTACTCATTGTTCTATTGCACTGTACAATATACTGTATTAGATTAGACTGATTAGTGTTTTAAAGCAGAAGGAGACATGGGAGCCCCACAAAAATGAGACTTTTCAAGTTCTCGATCTTAGGATTCTTTTTATGTACTTTGTTTAGTAAGTATGAAGAAATGGGAAAACTCAGAATACCTTGAGGATGATTGTTCTGGTCTGTAATTTTTCTTTTTATTAGTATTGGAATTGGGAGAACAATTATAACAAAAATCTAAGGAGGTTTGCACAGATTAAAAAAAATGGAAAAAAACAACCAAACCTTCCTTGACAGTAAATTTAAAACATATGTGGAGATTGCTTTGTCTCATTTCATTTGTCCTACCACATCATTAGAACAAGAAAAATTTTCTGTGGTTACAGTACAAGGCAGCCCTAGAAGGCTAATCAAGTTGATAGAATTGACGTGTTCTCTGAAATAGTACACAGATTCGAGGAGGATTTATCTGGAGCTAAATAACTAAATAAAAGATGAAATTTATTTCTTAGAGTGACTGGGCCTACCAAATTGTTAAACCAATAAAGATAAAGAGAAGTTGTTGACACAGGCAGATCTTTGGAGTGCTTGATTTTAGTGCAGGAGAGAGCAATAGCCAGGGCAGGAATTCAACGTCACTGAATAGAGAAAGAATAATGCAGGTACAGGATTCTGGATGTACGTGAGATATGTAACATGAGAATTGGAAAGCAAAAGAGGAAAAGCTGAGGGACGACTCGATTAGGAACCAGGAAAATGAACAAGACGGATGGAAAGAAAGGGACCCTTCAGAAGGAAAGAAAAAACCAAAACTGGCCAGCATAACAGTAGAAAGGTGTAAAGAGAACAAAGAGGAGGAGAAATTTCTGTAGTTGCTTTTTCTCAAAGGAAAAAAGGTAAGGGTTTTGGTCAAAAGAAGAGATGTTGCACAGCAAGTCGGATTTGTAGTCAGCTAGTCACATAACTGCATGAGGAAGTGCAGTTGTTTTGCACAATAATTTTGAGTGTAAACAGGAAATACTGTGCAATTGAGAAAGTTCACATCTATTTTAATTTAAATTAGGAGTGAGGAGTGAAAGAACCTTTCAATCATTAAAGGTATGAAAAATTTATTTCAATTTAAATCATAAAACATGCAGTGCAAATCTCAGTCTTATTTAAAAAATATTTTCAGATGTGAGAAACAAAATAAAACTAAAATCTAGCCTTTACTGGCAGAGATCAGAAAAGCAGAATAGCATGATTTAAAAAAAAAAAAAGTGCAAAAGAATGTTTAAGAATAAAAGAAGTTACTACTTTCAATATGCCATGTAGTAAGAAGGGGTGAAAACTTCCACAGCATTTAGAGTTTTTTGAAAAGCAAATGGGTGACATTCAAGGTTCACTTCTAACCTCAGGTAAGTCTCTACTTATACAAATAACCTAAAAATACTTTCTTGCCTGTGGGTATATTTTGAAATGGAGAAGACATATAGCAATGATAAAGGAGAGTTGCAGTGTCCTGTAATTTTCCCATGAGCATGAAATCATTACTTACAGATACCTCAAATGTTTTTGAATTCAAAGATCCGACAAATCTCATATAAAACAAGCTGCAAGTAATAGCCTCAAGGTATCTAAATTCTTCAGATAAAAACTATATTTCCCTATATCGTATTTTCAGTTACTATGCTATGTTCAGACTTCAAGATGCCAAGTTATTAATCTCTGTAACTTTTTTTAAAAAAGACAGATGGCTAAGGCAAAGACCTATCACCAGGCAATTTTTGAGAATAACCAGTGTTGTGATGCTTGTATTTGAGATATGGTGGGCATGCGTTTCAGAAGGGTAGGCTCTGCCAGTTCTTTTCACAGTGTGTGTACAGCACAGACGAAGATCAGGCTTGAAAGGTGTCGTGGTTTAGCCCCAGCCAGCAACTACGCACCACGCAGCCGCTCGCTCACTCCCCCACGGTGGCACGGGGGAGAGAATCGGAAGAGTAAAAGTGAGGAAACTCATGGTTTGAGATAAAGACAGTTTAATAAGTAAAGCAAAAGCTGCGCACGCAAGCAAAGCAAAACAAGGAATCCGTTCACCACTCCCCATGGGCAGGCAGGTGTTCAGCCATCTCCAGGGAAGCAGGGCTCCGTCACGCGTAATGGTTTCTTGGGAAGACAGACGCCATAACTCCGAACGTCCCTCCACCCCTTCCTTCTTCTTTGTCCCAGCTTTATATACCGAGCATGACGTTATATGGTATGGAATATCTCTTTGGCCAGCCTGGGTCAGCTGTCCCGGCTGTGTCCCCTCCCAGCTTCCCGTGCACCCCCAGCCTGCTCGCTGCAGGCCAGCATGAGAAGCTGGACTGTCCTTGAGTACTTAGCAACAACTCAAAACATCAGCACCTTATCAACATTTTCTCATCCCAAATCCAAAACATAGCCTCACGCTAGCTTCTGTGAAGAAAATTAACTCTACTGGCTGAAACCAGGACAAAAGGTTTTCTTCTTTTTAAGCATAGTCACCCTTGGGGAAGATTCTAGATCTGTTCAAGTACATGCAGAATCCAGACTGTGCTGTTGATATAGTCAACCCCAATGTCAGTTCTGTCATCTGAGTTATATTCAAATTTCAAACGATTCAATTTCAAACCTGTCAGGTTAGTTTTAGTAGGAGGCAACATATTCCCTAATTATCTTATTGTCCATATACCCCATAGCAGCTCTGCTGGTCCACTGAGCAGGGCTTGGAATAGGACTGCATAGAAAATTGTGTGTATGAAAGAAAGTTTGGAAAGCTGCGAAAGCATGTGAAATAGTGGTGTGCTCCTACGGGCAGTTACTGTAGGACAACTGGTGTGCTGGAAGTTTAACTCTCTCTAAGGCTATGGTAGCTTTTTCATCTGCCTGTTCCTTGCAGTGGTGGTTAACACATTCAAATTTGTGCTCTGGTACATGGTGGAGGGGAAGAATCATTTCCTTCAGTCTGCAAACCTTGAGAAGCACCCTCCCTCCAAAAAAAAAAAGAAACAAAAAAAAAAGCGTAGAGAGATATAAAATCAAAGTTTTGTCAGTGTACATTAAGACTTTTTTTTTAATCTGTACTTTTTTACTTCATAGCTTGTTAAGTGAAAGGAAATGTTTGAAGCAAAATAAAATCCTGATGGCTGAGAATGAAGTGAAAATGCTGATGTGTTCTTCCCGGATGCTTTGGTATACATTAAAATGAGGATAATTTTAAGTATGGAACGAGAGAGGAAAAAGAAAAAAGAAAGAATTGGGGTAGTGTGGGAATTGGTGAAAACTGGTCTCGTTTTTCAAAGTTTTAAGACTGGAATTTTTCATATGTGGTCTTGCACTGGCCAGCTGCTACACATGTACTCTGAGATAGAATTGCCTCTTCATTTGTCTTTCTCAGTGTTGGTGCTTTTGATATTATCAATTTTATCAAGTCATATGTAAAATTAAGTGAATTTGAGACTCATTACTGTTTTGTAGGTATAAATCAGGATTGCTTACACAACAAGTTGGAGTCAAGCTGGTATAAAATGAGAAACAGCAAATGCGTTATAATGTTGGTGAAAACACTTTTAACCATGACCTCAATATATATTCTTTTTTCTTTAAGAGGTGAAGGCACGAATACTCTTGGCACTTCTTGAGTATACAGGTAATTTTGCTTGTTTTGGAAGTGGGGGAAGTGAACGTGGGTGGTTTGAGATTTTTTTTTTGCTTTTGGACAGAATACTGTGTTTAGAGAAAGGGGAAGAATCTCAGATACGATAACCTGATAATCAACAACTTTACCCCTGTGTTTACAGTGAGGATTCCTGAAGAACACCACAATTCCAAAGACATTTTCTAGCAAACATTGCACATTTTTTTTTTAATGCAAAATGCCTTTTCTGGCCATTTACTTTGGATCTTGGCAGATGAAGTAACTATTAAATCACTGAGCTTATGCACAGTACTTCTGCTGTCTTTCTTCTTTTCGGCTTTTTCCTATTTGCTGTGTTTTTTCTTTTCTCTGGATTCCCATCTATTTCCAGACTTACCTTACACTGTAACCCATAACTACCCTTTTATCTTTTTTTAGAGAATACCTTGTTTAAGTCCCTCCTGGAACTTAACTGGTACTGGAAGGGGTCTGATTATTCTGTGGGTTATTCTACCATCACTCCATACAGCATACAGCTTCAAATACACAGAATAGGCATGTGTGTCTGCAAAATGAAGGTCAGGAAGTCAGTGTTTAGAATGTAATACTTATAGCAGAAAATTTCTACAGTTTGTAGGTGCATAAATGTTCAAGTAAGCAGTCACATTTGACTGTGAAAACTCATTATTTTAACCATCTTGCAGCACTATAAGAATGCATTATTAGTTCCTGATTTTGTTATGACACGGAACAGCAGTTTTATAAAGGGGAATATAACTTTTCTTTGTTGTCAGATTTCTTCCAAATATTGTAAAAGCTTTTAGGAATTCCTCAGGTGTTTTAAAATAAGAAGTGACTTGAGAAAATACCCCAGACTTTATTTTTTTAAATCAGTTTTCCCTATGTACATGGTTTCATAAGTCCAGAAATTCTTTAGTTTATTTTGTATAAAAACCTTTTTGTAAAAAGAGCCCAAAGTGCTCTTGTATGTCGTTATCTGATGTTCAAGTAGTATTAAATGAAATTTGGAAACAAGGTGTTGGAGACACAAGAGGGCTGCTTCAGAAGAAGGCAGTACAGAGGAGGGCACTGAAAGTCAGCTGCTGTTAGACAAACAGAGATAAAATTGAGCAAAGCAAGGAGAGAGGATGTGTGTTGGGCTCAAATCCCTGAGTGCTGCTGTGACATTGAAAAGTTTTTGACCATGGAGAAGCCAGTGGAATTTTTGAAGCTGGAGATGGGTGGAGATTTTAAAGATGAAATTTCTATCTGTGCTGGATTCTGTACAGCTTGAGAGATTGGAGAGAGAGAGAGAGAGGATAATTATAATGATCAAAACAAAAAGCAATGAGTCGCAGTGCAGAAGCAGTAGTGATTAGACCATTTGTGGAAAACATTCCTGAGGTCCTGAGAGTCTGGCAAATGGAATCAAAATGATAAGTAAAAGAATCGTTACTATTATCAATAGTCAAGGAAAAGATTGAAGAAGATCCCAGAAGGAAAACAGACAGAATGGAGTTATTTTGAGAAATATTTGGAGTCCAAGAAAAGCACATTTTTAAAATCAGTATTAATTTTGTGAGTACAGAATTACTTCTGCTGACTTATTCAGTCATCTAAAATCTTGCCAGGTCCATAGAGAACGTGGAAAAGGATCAAAGCCTCTTAGAGGCAGAGGAATCTAAAAGTGAGGACAAAGATTTTAGGCTTTGGAAAGACCTTGATATCACCTAATCTTCTTCTCTTGCTCTGACAAAGATTAAGTCTACCTGTACCATTTGTGATTGATGTTTGCCTGACAGCTTATAATGATAAAAATACTTGGAAGACTTTCAGAAAAGAGGAGAAGAAGGAAGCACTGAATATTTATCACCACAATTTTGTGCTTTACTGAGAACATATTTGCCTTTCTAACTCTCTTCACAATCTAATGCCTGTGCCCTCCAGAATGGATTGGTAGGTTAGCTAGTCCCTAATTTGAATCATAGAATAGTTTGGGTTGGAAGGGACCTTTAAAAGTCATCTAGTCCAACCCCCCTGCAATGAGCAGGGACATCTTCAACTAGATCAGGTTGCTCAGAGCCCCGTCCAGCCTGACCTTGAATGTTTCCAGGGATGGGGCATCTACCACCTCTCTGGGCAACCTCTGCCAGTGTTTCACCACCATCATTGTCAAAAATTTCTTCCTTCTATCTAGTCTAAATCTGCCCTTTTAAATCAGCTGCTAATGGTTCCATAGACTTCTACCTAGAGACCTGTCCTGAACTTTCCTGACACCATAAATCTCCTGCTGCTTCCTGGAGATGTGATGCTGCTCTGTGCTTTTTTCATACATTTCATATTCATATATATATATATATATATATACACTGTATTTGGATAGATTGTGTTCTGGTGGCAACATTCCTATATACCCTGTCTGCACTTTGCAGCAGGAAGTCTTTGTCAGCCTTACCCAGCTGATAGCTGTGCAGTTGACCAGATGATGCAGTCATATTGAGAGCTTCTGGCTGTCCTTGCTTTCCTGTGGAAAGTAAATGTTTTTGTGCCCAGCTGGTTCTCACATTGCAGCAAAGAGGTCTGACTCACGTACGTCACCTTGTAACATCAAAATACATAGAATTGATGACATGTGCATTTAAAAATTTAAAAAAGATAAACATAAGCTGTTTATTAAGAACTACTTTAAATTCCAGATTTTAAATACATTTCTATATCATTTTAGAATTATACAATAATCTTTTAATGTGGAAAAAGGCAGTTTTGGTCATGGAGTGCTATTTACTGGGGATAACATTAGGTTGTAAACTTCCAATTTACTTTACATTAAAATGACTTGATTTTTAGACAAAGAAAAAAAATCCAGCCTGGTTCCTTTGCTGTTATTTAATGTCCCCTTCCATTTTTGCTTTTCTTCTTTTGGCTTTCACCTGTCACAGATAGCGAGATACAACTGAGGCGAGACATGGTCTTCTGTCAGAGCCTAGTGGCCACAGTCTGTGCTTTTTCAGAGCAACTAATGGTGGCCTTAAATCAGATGTTTGACAACAACAAAGAATATGAAATGGAGACACTGGAGTCCAGCAGAAGGTGGCTGGAACAGATAGCCAGTGCGGGTCTTCTCCTTCATTTCCAGTCCCTGCTCTCGCCTAACCTGGTAAGACTCCTCATGTGGCATGCTTGGTCACAGCCCGTGTTTGTTCCCTGAACTGGGGGCACAATTAAACAGTCTTAGTTATAAATGTCATTTTCTGTGTCCTTTGTGCTTAGCTTATTACTTAATTAGCTGCTATTTGGAAAATTTGTGATGTAGATAATTACAGATACGGGAAATGCTTGTTTGTGGTATGGGAAATATGTTTTCCACAAAGGCAGTATTATGTTTGTTTTGAGTTAGCAGATAGTGAGTTTACCCTTGACTCCCCACTGCTATCATAGCTGTTCCCTAGGAGTGAATGTACTATTTGGTGGTAACCAGAACTTCAGTTTGCAATAAACAGCAATGCAAGATAAAAAAAATACCTGATGTGGGTAATTTCAGCACTCCATTCCCCAAAAAACAATGTCTGTCATAGTTGAAGGACTAGACATGCTAGTCTGTTTTGCTCCTGTCATAGGGCAAATCCTCGTAGCCTGTCAGGGGAATTGGAAATTCTGCTATTTCTTCACAAGGCTTAGCAAAGCTATGGCTTAAGAAACAATTAAAAAGGGGACATGGTTTTGCAGTCCCCTAATCCCCAGTTATCCAAAGTGCTTCCTCAGCTTTTTAAGCTGCTTCTCACACTAGACTGGTTCCTGCTTACCTGAGGAGCTGTGAAGCCATCTGTACGGTCTGCTCCATGGCAGTCTTCTCAACCTCTGGAGCTGCTCACTGAAAATAACTGGTGTGGTACTTTTTTTTTACTGTATAAAAGTCCATGTAAATAACAGACTGTGTATCAAAGGTCTTCTTCCCTTGCCTTTGTCTATGTCGGCAGCAAATTGCTGACAAGTTGACCTGATAAACTTAGAAGCAGAAGAGATCAATAAAAATAGAGGTATTTCTAAATCGCAATCATAAAGTATTAGTCTTTATGGTATGGTTGGAGAGCATTGACTTGAGCTAGTGTGAGCAGCTACCTCACAGGTAGTTGAGGTACCTGCATGGGCTTGTGTGGGACAGGATACGTCAGGACGAGGTGTGCAGCTTAAAAACAGATCAAGTCGGTCCTGAGAGGAACGGGAGGGCTCTTCATCCGCGTGAGGAGTATGTGAAGAACGCACAGTCAGGGAAGCTCGGGCTTGTGTCTTGAGTCTTGGATGCTTTTTAGCACCGCGCGGCACCAACATGTCCTGGTGCTGCAGTCCTCAGAGTTCAAGAGTAAATTCAATTGGTGCCTGTCTTATGTTTTTTCATGTACTTAGTTGTAATGTTATCACAAAATAACTGTTGCCTTTACAGTGCAGAATTCTTCTGTTTTTTCTTTCAAGATTGTAGAGATTTTCTTTGTAGTGAAAATGCATGTTACTTAGCTATTTTCGCATAATCAGATACCAGCAGTACGCATTGTCGAGTTGAAAATAAAGTTAAATTTAGTCTCTTCTGTCCAACTTGTTAACCAAGGCAAAAGTATTTAAATGCAACTTTTTCAATACCTTCTCGCACTATTTTGCTTACAAATGATCCATGTTATTTTAAACAAGGGTATTTGAAGGAAATTACACTCATTATGGCCAGAGTTCAGTAAAGAATGAGCAGCTGTGCAAAGATTTCCCATGTCACCGAATGGTTTTCAGACTATTCTGCTGATAAAACTGCGCTGTCCATAGAGACTTCATAAATTGAACCAGAAGACAAAATATTTTTAGGAGCTTTGCTGTTTCATAAATACAAGAGGGAAAGCTATTTTGCTATATAGATCAGAGAAAATCATGGGTTGTTTTTTTTTTTTCCCCCTATAATTTTTTTTCCTTTCTATAATTCAGTTACCTATAGTTATTTTCTCATTTTATAGGCAGGTAGTTTATTATTCTTTGCCTTCCTACTGTTTCAGTTCTTAGAGGAGGAAAAATGCATGCCTCAGATTTCCATTTGGCTCTTGCTAACTTAAGGTGCTAGGGGAAGGCTGTATAAAGAATAGAATTACTTTAAGTGATTATTGATTTCTGCTATAATTGCTCTGCATATTTAACTCAAGGTAATCATACTTGTAGATTACTTTTTTCCTTTTTGAGGGTTCAGTAAAGTGTCCTGAGAAGTTAGTAATTTACTTCATCAAGCGTTTTTGGTAAATTAGTCTGGATCTCTTTAGCTATCTCTTTAGATGAGGAGTACACAGAGTGAACCATAGGTGCAAATCAGAATATTGGCATATCTACATATTTGATTTGCATCTAGAGGTTTGTAGGCGAAGGTGCAAATCACACTGAGCTGTACTTGCTCTGACCTACTGGTTCAATTATTGCTGCTTAGTGTGGACACGATGAACTCTCATCTGTTGTTTATAAATGAAAGAAATGCTAAAGTTAAGCATTTTTTAAAGAAAGTTGCTAAAAAGAAGAATCTGTTTTTCACATTTCCGTTCTCTTAATTTACAAGCTATACCTGGTGTCAAGACAAGCTGTTGAACTCTGGTATCTTACATACAGAATAATTACAGTATTGTTTGATTAAGAGCCATGAGAAGTAATGGTAGCTGTAAATTACCTATTAATTTACTATGTGAAATGATATCCTTCATTTTAATAATCTTGGACTGGTAATAAAAGGGAAAAGGCCAATAGCAACAGAGATATTTACATTATCTAGGAGTTAATTAAGTTATACGCTGCATCAGTGAAATGTTGTGCAACATTCTGTAGTTATTTTTATGTCCCGCTCTTGGATTATTTCTGGTAGGGAAAACATCTGGCTGAAATGACCATTTCAGTTTTTCTTTTGCCTTTTTTAGGCTGATGAACAAGCCATGCTAGAAGATACATTGGTTGCGCTGTTTGACTTGGAAAAAGTTACTTTTTATTTCAGACAATCAGAGACAGAACCACTAGTTGCGAGTGAGTAATAATTAATATCTGGGCTTTACTGTTCAGAAACATTTTCTGTATTTGTAACATTTTTCTCTCCTAGAACATTACCTCCCATGGGGAATATTATATAACTTGGGATTATGGAGAATTAGTAGATCCGTAGCTCTCCTAATATTCCTAGATTTCCTGAAGTACATCTAACATCAGTGACAATGCAGAATCATTATCTGGCAATGGCAGTAACCTTGGGGGCAAAACTGTTTGCTTAACTGCATTTTCCATTGGGAGTATGTGACTGCATCAGGGAGGTCCCACGAAGATCTAGTTGTTATTGAAGAGTCGTGTGTAAAATAAGCTTGAAGGTCTAAACAGAGAAATGCAAATGAGATGAGGTGGAGGAGCATAAAAAACATTTCATTTTATTGACTGAAAGACCAAGTAGGTCTTGGAATTTTTCCTTGAAAGGAGACAACAAACAGTATTGGGATAGCTTTAGATTGTGCAAGAAACGTCCTCTGAGACCCGCTGGTGCAGACGATCAGAGTCCTGACCTCCCAATACTTACCCAACTCGCAGGAAGGGACTGTCTTCACAGTCTGTTGTTTGTGCCCTTCACTCATTTGCAGCCACTCCTTTTTTAATATGTTTTCAGAGAGTCGAGGCTTTCCTGCGGTGAACTTTGTGTAGTGAGCAAAAAGGCCTCATTTTTTCCTAAGTCTCGTAATTCCCCTGGGAAGGGAGGAAAGCATGTCTGCTTCACATCAAGCTTTTCTAAAACAATTCCCTTGCTGGATTGGGACCACACATGAGAGAACTTCTGCAATAACCAAAACCAGAAGACACAAAGCTCCTCCACAAAACTACTAGTGAGCCTGTACTCTGAAGAATTCAGTAGCGCAGGGCTGGTAGTCAGGTAGGAACTAGTCTATATAAGACCATTTTTATTTCTGTATAGTTCAAGGACGGACCCTGTTTGGAATGTTTATTTTACAAAGGAGCCCTGCCAAGCCAGGTAACAACATGGAACCAGAGTTACAGGAGGGCCTCCTGATGGGGAATTGACCCTATGCTCATGTCATGAACTGTTCATATTGCTCTATCTTCCAACTGAAGTGTCTGTGCTAAAACAGAGATAAACGGAAGGTCCATGTGTTCTAGGATTGCAATAAACTCTATTTCCTTTTGGTTTAAGTGCTGCCACCACAGTCATCCTGACTGTGCTTACAGAAGACAAGGAACTGGCAGATTTGGGTTTTTTATTTATCATTATGTATAATTAATAAAAGAAAAAAGTCTTTCTTATTACCAAAAGCAGTGAAAAATATTCCTTTGAAATCTTTTCCATTTAGGTACAAAATAATTTATGCACACAGTGTAAAAACTACATAATAATATTATTAATGCAAATCACTAGATTTTACTGTTACTGCTTTCAACTCGGAGACTTATGAATGGAAATGATACTTAAACATGAAATACATAAAAAGCTTGAATTAAACTGACTTCCTCTGAGAGATTTGGCTAAATGGAAAATTTTCATCAGCTTTTGCTAATGGTCATTACATGTTAATCACCTGGCATAATACACACAATGTATTTTGAGGAATCAGTGTAACTGCAAAATGATACTGCTGGTTGCCCTGAACTCTACACCAGTTGATGTATTATGACGTTTATCTTGTCAAAGTGTAATCATATGTGCACTTACAGTTTTTTATATTCTACCATAATACATTTGTTTTCTGAGTTGAATCCTGATTTTTAATAATCCTTTAATGAATATGCTGGTAGCTAGTGTATATTTTTACCTGTGTTCTATCCCACACAAATCTGAGGAGACTCTGACTCTCTATATCACACTGACCTTATACATCATGCACCTGAGAAAGGCATGTGAAATATGTCTAAAGGTACCCTTCCAGTGATTTCAAACTGTGCTGTACGTAATTGTTTCTTCAGTTTTACAGGGAATACAAGTAGGATGTTGCCAACTACATTATTTGCTTAGTATTTTTGCTGTCATTGACAGGCTGGCAAAGACGACGGTCACTGCTTTTCTGTTTACCTACTTCCTGATAATAGATAAGTCAAAAGTGACCACAGCCAACACTGAGTATAATGTAAAATACTGGACAGACTAGTTTTGTGCCTGCAGTGATTTCTATCTAACTGTGTGAATTTTGGGTGCAGCAGTTTCTGGAAAAGGATGTCTCATTGCTTTTCATGAAATAGTAACACTGACTGTATTCTTAGATGTACCAATCACATACCAAGCAGAAGGAAGCCGGCAGACCCTGAAGGTTTACTTCTACCTTGATAGTTACCATTTTGAACAGCTTCCTCAGAGGCTGAAGAATGGAGGGGGATTTAAAATCCACCCAGTACTTTTTTCACAAGGTAACTTGAGTTTTCATTTCCACCCCTCCACCCCAATTCTTTCACATAATATGTAACTCTCTCTAAAACCGTACTTCTTCACTCTGATTTAAATCCTTTGTAACTATAAGGCCACAATGCTTATATTTTAAAATGTTTTTTAATGTGGGAATTTACTGAGAACTTTGAATTAAAATACGAATTTAAGAAATGCTGAGATTTGTGATTAAAAGAATAGAGGCATGGGTATACATTTCTAAGTTTATACCTGTTATATGATTCCAATGCAAAGAATCAATCCTCTTTCATCAATATTGTTCTGTTCTTTGTAGACATTAGTGGACAATAGTCAGATTATGAAACTTGCTTTTGAAAGTGTTTTGCATTCCAAATGCTATTGTAATCTTTTTCCTGTTACTTCAAAATTAAGGACTAAATCGTTATCCCCTGAGAATTCTGTCTCTTCAAAACGTTATGAAGACTTAAATAACGTTTTCAGGCTTTTTTAGTTACGACACTGCAAACATTACCGAAGTGATGAATGGTGGTGCTGATGCTCAGACTGTTCATAAATTGCAGGCAGCCTGCATTAGCTGCAGTGTCATTACAGTCATCAGGAGCATGGAGTTTGATTCACTGAAATGGTGAGTGCAAGGTGCTGATTGCCTTGAGCTGCCTTTGATCTCAGAGGGAGCTGAAAGTACTCTGTACCTTGCGAAAGGCTTCCAGGGTCTATGTGGAATAGGCAGAAGTCAAGTATACAAATGAAGATTTCGAGGAGGTTTTGGTCTCTGATAGATGAGGAGGATGTAAAAGTAAATAGCAAACAGTAAGAGACATCAAGAAATAGCCAAACTTACTGTAAACTTAAACCACACAATTTTTAAAAAATAAGATCCCTGAAGTCTGATTTTTAAACAAACTAATAAAGACAGACTTCAGTGGATTTCTTTTGAACAGATTGATTTCAGTCATAGGGGGAAAATGAGAACACTGAGCAGGAGTCATATTTCAGTAGAGCAGACAAAAAGGCATATGAAAGAGAACAGAAAATACCTTGGTTCAGATGAAATCCTGGAAACACTAATTTTTTTAGATTTGGGAAGGGATTAAGTGTGCTACTGAATTTTTTTTAGCAAGTGTATACATTCAAAAGGATTCTGATTTGCAGGATTGGTGTCTGAGAATGTTGAGATAGTGCTCTCAGCATTCAGATTTCTCTATTTCCTATGTTGGAATTGAGATCTCAGCAGTAAATAAGCTTAATTAAAAGACACTTTATTTAAAAATAAAATTAAATTTATTTAAAATTGCCACTTAGTTTCTTAGTTATGTAGGGTTTTTAAATTTTTTAGTTTTTCATAGAATCCTAGAATAATTCAGACTGGAGGGGACCTCAGGAGGTCTCTAGACCAACCGCCTGCTCATAGCAGCATCAGCTGTGACATCAGTCCAGGTTGCTTGGGTGTTTATCAGGTAGGATCTTGAAAATACCCAAGGACAGAAACTGCACAACCTCTTGGGTAACCTATTCCTCTACTCGAGGTGAAAAAGTGCTTTCCTTCTATTGAGTTGAAGCATCTCTTATTTCAATTTCTGTCCATTGCCTCTTGTCCTGCCAGCATTGCACCGTTGTGAAGACCCTGGCTCTGTCTTCTCATTGATCTCATTGACTAATGGCACCTGGCTAGTAGGTCGCTCCCAAAACCATTGCTTGTACCAGCTGAACAAGCTCAGGTCCCTCAGCCTCTCCTCACAGAGCGTGTGCTCCACCCCATAACCATCTTGGTGGCCCTCTACTCAACTCTTTCCAGTTGATCAACCGCTTTCGTGTATTGTGAGGCCCAAAACTAGACACAGTATTCAAGATGGCTATCTAATGAGTTTTGAGTAAAGTGAGGACAAGCACTTCTTTTTAGTCTACTGGCCATGCTTATATTAATACAGTTTAGGATGCCCTTGGCCTTCTTGGTTGCCAGAAAAAACTGCAGGCTCATGTTCAGCTTGCTGTCTAACACGATGCCAAGGTCCTTCTCAGCAGAGCTGCTTTTTAGGTTCTGCCTTCCCAGATGCAGGACTTGAAATTTGTCTTTGTTCATGTTCACAAGGTTCCTGCTGGCCAATTCCTCCAGCCTGTGTAGGTCCCTCTCTAGGTGGCCCTGCACTTGAGTGTATCCACTGCTTCTCCCACTTTGGTATTAGCTGCAATCTTGACTTACCTTCTCCAGGTCATGATAAAGATATTGAATAGTATAGATCCCTGTGGTATTTTGCTTGTAATGGGCCCCTAGGTAGACCATGTCCCATTAGCCACTACCCTTTCAGCCTACCCATCCTTCCAGGCTTTTTTCCCATTCAGTTGTCTGTGCATTCAGACCATAATATCCTAACTTGGATTCAAGAATACAACAGAAGACATGTTTGTAAGGAAAGCTTCCTTACAAAAGAGCTTTCTAATATATTAGATAGAAAAATGTTAAACCCTTACAAAAAGGGGAGAGCCAAAACACACACTGGGATTCCCTGCCAGCACCCGTGAGCAGGGTCCCCACAGTGCCTACAGAGGCAGAACTGTGTGCTACAGCCAGTCCCGACAGATGACAGTTTCCCGGTTGGGTAATCTAATTGGATAAAACCAACTTTATGCCAGTAAAATAAGCAGTACGGATTAACAACTCTGTTTGCACTAACATGCCATTATAAATGGAGTTCAGCAGAGATATTTGTGTGGGCTGTCTGGTGTGACTTAGCACCAAGGAAGTTAAGGAGCAAGTCTGACTGTTGAAATTTAGTATTTTTTGCACAGAAGTAGAACTACAAACTCTGAAAGCACAGAAGAGGAGTGCAGTTTGCATGTTCTTTCACTATGAATGAATTATGTATTAACTGGTCATATTAAGCAGTACAAGCAGAATTAATATTCTGTGTGCACCTAAAGCTGTAAGACAGCACCATGTTTCCATCAGAACTCTGCTTATTGCTTGCATTTTCTGATATGGTGATGAATTCTTAGAACGTGGATGGATTATTAAAGTGGCAATATTCCTAATTGTAAAATCTTTAATGCTTCTCCCCAGAAGACCTATTTCACCAAGAGCCTGTGTTTTATCTTGTAATAAGGTTAACCTCTTAATGTGAAGATCTTGATTTTTCCAGTCTGAATTTTCTTGAGACCCTTTCAAACACTTGATTTGACTTGGCCAGAGAAAAGGTTAAACTCCCCTGAGTGTCTAAATTAAAGGGGCTGGGGTAATGTTGTTCTTTCTTTTTCTGAAAACTATTGCTAGGAAGAGCATCCCAAAATGGAATGGTAGTGCATTCGTTTTTTCCTCCTTTTAACTTCTGTGCAATGATCATATGAGAAGGACATACGATCCTTCCTCTAATGGAAGTCTTTATTTAGTTCCTGAGTTCTTGTAGCAATATTCATCCTTCCTTTGGTGAAGTGAATACAACAAAGGTGGACATAGTCAATTATTTGACTTTAGAAACTTACCCGATCCCTTAAAAGGAGCTTATAAAGCATTTTCAGAGATCCAGAGAAGTTTGCTTTACTTGATCCAGAAGAAGGCATTCAAATTATCAGTGCAAATAATTAGAGGTTCAAGTGCTCCATGTCTCACAAAATCAGGCTTTGTAAGAACTTGTTAAAGTAGCTGGTGAAAGTAACTGGTACATTAATCTTTTCTTTCCTCTAACCCAGCTCATCCTTCTGTTTTCTTCTAGGTTATATCGTAACTAAAACCCACATTTACGTTCACAGGGCAGGAGTACTTTAATTAGAGCAATGGAACCCAAACTCATGTTTTCCACAGGGCAAGAAATACAATTTTTCTTGTAAATAAAATCTTAAAGAGAGATCCGTATGAATTTGATGACATACGGAAACAGCTCAGCAATCCACAGTGGGGTCACAGCCTCAAGGTTAAAAAGTAATTCACTAATTTGTGAACAAAGCTACAAAGAAGGCTAGTAGTAAATATTTAATACCGATTTTTCTCTTCTCCATTCTCCTTTCTCTTTTCACAGCATTGGAGAGCATGGAAGGATATTATTACAGAGACAGTGTCTCAGTAGAAGAATTTCAAGCTCAGATTAATGCAGCCTCACTAGAAAAAGTCAAGCAGTATAACCAGAAACTGCGGTGGGTAATAAACCAACATTCTGCTTTTTAACTCCGTTTCTATGACACATCTTTAAACTGAAGTGAGTTGTACGGTGGTTGTTTTTTGGTGCGTGATTGAATAAGATCCGAGATTTATGGTTCTGACTTTTTTGATTTCGGCACTGTTAAGTTACTTTTTACAAAATTGTCCTCCCATGAAGGCTATAGCTGTAATTGCCTCCAGGTTGTTGTACTAACGTATACAGAAAAGGATATGTCTACTTGATCACAGATGGAGTATCAGAATTGCAAAACATTATGATCTGATTTCACCGACCATATTTAGCTCATTCATCAGAATAGGACTTAAAAAATAATGTAGTTTTCCTCAAAGCTGAGCATCTTCCTCCCCACCCCCCACCATACTAATGGGAATATAAACATATTTGGATACTTGCATCAGCTTCAGGTAGGGTTATAGGGTGCTTACTTGCCAGTATATGTAAAGATTATGCAGCTGTGTATTTCAGTAAATATTTCATTAAGAAGTTGCACATAAAGATAGAATTTCTGGTATACAAAATAATCCTTTAGTTATGAAGTAAAATAATGAACATGTGTACCTAGACCACTCTTGCATCTCGCTGTATCTGTGAAAATGAGCTGTTTTAGTACACTTATTTGCACATAAATTAAAGAAAGAAGTGAAAAGGACTGCGGTAAAACCACATCTATTCACTTTTAAAACTCTTGAATGAGATGGAACCACTACCATTTCACTAGAATTGTTAGACAGCTTTTAACAGAGAACAGGATTAAAAAAAAAGAGATTAAGGACGGTGGAGAAGGGAAAAGATGAGGGTCTCTTTCCAATTCCTTCACCTGCTGGCCCACTCCTGTTTTTGGAAGGTTTTCTTTACAGATCTTGCAAAAGTATTTCTTTAATGTATTGTCAAAGCAGTGGACTTTCTAGATTCTGTCTTATTCTAAGCAGTACTATAGCAAAAGTGATTTTAAACCCACTTATAATCAGTGAGTATTGTATATTTCTATTTTTTGTGACACCTGTGTCAGTGCACTTCTATGTTAATGACAAATGTATTTATTTAGACTGTTTTCCACCTTCTTGTATCAGTACCTCCTAGTTGGGAAAAAAAGTTCCTTCCGAGTATTTATTTGACAAGGCTTATGTGATAAATAGTTTTACAGAAAACTTTGGTCATGCCAGTATTTGGCCTAGATGAAGTCAGCTAGTATTGGAAAGAGATTTCTATCAGTTGGACAAGGCAAGACTTTTTGTGCTGTTTTTTCTATGAATAGGCCCAATGTAAGCCCCCCTGGAAATCCTTAAAAGAAATTCTTCCTGACTTTATGCTCTAGTGTTCCCTGACCTTGCTTACTTCATGTGTTAGGACCTCCATTCATGCTGTGGCTCTAATGAGGTACATTCCTCTTACGGTGTTGTGACTCACAGGTCTGATCAGTTGCTAACTTCCAAGGCCTAGTTTTGCAAGAAGTCACTATGAAAAAGTTAGCATTCAACAAAAATTACCATGGATAGGCCTGTTCAGTCAAAGAATAGGAAAATTTTGGATTTTTTTCCAGCTGTCTCATGTCTGATGAGAACATTCAGTAATTGGCTTTTTTGTTTCCTTTCTGATGAACTCTACCCATTTCTTAAATGAGGCACAAATAACCTCAGGACATAATGTGAAGAGGAAAAACAGAAAAGCAGATGCTTCGTTCTTGTTCTGCCATTTGCTAGCCTGTGTAGGTGTTTGGCCAGGAGAATCTAATAAAGTAACTACAGCAGCAAAAGATATTAACATTTGGGTAATTGCTTTAAACAACAAAAAAGTGAAATTGAATATTCCGTGGAAACATACTCAAGTATAATAATACTATCTTAAACCCTTCACGTGGAAGAAATCCCCTGTGCAGAACCCCCTAACAGTAACAGAATGAGTCATTCAAGACACAATCCATAAACCATTCTTTCTCCATAGAAAAGGAATGTATTGCTTGCTTGTGAAATGACCATCGGTGACCATCTTATAATCTCTCCATCACTACAGCAGCGGAAAGCAAATGGGAGCAAACAGCAAAGGAAAATGTAGTGGGAAAAGAGGATGGGGACTAGTGGGAATAAAACCACTAGTTGGCAGTGACACTGCAGCTGAGCCATCCATTGATGAGAACTCTTGATACAAGTTCAGCTTCTCTTATTCTTGATGCATTTAGATAATAATGCTCTAATAATGTGAGACAGATGAGACCACTTTGTTGTGTATGGTGCCACTTACATGTTTGTTGTCCTAACTTGAGATATACCCAACCTGGCCTGTAAAATGAAAATTGAGTAGTACCTTTGCTCAGCTACCTCTTAATTTCTTGTCGTAAAATCTTGTTAGAGTTTGAGTACATTGAGAACATTTTTTGAGGAATGTGGTGTCTTTTGGGTGACAAATCTGATACTGATGTGTGCCTTAAAAGAATTCATTTAAAAATTATTTATTTGAATGAATCAAAAGATGTATTAGTAAATTTTTAGTGGATTTCAGGAAGGATAACCTTTATCCATCATATAAAGTCAAGAAGCTGAATCCGTGCTTTTATTGCAAAATTCGTTCATAACTATGGAACTGTGACCAGCTTTTCCACAGTATCAGCAGTAATACAATAAATCCAGGTGCAAAATTGTCCTCCTTGACACTGATTTGAGCATCATAAGAGCTTCTGTCTTTCATGGCTCTTGCTTTGGGGCTTTTGCAAATACTACCTCAACTATAAAATAGTAATGATAAGATTATCATTTTTATGAGAAAGCATGAAAGACAGTTTAAAATCGGTTATGGAACTTCATGCTTATATGGAATGGAGAGAATATCCCTCCATCTTCTCTAATAGACTTAACTCTAGCTATTTGAATCTAACTAATAATATAAGGGAACTTTTATTCTAAGGCCAGCTAAAATTGAGGTTTTCTACAATTCCTGAGGCAATATCCCCTACCCCAGCAATATGTAGGAAGTTCTTTATCAGAATAAAGATGTTGTTTAAAAAAAAAACAACCAATACCTAGTTTATGAAATTTCTGAAACTGCTGGGAAATCTTCAGCATCTGGCCCTCAATTATTCTTAATCATGCTGCATTCTTTTTCACAGTCAGACAGATTGCACTTATTTTTATAGTTCACCAATTCTGTTCCTCTGACACTGGTAAGGAAATGAAAGTTATGCTCTTTGCAAGTTGAGCTGGTGCTAGTAGTTGCCAGCAATATAAATTTAACCTCATCAAATTGTTTGCTAATGAGAAACATGCAGTACAACCAAGTGAAAGTAATTAGGTCAGCAAAGATTTTAAAGATCGTTATTACTATGTGTTTGATAGCTCAGCAGTTGTCTTCTAATTTAGAAGAGGACCAGAAAGAACTTGTGTATCTGACCTGTACAGAGGCTGATGTTAAGTGAGCCGATTCTGTATTCTTCTACTTCCTTCCACTTTTCCCCATCTTCCTCCTTTGGTGCTGCTTGCCCTTTGAACAGGCTTTTTCCATCCTGAATCAGTCACAGAATCACAGAATTGGAAAAGACCTTTAAGATCATCAAGTCCAACCATTAATCCAGCGCCACCATGTTCCCTAAACCATGTCCTGAAGTGCCACATCCACATGTTTTTTGAACACTTCCAGAGATGCTGACTCCACCACTTCCCTGGGCAGCCTGTTCCAATGTTCGGCCACTCTCTCAGTAAAGAAATTTTTCCTAATATCCAGTCTAAACCTCCCCTGGCACAACTTGAGTCCTTTTGCTTTTACAGATATTGGAGACCATTTTGCTTCAACAGTGCAGGGCACAATGGTGTTTGAATTCATAACTACTACAAATGCTGCCAGGAATAATGAAAACTCACAAATGCTCTATATTTACTTGGACTGCTTGGTTGGTTGAAGTATTCTCTTGCAAATCTTGAGTCATGTAATTGTAAAAGCATGAGGGTAAAATTTAATTGTAATTTTTGAAGCATTACTGCTTTAAAAATTATTTAGTTAAAATACATTCAGTCCTTTGAATATTATTTTCATATTTGGTAAAGGTCTCTTTCCTGCAGAGTGAGATTCAGTATGGTAGTTAGTATTATGTTGCATAGACATAAATCTTGCCATCATTACTGTGGCTAAAATATTGATTGCGATGCAGGCCTGTTGGAAGCTGGGCTAGACCTTGACAGGTTAGCTGAATGGCCAAAACTCAGCCAATCCTTGGACTGACTAGTGACTTTAAGATAAAACATTTAGTTGGATATGAGAACATTTTTTGTCCTCAGAGAAATTGGGTTTTGGATTAGCTCCCTACAAAAAGTAAGCCATTTTTTTAAATGGACCTTGATGAGTGTAGGAATGAGAACTTGTGTAACATTTGTCCAAGTTATCAGAGATTTGGACTTGATGGCCCAGGATGGGACTTTCAGTCTACAGTTGTGAGGAAGCTTGCTCTTGCAGTCTTCCTTTCTCTGTGGGTATTTGACATTTTATCAGATAGTCTTTTTTTTTTTTTTTTTTGTGTCTGTGAATTCTCTTTCTGGGAAAAAAATTGGGTCCCTCCTATGACATTGTATTAAAATGAAATTTTCTACAGGTGCTTCTGGTTAGCTTCTTAATCAGAAAAGTCCAGGCACACCTGCCCTTTAAGAGTTTTTTTCCTGGACATGTCTGTGCATGTGAGGGATGTATCTCAAGGGCAGAGAGGACGTTCAGGGCACAGATCATTCAGTGGGATGCAGGGCTGTGGCTGCACCAAATATGCTTCTAGCATCTGGGTCTCTGCGGTATGCTTCGCTGCACATTGTTGACCGCAAGAGCAAACTATGGTGGAATATAGATTCCTAAAACTGCGCATCAGTATACCTGTTTGGATTCCAAAACTGTCTGTGCAGATAATTTTTAGCTGATGAGAAATTAGTGAAATCACTGGCTTTTAGATCATAAGCATTTTTAATGCCTCTTCAGCACCTGTGCTTGCATTTAGACATGTAAACACCTTTGAAATTTGGTTTCCAATGTTATGGTGGCTTGGATTGGGAATATTCAGAGGGAAGTAAGCAAAATAATAGATGAGGGTGAGGTTAGGAACTTCCTATTAGTTACTTTCCCATAACTTTTCTTTTGTCCCCAGCATGGCACTTTCTTGTGACACCCCTGGCTATATGATGACCCAGTTCTTCACTCCAAAGATAGGATCATGCTGTGGGAAAGACAGCTGAGGATTGCTGTCCATCCCCGCCACTGGTGTGGGTGCTGATTACCACTGTGTAGTAATTAACTTGCCTGTGCATCAACAGACAAAGAAGGTCTGGAAAAAATGTTCCTTCCTGCCTACCATTCTGTGTGATTTGGAACTATTCTTTGAAGTCAGCTGTGTCCAGGGTTATTAGCAGCTGCTTTGTAGCCTGTTGTACAGCCATAATAGAAGAAAAATTAAAGCAAGCAGTAAAACGGAAAAGGCCATTTTTTGTGGGTTTTTTCCCTATGTTGCTGCTTTCTTGGATATCGTTTTATGGTAAATGTAAGTCTGTTATGCTAAGGAAGCAATTATAATCAGTGAATCTAATGACAAATGATTTAGCTAAGTACCCTCATTACATTGAACATTTGATTATGCTGAATGTAATATTTGTCATTTTGAAGTGTTTCATTTACAATGTAACTTCAAACAGTTTCTCTGTCTGAAGCCTCCTGTATTTATTTTATGGCATAAGCAGCCCTCCACAGAATAATGCCAAATTTAATTCAATTCATTATTCAGGTATGTTTTAATCCATGAGGTCTTCGTGTTGTTGGGTTTTCTTGTTCCTTTTAATTTTTGAAATGACAAGAGAAGGAAACTATTTCTGCCCCTAGATTTTGTTCCATGCTTGCATAAATTCTGTCTGAGGAATACAACATCTTTTTTATTTATGCATGCACGTATACATGCACAGCAGCCTCTCAAGCTGCAGACTTCTTGGCAGGCTGATGTTTTCTGTATCCTGTATAATT
The DNA here is from genome assembly GCF_964289735.1 of Phaethon aethereus. Classification (NCBI taxonomy): domain Eukaryota; kingdom Metazoa; phylum Chordata; class Aves; order Phaethontiformes; family Phaethontidae; genus Phaethon; species Phaethon aethereus. Next base: position 38,848,721 of record NC_138582.1, on the reverse strand, counting down.
TAGTCAAGGCAGAAAATTGATGTGATGGCACGCATGGCTTCAGGCTGAACTAAAGTTCTCCAATAGTTGCGTTTAAATGACATACAATGACATAAAGGACATATCCACTTAGAGATAGTTAATTACTATGAAAGAAGGAGTTCGTCTGTCTCTGGAACAGACTGATGGGTCCTCACGACAATACTTGCATTATCACAAAGATCAGATCATATATCAATTCCTGTAATAAATGCATTAAAATCCACCTTAAAACTGGCAGATTCCTTTCCTCACTGTGACCAGTGGAAAGCTTTTCCAAACCAAATTGCTCATGTGGTTAAGAAGCTTATGCTGTTTGTCCTTGTGCCACTGTTGTCCTGTGATTTGAGTCTTACTCTCCTTTCCCTCATGTCTATCCGCTTCAGTGAGCGACATGTTAATGAGCAACATTAACAGTTTTTGTCATTGCCATCAAATTCAGAGTAACCTGAGGAGAGTTACAGGTTTCAGAGAGTGATTCTGTGAAAATATTTTCTTTTGGGTGCAGTGGGATATTTATAAAGCAGATGAAAAACTGTTTTCCTATTTTCAATAGTAGGTATTTGATACATTGCTTTGTCTTTAAAAAATCAACAGTAAAACTGGACTGCAATGCTACACACCCATGTTTGTCATGTAGTTTGTATAACTATAAAAATTGGAAATCTAATGTCTTTTAGATTTTTAAGATGTGGTTCCAAATGAACTAGCTACTTGTGGCTAAACTCTCTCCAAATGCAAAATCTTTATGAAGGAGAGATTGAAAATTAAGCATTCACTCTGAAGGACGTAACAAGGAAATAATAGCTAAATTTGTCTCCTGATGAACTTAATGAGAAGCATTTTAGGTAGAACAGAAATTGAGATTCATTGCATGTAAGTGAAGCAAAACTAGAGAGAGAATAGAGACATCCTGGACAAAGTAAATTATATTTGTCTAGCTGGTCTAAAAGATATTGCCAGCTGGCTTGAATTTAGCTTTGTTTTTTTCTCTTCTAGTGCTATGCTTTTTCTGTGAGCGCAAATTCGTAGTTTCTTTAGACTTTTGACAAAGTATGATCAGTATTTATTATAGGTGGTGTTCTGAAATTGAAAATTATGTGTCTTGTTAGATTATATATACTGAGTCTTTGCTCACTGAGGTGGACATCTGCTTCATTCTGCTTTCTTTATCCTCCGCAAACAGAGAGAATATGTATCACAGTCATCAGAGGCAGAGCCTTTTCTTTCACTCCTGGTCACTGATAGGAATCCAGCCCAAGCCTAGACTTTGTGCAGCTCGTAGCTGTAGTAGAAACGCTGACCACCCAATGACTATTTGGCACGTTGTCTCTTTTATTAGTGTATTCCATGTCTGGAATATCAGGAGCCAAAAAGAAGACCTCTACTGTCTGAAAGGCAAATGTGGAAGCAATTAGTTAGTACTGATGGGTTCAGTGTGGATTTGGCTGTTTGGATAATGATGGGAGAAGCAAGAAGGCAGCTGTAACTGGTCTGTTGCCTGAGAACTTCCCTTCCACATCACAAATAGAATGGTTTCAAGTGATCTTGGATGTAGGTGCCTGGAAAAATAGGGGTTAAAATGTAGTATGTGAAAAGTGGTCAGTGTTACATAGAGCAAATGGTATTTTTTCCATTTTGTATCATACATGACTTTCTGTCTTTACATTTCTATGATCCCCTGCTTGTGTGTTTATAAAGGTTTGAGAGTAGGGCTGTGATATGCCCGCTGGGATAGTAGGGCTGTTCTTCTGCAAGCATCCTCCTCAGCTTGCACCTCAGATACCTGTACTCATCTTAACACCAATTTCTCAACGTGCCCTGTTCACAGACTGGAGAGAATTTAAATTGGTGGGAGACCAGTATTTTAGCCCGGTGCTGCAGGCTTGCAAGAAAATGAGGAGCACTATGAAGAAGCATCCACCCTGTTTAAGAGTCCAGTTTCTTAGGAATTCGGTTTTCCACGGTTGAAAGTCTGTGTCCCAGCTATGGCTCACAGTCTACTCCGCTAAAGCAGACAGTTGCCAAGAATGCCTAAAGTTTCAGTTCTTGAAATTTTCTTAGCACCCTTCCCCACTTGCAGGTATTTCGGTGCATAACTAAATCTAATTATTTTCCTCTTTTCTCTCTATATTTTGCTTGTCTTGCCTTACAGTCACATCCTCGTCCCCATAGACTGCACTGTTTCCCACAGTTCTGTTTGCCTACACTTACAATAGAGACCGACTGGTTTGTCACTTTGTGCCCAGAGTAAGCCAGGAATCATAGAATCACTTAAACTGGAAAAGACCTTTAAGATCATCAGGTTCAGCCATTAACCTAGCACTGCCAAGTCCACCACTAAACCATGTCCCTAAGCACCACATCTACATGTCTTTTAAATACCTCCAGTGATGGTGACTCAGCCACTTCCCTGTGGGCAGCCTGTTCGAATGCTTGACAACACTTTCAGTGAAGAATTTTTTCCTGATATCCAATCTAAACCTCCCCTGGTGCACCTTGAGGCCGTTTCCTTTCATGCTATCACTTCTTACTTGGGAGAAGAGACCAACACCCTCGTCGCCACAACCCCCATTCAGGTAGTTGTAGAGAGCGATAAGGTCTCCCCTCAGCCTCCTCTTCTCCAGACCGAACACCCCCAGTCCCTCAGCTGCTCCTCATAAGACTTGTGCTCCAGACCCCTCACCAGCTTCGTTGCCCTTCTCTGGACACGCTCCAGCACCTCAATGTCCTTCTTGTAGGGAGAGGCCCAAAACTGAACACAGGATTTGAGGTGCAGCCTCACCAGCACCGAGTACAAAGGAAGGGCTTACTGAGTTGCTTACATATGAAATATGAATTATCCATGGTAAGTTCAGAGCCCTGTGGTGGTACAATTTCCTGTTCTGTATGCAGTTTGCACAATAGTTGTGAAAGGTCAGAATATCATCATGTATGCTCTTTGAGAATTTAAAATCATGATACTGTCATGGAGGTTTTCTCTTGTTATAATTAAACATTTCTCTAACTACTAATGACACTGTACCTAGGATTGTAGCATCATCAGAGGTGTTAGGACACATAATTTAAAATCACTAGGTCTTAGTATGGGCTGAGAGGGTAATTATACTTGGTAATTTATCATTTATTGAGACTTACCATTTAGTGGAAAGAACATGTAAAACACTTTTAGTTTTGTTTGCTGTGACAGCAGATACTTTTCTGCAATGGATACTTTGTACTAAAGAAACCATTGAATTTTTATATATATTATATATATATATGAAAAATTATCTTGAAATGTGTATGTATACATATATATAACATGCACGTTATATACGTGCTTACCTATATATTTAACAACCAGATGGCAGAACACAGAATTGTTATTGAAGAAATACGAAAGTATGTGTGCATATATATGCAGATACACAGAGATTATTTATCTATGTCATAAATACATGCGTTGTAGTTTGAGCTGAAGAAAAGAATTAGGGACACTGATTCTAACACTTCCTGACTCTGCACCTCTATACTGATGTCTCCTTTGCCATGTTGTTGACCACGCTTATCTACATGATCTTGAATATCTTGTGACCAAGGGATTGACAATCAGGTAGAATTAAAATATATTTCCATCCTTCTGCTGAAGACAGAGTGAATTTATTTGTATGTGTGCCACAGTGATGAAGAAGAATTAAAAGACTAAATTCTTCTCTGCTATAACATCAAAGCAAAACTTTTCTGGAGCAGAACCTCCAATTTGCCTGTATTTAAAGCCATAACACAATTACCTGCCCTCCTCCCTCTTCCCCCATGCCAATCACTTCTTTACTATCCTTGTATTTCAAAGAAAAGATGATCAACGTCTAGGATAACCCTGTGGGCTTCCTGGAACAACAAACTGAGAGTAAGACTAGAAACTTGGCTTTGCTTGAATTATTTGCATGTACATAGTCACTCAGGAATGTGTGTCTCCACAGGTTTGGAGCCTCCTTAGGGGTCAGTTTTCAATACTTCAAATTTTCAGGATTTTACATGTCTGGGTCAGTTTTGGAGGGTTCTCTGTAAAATGCTTCACTGAGAAAACATTGATACTTCTGCATCTCCTTTGTACTCAAGTTCTGGGAAAACATCTTCGGAAAGCATTCATATTGTGATAGATTTTTCTTTTTGAACCCTAAGATGTTTGTTACCTCATTCCAGTGTAAGTTTTCCCTGAGGTACTTGTCCTGTTATTTGATATTGTTACACAGGGGATATATTACAAAAGTGGAACACAGCAATAATTCCCTGTAGTTTTAATACCTATTGGATTTTCTACCTTTTATTAAAGAAAGGCTTTTCTGCTAAAGCTTAGAGAAATTGTAAGACTTTGAGAAGCAAAACCAGCATCACATTTGCAGACAAAGAACTATGATTTCATTCTTGTTCATTTCAAATGGATTAGAAAATATTGTCCAAATGGGGCACCATGCCAAGATTGCCATTAACTTTTCCCATAAAATATGATTAAGGACCTTAACAAGCATTTAGTAATTAAGTGAAGTGCTTTGGAAATTTATATGCTGTCCACAGTTTGTCATGTTCTGTAAAATACTGAAGACAGTTTTTATCAAAAGCAATAAAAATAAAGCACTTGAGAAACATCTGGGAGTGTTATCTGATTGTGTGGGGGGGAAGTAGTTTCATTTGTAACAGGATATTTTGATATTTAAAATTAATGTTGTGTATAGTTGATTTTTGTTTGTTCTTTAGGTTAATGAATAATTGACTGAATTAATGGAGCAATTCCTATAATTGTATATCCCATTCTAGTGTCCATGTTGCTTCAGTTTGTACCCTGAGTTGATTATTTTCCATGTACTCCATTAATGTGTGTACTGTTCTATATTTGGTTTCTGGTTTCATTTAATGCAGCTGAATTTGCTGAAATAACAGTCCAAAGAGAATGGGAGTGCTGAAGAGAGTCTGAATGAAGCAGATTTTCCTGTGGCGTGGCAGGAAAAAACAGTATAGGCTTTCAGTCTGATAATGTTGGGTGGATGGCAGGGTGATGCTTTGTTTTTCAGCTTTGCTAACAAAGAAGGTTGGTCTGTTGCTGCTGAGGTAGCTTTTATGTGCTGTGGCCACTCAAAGTGATTTATGAGTAATTTTCTCTGCAAACCTCTTCCAATAGTGTCCAGCTTCCTTTGACACAGAGTACATTCTGGATCATGCAACAGACTTAATGGAATAACAGAACTAGATTAGCTTTTTGTGCTTTCTGAGGGGATTAATTCAAACCTTAAATTTGGGAGAAGACGCTTTTCGAAAGTGCAAAGCTAAAGGTGGCTGAGCTTTTTATCATCTTGATTATTCCAGATCGGTGGTACTGATACCATGAGGTTTCCACTGGATTTTTTTTTTTCCCCCCATAGTTTAGTGCAGTTTTTCTTGGTTTGTTTTATTTTAACCTTGGCCAGAATTGCTGCAGCGGTAGCTGATGCCTGGTTCTTACCGGATGCCTTAGCGAGGCAGGGAAGCCTGCTAGGTGTTTCAATGTCCAGCTGCCCCAACAGGTTTTAGGAGGTTTTTAACCAGCAGAATTAGTTTTGTGATCAGAGAATTGCAGAATGGTTTGTGTTGGAAGGGACTTTTAAGGTCATCTGGTCCAGCCCCCCCTGCTATAGGCAGGGACAATTTTTGTTTTTTCTTAAGTGATGCTGCAGAGGCAGAGAAACTGTGATCTTGTGTAATGAAGTAAGGTATTTCCTCTGCCTATGAGATGTTTAATGAATAGCTCAGGTGTCGTGAGCAATTAATTTGCTTATAAGGTAGAAAGCAAAAAAAAAAAATTCCTCTAGGGTTCCTGAGTTGAAAGGCGAGAGGAGCATCATGCTTCCCTTGTGCTCTTTGCTGAAAGCTCTTCCTTTCTGATGTTGAATAAGATAAGTTTTCCTGTTTTAGGAGAGAAAGATAGCATGGAAGCCCTCTATACAAGCCTCCTTTGTGCCACTCAGAAATTAGCCAGCCTTTGTCTTTTAAAACAGCACATGTTGCCTTTGTCCATTTTACGGAAACTTTTTCTGGTACTATTCATTGACAAGTGAGAGGGTATAGAAGGAGCTGGGAGAATGTGGGTTGATGAGCTTTAGTACACAACAGATAAACATGCTACAGTAAGTATGCTTTCTCTATCACATTTGTGTTCTGCAGGTAAATCACAGTTGTCTTTGGCATTTCCTTTCATGCACTAATTCATTTTCAAAGAAGCGTGCAGAAATTTATTAAAGAAGGCCGTTTGTTTTTTATTTACGCGTGCATGCATGAGTGCGCACATTGCAAATGCCATTTTGCCTGTACGATGCATATTTGCCCCTTGTAGGATTTTTGCTTTTCGGTATCATCTTGTATTGTGAGCTTGTGTGTGTTTCCTCTGTCAGTACTGTGTTTCATGTTTGGGATGGGGGTTTTATGCTGTTGTAGGTACATAGCGCTAAAATGAAAAAGCTTGTCGTGCATGAGGCTCAGGTACTGTTTACATGCCAAGTTTCCCAAAGTCACTATTAAAATATAGACAGTTGCCACAAACATTTTCATGGATAGCTCTGGTGAAAATCAGTTCCATATCCAGTTTTTCTACTAACCAGACATTAAAATTTTGCACTGTACTGTCAAAGGGCAGAGGGACATTTTTTGTTTCTAGAACAAAAAAATCTTCCTTATGACATTAAAAGAAAGAGTGATAGTGCCTATTTACCCATGTATTATTACTTGATCCTCTCTTAGCATTAAATTAAAAAAAAAAAATTCTAACCTTAGGATAGTGTCTAAGATACATTAGATACATTTTGTTCAGGACTTTAAACAATTAACAGTTTTTGCCTTATTCTGTTTGTTCTTTCAGGGCATTCTACCTGGACAAGTCAAACTTGCCTCCAAATTCAACATCTAAAGCAGCTTATATAGATAAGGTAAATAAAAATGTTAAGTGCCTAATTAAACTTTGCATGTTACACACTGTGTTATTGTAATCCTTTCCTGAAGCTTTCTGAATTCCATCAAAAATTTGAATTCTTTAAAGCTGGGGGGGGGTGGGGGGCAGGAGGAAAGGAGAAGCTCTCCTGCAGCATTTTGTCCCACCTGTGTTTTAGGGGTATGTGGTGCCATGTGGTTCTATATCAAAAGCTGTGGCTGGAGGGCATCAGTGTATTTGAGAAGGGGAAGCATAGCTTTCCTTTTTCACTGGACTTTCAGAGCAATGCAATTGCTCCAGGAGCATGTGAGGGGTCGAAGGGTAGGGTGGGGGAAAGCAGGTGCAGGCAGAAATTCTTTGTTCTGAAAACTGTAAGCACAGATCCAAATCCTGATCCCCTTCTATGGCGAGGTGACATGTCTGGTGGTTGAGGGAAAGGCTGTGGATGTTGTCTACCTGGACTTTAGTAAAGTCTGGAGAAACTGGCAGCTCGTGGCTTAGACAGGTTTACTCTTCACTGGGTAAAGAACTGACTGGACGGCCGAGCTCAGAGAGTTGTGGTGAATGGAGATAAATCGAGCTGGCAGCTGGTCACAAGCTCCCCATGGCTCGGTTCTGGGGCTGGTCTTGTTCAATATCTTTATAGATTATCTGGATGAGGGAATCGAGTGCTCCCTCAGTAAGTTTGTAGATGACACCAAGTTGGGTGGGAGTGTTGATCTGCTGGAGGGTAGGAGGGCTCTGCAGAGGGATCTGGGCAGGCTGGATCAATGGGCAGAGGCCAACTGTATGAGGTTTAATAAGGCCAAGTGCCGGGTCCTGCACTTGGGTCACAACAACCCCATGCAACGCTACAGGCTTGGGGAGGAGTGACTGGAGAGCTGCCCGGTGGAGAAGGACCTGGGGGTGCTGGTTGACAGCCGGCTGAACATGAGCCGGCAGTGTGCCCAGGTGGCCAAGAAGGCCAACAGCGTCCTGGCCTGTATCAGCAATAGTGTGGCCAGCAGGAGTAGGGAAGTGATCGTGCTCCTGTACTGGGCACTGGTGAGGCCGCACCTCGAATCCTGTGTTCAGTTTTGGGCCCCTCACTACAAGAAGGACGTTGAGGTGCTGGAGCGTGTCCAGAGAAGGGCAACAAAGCTGGTGAGGGGTCTGGAGCACAAGTCTTGTGAGGAGCGGCTGAGGGAACTGGGGGTGTTCAGTCTGGAGGAGGCTGAGGGGAGACCTTATCGCTCTCTACAACTACCTGAAAGGGGGTTGTGGTGAGGTGGCTGTTGGTCTCTTCTCCCAGGTATCTAGCAATAGGACGAGAGGAAATGGCCTCAAGTTGTGCCAGGGGAGGGTTAGACTAGATATTAGGAAAAAATTTCTTTACTGAGAGAGTGGTCAAACATTGGAAGAGGCTGCCCAGGGAGGTGGTGGAGTCACCATTGCTGGAAGTATTCAAAAAATGTGTGGACATGGCACTTCAGGACATGGTTTAGTGGGCATGGTGGTGTTGGGTTGATGGTTGGACTTGGTGATCTTAAAGGTCTTTTCCAACCTTAATGATTCTGTGATTCTGTGAAATTAAATACTTCTTCAGCATCCTGCTCAGCAGACTTTCTTCTGAACCTCCTTATTTAGGCTTTCTTCAAATGCCTTCATCTGCGTTTAAACTTCTGTGATGGGAGATCCCAGGGTCTATGAAAATTCATTTAATGCTCTCCCCTATAGTTGGAGAGTTAATGCCCATATTGCAGCCCAATAGGGGGGAAAAAGAAGTTCCTAGGGTCTTGCCTATGCTGACTTCAAAAGTGATTGAGCTACTATGGCTTGAGAAATACAGTGATCATCAGCTGAGCCCTGTGACAGACTAAAATTTTATGGCAGTATCATTCAGCATGAGTGTTAACAGACTGATAGTTCCTGTTTCTTGGATCCATGCTGGACTGCATGGAAAGGGAGGAGGACATGTGCTTGTGCCTCTCCCTCCCTGGTGAGTCAGCAATTTAACTTTCTAAGCAGTCACAGGTGCAGCAGGAGACATTTAGCTATATGTGAAGCGCTTGTTACCCCTAAACCTCTTCCCTATCTATCTCACTGAAAAGTTCAAGGGCAAGATAAAAGCATCTCATAATCCAGACCTTACCAAGGGATGGTGGGTTAAGCTAATGTGTTTATTTTGCAACTGGAGCAAGCTAAGAGTGAGTGCATGGTCTATTTGTGGCTGTGCCTTTTGCTCTATTCTCCACAGTAATGGAGCTCAGCATTAGTAAATGGCACCAGCTAAAAGCAATTTAAGTGGATGCAAGTTAAACCAATAGGACCTAAACCAAGTTAAATCTATTTGTGCCCAGGTTTAAATACGCTGGTTGTTATAATTGATTTACTTGACCTCTATGCTTTCTGATGAAGTAGCTTTCATAGAGGAACAAGTGAGGTTGCCACTTCCCAAATTAGTTAAAACTGTCTTTAAGGAATTAATCTGTCTTTCAAAAGATTCATTCTTTGAGTAGTGGGGAGGTTTGTTGGAATCTTTAAGTGTCTGGAATGAAGAGAATATGTAATTTGGAATGATGAGGTTTGCAAAACTGTCCTGTGAACATCTCCTTTACACAGAGCACCATGAGATGATGTTTTTCATTGCTAGACCACTCTTGAAGGTTCTTCTTCTGAGAGCTGCCTTCCATTTGAAGCTACCTTCTTTGTTAGGTGGATCATTTATTTTCCATATGGTAATGCTGAGATTATTTGAAGTCCTGCTACGAAGTTAACTGTTCTTGTTTTGTAGTACATTTTTGTCACTTCCGTTCATTTTTATTTTTCCATGTTGTTAGTCAAGATTGGGAACTAGACCTTTGCATAAATAAAGGACAGTGTTGACTTAATTATAAGCTGATTTTCTCAGCGAGTCAATTAACCAGTCTTGGCATCCCTCCTGTGTATGCGTATGGTTGTAGGTTGCCTCTTCATGGCTTCCCTTCTTTGCCAGTACAATTAATGGAAATTAAAAAAAATGACTGATGGGTCTGTTCAGTCTATTGAAGTGAAAAATGTTTCTTTAGGCAGGACTGGGAATGAAGCAGTCAGTGACGATAAGAATTTAAAAGTTTGAAAAAGTTGTCATAGGTTATGTAAAGAAGACTGTGTCCTCTGTATTTACATTATGGAATTTGGTTTCAGCTTCCTCAGCCAGCCCTGCTCTTCCATCTGCATCTGTGATGACTTGCTCTAAAAGAGCATTTCATGTGCTCTCGGTAGCAAATATTTAAATCTCTCTCTCTCTCTTCCTCTTTTGCAGCTGATGAGGCCTCTCAATTGCTTGGATGAACTTTACCGACTGATAGGGTCCTTTATCCGATCCAAGCGCACTGCTGCCTGTGCGTACACTGCATGCAGTGCTTCCGGAGTTGGATTGCTTTCAGTGTCATCTGAGCTCTGTAGCAGGCTCGGAGCTTGTCACATCATTATGTGCAACAGTGGAGTTCACCGGTACGACAATTTCTTTTCCTCCCTTTGTTTCAGTCTGTCATTCAGTCATTGCAGGTTGGAGACTGCTGCTTTTTTTTTTAGAGAGAGGTCTTACACTAACTGCCTAATATCTTAGACTAAATATCTAACACACTTCAAAGATGTGTGGTGAAATTTTAGAATTGTATTTGCAGTGATTAACAGAAATGACCAGTACGATTTTGTTTTGTAGGTGTAATGGATTGTTCCTCATTCAAGTTAGTAAGAGGCAGAAAATCTTAATTGCTAAAGCAGAAAAAGGAAGGTTTCCTAGGCGAATAACATATACTACATTAAACTCTTAATACAGCCAAGAAATGCTGAAATTTGTATTTGCTTTGTATGCTAGGGGGAATCGAAGTAGAGCTTGTTTCAATCTAAAAAATTAAACAGAAGAGATACGCATTTTGGCAGGTATACCTTATGATAACTGGAAGTTCAGCCCGCAGAACAGTTCGTGTGATTAATACAATATCAAAAAATGAACTGATCTTTGTCGTCAATGCTAAGAGATTTTAATAACAAATATATATATGACAATAGCATCGTTATAGAGCTCTCTAGTGCTTAATGATATTTGTCAAAGGCAGCAATATGTTTATGTTCCAGCTGGGCAGATCACAATTTTTTGTACATTATACCAAAGAAGCAAAGACTACAAACTAGAGAGGGGGGAAAAAAACCCCAACAAACAAAAACCCCAAAATAACCAAGAATCTGATGCTAAATATTTGCTCTTTTTATAATTCCAGACTGTAGATTACAGGTAGCAATATGTTAAAAATATGCTTAGTTTCTGATCTATGCAAATCCTTATTTTAACAGACTTGGTTACCAGTGCATTCTGTTAGAATGAGCATTACTTTTTCCTCGTTTTAAGTAATGCTCTTTCTTTAATAGAGGTTTGAGGATGGGGATAAAAAAAGGCAACATAATCTGCATTGCAGCTATCAGACATGAAAAACAGGCAAAGCTCCATATATAGCCAACAATTAAGTTGTATAAAAAAAGTGCTTGCCATTTCGTATAACAGAGTTTACAACAGACTGTTTGCATTACTCTCCATCGCTGATACAAGTGTATATAACATATATATGCTGTATACTATACTTGATATTAGGCAATAACAGAAAATGGCTGTATTGTTTAATAGTGGTCACTGTATCAGATGAAGGTGGAAGTACTGTAGAGCATGGACCGACATGAAGCTGGCATTTCAGAAGACCATGAAGCTATACAGCTTTTCTCTGGCTCTTTATCTTGGTTTTAGTTTCATGTCTTATGTGATCAGAAAAGACTTTGGGCTTAATTCTGCCATCTTTTTACTAAGCTGAAAAAGACTACCTCTGAGTTTCATCATGATTTCATGGATTAAGTTCTGAATTTGTGTATTTGTGCCAAAAAATCTTATAGTTTAAGAATAAACTCAGAGCAACCTTAATAGCCCAAATAAACTGTTACCCCACAGTGTGTGAGTAACAAATTATTCAGAATTATTTGATGAGTGAATTTCTGCTCATTTCAAATTTCTGCTATTTCAAAGGTATAAACTATTAAATGTCTATTTACGTATGTGTTAAAAACAAAATATTAGAAAACAAACAACATTGGATTTCCAGACTATAGTACGAGCCACAGGAGTGGGGATTAAATGTATTATGTGTGGGTTTCCATCTACATGTTAAAGGATTCAAAATCACCTATTTACATAAAGTGAAGGTGCAAAACACTTTTCTCTAAAGCGTGACTACTTCTGCCTTACGGAGAGTCCATTTGAGCTTTTCTACAAGATACTGTTACTTCACTTGTGCATTAATACTGCCTTTTGCGGCTACCATCTGTTCAGAGAAAGAAACATCAACTCTTGGCATTATCAGAGACATTTTAAGATAGGCCCTCCAGGAAAAAGGAATGCATTATTTGAGATTTTATAGGTACTCAAAGAGTTTCTGCCCTGAATTTCCAAAAGTTCAGAAGAAAACTCATCTATTTAGACAGTAGAACGGATTGTTGTGCTGGGTTGTGTTGTTTTTTTGTTTTTTTTTGTTTTTTTTTGAAGTGGTAGAAGTTGAGGACTTTTTTTAACAACGATTTCCCAAAGTTACTGTTGTGCATACAAATTGTATGGGTGAAGAAGCTTTTCAGTTAGAAATCGAAGTCTCAAAGTCATTTCGTGTGCGGTTTTCTTTTTCTGGCCTCCCTAGGCCACATCTCTACAGTCCAGCACTAAGTAGCCTTTGCTTCTGGCTTTTGGCTTTTGGAAATTGCCTTTACTCAGATAGAAAGCTTGTTTTGTCTCCAGCTAGTAGGCTTGCTTGAATTTTGTTCCCAACATTTCTACTGGTAAATTCTGCTGTGTTTTTGTGAACCTGCTCCCCTTGCTGCCCTGCAGAGTGAAACTGTCTTGCAGCACCTTGAGATCCTGTGAGGAGGACAGAAGAGGGAAGAGTAAGATGCTGTATGTGATTGAGTCCATAGACATAGATAATTTTGCGTGTTGCCTGCAATCTCGAAGGCTTCATTCTTCTGTTGGTTGGAATATTATTTAATCAGGGCAGATAACCTTGCAAAATAATGCTCTTTAAGTTTTAAGTTAGTTCTTTAGAGTTCAAGCTATGGATTTTCAGTAAGAGAGGATATTTATCTCTGGCTGTATCCAGTAGCGTATCTGGCCTCCTGTGTTCTTAGAAACTAAATGCTGTGAAGTGCTTGATTGTGATCCATTGCAGAAGTCCACGTTTTGTAGGCACAGACCAAGGACTCACAACTGTCTTTTAACACTATGCAATGGATATTAAATGAGTTGAAAACTGGTACTAGGCAAGTAGATGGAGGAAGGATGCGAATTGTCCTTGCAGGTTAAACTTTGAAAGTATATTCTTCACTTATCAGTCTTGCCCGCTTAAAAATTGAGAATAATCAACTCAGAACTCCTCCATGCTTTCTTTTGAAAAACCCTCATTTTAGGGTAATTTCTGTGATTGGTCTCTAATGGGAAAGAATGTCTGAGAGTCTGTGGAAGAGTGCAGGGGGTTCTGCTGGTCAACATCTTCTTTTTGTTCGTGGGGAGTGGGAACTGAGCAAACCATTGATCTGTTGGAATTTAGATACGTTTAACAGTCTTCAAACAAAATATATATGAACTTTCCCTCACTGAATTTATCCGTCTTTTACTGAACTGACTGGAGAGCCCTTTTCTGTGTTTTCTCAACTTAGGTGTCATGGATTGACAGGGGGTGGGGGGTGTCTGTCACTCCTTCTAACGAGAAGCAAATCCCAGATAGCTTGGGACGGAGGTGCTGGGAGGCAGTCCAGTGCAGAAGAGGCCAAGAACTATGAAACAGCAGCTTTGTCTGCTTTGACAGTGATTGCTGATCTCTGGATCAGCAGTGTCTTGGTTTCTGACTTCTCTGTGATCCATATTAAATTGCTTTTTACACTGCACTAGGCTAAAACAGCTTGATAGAGTTCACATTTTCATCCCTATATCCAAGATAATGCTGGGGATTTTGAATTGCTGGTGATTGCTTTGCTTTGATTTTTATTATGACAATAAGTTTACCAATTTACATTACAGCCTGAAATCCTATATCTATTTCAGACAGCAATTCTTTTCAAATATATTTTGATCACTAGAAAAAAAAAAAGGATGGGGGAAAAATAAGTCCCTCTAACCTTCACTGTCCTAAGTGACATGTGAATACTACAAACTCCTCTTGGATTATCAAAGTGAACTGCCTTGTTGATCAACATCAGGAACAGAGCTCTAAATTAGTCCAAGAAATCAATAGTTTGCATTTCTATTTTCCCTTTTTTATCATCCATAATTATATTTCTGCCTGCCAATCAGCTGTCACCCTGTAAACAATACTTTGCTTTCTTTACTTGTATTCGTTCTGTTTGAAGTTGAAATCACTCTGTACAAATGTAGGTGATGAAAGGCACTTTAAAATTTTATTGAATTATGATGCTAGCTCCTGCTTGAGGGAGAAGAGCGAGACTGCACTGCACAGACATGTCCTAGCCTCTTTCCATGCCAAAATGAAATTAGGTGCAGCAGCTGCAGAAGTCTATTCAGCGACCATAGGCCTTAGAGGCTCAAAGGAATAATTTCAAGCATCCAAATGAAACAAATCCCAAGTTTACTTAAAATTTTGCATTTCCTGAAGGATCAAGAGAAAATAAGTATTTTATAATCTTATGAACCCCAGAAAAATCACTGTCATATTTCCTTTTCTGAATTTCGATTTCCCCTCCAGAAAGTCTCTCCTTAGTGTTACCATCCTTCAAGCAGTGGGGTTCTGGCTGGCAGACGCTCGGCTGAATGATGAGGCGGATTTTGCCAAGGGTTGATTATGCTGTTTCCTGTAGCTGGCACAGCTCCTGCGATCCAGCTAAACCTGCTCCATCTTCCACAGAGCAAAGCAGGGTTACACCATAAGCTGTCCATGATGGCCAGCTGCCTTTCTGTGAATCAAACTAAACAAGGTGAAAAACAGGAACTCTGACTTTATATTGAAGACTTTCTAGCATAAGAATTCTTCCTTTTGGATTATTTTAGAAATTTTTCTGTAGGCATTTAGTTCTGAGCTCAATGACTGTATGCTAAAAAAACAAAAAGTCTCCTTGAAGTTTTGCAGCTGTATTTAGGCTGACTATTAGCTCCACAGTAAGAAAGCTTTCTGGCATCAATGAGACTACTTTCAGAGGCAGGTCAGCAAGGCTGAAAAACTAATGCTTGCTCCTCTCCAGCCTTCTGGTCTAAACTGTGCTTTTAATCCTGCTGCCTTCCCGTTTAGTCAAGATTCCCTTCTTTTTTTAAATGGCAGTTTTGTTAAGTCTGTCTACAGTTAGTGATTTTTTTGTGATAGCTTACCTACTGAGGCATAAACAAACTTTTGTTTTTTGTAAAATAATTTAGGATTAGAGTATTTAATTCTGTGTTGGTTACTATTTGAAAACAGTTACATAATTATTAAATATGCAAGAATTTATCTTAAGACAATGTAAACAAGACTTTGAGCACAAATAGGTTGTTTCTACAGTGATGATCATTTTATTTTTCATCTATATTTGCCTTTCAGGAGGAACCTGGTACATTTTTGCTTTGTTCATCTCTAATACATATGTGAAGGACTATAGTCTTAGAGTTCTCTTGCATGTTTTAAATTATGAGACACTATTTCATTTTAAATGGTATCTGAAAATGCAGAGAAGTGCATAAAATGCACTGAGACAGATGAGGTGGATCTAACTTGTTACTAATATGGATTTCAGGGTGATGTTATTTTTCTATTTGGATTTCTTTCAACATAATGGACCAGGGTAGACATTTAGTAGCAAAGTTGACACACAACTCAATCACCTTGCTCTCTAAAATCCTCTCACGCTTCAGTTCCTGCAGCATTACCTTACCTGCAGTCCACGTCTTTGGGAGAATCTGATTCTTCCTTACAAAAATGGCTACATTACAACAAAAATAGAATAGATCCACCTGAACAATGTAATGTTAAAAACTTGCCCAAATCTTCTTTAAATTCTAAGGTGGAAGAGAGTTAACTGAATAACCTGAACTTTACATGATGGGTTGTAAATTCCAATTTACTTGCCTGCTTACATGGGAAGAAGCCTGTAATGTGAAAGACTTTCTGCACAGAGCAAGAGATAATGGCCAAAGCTGAGTTTTCAGTTGACTTTAGATTTCTTTGTTTGTTTTAGCAAGTATGACTGAGAATGAGCAAACAAAAGGCTCATGGGATACTCTGAAAATGCTGTTCTTTCATCAAACAAAAACTACTTAATGGTGGAAGTGCCTCCTTGCAATGTTTCCAGCTGATTAAAGGTGACAAGATCTTACAGGAAGAATCTTTCTGAAAAGATGCTCTATGCAGTTTTTTGACACTGACAGATACATGGTGAAAAGAAGTGCTGTTTTTGTTGGGTTTTTTCCATTGTTCTTTGTAAAGCTCTCTGTTTTAAAAAAAGGTAGAACAGTCACATTTTATTTCTAGAAATAGATTGGATGATAGTAATCTTCCAAATAAGCCACAGAAAAAAAAATCATCATTACCTACTGCATGTTTCATGCTTCAGAATTGAAAATTACTAATATTGAATCTAATAAACCTGATTATATTTGTAAACTACAAAGGAAGTCATTAACCAAGGTTAGGTCTGAAATATGGCTAATGTATACTTACCTCCCAAGACCTATTCTCTAGCTTGATATGTTCATGCCATCTACTTCAGCAAGTCAGAGTTTTGTTGGTAGCTTGAAAATACCTGGTAGAGCTGGGTTTGAATATCCTGTCATGGGATGGTGGGTGTATGCCTGATACAGGAGTTGGGGTATATTTATTCTGAGGTTTGCACAACTATGTAAACACAGTGGTGCCTCTTGTGAAGGCAACCTGTGCGTGCTGATGCCTAACGGATAAAGGGCAGAAGACCCCTTAACCATGGACTATCCATTTCGGTTTGGTGTTGTAGTATCTTCCACAGATGGTCACATTTTGAAGCATTGTTGATGATTACTGAACCATCATAATGGAATAAATATATTTAACGTGCAGGGTAATAGCTGAGAACGCCAACCGTATCCTGGGCTGTATCAAAAGCAGTGTGGCCAGCAGGTCGAGGGAGGTGATTCTGCCCCTCTGCTCTGCTTTGGTGAGACCCCAGTGAGACCTGGAGTTCTGCATCCAGCTCTGGAGCCCTCAGCACATGAAAGACAGAGAAGGCCACAAAAATGATCAAAGGGAGGGAACACCTCTCCTGTGAGGACAGGCTGACAGAGTTGGGGTTGTTCAGCCTGGAGAAGAGAAGGCTCCGGGGACACCTTCTTGCAGCTTTCTAGTACTGAAAGGAGGCCTATAAGAAAGATGGGGACAGACTTTTTAGCAGGGCCTGTTGCAACAGGACAAGGGGTGATGGTTTTAAACTAGAAGAGGATAGATGTAAACTAGATAGAAGGAAGAAATTGTTTACAATGGCAGTAGTGAAACACTGTCACTGGTTGCCCCGAGAGGTGGTAGATGCCCCATCCCTGGAAACCTTCAAGGTCATGTTGGACGGGGCTCAGAGCAACCTGATCTAGTTGAAGATGTCCCTGCTCACTGCAGGGGGGGTTGGACAAGATGACCTTAAATGGTCATCTATTGGCTGTCCCAACTTCCCTCTCCTTGCAAGATGAAATTCTGTTCATCAAAGTTTCGGTATATGGGCAAAGAGAATACAAACTTCAACTTTACTTGCATGGGGACATATTCCCACAATGAGAACAGCTTATAAATTGTGAGAGAGTCTTGAGTTAGACCTGTCTATACTTGTAATGCTTATTTCTTATAGTCCTGAATTACCTCTTCCCACTTTTGTAGGTTTATCATGGCCTATTTTCTTCTTTGGGTTACCCATCAGAATCAATACATATTACCCAGCCATCACTAGTAATTATAGAGAAATACCCCAAAAATCTTTTACCCCAATGTGACTTACTTTACTACTAAGTTTTTAATTGATGCATACACTGACATAAATAATAGCTGCTCTATAATCATTAATTTAAATGATAATAGAAAAAATTGTAATACTTAATAGTGTTACTGGTTTAAAAAATGGTCAAATGTAGGAGTGATAAGCTTATGATGTATGGAATAAAGTAATTAAAATAACAACAGTGGCATTAAATTGCATGTTGAGTAGAAGTGTTAGATTTTAATTAGACTAAGCATACATTCATCCTTTTCATATTTTTTTCCTATTCACATAGCCAGAACATAATTCATTTTGACATCCCTGACTGGGGTAGCTACTAAACCAATTTGTTTCACCACATCTTTTCTATTCAGGGCATTTTTCAAAGGGATGTTTTGATGCATCTTTGGGTGTAGGATGGCTGGAATCCTAATGGAAACCTGAGAACGAATTGAACAATTTAGATTCTTTTTACTCTGGTAACATAGATATACAGTTTGCTGAGTGGCAGCTCTGTAGGTAGTGTACATAAACTCAAATTATTTTTCCTTTCAGGTGACATTAAACAAGCTGTCACAAAATAATCAATTTCTTAGGAAATTTCAATCTGTTTTCCTCTTTCACAACTCCATTTTTTAGTGTAGGTTTATATCTATCCAGCCGATTTGCTGCCCTTTAATAAAAATCACATCCAGTCAGACACAAACTATTGGTGATGCAAAATTGTTTAACCTCTTTTGTTCAGGATGGTCTGATCCAGAAGTTGCTTGAAAGTTTGTATTTAATCTTCATATCAATACTGTCATGACTAATGGGAGACTGGGGATAGCAGGCAGGGGCTGGGAGCAGCTGCAGCCACTTCTGTTTCTTGGAAACCAAATGGGTGAAATGAGGAATTCTCAGCCCAGTTGTGCTGGGAAAGCCAAATGTGTGTGCTGCCTTGCTGCTGTAATCTGTCAAGGCAAGGAATTTGTGATTCTAACTGGCATAAATTCTGAGATGATGAATTTGGGTCTTTTGTTTTTCTGGCATAAAAGAAGGGATGGGAGAAAAAGCGAGGGAGTGAGAACAGATTTTTATTTGTTTCCACTGTAAAATATATGGATTTGGGATTTATGATTCCCATAACAGAATGTTGTGAGAGCATTGAAGGAGTTTTTCTCCTAATATTTTCCTTGTTTGGTTTGTCTGGGCTGATTGCATCCAAATGACCAGATACTTTCAGTGGTCAGAACTGCTTCCAAATTGCTTTGTAAACTTTAAAACCATCTGCTTATCAGCTCTCAAAATGGGGGAGAATTATTACATATTGCACATATTTCCTGACATTCCTTGATAATTGAACCTTGCTTAAACCACCGGAACAGTCTTACCATATGAGGAATTCACAGCTCTCATACTGTTTCATAAAATTGTACAAGTTGTATTGGTTTAAATTTGCATTTGGTTGTTCTCTCTGTGCTTGGCAGTCCTATTGCTGAGGTACTTCCAGTTATGACTTCACCATGTTACCGTCTAATGTTCGTGTGTGGTTTTGTTTCTTTCACAGCTGAGTTCCAGGGTAGTTTGATTTGTGGTAGTGAATATGTAGTAATTCAAAAACTATATCGGAAGAGCTGGAAGAAAGCACCAGCATGTAAATACAGGTTTACTAGTGAGTCAGTTCAGCATAGCGCTGTGGAAGGTTTATATGATCGGTTTGAACAGAGAATGCCATCTCATTGATTCGGTATTCAAAATGAAGCCAATGTTGTTGTTTTTTACATTTAGAAAGTAGTGACCTTATTCCATAATTACATGACAAAAGCCATAAACAATAACTTATGCCATTATATATATGAATTAATTTTATGAATTCTGCCATTCATCAGAATTTTACATGCCTCAAGAGGAAAAAAAAAAAAAAAAGAAAGAACAGAATAGAATATTTCAGTTGTAAGGGACCTACAATGATCATCTAGTCCACCTGCCTGACTACTTCAGGGCTGATCAAAAGTTAAAGTGTATTATCAAGGGCATTGTTGAAATGCCTCTTAAACACTGGCAGGCTTGGGGCATTGACCACCTCTCTAGGAAGCCTGTTCCAGTGTTTGAGCACTCTCTTGGTAAAGAAATATTTCCTAATGTTAAGTCTAAAAAAAATCTAACAATATTAAATTGCATCTCTAATGACATACTATATTGAAATGAAATCATGACACTGATCTTATTTTAACATTTTTTAAACATACATTAACAAGTGAGAATGGTTTTTAAAAGAAACAGTAGATGTATCTAACCAGCATTACTGTAGGACTTAGCCTCAAATGTAAAATGTTTTACTGAAGTGATGTGATAATAGTTAACATCATCACTGCTGTCACCTTGAGTGTCCTGGGTACTGATTTCATAGGATATGTTAAAATATTGTTAAAAATATTATCTTTAGAATTACTATTTTTTTGCCTTGGAGTGAGATCTTTGATTTTAGTCTGTTTACATGTTTCAGGACTGTACTCTAGTTGTTGCCTACTTCCATAGTAGCATATTAAAGAAATTTTCATTATGCTATTTTACTCTTTGTCTCTGTGTTTCCCACTCTGGTTATGTTTTTTTCTGCGCACTTGCCAACCTTATTTCTGAATCATGGTTGGCATTGTCAAAATGTAGACAGCTCATGGTGTCCCTGATCACCAGCCATTTCATCAAGTTTTGGATAGAGAGCAGTTTGGAAGTCTTTTCCTATCACAAGATTAGTGTTTGCACCTAATTCTTCAAGATGACCTTAATTTAGGATGTTCTTTTGTTAGTTTTGATTCACACATGCAGAATATGATTTTTCTGTTCTTCCACTCTTTTGGGTTCCAAGAAGATGGGATTTTTGGGAAAGTTTGCTCAGTAACTGGTTTGTTCAAAGCTGTACTTGGAGCCCATTAACCTCTATTACACCCACAGAGACTTTCTGCCCTTTTTCTCTGGCTTAGATTACACCTGCCAAATTAGATTTCAGATACTTCTGCTTTTTCCCATTGTCAATGGGACAAAGTTTCCTTTGCAGTGTGTTCTTGAAGGTTAGATGTTTAGATTTTGGTGCTGGCAAATATTATGAGCATGTACTTTATTTGTGCAATATTTCACCTTTCAAAGACGAGATGAAAACAATGTTTAGAATTTCTAGTCTAGTATTTAACTATTATGCACCTTAATCAAACGTATAACATAAAAGATCAATAGATTTTTGCTTCAAGTTAATTCTGAGGTCAGTGTATACAAGAAACTGTGGAATAAAATTTATTTCATTACCAAGCAAAGTCACTTAGCTTATAAATTTTTAATGAAAGGCCATTAATGAAGCTACAGATCAAATTTAATATCTTCTACACTCACTACTGTGAAACTTTTACAGTCCATAAATTTACTTAAGCGGTATTTAAAACATGTCAGGGTTTTTTCTTCAGTGAGAAAATAAGTGCAGACACATTTTTCCTCCTACAGATCTTCTGCTCAGCAAGATGAGTGATTGAAACATATTGTCTGTTCTGGGAGCATAATATACGCTATGCAGAATCTTTTGGTCAGGATTTTGCCAAAAGGCTACTCCAAAGTATATTTTAACAATGTGTCTTAGTTTTATTATTTGAACTTGAAATATTCAGCTTTTGTCACGTTCTGCTGAGGTAGAATCATTTTCTGTACACCTGATCTTTCTGCTTGAAGAGATTTGATTATTGCAGTACTTTGGTTTTGAAAGAAAACAGAAAAATCATCAAGCAGCTTATTGGTGCAGAAGGAAGCCACTCTCACTTCTTGGATGATAGCAACCCTCAAACATGTTGGGCTTTTCAAAAAGTACCTGTTTCTACTCAGTTTGTTGCCTTTATCTGTGAATGTTCTACAGCTGTGGTCTTGAGTGTATGAGGAACCATCTATCCATCCTTGTCCTCACCATGACAACTGTAATCGGATGGCATGTCCAAAATGACTTTCTCTACTACTTCTTGTTTGGTGTGATGACAGGTTGTCCTAGAGAAAGTTCTTTAGCTCCAAAACTCTCCTGGTTGCTCTACCACAGCAATTATGGCCTTTTCATTAGGATGTGGTACCATGATCGGTTTTTGTCCTCAGGTATTTACTTGAAAAAAGATTGGCAGTGTAGGAGACAATAGTTTATTTGAGGGAATGCCCTATTTATTTATTTTATTTTTTGAAAGGGCAAAGTGTCTCTTTATTTGGACTGAACTGTACTAATGTGCCATGAGAACAACCAAGCTAAAATAATGCCAAGAGGTCAGGATCCTGGTACCAAAGCTAGGGTCTGCGTTAACAGTGGAGGGTGGGAGGCAACATGCACAGAAACCACCTGGAAAGGGATTTACATAACTGCAAAAAGATCTCCTCCTTGGGTTGTCACTCTCTCATGCTCTTGCCAAGCAAGAGCCATAGCTGGGTTGTGGTTCTTGTTGGGTTTTTTTTGTTTGTTTGTTTGTTGTTTTTTTTTAAATAACAGCAAGAAAGGCAAATGCATTTGGCTGTTAGTTGGTGGGAACTGTTATTACACTCAAAGTCTTTCTACTTAAGAAACATTTTAGTGTCCAGGTTAATGTCTGCATGGGGAGGGGAGGGATAGGGGGCAGGTGCACTATGTAATATTTTTATTTATAACTTTTTTTAAAAACATAATTATTCTAAAAGCAACTTTTTCAAGGAAATCACTGCTAGGAGGTAGCCGACTTCTGTCTTTCATTGCAGCTGCACTCTGAGTGTTACCCTGGAGCAAGTGATCATTCTGGCTCGGAGCCATGGGCTTCCTCCTCGCTATATCATGCAAGCTACAGATGTCATGCGCAAACAGGTAAGATGCTCGCTATGGGTAAGATCTTGATGTTTCCTAACAGGAGGTGTTACCATCAAACAGGAAGGACTTCACCAAGCATTTTTTAACCTCCACCTTAATGTTGTGTAATGTCGGTGTCAGTTTTCTCAGTTTGGGTATTTTGCTGGGGGTTTTTTGGGTTGTTTTTTTAATTCTCTTCCTTTATTTCTGACTGAAAGGTGTTTGTTTGTTTGTTTTCAAATAACGGAACAGGCTGTCTTTAACCAGATGCTTGCTTTCTCTGTATGTGTAAATGGATGTTAATTTTTACAAGATTATGGTTTTACTTAACAATTTTTGTATAGTAATTGCTGTGGCATCGCCCTTACATCCACATAGCCTGTTGAGTAAGACAATATTTATTTTAATATATATTATCCATAAAAATAACTTAATATTATTAACTATTGTTAATGAAAACTGACTCATACTGAATGAAGGGGAAACATAGGAAGGAAGGGGAGAAATAAATACTGTGGTTCTTAACTTTCTGGGCAAGATTTCTGAGGACAATGTGCGTATTTGAAAATAGTGTTTTTCACTCTTTGGTCGTAATATAATATTAGGATTTAGAGGCTGTTGTGGATAGATAACCACCTCAACATGAACTCTGAGTGCTAAGGTATGACAAAAAATGCTGGATATTAGGCAATATCAACTGAAAATGGGGAATATACTCTTACTATATTGGCACAACTTTTCCTGGAATATCTTGTTATCAGATAAATGCTATCAAAAACATGTTTGGAATCTTGGAAGGAGTTCAAAGGAGGAGCATGAGTGATCCAGAGATTGTTAGACAAGTCTTATGAAGTGAAGATTAAAGAGCTCAACCTATTCAGCTGATCACAGAGGGATTGAGTGGGGGCTTAATTGCTCTGAGTGCATATGGAACATGTGTCCCAGCCCATGGTACCTTTCAACCTTATGACAAAAACATAAACAAGATACAGGGCCTGCTCAGTCTTGAAGTGAAAGAAAAAGTTAATTAAATATTGGAACAATTAATCACAGATAAGACAAGATTCATAATTTCTGGGTTTTAATTTGCATCTAATTTTATTATTTTCATTAAGTCGGCTACATATTCTATTCAGCAATCACAGTTTAGTTGTGGAAATTATTAAACAGCTGTACTTTACTTTTAACTTGCCATAGATAAAAATATACATATGCTAGATCAAATCTGTAGTCTGTTAAAGCAATTGCATAGATATTCCCAAGACATAGATTCTGATCAATTATATGTGAGTGCTGCTGCCTAACATGGGTATATCAGAGTGATTAGTCTCATGCCTTTTCATATTGGACTTTCACTTTATTCAGTGCCTAAATTAAGTTTCTGTGGTAAACAAATGCCCTCAAGGTTCTTGAATCAGATTGTGTAGGTCTGCTCAGGAATTACAGCTTTAAGTTGACTTGAAAAGAAAGCTACTGCTATATAAGAATAAACTTGCATGGATAGGTTGATATGTCTGCTCCTGAAGTCCTAGACAAAAGGGAGATCTGGGTATTTTGCCATCAAAAAACGTGGGCTTAGGGTTGTGCATACATCTGCTTGCAGGATGTATTCCGTCGAATGGCATATTTTCAATGTACAGTTCTAGACCGTTTTAAAAATGCCGATTCATTTATGGATCTTCTGCAGTTTATTAAATGAAAAAAAAATAGTAACTTGCATGGTTTTGAGCAGCTGTAACTGTACTTGCTCAAATAAAGATGTAGAAAGCAGCCTGCAGTGGGGCTACATTCTCTGAAGTAAAACAGCAGGTGATCAATAGCTGTTAGAGATACCAATATCTCAATACCACCCACAGACACTGCAAATAAAGTCTGCTAGTATATCAAGCCAGACTTTTTTCACACATTTTTCCTCTTGCAGGAAACCACTACAGCATTTAATAAACTACTAATCTTTTGTTGTAATTTTAAATCAGTCTTGGAGTCTGTAGTAGAAATACAATCCTCCATTAAATTCTAAATGTTTTGAAGTTATTTCAACAATGCACTATAGTATTTTCTAGAAACCTGTTCTGGATTTAATGATTAAATTATCTGTAGGATTTAACTGTCAGGAGCATAATGCAGGCCATAAAACTTGGAGGGGAAGAAAAAAAAGGGCTGCTTGGCATTTGATGCAGAACATTTAGTTAAGGGCAATACTAGGTCTTTTACCTGGCTTAATACAAAAAATCCAACCAAACAAAAACTCCATTAGCGCATTTACACCCTGAATCTTTTGTGGAATGAAGAGATTAGCCACAGGGAGGTACAAATGAAAGGCCATCTCTTTCATCTGTTACTCTGGAGAAGCCAGCAACATTAGCTTCTGGCACTATCACTTTTCCACAAGGGGAAATTGTCTCTACTCAAAGCTGATACCTCTTCCAGCTTGGGGTACCAGCACTGAATAAATGGAGACATCTGATTGAATGGATGAACTCAGGAAGTGTTTTTTTTCTTTTAAATAGAATGAGGTCATGGTCATGTTTAACAAGACTCATAGTAGCCCTGACTGTATCGTTGGAACAAGTTTCAAAGTAATTGCACCTATTATTGTGAGAACTAAAGAAAAGAGACCAATTTGTGGGAGTTGGTATGAACTTGGGTCTGTGGGATGGTTTTAGTTAAGTGGTTTCTGTTTTTCATCTGCTAATCCAGTCTGGATTGATTGCTAAAATAAAAATTTTGACAAAACATCCCAACTATCTTTTAGTAACTTTATTTACCCATCTATGTTTACATGAATAAACATCAGCACCCACAAAATACTATGTAAAGCATCCTGACAGGAGTGTGTCTTCAGGATGCAGTGAAGTGTGGAGAGGGCAGAGGCCTAGGAAAGGAGCTGCAGGAGGGCACAGGGCTCTGAGGAAGAAAGTTAACTAAAAAACTGATAAATAGAAAAGGCTAGGAGAGAATTTGTGTTGTCTTTTAAATGAGTAATCATTTTTCCGTGCCTTTTCATGAGTATAACAGCACTGCATTTTGAGTAATTCTCATAAGAATTGTACTGATTTAGAGCTCTCTGAGCAGGGCATAAAGAGAATTTGTTTTCTTTATGTGACTGGTTCTTGCTGTCCTTAAATTAATGTGTAGCTTGAAAAGAAACCTATCATTTTTTCTCATGGCAATGAGAATACTTGTTCATATATAAGGGGCCAGATTTATGGTGGTGTCTCCTCGGAGCTGCCGGCGTCTTTCACTAGTGCTCGGGCAGTACTGGTACGCAGAGGGAAGCATTCTGGACCTGCATAGCTCAACTACCCTTTATGCCTATGTGAGACAGTGTCAATCTTTATATTGCTATAGCTTTAAGAATAATTTTGGAGAAATATAAATTAACAGTATATTGAAATAGAAATGGTATAATGGTGCTCGGTGGAGACAGAGATGTCATGTAGCAAGTTGCTAGTAATTCTTGGGGGCTTTTCCTCAAAAGAAATAAGAATCTGGTTGTTGTAAGGAATGTATAATTTGTTCTCCTGCTAAACAATAAATTACATGGTTGTATGAAGCTAGACTCCTTTTTAAATCAATGTATTTGATTTATTATGTGAGCAAGACACTAAAATTAATTTATCTAGTGAGTGATGCAAGTAAAAATAGGCTGGTTTTCTTCTCAGAGACAGTCACAGCATTAATGTTCAGGACCTACACATGATTAATTTAGTTAGTTTTCCCATGTATATGTATATCCTGGCTCTCAGTTTTGTTAATCATATGCCAATCTCAGCAGTCTGTCATGGTGAGGTTTCTTTATTACATAAAATTTTAGAAAATGGCACTGAGAAAAGGACACTGAAGGTGATGAAGGTCTGAACTCAACATGCCTAACTGTAACCAGCACCGGATCAGCTGTCCATATGTAGTTCATGACAGACACTTGTCACATTTGTTTTTAAATCTCCAGTAGTGGAGACTCCTGCACAGTGCTTCTCAAGTGATCTATTCCAAAGTATCCTTAACCTTTTCATTAGGATGTTTTACTTAGTGTCTCATTTAATTTTTTTCATTTGTTTGTTTCCCTGTCTCCTGTCTTCTCGCCAGTGTACTTAAATTATCCTTACATTAGTGTGTAGCTTGAAAAGAAACCTATCATTTTTTCTCATGGCAATGAGAATACTTGTTCATATATAAGGGGCCAGATTTATGGTGGTGTCTCCTCGGAGCTGCCTTAGAGACCAGATTTTACACCCTTTTTAGCAATAGACTTTTAGTATTTTCCTGCACCTAGGTCAGGTCAACCCCTGGTATCAGTACAGGCTGGGGCATGAAGGGATCAAGAGCAGCCCCGCTGAGAAGGACTTGGGGGGACTGGTGGAGAAAAAGCTGGGCAGGAGCCAGCAATGTGTGCTCGTAGCCCAGAAGACCAACCACATCCTGGGCTGCATCCAAAGCAGTGTGGCCAGCAGGGCGAAGGAGGTGATTCTGCCCCTCTACTCTGCTCTGGTGAGACCCCACCTGGAGTCCTGCATCTAGCTCTGGAGCCCTCAGCACAGGAAAGACATGGACCTGCTGGAGAGGGTCCAGAGGAGGGACACAAAAACGATCAGAGGGAGGGAACACATCTCCTGTGAGGACAGGCTGAGAGAGTTGGGGTTATTCAGCCTGGAGAAGAGAAGGCTCCAGGGACACCTTCTTGCAGCCTTCCAGTACTGAAAGGAGGCCTATAAGAAAGATGGGGACAGACTTTTTAGCAGGGCCTGCTGTGATAGGACAAGGGGTAATGGTTTTAAACTAAAAGAGGAGAGATTTCAACTAGAAAGAAGGAAGAAATTTTTGACAAAGAGTGTGGTGAAACACTGGCAAGAGGTGGTAGATGCCCCATCCCTGGAAACCTTCAAGGTCATGTTGGACGGGGCTCAGAGCAACCTGATCTAGTTGAAGATGTCCCTGCTCATTGCAGGGGGTTTGGACAAGATGACCTTAAATGGTCCCTTTCAACCCAAAGATTCTAGGATTCTGTGATTCTATTTTGAATGTTATTATTTTGAATATTCAATGTTTTGAATATTACCCTGTGTCCTATTGCTACAGGCCCTTCTAAAAAGTCTGCCCCAAATTTGGTTATCATTTCCCTGATAAGCCATCTACTTTTGTAGATAGAAGAACATCAAATAATCTGATCTTTCTTTTTTCAGTTTTCTTACCTAATCATCTTCCCTATTCTCCTCTGAAGTCTTTTCAAGTTGTCTTTAAAGATGAAAAGTAACTATGAAGAATTACAAAAGACTCTTACAGGACTTCATCATAGAGCAATTAAATGGCAGATGAAAATCAGTGTAGATAACTCTTAAGTGATGCACATGGAGGAGAAAACAAACCCTAAGTTCACACTCAAAATAATTGACTGTGAGCTTGCCATTACATCTCATGTTCAAGACCTTAGCATATGATACAAAACATAAGCTCAATTCTTAGTAGCTAGCAATAAAGCAAATCAGAAGTTATAATTGCTTAGGCAAGGGTAGACGATAAAGTAGAAATCATGCTGTCATGATCCTTTATTTTGAACTATCTAATGTTCTGATCCCTTCCATAAGGATATAGCATAATGGAAAAGGTTCAGAGAAGGTCAGAAAAAATTAATGGTTGGGAATGGTTTATAGACAGGACAGACAGCCAAAATAATCTAGAATTGTTCAGCTTCATGAGTGAAGAAGTATATGACAGAGGTCTCGAGAACATGTGACACAGATAGGGACTGACCATTGTCCTCACCAGTGCAGAACTAAAGGCATCAAAAGAAACTGGCAGGTTCAAACCAAATTAAAATACTGGTTCTTGACAGAACAAGCTAAGATTGTACCCAAAATGTGGATCTCCTTGCACAAGGCGGTTAGTGATGTGAAGTTATTCATGGGTTCAAGATGAGATAGGAGAGAAGAGAGGAGAATCACTGAAATCGATTAAATACCTACTTGCTGCTGAACAGAGGAAGTACTGAGTGACTAATGGTTGAATTCTGGAGGAGTTTCTGTGGAAAAGACATATGTTTGTCATGGTATGTAGTCATGTGTCTTTTGCAACTGTCGAAGACAAGCTTACCGAGCTAGATGAAAAGCTAGTAAAATCCCTTTTTGTATTCTGCCTTCAGTTTTGTAGGTACTTCTAGTTATTTTCTCTGTCTTTACCACTATTTTTTTTTTCCTAAAAGAAATGTAAGGACACGGTATTTTTTTGTGGCATGTGTTGATTTACATAAACTCTCAGAACCTACCTGTGTGTAACCAGCCAGCCTTTTTCATCTTTTGTTTGAGCTGTAACAGTGAACTTCTCAATTACTTGGGTACCAGATTTCAGTCAAATGCAAGGTCCAGCCTTATTCCATGTATTGAATCAATGATTATACCTTATTTTCACATCACGTGCAGCTGCCATTGCAGCTCTGTTTGGAATGTAAATTATCTTTGATGTTTCACACCAATCTAAGATCTCACTGGAAGAATTCTGAGATTATTTTTTTTTTCTCTGTTATTTTGTCCTGAATTTAGGTAGTACAGAAGGAGAAATAAAGGGAGATTCAGTGTATATATTACAGAAAGAACAAGTATTTTCCATCTCCTTTAAAATGTTAGAAAACACGAAGAGACTGTAAGTCTAACAGATACATTTCTTTGTGATGACTACTTTATATTAATAAAACTGCACT
Organism: Phaethon aethereus; assembly: GCF_964289735.1. NCBI lineage: Eukaryota > Metazoa > Chordata > Aves > Phaethontiformes > Phaethontidae > Phaethon > Phaethon aethereus. The sequence continues at coordinate 38,819,294 of NC_138582.1, read as the reverse complement.
TTAAAAGCTAGACCTCATCATTTAAAAACAAGTTTTACTAATTTTTTTCATATGTCTAAGCTAGTTTGTTTGCAGAAGAGTCTGCATTTTTCACTATCATGGTATATGACATTGGGCATGTTTTATCAACTTCCTCCTTACTGGATGAGTTAGTGAGACAAAAGTACCTTCACTACTGTTTTTCCAAGGTTCATTTGAGGTGCAGAGACTAGCTTTTCTAGTTGACCCTGCTTTAAGCCAGGGTGTTGAACTAAACAATTTCAGGAGGTCCCTTCCAACAAGATTTTTTTTGTGATCGTATGAGTATACAGGAAGATCAGGACCTGCATTTTTCTAATCCTAATGCAGTGCTTCAGTTTAGGCCATTTTTCTAGATTTAAGTAGAAAGCTATTCATAGGAAATAATCTGTAATATTTGTTTGTTCAGAAGTTCATAGGAAGTAAGTGGCATTTCAGAAAAGGACTGTATTATCCATTCCTTCTACATAAGAATTGTGACAAAAATCAAACAAATTGAAACAAGATGTGTTTGGATTGTTTTCAACATTAAATGTTAATTTTTTATGACTTCTTTTGTGTTAGTAAGATGTATATGTACTCATTTATTTAATTACAAGTGGAAAGATTTTGTCTCTTTCCTGCGTATTTCTCTAAGTTGAGAATTCATGTACTGCTTGTTCCCCAACTTACACCACAACTTTAACTTGTTCTCCACCTTAGACGAGGAGAGTTGTTTCAGGACACGGAACATATGTGTTAATTAATCATAATCAATAGTTATGTTAATCTGGAAAGCTCAGAAAACTTTCTAACTTGTGTTGGAATAAATGAAGCAAAATTGTTTTTCTTTCACAGGGTGCGAGAGTACAAAACACAGCCAAGAATTTAGGAGTGAGGGATCGAACGCCACAGTCTGTCCCAAGGTAACTGTTTGTGTCCTAGACCATGATTTTGTCTAGTTTGTACCAAATTTTTTCCTAGCTGCTCAAAAGATAACAATAAACATTGACTGTGTTGTGCACTAACTGGTAAGATTTGTCTTTTAATGTACATAAAATCAATTACGTTCTTAGCCATACAGTTTCACTTAAAGTAATTAGAGAAGTTCAGGCTACGTAGCACTTCAAACGGTGTCTGTTTTTGAAAAATGAAACCTAGTTCCTGTTAATTATGAAAACACTGGAGTAAGTCCTTCATCACTTGTGATGTTTAGTGGTTTGGGGTAAATATTCATAACTAAATCCATAACCCCATTTGAACGAAATACTGTACTGCAGTATCTCAGCAAAATCATGTTCTAGTTGCTTTTAGACATGATGCAGTCTTTCTTTGTCTCTTTCTGAAACATCCATTAGAATGAAAAATGTGACTGTTCTATATTTATCCAGCTTTTTAATGCTGTGATGGATTGGAGGTATCTGAAATGTTTCTTAACAAGCGCAATACTTATAAATGAAAATAACCAAACTACAGTGTTCTTAATTTTATCTTAAAGTGGTTTTATTAATCCAGTTCTAATTTAAACTTTTTTTTACCAATTTAAAACATAATGATTTTTTTTACTAATGATAATGAATGAGGTAAACAGATATGTGGAATACATAACAGACCCACTGTGGTGTTTAAATTTCAGTAAGGAAACAGTGAATTAATAAAACCTGATAGAGGTAACCATGTGATTGAACATACACCCTATCCATAGCCTCGCAGAAAGTCTTCTGGGTTCTGACCAGTAATGCTCAGGAACTTTTTCTTATGCAATTTTCTACCTTTTTCTCAGATGTCCCAGCTTCTCCCAGTAGGGAATCAGGCTACTGCTCATAATTTGTAACAAATGACTGAACATTGTTCCATGCCTGTGCTCAATCTGATTCTAGAAAAGGAGTGTACCTTAAGTGTACAAGGTATTAGTAAATCTGAGTAGCAGCTGCCATTCAGTTGCTGAGTAGCAGCATTTGTTGGAGCATATATGCATCCTGAGTGCCCCATAAAGGAGATTAAATAAGATCCAAGAAAAGTACTTATTCTAGAGCAAAATCATCAGCAATGAAATCACTGCCTGTACGAGCAGATGAGGGCGTCCCTTCTCACAGTAATTACTAGCTTAGAGGCAATCCAGGACCAAAGCAGCCTGACCGCCTTGCTTTGTAGGAACCTAAGGCAGTAAAATAACGTTTTATTGCAGTAAAAGCTGCATGAAGCCTTTTTATATTGTGAACAGTATGGGTTTTGGCCTTAAACCCATAAGGTTTTAAACGTAAAACTCTTCCTTCATGACATAATTTTGGAGACAGCCAAAGAGGTGTTGCAAATGAAAGTTTTCCCACCTCTAAGTGATAGACCATGTATCTAGATTCAGAACTTTGGTGATAAAGGAAAAGTCTGTATTCTTAAAAAGAAAACCTTAGCCATGAGACATTTTTTGGCTTTGTATCAGTTGAGAAAAGATCGACTCCTTCCACTTGACAGTCCCACAACATAGCAACGAAAAGCTCAAGGAAAATTGAGATGATTCCTAGAACGCAGAATGGACCAATGCACTGGCCAGTCAGCAGCAACAGCAATGTTGCAGGAATATCTCACTGACCTCAGTGTTTGGGGCATTTGGAGTATTGTTAGAGAGATAAGTCACATAAGTCAGAATAGTCATCAGCCCCAGTGATACTTTTGACAATATATCGTAAACAATACTGTGGATTCTCAATTCTTTGCCCTGAAAAGAATCTTACCATTAAATTTGGCTCCATTTAACAGCACTTGACAGTGTTCTCAGTTCTCTGCAGCTGCCACTGTTTTCTGTCTTTTCTCAGCTGATCTGTTTGTACCATCTCAAATAGTTGTTCCATATGTATTGACCCAGAACAGGCTGTTTCTGCTCCATGCCGTCTTCAGCAGCTATAGCTCCTTCGAGATTTATGCAGACTTGTTGTTAGTTTGCTTCAGAGTTCCCCTACATTACTTGCTCTGAAGACAAGTAACCTTAACGATTGCCATTTTAACCTGAAGAATACACAGACTTTGGTACTCAGGGCTGAGCTTTTTTGCACATTGTTTCATAGAAATTAGATTTTGCTAAAACATTGCCAGGAACTAACCCCACTGAAATTACTTAGATGATATTCCAACAGTCATTCTGTCTTTCGTCAGCTTTGAATGTTACTGCTTTATTACACCAGCAGAATCAAATAACTCAAATAACCCCTGCTTATTTTGCTCTGCTCTCAGTTCTTAACATCCAGAAACAATACGGCTTGATAATCACTTCCAGTGAGATTCAGAGAAAAGTTATTTAGTCCACCACAGTTATGTGGGTCGTCCCATGGGTTTTAACTCCTAATGGAACTGAAATCAGAAAATGGCAGCTGTCCTGCCTTGCTCTTGCATAGCCACAGGATGCTGCTTCTGACAGGTTGTGCCTAGATGTTGAAGAGGCTTTCAGTACTCGGGGGGTCTGTCAGCCATATAGACCATGCCTCATGTAATTCCAGTGGCAGAGCATCATGCCAAGAAGGCAACAGCCCATTGATCTGGAATTGTTTGTGGAGCCCAGCCACATGTACAGATTTTTATTTTCTGTGTTGATTTGTAGTATGATTTTGAAATTTATGATTAGTTAAAATGGAGTCATATAAATTAATGTGATGTTTAGCAGGCAAATTTGCAAAACATACTTGGAAAACTCATATACCCTGAGCATCTTAAATATCCCTAGCACCCAAGCCACTGGGCATGTCACCACCCTGCCTGTAGCCAGACCTACCAAACTTACTATTTCTATTGCTTTGGTATTTCAATATCAGAGATTCTTCATGTGAAGAGTTAAAGCACATGCTGCGTCATTGTCTTTTCATTTTTTGGTTTCTGATGCTTTTTCTCCTTGCTGTGCCATACTTGCTCTCTTCTCTTTGCTGTTCCTTCAATGATACGCTTTCCCTGAGGAAAATGTGTAATCTCCAAATGAGATCATGTCTATTGCTGTTTCTAAATTGCTGTGGTTGCAGGGGAGATACCGTATGCTGGACATACCTGCAGAACAGAGAGCTCGAGTTCAGAATGATTGCCACTTATTTTCACTATTCCTAACATTAGGGTAAAGTTTCAAACACTTGCTAATAACCAAGTCCATGCAAAAGCATTTAAGAGAGATTCAAAATCCCTTATAAGTCAAGGAGTGGCTATTTCAATCTGTACTGAGGTAGCAGGTTGAAGCAAATCTTATTGGTCTTGACTTCATACATGCAGAAACCGGGAGCGGGGGGAGAGTTCAAAATCTTCCTGCTGGCATGTCACGTGCCTGACATCTGCCTTAGGTTCTTCAAATGGCATCAGTTTTATAGGGAACTGTGTTAAAGTGAGCTCTGACTCTGTGCCGAAACAAAACAAAAATGGAGACAATTGCATTCACCAAGCAGCTTTTCCAATTTAGAAATTCAGAGCAACAACTGGTAATTGGATTAGTGGAGACTTAGCTTTCTCCAGAACGGTGTCTTTGGTGCAGAAATATGAGAACTTAATTAAACTGGAATGTCTTTATAAGATTGCTTATAGATGTGTGTTTTAATGATACTACTTTCAGTGTAAACATTCATGCTCCTGAATAAGTTTTTACTGGTTTTATATCAGTGTTGTTAAACTGAATTCAGTACCTCTTGTTTTGCAGTGTGGGAAGACTTAAATTTAGTTTGTGTTCCTTAAATTTACCCATTTTAATAATGACCAAGCTCTCAGGATAACAATTGCTTTGTGTTTTGTCATTGTCAGATTGTACAAGCTATGCCAGCCACCACCACCTGTTGGAGAAGAATGAGAACAACTGCTCCAGAAAAGAATCCAATAATGGCCTTCAGGATACTGGGACTATATGACAAAATCTGACTGCACTATAGCAGTACGTGCCTGGGGCTTTGATAAATAAAGAACCCTTTACTCAGGATAAAGAAAGAAATACCCTAAATATTCTCTATTGGCATTGAAAAATTACTTCCAAAAAGCATTTCTGGAATCTGGGCACCCCGGCCTTACACTAGTAGAACAGGAATCTTCCTCGGGAATTTTACACTGGAATCAGGTTCATTTGATGTGTCTTGTTCAGCCACACAATAGGCATAGCCAGCAGCTTGAAAACAAATGTCTTGTTCAAAGAAAATGACTTCACTTGTACACTCTGCAGGATGTATTCTTGTGGAAGGAATAAAAACCTAGATAAACTAGGCTTGATAATGAGCATGCACTTCATATTGGGCCCTTTGCACTGATAATCCCTTTTTTCCTGTCACCATCATCATTTCTGAGAATGATGACATTAATATTTCAAGGATATAATGTAAGTGAGGCTTAAAGATGGAAAAAGCTCATCTCAGAATTGTGCCTAATGGCTGCAAGCAGGCTGCTGCTATGAAGGTGCGCTTGTAATCAGTAAACTCAGCCATGCCTTAAGCAGCTCGTTGTAATGGCCTTTTGGAAGGAATCCCTATGTGGCATATGAGGTGAAGTTTTGGCCTTTTTCAGTTGCTATTAGAATGAAGGAGAAGGATAAATCTGATCTTCATCTATAGTTAGACTGAAATTCAGGCTCTATCTAATGGCTTGTTTTACATTATTGCACTTCTGCATTTCAGAGTTTTCCAGAGTTGTGTATATTCTTGTCTAGTACTGCACCGGCAAATCCACTTAAGGCGAGGATGAGGCAGTATTGTTGTGTTTAACTGGAAATGTCTGTGGTTTAAGTTGCAGCATAGTTCGGGGGCTTGATGTTTTATCCTACCGTTTCCCCTATTTTGTCAGAATTGTTTTGCGTAGCGTTTCAGTTCTTTGGTGTGGTGATTGTTACAGGTTTATTTTGAAAATTGTACTGAGTATTTAGAGGGCCCAGGGAAAATGTATCTGCACTTGGCTGTTCTTTTGGCCAAAGTATTTTCATAGAAAATGACCCCAAATGGAGTTTCATATGTGAACACATGAAAGCAAAAACTATCTTCTGAAATAGTTCTACTTGTAGCAGTAGCTTCATATTCTGAGCAGGACGTATACTGTCTGAATAAAATTTATTTTTTGTACAGTAGCAGCCTATAGTTATGCTGTAGCAATCAAGCCTCACAACATAATTGTTGCATATGATCTAATAATTTATGAAATCTTCAACAAATATATTAATCCACAGTGAAATAAGTGAGAATTCAAAATGAGCTGTACTCTTGCAAAGAGTGGGTTTTTTTTATATAGGATATCTAGGGGACTTGTTACTTTTCTCCAAAGGAGGAATTAGAGCTCCTACCTTTTTCAGTATTGCTGATGTTTTTACACAGACTTTAACTTTGCTAAGAAAATAAATATTTTTATATATCCACAGATATATATGTCTGCGCATATATGTGAGTTTCAATATGTATATATTTGTGTAGTCATATTAATTACTGGTCCAACCTTAAATATAGAATGTTTGCCTTAAACTGTGACAAAGACATGCAATAATGAACATTTCAGTAACAGTGTCTCCTTTGTGCTTTGAAGCTTACACCCTTTCATAGTTACTGGAAGCTGTGGGACTATAATCTTTTTGATTAAAATAAAAACAACACCAAAACCAGAAAACAAAGATTTACTCTTTAGAAACTTAGGAAGGATGACCTAACGCTTGTACCTAAGAAAGAGTCACAATTTCTATAGTTTCTATTCTAGTCAGGATCTCACACTTTTGGATATGTTTTATTGGCTAGGGTAATTCCCGCTCCAGGCAAAAGCATCAAAAATGTTTCAGTTTCTGCTTGTTCAGACATCAGGAATACAGAGAAGCCGTAACCTCCTTATGTCATGGATGGTGCCGGTGTCGGCCCCGGCTGCGAGCTCACATCGTCCTGTGAGGTTTGCCCACCTGAGTTTTGGTTTTTTACTATGAGGCAAGTCAGCTGCGTGGAGCTGCTAATCCTGTATAATGTAAAATTACCTAGAGGACAAATTCTGTTGCATGCGCACATATTAGTGTAATTACTCTTATCATTTTTTTTTTAATTGCATTGAAAATGGTAGGAGTGCAAATATGCCGAAGTAGTCTGCTGTATTATATGGTAATTGCCTAATTAGTTTTGTTGTTGAAAGCATGGGATAACAGACGTTTGTAAACACCGAGGGACAAGTAGTTACGAGCCAGTCACCGGACCAAATTCTTTAGCTATTGTTTCATGAGTGTGCATTAGAAATCTTGACCTCTTGTTTTTGCATCTAATTTTTGGTTCTTTATTATTTGTTTTCCCCTCCAGAGGCAGTTTTCAAAAACTTACTCAGCACTAGGAGCTTCATTGAAGATCCATACTGCAAAATAAAGTATCTATTTAGCCTCGTATCGGGGGGGGCTGAGAAGTTTAAGTCCTGGTTGTCTGGGATTACAGGTAGCACGTAAAGATAGGATTTCCACAAGAAATTGGGCATAAATGACCCACTGACCGTCTATGGAGAGTGGGTGCCTAATTTCTCAATTTCCTTCAAAAGCCGGTGTTCTCTTGCAACATTGTGCAGCTTTTCAAACTGCTTTTCTTGTTCCTCTGTGTTCAGAGCACACTGCCCATTCTAACAGATCTGGCTTCTAATAACATTAGATGGACATTTAAGAAGCCTGTTCTTAAATCACAAATTTACATATGTTCATTATTAAAGCTATTTATCTTGTTTGGTATATGTAGAGGATGTATTTGTTCCTCGTGCAAGGTGCACTTGCAGAGTAAAAAAAAATCTATTCTTATCACAGTATGTTTATCCTCTCATAAATTTTTAGACCTACAGTTGACAGGAGGAGATGACCAAGAGTGATGATTTACAAGAACTGTAACACCCATCGCTTGTTAAATCTTTGCTTCTACAGCAACAGATTATGCAGCCTATTTTTATGACAATGTGTTGTACTGGTTTAGGGAAAGCATTCTGTATCTAATTTTTACTTTTTCATCCAAGACAAGTGTAATTCTTCTGGGAATAAATTCAAGGATCTATAGACATACATTACCGGATACTGACTACCATGATTCGGTGGTCGTCTATGGGGGATGTATAGGAGATTTAACAGATGGGAAGGGAGGGTTAAGGGCCAAGGGACAGCTAAGTTGCCACGGGGTTTGTGCTTGGAGAAAAAAAACATTTTGATTTTAAGGTAGAGCTGATGATGTTTGGCCTATCTTTGTAACCATAAGCTATGAATAATAGGATGCTAAACAGTCTTTAATTTTTGAAATGAGCATTGATTTGGTCTAGTTCCCCAAATTAAGTATTTTGCAACAATTATTTTCCTTCTAGATTGTAAATGTAAATGAATACCAAAATGTATATATTCCAGTTTCTAAATGTCAAACATTTTTGTATTTAGGGATCCATTTTAAAGTAAATATTCCTGCTATCAGCTGTCCACTGAGAGAGTTGCAGTCTTCAGTGGCTTTTTTATAGCTTTCACTGAGTTTTAACAAATGCGTCAGGTTTTGGGGTTGTTTTTTACTTGTTTTAATGCAGTCAGTAGTGGTCAGAACTGCTCCTTTACTGTTTTAGAGCCAAAACAATTAAACTTAAGCTGATGAGGATTTATAGTAATCATACTTCATTTCATTTGTTAGAATCCCCTAATGGAAAAAAATGAACCAGTTTATCGATCTGTTTTCACCCAGAGAAATTCACAAGCAAACAGTGATTTTTTTTGTTTTATTAATTCATTGTAGGATGTAGTGTATATATATATAAAAATATACATATATAAAAGACAATTGCCTGAATGTGAGTATACACATCATGGTTAAGCATGATGCTCAGAAAAGGAAAGTTTCTTTCATTTATTTTCATTTAAATTGTGAAATCAATAACTGCAGTATATATACATATTGTTCCATACTCTTTACAGCTACTTCATGGATATGTCTGCCAGCATTTTATGCATATTTTGCACCATTTTTCTTTAACATGATGAAAAGAGGAGAGTTTCTCAAGCTAATGCATTGCCTTATGTATTTTATCTCTGTACTTGTTGATAAATGCAGGTAGTGTTTTTCTAATTGTACTCCAGCAGTACACTGGCATTGGTAAATTAGTGCATACCTGTCTCAGGATACCTGGATTTTTCATCATTAGGTTTTGAAGTATAAAAAGATACTGAACTCATATTTTTGTATGCTGACAATTGTGTAGGTTTTTTATATATACTGTATATATCAATCAAGTTTTCCTAAAGAAAATGTATTATTAGGAATGTTTCCTTTTTCCTGCTAGAAGACATGGGTTTATGTGTTCTTGTTATGTATGTATAAATAAATATACAGCATGCACAGTCATACAGATGTTAACACCGGCAAGAAATTTCAGATTGTCCAGAGGCCAATCAAGTAATCATGTCTTATGTTCTTCTCCAGAAATAGCATCTCCATGCTAGAAATCCTGTATGGCTAGAATGAAAGTACTTTAGAAGTAACTTCTACTTCAATTTGAAAGTCCAATGGCGTGTTCAAATAGCTGGGACATTTCTGCAAGTACTTAGATTTGGACTTTCAAGGGAATGTCCACAACATCTTGTGTGTGTGTGTCCTATCCGTTCCATAAGCCAGATTGGAAAGACTAAACAGCCTTACTAACTTTTTAACACCCTGTATATAATGTATGTATTTGGTTATACTTGTGTTACATGTTAAAAATGAACTTAATTTCTGCATTGAGTATTGCACATGTTTTTCAAATGAAGAATATATTGTTTGTAACGTCTCATTAAGCACAAGAGAGCATTACTGCTTTGAAATACTATGGATAAGTACAGCCATACACAGAATCGCTCAGTGAGCTTTTGTTTGAAAACAGTCAAACTAGCAGCTCTGTGGGTAGTTGAGTTTGTTAGAAGTAACCTTTGGAATTTAATGTTACATATCCTTGAAATACGGATTTAAATCACTTTTTCCTTTTTTGTAAAGTGCCTGTGTAGCATATATAGCAGTTGCTATATTGATTATGGGTTAAACTAATACTGTGTACTTTTAGATCTATGGTTTATTTTTTTAGTCTAGGTATTAAAGACTGGAATGGTAACAATGTATTACAAAATGTCAGACAGCAATAAAACCATTCATAATATGAACAGTGCAAATCTCTTTATTTGTAAGCAGGACATAAGTTTTTTGGGGGGTTGTGGGTCTTACACTTCTCTAGGTATGGCTTCTCTAGGAATTCTGCCATTATGAAATTAAGCTTCTAGAAATACATGTTTGTCATAGGAATCTTTTTTTTGAAAATCCGGGCCCAATCTAGTACATTGTGACAATTAAACTGTATCTCTATAACCAAGTGGAAAACTGAAGCCTGCATGAGCAGTAATCCCTGGCTGTGGGCAGCTGTATTTTGTGAAGGCGGGAAGAAGGGAGATAGATAGGCAGGAAAATCCCTTTCTGGCCCTGTGGTGCCATTACTGTCCCACAAAGGTCCAAAACATCCACAGATTCTGGCCTTCCCTTGTCTGAAGACTGAAGTGTGAAGTGGTCATCCATCATCTCTTTACTGCCGTGCATAAGGATAATCTGATGAGCGTAACGTGGAGTGTTGTACTCCCTGTGCTAAAGAAACACCTACAAATGACTGACCCTTTAGAGGGATTTGGGAACCTCTTCCTACCTACTGCTGAGATGCCAGAGATTTGATGAGTTGCACTGAATGCTTCTTTCGAAGGACCGAAAGCTGGTGAAATATTAGACCTTGCTGAGCAGTTGTCTGTATATGAACAAAGTTTCAATTTCTACATGCTTGTGATCAAGATCAAAAGGAACTGCAACGGTTTTGTAAAATCTCTTTTGTTTTCCATCTCCTCCTAGCAGGGAGGAGGGTGAGGATGAAAGTATTTCCGGATAGCTAGACTTGAACAGATTTTTTAATTTTTTTTTTTTTCCCCTATCATAACTATTCCTCTCTGTAATTCTGTGAAAGAAGGCAGTATGAAATTTTGGATTAGTATCAAGCAGCAGAAGTGACCCAAAAATTTAAAATATGGCCTGCTTTTCTACCATCATAAGTCAGGTTTCTTTTTTCAGTGCTCCTCATATCTGTGGTCTTGACCTGCTGCCATATATACATCAGAAATAAAGTCCAAAGAATCATGAATTGCTTTCTTCATCAGTGTACACAATGGGGATAAACAGTGCTTTGAAACCGCTTCTGAGAAAGATATCACTTATACCATTGGGTGTTGTCCAGTAATTTCTCATTTTCATGAGAAAGTATTGCTATCATCATGATTTGAAAGTCAAAATGTCTGCAAAGGGACTTGCTACACTTACATGTCAGAGGTCACATGAGGCACAGTGTCAGTCCATGATTCAAAAAATGTAATGTATCTTTGCCTCGCATCAAAGTATGTGTTAGCTAATTATTGGAAGCTAAGACACTTCCTTTTAAATGTTACTCAGAAACTTACTTTTACTATGTATTTGATTGCCTTTTTTTTTTAATGGCTCATTATGTCATGCAGAAATGGGATAGGTGATGCTCATACTTCGCTTGCACTAATGAAGTGGGATTGCTAACAATCACTTCATTCGTGCTTGTAGAAATCTTAATTCTCTGAAAATGCTTTCCCAGGTAGTACTTGATTCCCCCCCCATTTCTGTATACATTTTCCTCTGTGGAGCGGCCAGGGTCCTGAGGGCACGAAGAAGCTCTAATTGGCCCAATCAGCCTCACCCATGCATCTGCTGGCCATGGGTCCGGGGCAGCATTTCATCTCAGGCCTGGGCAGCTCCTGTCTCCATCCTCATCTCCTGGGCGGCCCTTGAAACCTGTGTTATGGGTAGACTTGTCTTTAGTTCCATCTTCTGCCACTTCTGACTGGACTTTCTGGATGGACCCTGCACCTGATTCAGTATTTCATCTTGTCTCATGATCCCTGGATGTCAGCTGAGCCTGTCATGGCCCTAGTCCTGCCAGGGAGTGGCCACTGAGCTGTGTTCACCCACAGGTCCTGGCTTGTCCTCCCTCAGGAAGTGGACCCACTCTTGCTGCTCCCCAGGAAGAACAGCCAGTGCTGGTACAGGTTCTGCCACATCTAACGTACTACCAGCTTGTGTTGCATTAAAGCAGATTAATGGCTTGTAGTGTTGGGGGAAAAAATGCCCATTTCCAGTCACAAAACAGATGGGAGGCCTCTTCCATTGATTCTAATCTTGGAACTAAGGGTGGCATCTAAAACTGCTCTATAGCCCTAATTTGGTGAAAAGATTTGAAAATGTATCTCCAAAACCTGACAGGATGGGGAGGGGGAAAAAAAAAGATATTGATTACTGAGGAGTGCAAGATAAGACAAGCTCTGAGCAGTGTCAACAGAGCAATGAAATGTCCTGAAGATTTGACTTCAGTTTTTCAACGTATTTATCACAGTTGATATGTTATTAAACAACTGCATCCTTTATAGAAGACTACATGTAAATTCTTACTATTTTGATGTGCATCCAGAACTTTTTTTTAAAGTTCGAGGTTGTAGCTAGTCATGTTTTGTTCGTGTTATTTAGATTTCTTTATCATGGCAGGAGGAATTTTCCTTATGTAATAAGGTTTTTAACATCCAGAATAAATAATTGGTGTCTTTCCTTGGGAAGTGTAACAGCCTTGAAAAGTAGGAGGAAATTGTACTGGATATATTCTGAGACAGTAATCAAATATAAGGAACACCATAGGTTTTGTTTCTGCTTTCATTTAAATGAATAACCAAATCTTCACTGACTACAGAGAACGAATCCATAATACTATGACTATTATGCCAGAATTGGACTAGCTTGAATGCTTGTCAATGTATTTAGTTCACCTAATTAGTGAAATTATTCATTTCTCAAGTCAGAAAGCTTGAGTGGAAATGAGAAGCAGACCACATGTAATCAATGGGGTTTTGTCATCAACCAGCCATACAGTAGGTCTAATCAAACCAATACAGGGCATGATTGCAAGCAAATGAACATCAGTACTGAATTAACTAAAGTCAGTGCATCATCACAAAAGTTAATGACAAAGTATCACCCAGATTAAGAGAGAAATAATGTCTGATACTGATCAGTGCTACTTGCTCACATTGCAATACATTTCAGAATACGTTGAGTGACAGTTGAACTCAAATTCAAGACAAAGTGAAGCTTGATTGAATGTTTAGCAATATATTGGATGCTGTTCTGAAATAGGAAAATACATAAAGCTTTTATATATTGAGAAGTTGAGCAGGTGTTTGGAATATTGACAGCACACTGGAAAATTGGTAGCTTGGGAAACAGAGAGAGATAAGTATGATCATGTGCCAATTTTAAAGGACATATTTGGGCCTGGTACAGACAGAACAGACAATAGGCTTTCATTTGTGGACTAGTTTCTGTGACTTTGAGAGAAAGCATTAGTACTTGAAACTGTAGTATGGGACTAAACTACATTATCTGGATACCCATCACACAAGAGTCATGAGGAGAAAAAAAATCTCTTTCAGACTTAATCCTTATCTTCAAGAATCACAAATTCTCTATCTAGTCATAGCTTCTATTTTTTACTTCTAATGTGGGAAATAATCAGTGTCTCTCTACTGTCCTGAGTAAAAAACCAATGTGTTAAATGGGATTTTAAGACTTTTTCCTTGTTTTCTTTTTTCCTCTTTCATTTAGTAAACTCACTTGTTCATGTCAGGTGAGATGCCTTTCAGAGGAACAGCAGAAGTTAAGATTCCAGTCACATAGATGTTATGGGCTGCTTGTGCTTTCAAAACCTCTCTTGAAGGCCACAGTCCATTTGGAGCTTCCTGCAGGTACACTTGTCCCAGTGGTGAGCAGTAGGCAAAGAGAATTCCGAAGATGGAGGAGTGACCAAAGCGCTTTTTGTCGGGATTGTGGTAAAAATACACTCTGTTTCCATTGGAGTTTAGCTGTGATCTAAATGAGCTTATAACAAAAAATACAGTTCAGTATAGTGAATGTAGAATATGAGCCTTACTGATGGTCTTTCATATATCTGATTGCTAGAAAAATAGGAAACAGATATTCTGTACCAGTTAGAATAAAAGTGGGACAAGTCCTTATATCATGTTTTATAATGGTAACAAATTTTGAATGAGAAAGGCAGAAGAAACAGTGAAAATCCCTAGTTTGTCCCTAGGTATCCTCAATATTTAAATTTGCTTTAGGCCACATTAGACCAAAAGAATGAGGACGTATCCCTCATTATAATCAGGATTTCAATAAAATTCAAAGCAGGTCAAAATTTTCTCCAAAGAAGTAGAAAATCTGATACAAACCTAGGAACTCCTTCAACTCCTTCTTCTGCTCTCCAAGTCCTATTTCCAAACACCAATAATCCCTGTGAATGTTTCTTAGAGCAGACTCAGTGGGGAGGCCCAAGAATAAACCAGCATGGAAAATGGACTCTGCTCACGTTCAAAGGAAAGAAAATCACAAGTGCTGAAGGCTTTTCAAACGTGCTGAGCCACAACCATTTTCTGTTTCGTTCAGCATTGATCTGATGTATTTCCCCGAGCAGGGCTGTTGGTGCAGTGCAGAAATACAAGCTCTGCCAGATTGTTTCAAAGTTGTGATACGTGGAAGTAGGTCTGCTTTGAGTAAGGTGGGGTGAAATGGAAGAAATGTGATTCCCCTTCTTGTGAAATTTGCTGTTTGGATCACATACAGGACTATTCAAATATGCTGCTCTGGGAAACAAGACTTCTTGTCAACCTGGATCTAAACAGTCAGTCTACTGGAAAATAATCTGCTCTCTGCATCTTGAAGTGACAGTTGTGTAGTGTTTCAGCTACTGGATAGTAGCGTGAAGATGTGGGAGGGCAGACCAGAGATGATGTTGAGGTTCCTTTACTTTGCACTCTTCGTAGCCTGGTGCATCATAGGTAGCTTCAGCAGGACAGATAAAGAATTGCTCCTCTTCTGGAGCACGGCGAGGCTACTGATGCGCAGTCTTGGGTTAAGCACATTCAACCGTTTTCAGGCAGAGGAGAGTATGATGTTTAGTTTGGACTAAGAACTTCCAATTGCCAGGCCAAAAGCACTCTGAAGATTTTTATACCTTTTCAGCACGTGATCCAGTCTTATGTATGTTAGACGTTATAAATGTATATGCTTTGGATCAGGCCTGCTTTGTTTCTAGATCCTGGTGGCACTTAGATGAGAGCTAGGCTCCAACCTATTTGCCTATCTGCCCAAGGCATACCCAGAGCAGAGCTACAGTTGCTTAAGGGATTTTTCAGTCAGATGGGAGGTGTCTGGGGAGTTTGGGCAGACTCACGAGCCATTTTGGGTAACAACTTTGGACTTAATGATTGATGTCCTGATAAAGTACTGAAGTTGTAGTTATCTAAAAGTAAAATTGGAAATTATGTAATATTGTCCAAAAGTGACTCGGGGCCGGGTTAACAGAATACCTGTATATATTCTGATATATATGTATATATATTTAACTGGCATTAAGATCTGGATCAAAGGAATTAATCCAGCTTTGGACTCGGATTCTGATCTGCAAGATGGCATCTATTCATTTAGTCATTGGTGTCAACAAATGCTGTGTCCAGGTATCTCAATCACTTCTGAGAACAGAACTAACACTCCTGTTCCATTAGTGAGCTCTGATAATTTTACAATGAACATGCAAGTTCTGGCTTATGGCAAGAAAAGTCTTAAATTCCTTTTATGATATATTTGTGAGAATAGCTCTTAGTCACCAATGTCACCTAGGGATGAGAGGTATTTGGATACCTAATCATGAAGATAAGCATTTGTTAAGCTTTCTAAAGCCTAGTCCGAATTATTTCCATAATTAGGAAATTGGACATAATTAATTTTCATAACTAGGTAGTTAGACATCAAAATGCTTTTGAAAATCCCACCAGGCTACCTACACCATTTGTAAAGAGCTAGCTTTAAAAGTCTCATCTAGATACATGTAAAATCTAAGATGAAGGAGGTAACACAGTGTGATTAACTTCCTTCGGAACAGAAGTGAAATACAATTCTTATAAACACTCTTGATCTTTCATTTATTATTTTCCAGACTTAAGTGCAGTGCACATTTTTTCATACTCACATGAAGTTCCAGTATTTAATATTGTCAAAGCAACAGCCTTTCACTTGTAGTTCAATTCGCTAGGTATTTGTCTAATTTGGCTTGAGTCATCACTGTACAGACCTTTTCCTGCCAGTCCCAGTGTATGGCAAATTGTATTTAAATCCTTACTGGCGAAATCATCAGTTATTCAGACATTCTGGCTTATATTCCGTTTCCTCTTCTCTAATCTTCTTTCCAAATGTCCTTGAATATAGAAATGTCTCGGCTAACCACCTGACGATGGGCTCTCTGGCTGGCTCCCACTCACTGATAACCTCATGACTGGTGTTGCATTTGTACCACCACAGCTTCCCAGGTATCTCAACTACCCAAAGATTTTAAAAAATTGTTCATAATCTTGAAGGTCAGAACTCGAGTAGGTCAGTGTTTCTGCTGAAAGAGACAGGATGGAACTAATCCTCAACAGGTATTCCCCAAGGATAATGAAAGGCACCATAATAATCTTAAAGGATTGTTATGCAGTCATCATATTCATGCTGTTGCTCACTCCTCTAGATATTACATCATTCTTAGATCAGTGTGAAAATGTTATATATAGTCTCCTTGTCCTGTTGCAGGACTGTAACTAAGTTAGGAAAGGAGCATAGTTTATGACCATAGGAAGGAATTAAGAAGTCTAGGATCATTTTCAAGCACTAACATGCACTTAAGTATTTACTTAAAGTGAATACTTAATGCATGGAAACTTTTCTGCTTCAACATCTGTAAAACATTAATAATACTATTTCCTTAATCTTTAAGGTCTTTCTGTTTCTGTTCTCTCTTTCTCTATAGAAAAGCATGCAAACGCTGCTTACAAGCATCTGTATCCAAGTTTTTGATGCTCTTAATGACAACTAACCTTTAAAGTCATGATATTTGCACCATTAAAATTCCATAGTCAACTGCCTGCCTGCTTTGGAGTATCTCCAAAACTATGCAAGTCTCTATCATGATCTAGTAAATGATTTAACCTCTTGGGAAACATAAAGTAGGTATTCTCCTGCATATCTCACTAGCAGGAGTTTTCTTAGAAAACAAATGTCAGACCAGAGCTCACAACCAACCTTGAGAGTGAGGTGGTATAGCCAAGTCATCCTCCAGCAGATAGGGAGTCCAGCTCACCTGTGTTTATTGATTTTACTAGCACTAAAGCACTATATACAGTTACATCAAAGCAGAAGAGGAAGATCCATGTCCTCTGGGCTTTCTGGAGAACTGATAACTTTTCAGAAGCACCAGCTGACAGAGGCTGCTGAATCATTCAGTTCTTCTGGCAGAGGCTTCCAGGAACAGCTGAACCCTAATTATTTCACCACATAACTACAGATTATTCCTGTAATAAGGGCTTAAGTGGACCAGACATGGCAAGTCAGGCCCTTGTCAATACTCTTCAGGCTAACTATTAGGATGGTATTTATTCTGAAGCTATCAAAAGAGAAGCTATGCAATTTACCGAGTCTATAATTCTGATGATGATAATTAGCTCTGCTTTGCCCTAAATGTACTAACAAATGTGTCGTTTGCAACAAAATATGTTCAGTGATATTTCTGTATTCTGTCTACATAGTGAGCAAGACACAAGTTAAGTTTTACATCTGTGTATTAATTATTTAGCATGTTCTCATTCTCTAAGCATACAGAATCTTCTTTTCTCAAATGCCTCCGAATTACCTAACTTGGTGAGGAAGAAAAGAGCAGCTGAGGAGGAGAGGGAGATAAGCAAGCTGGTAAGATCAGTAAGCTCATTAGATAGAGGCCATGCTCAAAACCCAGTAACATTAATGGCAAAACCTCTTTGGCCTCAGGTGGCTTTGAAGGAGCCTTCATTTGCATGAGAAGATGAGAGAAAGCGCTCTCATTTCTACAGATGAAACCAATCAACAGAAAGGCAATATACCATCTTTCCAAGTCGAGTTCTCACATTATGTGGGGGTTGGAAGCTGGGCAAGCACACAGAACTTTGTGTATTCATGAAAAATACAGACCCTAATCTATTATTGTTACATGGAGGAAAAACAACTATGGAAGCATTAGAGCAACAAATTCATCTTTCATATATCTGTAGATGTGAATTGGTTTTGGATTGTATTCAGGGTGATTTTTTTCTTCATGAAATTTGCTCAGATAACGGCATAATGTTGTGGTATTACTATGACTTGGGCTGAATAAGTTGTATAAATTGTAATTTTTTAATTCTGCAAAGAAGGGGATATTGAGGCTTTAGCCATTGAAATTGCTCAGAAGCTCTACTAAACATACATAGTTGATTGCCATAGTGGTGGTAATGCTGAAGGGGTTTCTAGGAGCAGGATCACACCTTTGATCATAAAGGAAGAAAATGTGTTTCAGAATTCCTGTTGTTCTTTCTAATGGCAAGTATTTTGAAGAGCCCTTAAGGATGCTGAATGTGCAGAAGCATCTTCCAGGGTCAGGTGGCCAAGTTAACGGTGGTTTAAATTTAGATTTGACTGAGCCTTAAAGTGTGTGATTGCTTTAATTTATTTGGAAAATACGTCTCTAGATGTGTACCTGGAACAAAAAAAAAATCATTCTTCTTGTTAGCTCTTTAGGGAGCTTTAGATGCACACACTATGCATGAGTATAAAAGTTGTGAAACAGAAAAAAAAAGTTTCATGTTGCATCCCAAAGAAAGATTATTCAGAATAGGAATCAGTAAAAGGACTGTATTGCCTATATGCATTTGCTTTGATGTCACAGCAGAATACTTACTGGGGAAGTAATGCATTAATGCATCAGTTACTTCTTAATTTCCAAAACAAATTAAAAATAAAAATCCAGAGACTGTAAATGTGATGTTCTTAGGACTGTTTAACTTCATTCTTCTTGAAATTTCCTTGACATGTCTGTTTGGTATTCAAAGAAAGCACAATTTGACAATTACTTTTCAAGCGTTCTTCAGAACTTGCAATGAAAAAAGTGTGGCAGAAGAACATATGCCTGAGGAAACAGTATGTTTGTAAAACTTAAACAAACAACAACAAATGCCAGACCCTGCGCCCTCAACACTTAGGTGGAAGAAGGGTTAGCTAGTTCAAGCCTAGGTGTGTTTGGCTCTGACTGACTCACTAATGCCTCAAATAACTCCAGTTTTATTCCACTTTTTTGAAATACTAGTGATGTT
This sequence comes from Phaethon aethereus, assembly GCF_964289735.1. Lineage (NCBI taxonomy): Eukaryota > Metazoa > Chordata > Aves > Phaethontiformes > Phaethontidae > Phaethon > Phaethon aethereus. The sequence goes on along the minus strand of NC_138582.1, from coordinate 38,800,069 downwards.
ACTTATCCAGAATGTCAAGATGTTTCTTTTCCATGGAAGGTATGATACAGAACTGAATTTGGATTTCAGCATGGTCTCTTACTGGACATAAGTACTGTACATGGGTTTGCATGGTTAAATGGAGCACTGGGTCAAAAGATACCTAAGACTTGAGTGAAGACTAACAAGATTTAAGCCCCTGAATGCTTAAGTTGTTTTGGAAAACAGAATATATCAGCTAAGTTGCTGAGGCTCTGCAGTGCTGTGTTTTAAGGAATACAGAGTATTTTACTGCAAATCTTCATGTTTAGATCTACAGCAAAAAACCTTCTGAGGAAAGGCTTTATGTAGCATGATGGCTATGAACATAAAACAAAACTACACCTATTTCTACAAGATTTTTCTCATGAAATAAGGCACTGTCACTATCACGTCTTGCATCTGTGTTCTGCTATGTATAATGTAAAATAGATTTTGAAAGCTCTTACTCTAAAGGCTGTTTTTGCCACACAAGGTAGAATTTCCTTTGATACTCTTGTATTTTATTAAATTTATGACAGTGAGAAAAGGGAGGTTTTTTTACTTAAGAAAACCCTGCTGTCATGTGGAATCTTCCTTTTCTAAAAAATATACATAGCAGTAGACAAAAATAATGCTTATGCAGTTTTATTATGGGTGATACTCGTCTGGAGCACCTCCATAGATTCCAGAGGACTTGCATCACAGCTGCATGTGCTCATTATGAACAGATTTTCAGTAGCGCTGAAAACCAGAATTTCCACTGATTTCACCAAGATCCCTGTGTGTTCACTGAAGCAGACAGTTCCATCTCGGTGAAATACTGAACATGAAAAAAATAAGGCTTATCGGCTCATTGAGAGACTTCAAAATTCAATTGGTACAAGAACAAATTTTGTAAAAGTAATGTAATTAAACCATTAAAAAAATAAAGAAGTGCAATAGAAAAATAAATCCTAATAATGAAACCTGCCATCAAGCAACCACAGAAACTCATCTTCCCCTCCAAAATAAGATTTTTCTAGAACAAGCCTCAATAAACTATTGCATTGATTTCTATAAATAACAGCTCTATAGAGAACAGTGTATCGAGTAAAAAAATCAGCCCTGTTACCTATTTTTTTTTCATATATTGCCAAACTTAGTTCCAAGCCTTCTACAAACCTTTCATGAAAAAACTGCTGCCTTATACATTTGAGGTCAACAACGAAACAGAATCAAACTAGGATGAAAGCTGGCTCTGTCAAACTTAAAAACAATGAAAACATTTCTGAAAAGTGTTTTGCTTTGTTTTGGATTTTGTTTTTTGTTTTTAAATACCTCAGCATTTTCACACTTTGCCTAGCTTCATATGATAGTCAAGTGATGGGATTCTTCAGGGAAGGCTTTGAAAACCTATACTTTAAATTCCATACCTTAAGGCTTTGATGCAAGTCATGTCTTCCAAGGAATGACCCCACCCTGGCCATGCTCATAACAGCTGCAAAACTGGAATACTGGTTTCTTAAGCAACTGGTTATGTGCAGCAGTACAGAATATTGTGCATTCCCAGAAATAAGAAAGAATGTGCATTCTTTATATTTTTTCCAGGAACAAGTGGAGAAAATGAGAAGACTTCAGCTCCAGACACACCAAACATCAGGCCCAGGACTGTGAAATTCAGGTTGTCCAAGTGGTGGGTACTGGAGATCATCCTGAAACAAATCCACAGTCAGAATCACTGAACGTATGGGCCTGCTGTAGCACCGTGACTGGCCACAGAGGCAGTGACTACCAGAGGAGCTCTGTAAGGAACATGAAGGCAAGAGGTGTGGGACATTAGAACAAGCCTAACAACGCTTCTGGGAGCTTATTAAGTTTCCTCTCATAACTGACCATTATGCTATCATGGTAGCCTTCCTTTCGGAGGAGCCACCACCCTCACAACCTCACCTTGCTTACTTAGGGTTGACACTGGGACCATTGCTGTCTGACACAAGCTTTGATGGGCTGACCAGTGGGATGGCCAGTACCTTCACAGCACAGCTGTGGATGGCACCAAAACACGGGGAGTAGAAGAGGCACTGGGGGATGGGGTATCATTGTGAGAGGCCTCGATGAGCTCAAGGAATGGACCCATGGCAACCTCACAGAGTTCAGTGGTGGCAAATGCACAGTCCTTTATCTGGAGCAGCAGTGCAGGCTGGGGTAACTAATTGGGTAGGCGACAGCTCTGCAGCCAAGGGCGTGGGGACTGTTGTGATGAAGCTGGTCGTGAGTTAGCAGTTGCAATGAAATCTAACCACATACTAGACTCTCTTAGATTGTAAACAGCAGATCAAGCAAAGTGAGTAATCCCACCTATTTGGCACTCAGGAGACCACAGCTGGAGCACTCTGTCCAATTTCAAACCCTCCCCCCATCCCAGTATAAGAGATGTCTAAAACTGTAGACAATGCAGCAGAGTGAAGATTGGGCTCGAGCACATGGTGCACAAGGTGAGGTTGAAGAATCTGAGCTTGCTCAGCCTTGAGAAAAGGGGCTTGGAGAAACAAAGCCAAATTCTTCTGAGAAGTGCAGAGCTGAAGCACTAAATGTAGTGGTCACAAGATAAAATAAGGGAAATGCAGCATGACCAGTATTAAGGGAAAGAACATTTGTCACTTTAGGCACTGACACAGTTTGCCCCAGACAGGCTGTGAAATCTATCCTCATCCTTGGAGATTTTCAACACTCAGCTGGAAAATGCCCTAAGCAATCTGGCCTAACTTTGAAGTTAGCATGGCTTTAATGTCCCCTCTAACCTAAATTACTCTGGCTGCTGAATCAATCACCACTAGATGAAGGCCTCAGCCACCAGCACGTCCCTTCCAGGCACGCTGACCCCCGACTGGTGGCCAGCTGATCGGTACAAGCTAAGGCCCATGGGCTCCACAGGCTTCCTGGCTAGATGTGGTGAGCCACATTCTCAGATATGGCTGGCGGCCTCTGAAAATTTTGGACAGGCTTCCTGGTCACACCAGGAGTGTCGAACCATGTGTCTTCAACAAGTAGCATTGATCTTCTGGACTCAAACTTCCTCTTTGTGATGGGGATCCTTGCTAGAATGGTGTCAAACAGTCCAGTGGTCAGAGACCTAAGCTGCTGATGGAAATGTCTCCTCTATGCACTGCCAGTTTTCAAACACCAGTTCTTGCAGATAGTTGACTACCTACGTAGCAATTATTCATGCTATAGAATCATGGAATCATAGAATCTTTGGGTTGGAAGGGACCTTTAAAGGTCATCTAGTCCAACCCCTCTGCAATGAGCAGGGACATCTTCAACTAGATCAGGTTGCTCTGAGCCCTGTCCAACCTGAGCTTGAATGTTTCCAGGGATGGGGCATCTACCACCTCTCTGGGCAACCGACAGTGATTCACCACCCTCATTGTGAAAAATTTTTTCCTTCTATCTAGTCTAAATCTGCCCTCTTTTAGTTTAAAACCATTACCCCTTGTCCTATTGCAACAGGCCCTGCTAAAAAGTCTGTCCCTGTCTTTCTTATACGCCCCTGTTAAGTCCTGGAAGGCTGCAATAACATTATGCAATGCTGGACGCTAGGGAAAGCCAGATGTGCTTCAGATGGCATACACTCTTGAGCAGGAGTAGCAAGAGAGGCAACAGCAGGCAGCAGTTACTGCTGAACTGTTGGTAGTTGTGGATACCTCTGGCTGTGTCTACTGCATGATGTTTCACCAGGTGTCACACAAGAGGCCTCTGTGCAGATGTGAAGATATGCAAGGTAAGTGGCATGCCAAGCTGCACTGCAGCTACTCAGCAGAGTGGATGAAGTCAGTGTGCTCAAGAAAGCACTAGTCTTGAACTTGACATTACCATAAGTAGTTGGCCTCTTCACCCTTTTATGGATCTCAGATATAATGGAGACACATATTTACATTTCTTTACATGCCAAGAACACGACTACATACCACTTACCCAATTATTACTGTTGACTTCAAATGTGTGGTGGTTGTGTTAGCAATTTCATTAGACTGTCAACTGAAAGGCAAAGAAAGATAAAGATCAAATGCTTCATCACTTCTGGATAAAACTATTCAATGACAAAATACAGTAGAAAGGTGAATGCCAATTTGAAAGTAGTAACCCATTTTCAGTCTTTCTCAAATAGCCCTGGACACCTGCATGGGACTTAAGAGATTTCATTTGCTGTAGTAAACGGACTTAGAAAAAGCGTAAAAAAGAACAAAAGTAGGAGGAACAGGAAGTCCCAGACTGCTAACTACAGTCAAGTGCCATCAAATAGTTGCCTACAGAAGTTACTTGAACCATGAATATAACATGATTTTTTGACTAAGAAGTCAGAACCTCTTTACTATAATAAAAAGTTTCAATCAAAGAACGTATCAAGAAAAGAGTTGTAACATCTTCTAAGTTTTAGAGTCTGGATGTGAGATGTAAAAGAGAATCCTAAAACAGAGCTTTAAAAGCAGATAAGGTATGCATATAAATATAAAAAGGAGAAATATTTGAATACTTAGTTTTCTTTGCCGCCAGTAAAAATAGTGAATGGGATTCCTCAGGGGAATGTAGAGATGGAAAACTGGCTAAAATATAGCCTCCCCATGAGGACTGGAAGACTCTGCTTCCTCCCTTTTTGAAATGGTGTTGGTTACCTATTGAAAAATAAGTAACAGAATACAGAGATAGTCATGATGAAGAACATATGCTTTCATCCCTACAGTGTAGCAACTGATGACAGCACAATGATTCAATGAGATTTGGAGCACCAAGAATCATTAGAGAGAGAAAAAGGCAAGAATAAATGTGCCTTCCTAGAATGAGAAAGCATTGTTTTCTTAGCTGTCTGAATATTCTAAAGAAAACTGTACTTTTAAAAAAAATGTTGGTTTACTCTAAGTACACTTTTCCTGTTAAACCTTTTTTAACAGCTCTTTTTTTTATCGACCAGAAAACAAACTATTTCCTTTTTTTTTTTTAAACTAGAACTGAATTTCATGTATATTGAATGCTGCTACAAAGAGGACTGGCATTTTTTTCCCTCTGTGTCTTTTATGTGAGAGATCTCAAATAGCAGAGGAAAAACAAGTCAAAATTAGGAAATGCTTTCTATCATAATGTGAAGAGCAGGAATAGGAAAGGTGTGCAGTCTCTCACACTGCAGGTCTTAAGGAATATATTTGACAAAGATATGTCACAAGTGATACAGATGTAGCTGATTTTGCCTTTGGACCAAATAATGGCATAAAGGACTGAAAACTTTTCTAGCTCTAATTTTCAATGTTTTTTATGACATTTTAGTATGAACCTGAGTTTGCCCTGCCCCACAGGCTGATAATAAAACACAGGCAATGTTCATTTTGTATCATTTGTAGTTTTGCACATCTGCTGGCATCAATAGAAAAAAGTTTTTTTTTCTTTGAATGTTCAAAGTACCATTTTGGAACTGATAGTATCTGGTAATTTAGGACAAACATAAAACTACTTCAAAAGCAAACATTACCATAAAACTTCTGGTTTAGACTTGAGCAAATTTATTTCATCTTATTTTGTGCTAATATAAAGTTATGCAAAATAGAAGTTAAGCATGAAGATACCACTTACAGCTGCTATAAATAAGAATGGCATTACTGAAATCAATTAAACCATTTCTTCCCACTCCAGAAATTTATCTGATCATAAGCATTTTGCTACACAACTGTGTGTGCATTACAGAAGTAAAAATTACTGTCTGCCACTGCTTTTGGGAAGATTTTTGCTATGTTACCTACCAGGATTTTGAAAAAATGGGGTAGTATGTAAGATCTAAATCCCCCAGAATGTAGATTAGAACTAAAATATGGGAGGTCTACCTCTGTAAAAGCTGGAATTGGAACCAAAAGGAACTGGAAAGCGTATTCTGCTCTCAGTAGCAAACATTAATAATAGTTGGCCTAGCCTATGGAACGTGGAGACTTTTCAAAAAAACTCTGCTTTGGTGTTTTTTTTCAAGGCACTTATGACCAGACATATAATCTTGTGCTACTTTAATTCTTCTTCATTCCTCGGGCATTATATATACATGCATATATATACATATGTATATATATACACACATACATCTGTGTATGTATACATACAGGTGTGTTGGATGTATGTATGCATGTATTTGAATCTGTTCTTTTGCATTTGCCCTGGATTTTTTTCTTTTCCGTTTGACCTGTCTGCCTCTGTGGACTGGTCTTATGGTTCCCGAAATGCAGACTCTGTGCTCATGAAGCTATTAAGATCTGTAAAGTTAAACGTATATATAAATACTTTCAGGAACAAGGTCTCAGCTGTCTCTAGACACCTACATTTAAACATCTGGATATTGCTTCTATTTGATATTATAGTTTCTATGACTTTTATTACAACAAGTCTAACCTAATTGCCTCTGTTCTCCTTACTGGCCCTGGCTCCCTTATTAGATCTTGGGAATACTTACACAGTATATTTTCCAGTCTTTGTGGATTTTCACGGAATTGTGGTAAGTAGTTTCTATCTGTGCGCCTTACTGTTTTGACTTGCCCCTCTTTGTCTAGGAGTTTCTCACCATGCTGAATTCTGCAGTGAATCTTTTTCTGACCAAGAAAAATTGTTCCATTTGTCATCACAAGTTTTAGTTACTGAGTTTTCCCTCTCACTTACATATATGTTTAGGATTTTACTATGTTCTATGATGTGGAGGTTTTTTCTAAGTATTACTTGCTCTCCAGATGCAGCATTTGTTTGGCTTTGCTATATAACAAACCTACCAACCACAAATCTGACTGCCACTAAAAGCATTAGTTCTGTTGAAATATATCATATATGTACATTTATATTTCTTTTAATAACATGTTTTTGTTGCATAGAGTGCACTTATCTCAAAAGATTTTAAACCTTTTAAAATTAACCTATGTACGCATTCAAGGAAATGCATAAATGCCCAATGACGTTAAAGAATGTAAGTAGTTACAATTTTGTCTATATTATTTGTTGAATAATTTCACAAAGACACTGAAAATATTTAGTAGATATTATGCTAGTAGTTTTGATCCTACTTACTGACTGAAAAATCTTTTTTTTTTAATTTGTCTTGCGATTCACCCTCCCAGTTCTCATAATTTATGAATAATCTTCCACCAAATTTCCTATGTTAGTCCTTGTTTTGCTGATAACTTTATACAGTATTCTCCGGCATAGTCCTCAAATTCCTACCATAATAGCAATCACCTTTTTTTAACCATTCCTCAATGTTTACACAATCTGTAGAGCTGCGTGTCTTATAGATGGACTGCAATTCCATTATGTTTGTACTGGTTCCTTGTTGTTATGTTCATTCAATATATGAATTACAATTTTGCAGTACTCCTGCAGTCAGGTAGCAGATTTCACATTTGTGGATGTGTTTCCTAAAGAAATAATAATCTTTTCTTCGGAAAACAGACAAACAAGACATGGCACTTTGGGACATGGTTTAGTGGGCATGGTGGTGTTGGGTTGACGGTTGAACTCGATGATCTTAGCGGTCTTTTCCAACCTTAATGATTCTATGATTCTATGATTCTATGAACTCTTGCCCACAAAAAAAAACCCTTTGCTTTTTAAGAACAGTATGAACAGTTAGTGAAAAAATTGCAAAGTGACACAAAGGCAGGAAAACAGCAAATACAGAATCATAGAAACAGAACAGTTTGAATGGGAAGGGACCTTTAAAGGTCGTCTAGTCCAACTCCCCTGCCTTGGGAAGGGATACCTTCCACTAGACCAGGTTGCTCAAAGCCCCATCCAACTCGGCCTTGAACACTTCCAGGGATGGGCACATAACTTCTCTGGGCAACCTGTTCCAGTGTTTCACTACCCTCATTGTAAATAATTTCTTCCTTATATCTACTCTGAATCTGCCCTCTTTTAGTTTAAAACCATTACCCCTTGTCCTATTGCAATAGGCCCTGCTAAAAAGTCTGTCCTCGTCTTTGTTAGAAGCCCCCTTTAAGTACTGGAACGCTGCAAGAAGGTCTCCCCAGAGCCTTCTCTTCTCCGGGCTGAACAACCCCAGCTCTCTCAGCCTGTCCTCATCGGAGAGGTGTTCCAAATTTAAAAGGTCCAGAGATTAATTTAGAAAAATTTAATGTTGACTGGAGAATTTGGCTCATTATAGGAATAGATAGGGAAATTGAGGATTTGGGGAAAGGGTGGGTCTCCCACTTCCTCCTTATCCCTTGGTTTTTAATTTCTAGAATTGATTTTCACATGCAGAGAGCAGACTTGAGGGGTTCTCACTCAGTACTTGAGTCTTCAGTGCAGGGCAAGTTGATGCCCTTTGGAGAGTTCCGTGTACCCAACAGCCACTATTCATTTATGTGATCAAAAGGGAGATCTCAATAAATCTTTGGAACAAATTCTGCTATCCTTATTAATCTCAGAAAGCATCTTTGTCCACTAGTGTTCTTGATATATGTGAGTAGAAAGTTTTATTATATATGTTAATTGCAATTATATTACTTGGATAAAACCCTTCTGAAGGAGGAAGCTGAATTTGGTCAGGAGCTGGAATCCACTTCTTACAAATATTTCTGCAGCAATTCAGTGCCTTCTAGTTCATTTGGCATTAAATCACACCAGATTAATTGTCAAGCTGCAAATCACTAATTCAATCTACTAAATCCCCTTTATGTATTTTGGAAGAACATCCAAACTTGATGCAGGCTGACCTAAATTAGTTTGTATGAGCTGATGAGATCACAGAACAATAAGAACTACTGTTCATTTCTGCCATCATTTAAAAAAAAAAAAGTAAATACAATGACCGTATTATACAAAGGAGAGCCATAAGGACTTGCTAATTACATTAAATAATTAAATATTAACATATGCATAATAGCATATAAATAGCTAAGGGTTTCAAAATAAAGTACTCATTTGGAGCAGAAAACTATGACAAATTGTTGGTATAGCTGCTTACTGTGAGGCTGAAAGTTCATGCTGATTGCCAGCTGGAGGAGAGAAAAGAGGGAGATGTAGGGCAGAGAGTATTTTTTATCCAGTGATAATTACACCTGTGAAAGCCAGACACTTTCCTACTTACTGGCTAGTTTCTGCCATAGTCTGTGGAATGAGCATATAAATGTCCTCATGCATAGATAAAAAGGGTTATGGTTAAAGGTACTGCCTGAAAACTCATGAATTTTTAGGCTTTCTGTAATTGAAACTTAATGTTTTTTGCGTATTTCTATTGCAAGTGTTAACGTATGTCTCCATTGCAGAATTGGGTAAGACAATGGTAATCCAAGCAAACTGAAGATTGGAATCTTTGCCAAGTCTACACAGATGTATCCAGGTTCATTCTGTATTAACTTACATGAAGGGCTAAAACTTTGGGGTGTGTGGGAGGATCACAAACCTCTTTGTAATGTATTAAGCTGTAGCATTCTACATTTTTTCTATTAGGAGAAATGTGTATACAAAAGATCTTTACTACACCCAAGAGCTTTATAGCTTATTGGGAGATTTCTAATAAGCCCAGTTGGTAGAAATTCTGAACTGGAAAAAGGAATGCCTTTTTCAGCTGCTGGTAGAAAGTAACACATTTATATGGAAAAGCTCCTCTTTCACCTGATAACTCAAAGACTTGATGACTGGCATTGTGGCCTAGCCTAATAAGAACAGGAAAATTGTTCTTTCTAGAATCCTGACCTCAGAAATCTGAAATTTCTTACAACTGAAAAGCTCCCCTCCCTTATCCAAGAGTAGAGTAAAGTTCAGGTAAACATAAGAAAAGTGCTGATAGAAAATACAGCACCACAGAAATGACTTTTTAACAAGAGTTGTTTTTTTTCACCTGGATTGCACTTTTGAAAGGTTTTGCAAGTGTTTTAAATGTGATTCTGCTGTGGCTGTCACCTTGCCAAAGTGTTGGGTAGCATTTTAAGAATCTTTTGGGTGGTATATTAAGATAAGACTGCAAATTATAATCACAGTGCAGTTGCTTTAGGAAAACTTAATTGAACAGATTGTATATTAAATGTATTTGATTCCTAGTCTGCCACTAGAGTATTTTGAGTCTATATGGCCCAATTTCTCATTCTTATTTTATCCAAAATGACATTACTTTTGTCATTAGGATAGATCAAGCACTGCAATTTACATCTTCCTAAACCCCAGTTCCAGTCCACTTCTTAAAAGCACACCACCTCGTCTTGCAGTATGCATTTTGCACAGCACTTATATCTGATTTTATTGTAATCACTCATTTCCTAATGTTCCTTCAGCTCATATCTTTTTCGGTCTGCTTGGCATGCTCCTTGGACTATATCCAAAACGGTCTCTGATCTTATTGTTCAGCAGGCTGCATGAGAAAACACATCTGATCTTATCCCACAGCTCATCACCACCATTGTATTCCACATAAATTTTCTTAGTCATGCTAGAATTTTTATTTCATTTACTCTACAAATCTAATGGACTTATGAACTAATCCTTTTACAGGTCACTTTAATGTACAAGCAAATCTAAAGGCATCACTTTTCTTGCTCTCAGGGATCAGTATTAGTTTTCTGTTAATAAATGGTGGCAAATCTTATTCTAGTTGAGCACTAACAGCCTTACTTTTGCATCTCCAAGCTCCAAATCAGTTGGGAGATCATCACTTGCCCATCAGTGACTTTATCCTCCAGTCCAGGCTGGACACTGAGGGCTACGTGTCCCCTCATACTCCTTCCTCACATTCTGTGTGGGTATAGGGGTGTGCTATCTGAAGCCTGGAAAAAGAAAAGGTGTGTTTTGGAGCTCGAGCAGTTCCTTTATCCCATGTTCTTGTGTCACTTTAGTTTGAAATTATACTTTAATTCCTTCCTTGCACCCCCTCTGAACGTTGCTGGCAGTGCGGCTTTCTCTAGGGCTCTAACTGCATTACCACACTCTGCCACTTTATCCTTTGCCTCAGAGTCTGAGGGCAGAATTTCATATAAAGAACATAATGTCTTAATCCAGTAATTTTGATGTATATAAGCTTCTCATTCAACAGCCTTGTAATTATATTGTATAGTCATAAAATAAGCTACAATTACAGTCAATTTCCTGATTTAGCTACTACTCAGACCAACTGCATTATTTGTGTCAAACATATTGTATATATTTGCATTTCTGATACGTTGTTTTTCAAGCTTCTTGAATGTGAACTGAAACTGAATTACACTCTGTGCTGTACTTGTAAGGAAAATGTCGTCTTGTAGTATTTCCATTTCCTTCTTTTGTCCATGCAATACTTTCTGTGAACACTTAGTTAAAACAACTTTAAAAAAACTTTAATATACATTTCAATGTTTTAAAATTAATTCTCAGGTGGTAGTTTCTCTCCTGCTCTCCTTAGATAATATCCTCATGGGAGGCAGGAATAATTTCAACCTCTTTCAGTAACCAGAACCAGAAAATTTGGTAATATTATGTATTTTTTTAATTTATTGAATGAAAATTTGAAGAGGGTGGCCATATGCTGGCCACCTTTTGACTGGAATGTACTGGTTTAAGGTGCTGGTTATAATGGGAATTCATATTTGAAATATCAGTTTATTCAGATTATGAGAAACAGTAAGAAACTAAAAAGTTAATATTTCTTATTGCTAACCTACTTTTAAACTAAGAAGAAAATTTTGTTTCTGTGCGAGTTAATTTTGTCATGAAAAGACTTATAACTTGTTAATAGGTATATATCCTATTTGAATTTCTGCTAAAATGTAATGAAGTAGAATAGAGCTCATCAATTTGGACTAGCCAGTCATGACTAGGAAATATATTTGTACATAGCTTCGTTGCTGTCATGCATAATGACTCAAATGGACATGCATTTTTTAAACTAAAAAGAAGTAAAAATTTTGTTGTGATGCTAGCAAATAAATGATTTGGAGAAATACTCCAAATATTAATATTCCAATAAATGACACAGAATATAAACTTTCATCACTGCAGACTATGAAACAGGTAAGAGGGGACACCAACAGTGCCTAAGGGCAGTGACTGAGACTGAAAAAATCTTGTCAAGAATGGTGGGTGGAAGGGGGGTTGAAGAATTTTGAAAATTGGTGTAACTTCAATCTCAGTGCAAAGGTGAATGCAACTTGATGATGGAGGAGAACATCTGCAATGAAATAATTCTTTCTACAGAGCTGGTGTTAGATAACTACAATTATTCTTCTGTCCTAAGGAGCTTGAGTAGCAGATCAAAATGGTGATTTTTTTGAAGCAAGACTTTACCATTGGTGGGGACAGAAGACTAAATCCTGAGGTACAATTTCTTAATGTCATTGAAACAAAGTTGTATTGAAGCTGGTTACCTTCTTTATAATTGAACTGAAACATCAGATTTGCAACCTTAAACAGAAGTATCTTTACTACAAATGTTTTGGCATAGGCAGATGAAAAGGGCAAAACAAAGCCTGAAGTAATAAAAAATGAGATTCCCATGCTTGGAACCCATGTTAGCACCTGAGATGAGAGTGGATCCTGGGATAAAGAATTTTTTTCAGTGGCAGGAATGCTTCATCTGTGCCAAAGAAAGGGGTAGAAGGGCAAGTGGGGTGTGTAAGAGGCCTTTACAGACTAGACAGAGAAAACTCAGTGCAAAGTAGGAAAAGAGAGATATGCTGATTTTATGGTAGGAAAATGCATTGTCAGTGAACATCTGGATTGTTGTGTGTGATGTGCTTAGGTACCAGAGACCAAACCCCAGTCATATCTGTTTGTTTTTTTCCCCACACTCATATTGAATTTGCAGACCATCCTTACTAATAAAGAGGTAGATAATGTGCTCATCTACTTTGACAGATAATGTACTCATCTATTTTGAATACCTCTTCATAGCAACCATGGATGATAAATAGGAAGTGAATAGGGGGAAAAGAAATGGGAAAAACATTTGAGTAAGAAAGAGGAGTACTGCATTCCTGAATGGGTTTGTGGATTAAATGTTTAGGAGAATGTTCACTACCAACTTAATCTCCGATAACTACCCACACTGATTCTCCAAACCTTTTGAAATGTTCCAAATTCCAGCGTAGTTTAAGCTCAGTAATAGCAACCTGTGTATGTACTCTCGATCTGTTGGCAATACTGACAATGCTGTTATCTTTCTTACATTTTCTCTGTCTTGAACAAACTGTTCATTCATGTATTTTTTTCTCAAGTGCAGCATGTTGCTACTTAAGAAAAAGGCTGCACCAACAAATCTGGCAGACCAATGTATTTCTGTTTACTGAAATATAACTTTTCAAAATTCCTTTCAAAGCTTCAGGCTTTCTGTTCTTTTTACCCTGTATCATCACTGTGGACCTGATACTGATCCCACTAAATTTAGAGGCATAGGCTCCATCTTGCAGGTGTGATTCCAAACCTCTTGGAACTTTTTCCTCTCTTCTAAGGTACAAGACGACAAATGTATTGTTTACTTTGTCATTTTGACAGAACTGCCAGCATAGAATAGTACAGTGAGCTTGATGGATAACATTTTCTAATGAACCATAACATCTGGTCTACGATCCTTTCCACACTCTCCAGAGAATTAGTGTTGTACACTGCACGATTCTGTTACTTTGCTCACTCCCACTACTTACGTTAGTTATGTAGACACTCATGGTTTCCTCCCTTAATGGTTTTCCAACCATAGAATCATAGAATCTTTGGGTTGGAAGGGACCTTTAAAGGTCGTCTAGTCCAACTCCCCTGCAGTGAGCAGGGACATCTTCAACTAGATCAGGTTGCTCAGAGCCCTGTCCAACCTGACCTTGAAGGTTTCCAGGGATGGGGCATCTACCACCTCTCGGGGCAACCTGTTCCAGGGTTTCACCACCCTCATTGTAAATAATTTCTCCCTTCTTTCTAGTCAAAATCTCCTCTCTTTTAGTTTAAAACCATTACCCCTTGTCCTACCACAGCAGGCCCTGCTAAAAAGTCTGTCCCCATCTTTCTTAGAAGCCCCCTTTCAGTACTGGAAGGCTACAATAGGGTCTCCCTGGAGTCTTCTCTTCTCCAGGCTGAACAAGCCCAACTTTCTCAGCCTGTCCTCATAGGAGAGGTGTTCCATCCCTCTGATTATTTTTGTGGCCCTCCTCTGGACCCGCTCCAAGAAGTCCATGTCTTTGCTGAGGGCTCCAGAGCTGGACACAGGACTCCAGGTGGGGTCTCAGCAGAGCGGAGGAGAGGGGCAGAATTGACCTGCTGGCCACACTGCTTTGGGTGCAGCCCAGGATACGGTTGGCCTTTTGGGCTGTAAGCGCCCGTTGCCGGTTCATGTCCATCTTTTCATCCACCAGTACGCCCAAGTCCTTCTCACTTAGTCCTTATGCTTTTCTCCATGCTTTTTCAACTTGTGTCATTGTTTAGACATCATCAAAAAGTCTTATGTAAATTCACAATTATGAGTATCCCCATTTCTTTTTTAAAACCTCTCCCCTACAGCATTTGCCAAAAAGTCTTAAAAGCCAGAAAAATGTAAAAAATTTCTTATGCCTCTCTTTGACAATGTACTGAAGTCCATCAGTTACAGTCTTTTAAATCATGTATTAATGCTTACCTAGTTCTTGTTGTAAAGAAAGCCACTATGCTGAATTTCTATAGTGCATTATGAAAAATAAGTATAATTCTATACAGGCCAGTTGGCACAAATATGTCCCACAGACAAAACATTCAAGACTCAGTTCACAAATCCAACCAGAATATAACAACTGCGGTCCAATTAATGTAAACAGACTAGTAAGAAGATTAAAAGTAGGTCAGCCAATGATTACCAAAACATTAAAATCTTGACTCCTAGAACACTTAAAAATACAATTCAGAGTTAACTGCAGTGGTGTTTATAAGCTCTGAATTAGTATCCCTATAATGGTATGTGGCCTATATTTGCATTCTTTATTCTTTTGAGGGGAAGTTGGTACCAACCTGTCTATTATTTTTTATACATTGTGTTTGGAATTTAGATTTCCTGATAAGAACATGGCTGAACCTAAAATATTTCTGTTAAATAGACAATATGTTCCTCTATTTGCATGAAAAAAGTTTCCAGCAAAATAATTGTCTATATCTTTTCATTAAAAAGTGCAGTCACATAGGTAAGCTAGTCTCCAAATAAGCCCTTCAATTTTTCTACAGAAGATAATCCTTTATTTCAAAATTGTTTAGGACAATGAAGTTTATGAAATGTAAATTGCTTTATCAAGTGCTTGAAAATTAATCCTAGATTAAAAATGCATTTTAAAATGTTATTAGGGATGTCATGTTACTAATAAAAAGCCAAGCTTTTCCCTGTATTTTGGGACAGGAGACAAATTCAATTACCTTTTTGCTAATTGTCTGATGTATGTTCTCATTGTAATGCATATTCTTTTAAATGCTTCAAGTTTATAATTGCTAGTGGGAGACAGCTGTACGGCTAAGAATTGGTGTATCAGGTGGAAAATGCAACTCATTATCAAGGCAGCAGCTTATGAAGATCTGCGCACGTGCTGCTTTAGGAAAATCAGTTGAAACTTTATGAAAGCAGATAGATGCAGAAATGTTAAACACCAGTTACTTTCACAGCAGAAATATCAATCTCTCTTTTCAATTAAGCAAATCAGCCATGAGGAAGTAGCCTTGCGTCCAGCATTTTCCACGAGAAACAAACCCAGGGGGATGGATCCCAAGCAAAGAATTTTTCCCCTTTAGAAAGAATCAGATGTGTGCGTGGTGGCTGCAATGCTGCCAAGGGCAAGCATTCAATGGCCCATTCAGTCCAAGGTCCTTGTCCTCCTCTTCAAGGACTGTAATGGGCATTGGCATTAATATTTCAAGGACTTCCTCTAATTTCACATCCCTCCATGTATAAGCAGTAATCACCTAAGGAGATATTTTTACCGCATAGTTGCTAAGCTTCCTACTACAGGAAATTAAATGGGATCATTGCTAGCCTCCCTCTCACTAAAAAGCAACACATACCTCTTTGCCTGGATTTTTGTGTGAAGATAGTAATCTTTAGGTTAGTAAATTTTCAATTTTTAAGCTCTTGTCCCTGGGTATTGTCTTCAAATCCAGCTCCATTATGTCTGGAAAAGAAGCTACAGCAGTGTTGCCAACTTCTATATTTTTTACCATTACTCCCTTTATGTTTAGTGTTGGGTTTTTTCCACCTCTAGTTCCTGCAACCAAATGGCTACAACAGAATTGTTGCTTTTGCTATAAAACCAGAATTACTAGAGATCACAGCTTTGTGTCAGGGGAAGGGGCAGGGGAGGAGGGGGGACCAGAGGCCTTGAAACTGTGAAATTAAAATGTTTATAATCTATATTAAGGTCTCTCTTGATGATTTTGGCTTAGACCTATATTTATTTTTTTTCTTCTTTTAAATATTGGAATTTGGCATTACTGGTATGCTCATTGAGCATAATCCTGTTCATTCTTAGGTATGTTCTGGTAATAAAAAGTAACCTGGAAAACAGCATCCTATGCATTTTGGGGATTCCTGATGAGCAAGGAGAGTCTCTGACTAGTGTTAACTTGTATTGTTAAGAGCAGAGGAGTCTAAGCTGTATACACAAAACCTAAGTCTAGTGTGTGAAAAACAGTTGTTCTAAACTTCCTCTTATCTAGATTGGCTTCTGCGCTGGTTCACTCTTTAGCAGCTATAGTAATGTCACCTACTTTCAATAGCTTCCCAGAGGGTGTCTTAGAGGCAGCTAAGGCTTAACAGCCCTCCTACTCCTAGCCTTGAGTTAGCTGTGACT
Organism: Phaethon aethereus; assembly: GCF_964289735.1. Classification (NCBI taxonomy): domain Eukaryota; kingdom Metazoa; phylum Chordata; class Aves; order Phaethontiformes; family Phaethontidae; genus Phaethon; species Phaethon aethereus. Next base: position 38,783,318 of record NC_138582.1, on the reverse strand, counting down.
GATCTCCTCTGCTGGCTGCCCACTCCCCCCTCCCCTGAATACGTTATGTTTACCTTCAAGCACTTGACAAACTAACTTAAATGTATGTTTTTAGCTAAAACAACATGCTGAAATGCTTGGTGGTTCAGAGCCTACCTGACTTTACCACTGCAAGTAATTAGAATACAGTTAGCAGTACAAACATTTACAATAATTATGCAGCAAGTATACAGACATATTCCAGGCTTACAGACCCTTAAGCAAACCTTGCTGTCTGAATGCAATACGCACACACAAACGTAATCAGACTACAGCATGAACCAGGGTTGCCAGCTGAGTCAGGTACAGCACTTCTTCATGGCCATGTCCAAAATCTTCCTGCAAAGCAGTTTACAATGCATAACCCATGCTAGTAGAGTATGACTCTTTATTCCCCTCTAGTGGCTGGTCTGCATAACATTAGAGTTACTAGTCACGGGCTAGACAAATTAGACCAGACTCTTGGGACAGCAGGACATGCCAAAAAGTCTTGGTTCATTTGCCACTGCCATCCACGCTACCAGAATGCCAACAGTGCATAGACAAATGCTCTGTGGCCTGGCAGTGCTACAGAGGGAGGGGAAAGGAACAGTTTGTGAAGGCTTGTATTTTTATGGTCTTAGTCACTACCAAATAATTAAATTACTGTTTGTATCCCTCAGAAAGGAAGAAGAATGTAACTGCCAGTTGGTGTTGCAAGTATTTTAGTTAATTATTTGAGTCCCTGGATATTAATGTAGCTGAACCTGCCTATCCCTCTTTAGGAGGGTACTAAGAGCTCGGCTTAGCAGGCTGCATTGTAGTCTTACCTGGCTTCTTAATAATGCCTGTCTGTAGTCTTCTGTACTGCACTTAAATGGTGAAATCTCAGAGCAGATTTGTCCTTGAAATGTATTTAATATATACAGTCAGGTCCTGTTCTATTATCAGTGTGTTCATAAGTACTGCTACTGTTCCTTTTATTTATGTATTATGCTTGTGTGTAGCCAAACGGAAAGAAAACAACTATAAAAGTGCTAAAAATGGATATAAGCTACAATGAAGTCTTGAAAGAGTAGTGATTTCTATTAATGGTTGGATTGGTAATATGGTATTAACTAAATTTTTCAAGTTTTAGATGGATTTTTCTTTGAATAGGTTGAGAGAAAAGCATTCCTGAATGAACTGTTGGAAGCAGAAAAGTAAACATGATGAATGAAAACAAATTACACGGCCCAGAGAGGTGGTAGATGCCCCATCCCTGGAAACATTCAAGGTCAGGCTGGACAGGGCTCTGAGCAACCTGATCTAGCTGAAGATGTCCCTGCTCATTGCGGGGGGTTTGGACTATAAAGGTTCCTTCCAACCCAAACTATTCTATGATTCTATGATTCTACACAATACATCTGACAGTAAAAGGAGTCAAAGAGGTAGTCACTCATCTTCCTTAAGCACAGTGTGGGTTTATGAATCTTGGGTTTTCTAGTGATTTGCTCTCATCCTTATTGAGAGCCTGAAAATAATGGAGGCTTTTAAGTTCCCAAGGGCTTCTGCCCTGCAGGGAATGGGAAATGTTTTACCCCACAGAGTCTGAGTGTTTGTGGCCAAGATCACAATGTATAAAGGACAAAATACCCAAAACTTAGGTTGAATTTGCTAGGAGAATAATGATGCAAAGGAATCCTTCCTCTTTACAACAAGTCTGAGTCTAGCCCAGGTTTTGAAGTTGTATGGCTCTTCTCTTGGTACGAACAGAAAATCATAGAAAGGATATTCAAGGTTGTCTAAACTCAAGCTGGTGCTTGTGGGGCTATTATCCTTTACTGAGTACATTTAAAAAAACCCCACCAAACAAAAATTGAGTATACCGAATCATTAGCATGAGCCCTCCAGTGACATTACTCCCAGTTCTGTCTGCTAACTTGATACGGGATAAAAGGTAAATTGGATATTTCAGTACAATGTACTAAGATGATTCAATTTCTTTTGACAACATGCTATCTGAGCAGATCCATTTTTAGGGGAGTACTAAATAAAAAGCTAGATGGCAGCTTTCTAGGTCAGGAACTGCTAGACCTCCATTACTTTATACAGCTTGAAGCATTGCAACAGTCAGCCAGTGTGTGTGTGCGTGTCTGTGTGTGTATGTGTGTCTGCTGCTTTAGAAAATTTTACAATAGGGGTTTGTAAAGTTCCAAGGCTATGCTTCAGCAATAAAAAATAATGCCTCATGTATAAAGTGCAGGAACTCAGGGATTTTATTTTCCTGAAGGTAACTTCAGTTGCCTTTTTTTTAAAGTACAAGCATACTTTAAGAACCACATTTAGCTAGCTGTTGACTAATGGCTCTCTTACCTCTTCATGAAGTCGTTAATGACTTTGCAAAGAATACCAAACTCAATAGAAACAGATCACAGTAATGGAGGAAGAATTCTTTGTTATAACATTATTACATTAAAGGACACATTGACAGAATTGAAAGCTTTACAAAGAAAATATCACCAGGTTTTGATAAATACTATAGCTTTTAATGTGCCTGCTAATTTTTCTTTTTTTTCCCCTAATTGTTTTTTGAAAGGTTCACTAAGGAATTTCTGATGATTTTTGATAGCTGAAACATAAAGCACTTAATGGGAGCTAGAAAGCCAAGTAAAGGTCTGTAATAAATTCATATATTGCCAGTATAGATTTCCCTTAAATCTTAACGTCTCTTATGCACTCCAAATGTCATCTCAAAAAATAAACTTCCTACAGAGCATATGGATCAAATTTTAGCCAGCAGGGAAAAAACTGTTGACTTGGCACCAGGTATTTGTGACCCACAGAGTGCCTTTACAGACAGCCAAGTCATCAGTTTCCTTTTCTGCTAGGCAGTGGCAGCTCTGACTCCTGAAGAACACCTTCTTTGCATGTAAAGCCTGGGTATTTTAACTCCAGCAATGATGAACAGGTACTGCTAGTGCATATAACATTGAAAATTCAATGCTCAGCGTTGGAACTGCAGCAATCTTATTCCTGAAAAATGGATGACAGAACTGAAATTATGTAGAATACTATGGAATTACTTAAGGGGCCCCTAGTGTAGTGAAATTCTTGAACTAAATAAGTCAAACCAAAAACAACCTACCAAAACATGCACACTCATCTCCTGGTGAGAATAGCAAAGGATGAGAAAACCACTAACATATGATGGTAATAAGCATGGAGCTCACATATCACAGGTGCAGACAGAGAATAGAGTGTGGTCACAAGCATCTTATAATTAGCTCTGTTCTTTTGTCCCTCGCCCTGTTTTTTTAATTAATCTTGGTTTTTACTTTGTGCAGTGCATATAATTTGAAATCAGGACACCTTTCATGTTTTGATGGCTATGTGCAAATTCTTGTAGGAATTTCTTCTGTTCTTGCAGTTCAGTCCTGAGTGTTACATAGATGTGCATGCTGTATACTGCTCTTTAAAGAAAAGTATCTACAAAATGAAACAAGGATCATAGCATAGCATAATACAGAGTCTATATTTTATTACTTGGGTCGTAATGTAATTTAGTGTTCAGATGCTCATAGGAGGAGATTGCTGAGAGTAATATAGGAGATTGCTGAGAGTAATATAAATTTATGCATATCCAATCAGTAATTTTAATCCAAGAGGTTTTTTTAAATCTGTGAGGCTTAAGTATTGAAAAATGAAAGTTCATTTTACAAGATCTGTTTTGATACCAATTTTAAAAACTAATTTAAATTATCTTAAATTTAAAAAAAAAAAAATCCCTAACATCTGAGAGGACAAAAGGGACATACCCAGCTTTCTGTGCTTATCTGCAAATCACAGGTATTTATCGATAGCTATCTTAGTGTCGCTTGTCTTAAATCTAGCAAAAGTTTTTGTGCTTTCTTGGAAAAAGAGGAAAAACTGCTAACACTGAAGTTCCTTTTCCTACCCTATTGTGTCACCGAGCCTATGCTGTCTGCAGGACGCACCTGCACTCCCGTACTTCAGCACTTGGAGAGTTTTCTGTTAGCTACTGGAGACCTTCAACCAGGAAACTGCGATGGGAAGCTCTTGGTAAAGGACTGTCTGTGTTCATGTCTCCCTAAAGTGTCTAATCCATATCGAAGGATAACCTGTCAGTTAAGTGTTATGGGAGCTGTGGGATTATGAGGTGTGTCTGTTTAGAAAGCTAATTCTGCATTTGGCCTTGGAAGTTTTCCCAGCCACAGGAGGATCGCTAGTGTGTCTTCCAAGCCAACTGGAAAGTCTAGATTATATGTCTGGATGAGAATTGAGAGAGAAAAAAAAAGGTCTAGCAAAATAGGAAGCAAAAATGACAACAGATACCAGAAAGATCCAGCACCCTTGGAGATACTCAAAAGCCATCTGGAAACAGTGCTGAGCAACCAAGCTCTAGACGACCCTGCTGTAGCAGGAGGGTTGGAATAGTCCCTTCCAACCTCTACCATTCTGTGAGTCTGTGGGAGAAAAAAACTACCCACAACCAAAACACAAAACTCTGAGGTTTTAACACTAAGGTCTTGGGATCTAGCTAACTGCACAATATGCAACCATAGATAGTTACACTATCTTTTAAACCTCCTTTAATAAGTTTTCTTTTCTATTTGTATTGCTCATAGCCTTGTTTCTCTTTTTCAGTCCTCTTATTAGTCTACATAGAGAAGTGATAGTTTGCAGGTCCAGGTGCAGTCAGGTCCCAGCAGGTCTGGAAGTACTGCTGCTTTGAAAAGTCAGGCTGTGTACATATGTTCTCATTTTTGGATCATGGGAGGGACGCAATATTTTGCAATGTGGGAGACTTTTGTCTATTGGAGCCCTCTGGCTTCTGGTGAGATTTGTGAAATTTTACAAACATCCTCATCTGATGGGAATCATTAGAGCCACTGTAGAGAACTTGCATCGCTGGTAATTACCCTTATGATTGTATGATCCTGATTAGACTGATTAAACTAGCTTAGCACCATGTTATTTAAGTGGCACTAGGCAAAGCAGTTGTACTTTGCTGGAGATGATATGCTAAAACTCTGAGCTGATATGAATTTTAGAAGACTACCAACACACTAAAAATCCAGATTAAATAAAAAAGGCCATTTCTTAGTGGCTACTATGGAAAATAAACACTGCCTCTCTGAGACTGGGATGAGCAGTGAAACTGAGCATGTTCCAGCAAAACCATCACAGAATTCTACAAACTATTGCTTATGCTACACTTATGTTTGCACTGCAAACTCTCTTTGTAATACACTTACACCTGACCTCCTCCTAGGTAGAGGCATGAGTTTTAGGTCAGTAAGGAGGACTTTGAAGTCAAACAAGTCAATGGCTGTGGGAGCAGAACTCACGATCTTTTGACTCCTGACAAAATTCATCCTTTTCTTTAACGACTTCTGAATCAGGAGAGGCTTGTACTCTTGCATTTGCAGAACACTGCTTGATTGGGAGCAGGCAGTCTGATGCAGCAGATGTGCTGAATGTTCCAAATATTCTTCGAAGCTGTTTTGTGCTTTTAAAAAAAATCTTGTGAAAAAATGTCTTTTTTACTTTTTTTTTTTTAAAAACAGGTGAACACTGGTACAGCAGAATCAGTCACTGCAGAAGAACAGAAGTGTCAAATCCCAAAAGAAGCATGGTTTTGTTTGTTATTCTCTCATGTGAAAGAGAGGAAAAAAAGCTGGTTACGACCCTGCTTACAGAAAAGGTGGGGAACTAATTACTTGAAGTGGAGAAAGAATAAATACTGCTTCTTTGATGTAGCTATTAACTCACTAGTCCCTGAGGCCAGCTGGAAATTTCTCATTTACTCCATCACATTTTGGACGGGATCCCTTGGTTGTTGGAGGCAACTCGACACAACCTGCATGATCAGGGTGCAGCTACATAGCTGCTCAAATTATTGTATTAAGGTGCTCGGTGTTGCTAATTGGGAATTTCATGGGTACCATGAGAAAGGTGGCACTTTAATATGTAAAAAACATTTAAACAAAAATTAAGGAAAAGAGCTGGCCGTAGTTCCTGCACCCCCATTCCCTGCTAGCTGAGCGACTCGCTTCACTCCGCCGGCAACCTTCCACTGGCTGAAGTTTCCGAGCGCCGGCCAGGCCCCTCGCGCCGGGCGGCCCATGGCGCTCGCACCCCGCCGGGGGACTCCCAGCCTGGGGGAGCGAGGGCAGGTTGCCCCGGAGAGCGGGAACTCGGCTCTGCCGGGGTAAGGAGCCCGTCCTCGGGCAAGCATGGGAGCAGCGGCGGCGGGGGACCAGCCCCCGCCTCCCCCCCGCTCTCCTCCCCTTCCCTCCCTCCCGCCTTTTGTGCGCCGGAGCCCGGGCGTTAACGGGCGCCAGCGGCCGCGGCACTGACGGGAGTCCCCGGCCATTGGCTTCGGGAGCGGCGCTGTCGCGAGGGCGGCAGCTCGAGCCGCGGCTGTTCCCGTAACCAAGGCGCTGCCTGGCGCTGGCACGCGCGCGCACACACACACACACACACACACACAGAGCTAGCGCGCGGAGCGGCGCGGGCTCGGGGCCGCCTTTGCGGCTCTTCTCCTCCCTGCACCATGCTCCGCTCCAGGCAGCGCCTGCCCGCTGCTCCCTGAGGGAACACAGCCCCGCGCCCCCCAGTTACCTGAGTTAGCTCCGTCCCGGGCACTTGGGGTTGCCGCCCCTTCGCAGCGCCTCCCCCCGCTCTCGCTTGTAGCAGCCCTTGGGCGGCGGAGGAGCGAGCCGCGAGCAGCCGGAGGGACTGCAGCCGCTACCGGGGGAGAGGAGCTTCGGCCCCCGCCTCCGGAGCTCTTCATGGCGTCTCACCAGCAGACCAGGATCCAAGCCTACCTGGAGAAGAATAAGATCGGTCCCCTCTTCGAGGTAAGGTGCGCTCTTGCCGGCCGGCTCCTCCGCGGCGGGCAGCGGTGGGGGCGGGCGTGCCCCCACGATGGCCGCGGCTCCCCGCGCAGCACAGGTGAGCGCAGGGGCGAGGACGAGTTTGAGGCGCTGCTTCGGTGTCCACCCGGGGAGGGAAAGGCAGCTGCCGGCACCACACGCGTGCCCTCGCGTCCCTGCTCCGAGCAGTCCTCCCCGGCCATCCCGCGGATGTGCCCCGCTTCTTGGCCCCGTCAGGGACGCGCGGGCCGTGAAACAGGTGCCCCTTCGCCCTCCCACCCACGGCGCTGCCCGTCTCGCCTCCGGTGAGCCCCGCGATGGTGGGACGGGCGGCCCGGCCCTGCCGTCCGGCCGCGGGCAGATGCGTACCGGCTCCACTCCTGTGGGCGGTGGCGGGGAGGCGGCTCTCTCAAGCCCCCCCCGTCTCCAGGGCGGCAGCGCTGAGCAGCGAGCCGCGGGGCGTGGGCGCCGCAGGGCCCGCGGGAGAGACGCGAGGCGCTGCCCCTTGGTGGACCGGCTAGCGAGGAGGGAGAGGTGGATGCCTCCCCTCACCGGGAAGCCCGTCCTCTGGACCGGCCACCCAGGGTGAAATCTGTCCTGCGAAAAGTCCCTGTCGATGGTGTTTTCTGAAATTTTTATCTGCAGTCATACACTTGGGAACCGTATTTTTGCTATAGGTTTCCTTGGTCTTACAAAGATGCACTTGCTTGTACTTGTAGATGCACAGATGTGCATATTTTACTATTTCTGTGCAAAAGCTATGAATGCTTAGGATTTAAAAGCGTACTAGAGCAATCGTGGTTATTACCGTTTTATCATCCTGTTTCTCATACCGTTTTTACAGCTAAATGCACACGTATTATACTTTGGCAGTATTATCCCAAGACACAACTCTCTCTTTTTCAGTATTAACTTGTTCTCAGTCAAGCTTACTACGTATGAAATCTCTTTTATTCTGGTGTAGTGTATGTTTTGGGTAGCATTTGCCAACTTCCATAAGAAAGGTTAAAATTTTGCTAGAAAACTGTTCGCTAAGGGTCATTTTTTTGTATTTTGAATGGGCTGAGGCTGTTGTGACAGATTATGTTGGCTCAGTGTCAGAGGTGTTATGTTCATTTTGCAATAAATAAAACCCCGTTTGATGGAACTGTAACTAGGTACTAGGAAACAGCAGGTGATTTTTCTAGTTGTAGAATTCATAGAAACAGAAACGTTTGTGCAGTTCAGTTTAGGAATAAAAGACTGTTCAATCAACACAGATGCTAGGGCTATATAAGTAACTGACTCCTGTATATTTCAATGGGAATTAAGGGTTGTTGAGGAATTAGGCCCTTTACAGCTATCATTTTCTGCTAACTTTTTTTAACCCATTGTTTCACACATTAAAATTCAAACAAACTACTTGACATCACTGTTCTGAGTTGCTGTGTTTTAACCTAGTTTCTCAGTAGTGTAAGATGCTCATCTCCCTTGTTCAAAAAGAGCAGGATGCCTTAGTTATCAACAGTGGAAAAAATGAAGTTGTATTTGTTACAGCGTTCATATATCACTAAATATTTCAGTAATCACTACAATGTAGGAATTTCATTGTGGTAGAAAGAGTCTGTGAAAGGCTTTTTGCATAACCTTGCAGGCTGTCTACAGGTTGTTAGTGCACTCCTGTATACTAGGAAGAGATTTCTGTGGATGTAAGATATAGGGCTGTAGCAGTCATGTAGCTGTTTTAAGTTATTTTAATCCCTAACACTGGGAGGAAGAGGATCATAATTCTTATCTCCTCTACTTCCTGATTAGCTGTTTAAAATCTACTTATGTATTTCATTTTGGTGATGTATTTTTTGTTCTCAACAGTTTTTTGAAGATCTACAACCTGTGCTTGATCTTTTAGTCCTTAGTAAGAGGAAGACGTATATCTAAAGTTGACAGGAATTGATCAAAGACTAAGTATAGGGTGAAGCTTATGCTCTTTACTAGTATTCCTATTGTATATGCATTATAGTGTATCAAGAATACCATGTGTTCACAGTCAGATATATTCACTAACGCATCTGTTTTTCGTGTCTCTAAAAGTTCTGACACATTGAGAAGGGAGACCTGTGCTTCGTCTTGCATTCAGGAACAGTTAGCATTTTCTTACACCACTTCTGTTTTTGATGCTAATTAAGCACCACTTGTCATGGATGACAGCCATCTTTCTTTGCAGTGAGTACTAATTTTCTAACACCAAGTCAGAACAGAGTAGACCTGGATTCAATTTTCTGCAGTGTTATTTGCTGAGTGGGTTGTGACTGTAATTGCTCAATATATGCTTCAAGCCAACATTTTAGGGCGTGCATGAAATAGTATTGGGTAATTGAGGGCAGTCACAGGAAAGACAAAAGTGGAGAGAGGACATGCAGGCTTTTTGAGGTGAAGGCAGGGATGGTGATGCATAAATAGATTGTATTGCATACTTGCGTAATGAATGATCAGTGATCAGGAGGACTTTACACCATAGAGCTTAGACAGACACAGCTGATGGCTGAAACACTCAGCATTTTCCTGATTATGAAGTACAATTCTCCTGCATTACAGTCAAGAGCAGTAGGTGCTGTTAGTTCCTAGTTGGTCATTCTGTTCCAGTTGTTTGCAGTTATCCCAGTAGTGTCTCATTTCTCCGTTCTGTCCTGTATTTGTGGCTTTCTGTTACTGTGGTTAGGGCTCTTTGTGCTTCATTAACCAGCAGTACCTACTTAAGAACATCTGTTCTTTTGGACTTCTTTTTTTTTTTTTTTTTACTTTCAGTGCATGCTGCATATGCAGATGAGTTCAGTTTTATTTCTTTGCTGAAGTTTTATATAGTGTGACGTTTGAATTATCTAAAAGATACTGGTGTAAAAGAGAAGTCTTCAAGAGAAGTGCTGACATGTGAGATGCAGGAAGACTGTAGGCCCTCCCTTGGTTAAAAAGTTGTCTCCATCTCTATAAAGGTAGGAGTAACCTTCTGGAGAAAGAATTAATGAGCTTAGGCTGACTCAGCAGGCGTCAGTCTTCTACGACTACCAGTACCTGTTAACAGATAGTAGGAAGTCCTATCCACTCAGCTATGAATGGTAACACACAAATTCACTTGATTCCAAACATTTTTACTAGTTAAATTCTTATTTATGGCTTAGAGGTGGGAAGGAAGGTGGGTGGGAATTTTTGTGTACATCTGAGACTGTGTCAATTTTGAGATTTAAGACAGATTGCAAACCAACTTTGATACTTCAGTCTCAATTCCCCCTGTTGAACGTAGGTCCTGAAATCATGGTTTTTCAAAACTGTTACTTTGCTGCAGTTTTGTCTTACAGATGCCTAAGGTCTATGCAGGTAAAATTCCTGTGAACATATAGGTCAACTTCTAAGTGCCCCAGGCTGTGCAGGTGTTAGTGCTGCCAGTAAGGTCTTAAATTAACCCCTTTAAATTCTGTCAGGATTCATGAGTTGGCTTATCCTGTTCTGTGTTGGTTTTGTGTGTTGTGGTGGTTTTGGGTTTTTTTGTTTTGTTTTGTTTCTTTCACTTTTAAAAGCTTAGGCATCTTCCTGTAAGAAATTATTGGCATCTGAGAATACTGTGTTTAGACACCTAGTTTAGATTTGAGGAATGCCCTTTAGAAACTCCTCTCTTCTGAGTTTTTTGTGGTAACATGTAGCATAGCACTACCTATTTTTTTTTTAGATTTTTTTGTTTTTACACATTTAACTTGGAATGTAACAAGAATTTTAAATGTGAATTATTTCTGTGGTGAAGCTTCACTGTTGTTTTTTTCCATCTTTCTAAAATGTGAACAGGAGGTGTGTGCCTAAAATTGGCTGGGACAGAGTATTCAGAATCAGCACCCACTCATTTCTGTCTGAGTGAAGTATTGACCCACTTTGCATTTCAAGCATCGAATCCAACAAATTCTTTTTGTGTGTTAATAATCTCAATGAATAATCCTGATGCCTGTGAGTATCCATACATCTAGACTTCCGTACGACTGTATCTCTTCAGCATCCAGTTGTGTTCTCATTTGGGCAACCTGACAGTTACTTTCTGTGAATTTGAAAGCTAGATCAGCATTCTTAGAACAGATTGCAATAAATCTTCAAGACCTCCAAGATAAATGTAGTGGTTTGGAATTTTCTTATTTATAGAACTGCAGCTAAAAAGCATCCGGCAGGTACATTGTTGTTATGCAAACTAGAAGTCTGTAATTTGAGTTACAAAAAGCCAGAATAACTCTTCTCAAAATAAACGTACCAAACCCCTTGTTACCTAAGAATTTTTCTCAAAGTAATGTGGGTTTAGAACTATAATTTTTATTTCAAACAACATAAAGGCTGTGTTCATATTACCACACTTACCTTGTTTTCTTTTAGCGGACAAAATTCCTGAAGCAAATATAATAGGAAATGAATTTTTTTTAATTTATATGTGCGTTTTTTTCTAAATGAGATGGCATTATTAGTGTATATTATGCACTAGCTTCCATTATTTAATTTAAATAAAATTATTATGCTTCTAACGTAAATCTTCACACATCCTAATGCACCTGTTTGGTGACTAACAGTATTTATAGTGCACCTTGTGACTGAGTTAGTGGAAGTTTGGGAGTGAATTTTAGAGTGTGGACACTCTTCTGAAGGAATGTTTGCCCTCAATTCTTAAATACACAAATGTAGACACAGTCAACTTGAGTGTCTCATTTATCAGTTTTAAGATTCTTCATAGTATCAAATTATGTTTTAGGCTGGAATATCTGCAAAGTGAATGATAGGGACGCTCTCAGAGAATTGTTTTCTTCTAAGCTTGCTCAAATAATCTTTTATTTTGTTTTGGTATTATACTTAATTGACTAGATTCTGTTTCTAGGATGAAAGGCTCTGTGTTCTGGATGTTGTAAATTTATATAGAGAAGCATTTAATTTCAGGCAGCTAGATGGAGCCTTTGGAAGACCAAGTTTTTCAGTACTTTGACATCATAAGAATATTTTTAGGTACTGACTGATTACCTAGTGACATTGTTTCACCCTGGCAGTCCCTCTTTCAGAGGAGCCAATACTAGCTGTTTTTCAAAGGATGTGTGGAAACCAGCAGTGATCTAGAAATGCCACAGTGTGACACGGTGGGGGATAGGGAATCATCTTAAGTTCTCTTTTTTTTTTTGTTGCCTGCTACAGTAGGACTTTGGTAGCCTTGATGTGCACTGAAGTAAAAGACCTACTTAAGGGTAATGAAAGTCAAATGGAAAAAATGGTGCAGAAATGTCTTTTGCTTTTAAAAGAATTCATTGCATTCTGATAGTTGCCTTGGTAAAGTTTCTTTAAGGGGAAACAAGTGGAAAACCTCAATTAAAACTATAGACAGACCCTTTTCCATTAACAAATTGTTCATGAGCAATGGCTATATTCTTTTTGCTTGGATTTTATGGTGACCAGCAAGGTACAAAAGTTGTCAGAAACTTCCCTGTGTATGAGGCATTCATAGTTCTCTCCTGTGGAACCTGGGTTTAAGAGAAGATGTTGTTCCTGAATGAGGAAAATAATGTTTTGGTCTTGCTACCTGACTAGTGAATCTCTCAACATTTGAAAGAACTTGGTTTGTTTGCGAGGTCTACTCCTCTTGGAATTTGTCTGAAATTAGTCAAAGGTTTAAAAAAAAAATTGGAAAGAGACAGTGAAAGAGATCACAGATACAGCTATGCATTTGTGTTGTCACAAACATAGATAATAATCATATCAACCTTTTTTCCACAATGGCAAAAACATTACTTTCTTGAAAGGGAAATGTGGCCTTTCTTAATTGCTTTTAAAAAAAAATTCCAACTGGGCACAAAGACACACAAAGAAATAAAAATCAAAGTTACATTCTTTGTCTAATAGTAATAATTAAATTTGAAAAATTGTACCTAAAATATGTAATGATAAAATGAAGGAATCATAATAACTTCCTTCTGTTACATTAATTTTTAATGTTTTTAAACTCTCAAAATGACAATTATTTTGTCTCATTGAGAGGTGGAGCTTGCCATAAAAAACAGCTGGGAAAATGAGAGGTTGTTTTGAATTGAGTTGCTTTCACTATCATGTACCAACAGAGCCTGGCTGCTTAATGCTAAGGTCTAGAGCTATCAGATGTTCCTATTTAAAACAAAATAAACCAAAATGAGTCTAATGTCTTTGCTCTAGGACATGCACTGGGACAATGATGATTTTGAATTTTTGTCTGGCAACTTCTGCAGTACTGAATCAATCTGGATCAAAATAAATCCATTACTACTGCTCTTTTTTCTTTTGGTTTTATCACATTATGAAGTCTCTTCCAAGTTTTGGATGATATTTAATGCATGGTGTTAATTAAACCTGAAGTAAGCTCTTCAGCTGTTTTGTTTCTTTTGATTAATCCAGTCTTTTGGTACAAAGGACAAATGTAAATGTCAAATATTAAATAAAAAAATTTTAATGGCTTTAACTCAGTCTTTAGGTTTTTTTATGTGCTCTTTGTTGTTACTGATTTATGCTTTTCCAAGTGGGCTAGATGCTATACGTATCCCAGAGTTAGCACAATCTCAGCCTTCTCGTTGTTTTGGATCTTCTGAGATGGAAGGGGGCAGCTAGTACCTTGGGCATTTCAGCTAGTACAGGCATTTCTGCCATGTGTGATGTGCTGCTTTAGTGTTCTGGAGCAAGTGGGTTTCTTTGCTTCTTTATCTTGGTGTTGACTAAAAAGACACACATAGAAAGACACTTGTTATTAGTGCTTACTTCTTTTAAAAGACTTACTTTATAAACAGAAGTATTAAAAAATTGAGTTAGAAACATATTATTTAAGAGCATTTTAAGATAATTTTTTTTTGGTTTGCCTCTAATTTTGAACATCTAATCAATATCCATTCCCTTTTTTCAATGTCTTTTCTTCCCACTTGGTCCTTTCCATTTTCTGTCTTCTTTATGTAAATGAAGAGGTGGGGACTGATAATTTCTGATTTTTATTTGTCTAGTGATTGTTGGTTGTTTTTGTATAATGATTTTTTAACTGTTTTTTGTCTTGTCATACTTCATTTTTTTGGGAAAGCATATGTGCTTTTGTACAAGTGAGAGGTAATGGAGGTACTTCGTTACCTCTGGACTTCTGAGGTGGCTTCAGGCATTTTTATATTCACCAATTTCTGGAACAAAGACTACCCAAACCCCTTACTGTCCGTAATATCCAGATAAAAATGAGGTGTTATTGACTGGATTCCGTATTAACCCCCTTGCACAGATGCACACTTTCTTATTCTCCTAGCTGTGAAGTATGAGAGAGGGATAGCTTCTTTGTTATGAGAAGATGCTTCTCTACCTGAAACCATGAGAAACAGTTAAAACTCAGCTGTAAGCAAAATAATTTTCCAGTAGAATTGTTAGGAAGCTGTTGGCCTCCTGACTCAGGCAGTGGGCTGTTTCAGACATTACTGAAGGTGATGAAAAGCAGCACCCATTTGACAGGAAGAACAAGAATTCATGAGTTTAATTCTAGGATGTAGGAAAAGAGCATGATCACTTGAAATGCTATGTGCATTTCATGCACACCTATGCCTTTGCCAAGACAACTCAACATCCATATCTGCTCTCAGTATAGTGGGTAATATTCTTTTGAAAAGCTTGCAACAGACACATTTTTGATAGCTTTTACTTTTATGTCAGGTACGGTATGCCATACTGTGTTAATTTCTTCTTTGGCTACTCAATTTCACTGAATACCGGTTTTTAGTTCCATCCTAAAGTGTTCAGGCAGAGTCAGGCTGAAGTTATGATGTCCCTCAGCTTTCGGTCTTCAGTTGTTTTGGGCAGTTTTCTTTCCCTATTCACATAAAATTCAAGTATCATCTTTGCATTAAGCATAGTTTCCAGTGAAACACCTCAGTTTTGAACATAACTTTGCATAGGACTGTCAGGAAATGTGTTACAATTATGGGAAATGCCCATACAAAATGAAGAATACATGTCAACTTAAGTAGAAGGCTATTTTACATAAGCCACCTCTTATGAAAGAGGTCTATATGGAGAGTGGAAATTGTTACCTTCTTGTCTATTTACATGAAGTATTCTTTCTCGCTTCTCATTTTGCTGGCTCCCTGCAATATTCAATGAGTAAAATCACTCTATTCATGCACCAGATTTCTCTATAACAGCTGGAACAATATGCTTATCAAGCACTTTTGTTGGCTTCTGGAGGAGCTGTTTTCTGGGGCAGGAATCGTGAGAGTTTGGGTCTTTCAGCTGTGTTGGAGCCTTTTTAATTGAATCATTCCTTCTCGTATAGCTTGTTTTAATCCAGACACTCTGGTGGCTTAGTATGCAGAACTGCAGGTTGTGAGGCTGGTCTTAATAGCTAGTTGCTGCAGGTCCTGTTCATCTTCATTGCTGGCTGCCCATTCCTGCCGTTCTTATTCCAGAACGGGCAGTTGTCTCATACTACAATTACCCAGTTTGGGAAGATGAAATAAAATAAAAGGAAGTCTGCAAAGAAGTGAAAAATGTTCAGTTGGTTTAGCTCGGTGCGTCACCATGTGGTCTGATAAGAAGCACGGCATTGGCTCAGGAGAGAAAATGTAGGTAGCCAGAGGGTGAGAGGAAGGAGAGAAGCACAGCTACCTTTTTTTTCCAGTAGTAAGCTGCTAGATGGGTGTAAGTAATCTCCAAATCACTCCATGAGTTCTGACTAACTGCTCAGCTCTGTATACAAGGAGCTTGTGTGTTTAGGCTAACTTCATATGGATCTTGCCTTTTAAAGGTGCAGTTCCCCATAGATCATGGGCCCAGCCCAGTCCCTTCTGTGAAGGGTCATAAGAGGAAATTGAATAATTAGGGAGGATGGCCTAATGAATTAGGAGGAAATGGACCATATAAATACACTGAGTGTGAAAGTGAGAATGGATAGGAAATGGAAAACGATGGGATGACAGAGATTAATGCTACATTGCCAATGCATTATTTTTCTTTTCTATTTTTTTTTCCTTATAATCTCCCTTTTCTTTTTTGTAGTTTCCTAGAGGTAGCATTGGGGGGCACAGATGGGATAAGACTGTATTTTCATTTGAAGGAGAAGAGAGAGGCTAAGATTACTGAATTTCTGTGACTGGGTTTACTGGGATTTCTCAGGCTGAAATGTGTGTGTGCATTTGCACGTGGTATGCAATGCATGTAGACACTCTGAAGCATTGGGACATACCTGAGAATCCCGTGTGTGTTGGACAAAGATCCTGCATGAATGTGGTAGGTGCTGTAAGTTCCTGTTCAGACACATTGTGTTAACTGTACATGTCCAGGCCAGCTGGGCTTGACACGCTCAATACTATGATTCTATGATGTGGCCTGGGTATTTATCTTCCTAAGCATTCTGAAGAATCTCGTGCTTCCTGCCAAATCAGGACAAAGCAGAGATGTCCAGGGAAACACAAGCTGAAGACAAAGTCAAGGTTTGCAGATACAGAAATTCCTCTGGGTGTGCCATCATCAAACACCACCCATAATTATGCTGAGGACGAACTCTGCACAGGACTGATATTGGAGAGAAGGCAGGCTGCAACTTACTCACCAAGTATCCTTTTAAGACACATCCTGTTGCATGATGTAGAGCCCCTAGGGAAAAAAGATATTTCAGAGCTCCTCCTAAGTGTGTCCTGGTTCAGAATAATGTCAGTAGATAATAATGCCTGTAGTCTAATACATGTTGTAAGATAGTGAAGCTATTTGGAGGCAAAGGCTGAATGGAGACTTACCAGTGTGGAGCAAAGAAGGAATGTACAAAGAGAAGACTAAATTGCTAGAGCAACAGATTTAATCTAGATTTTTTTTTTCCTGTGAAGCACGAATACCTGAAAGAAAAAGATAGCAGGCAAAAAAAGGAACAAAGGTAAATAAGAAACTCAAGAGAATTTAGTTTATTCTGTGTTTCCCAATGATAATAGAAAAAAGATTAGAATAATGAAGTTGGCCAAAGTGAAGATCCACTTAACATTTACTTAATCACTGAAGAAAAACTTAAGAAGTCAGGAGAAGAAATAAAATATACAGTTAGGGTACTGAAATGGTGGCCAGTTATCTGGCCGCTGTTCCTATTTCTGCTACTGCTGTCCCACTGCATTATCACATATTATTCTGTGCTTGTGTTTCCCCTTCCTTTGTCTTGTTTATGTGCACAGAGGCTGCAAACACTTCTGGCTCTTACAGTCTTCACATGGTTTAGGAGTTTTCCCACCAAAGCCCTGAGCTCATTATGGCCCTTCTGCTTCCTCTTCTTTCTTTGTGTTGCCTCAGTGCCTGGTAGTGCTCTTAATCCCATTAATTGGTGCAACACATAAAAAAATTGACGACTTCTCCCCTGCTTAGTGTGGCAGTTCGGAGCATTGACAAGTATCAAGGCTGCAGTGCAGTCCATGTGAGCACATTATGTTCCCACAGGGAGCCCTGCTGTAGCTGGTGAGGCCCTGATTTACAAGACGAAGGCCTTCACTCATAACCAGGCAGATTTAGTCTATCATTAAATTAATAGCAATCAAATCATCAAGAAACTCTAATTGGGCAATCACTGTCAGGGCTGGGAAGTTACTTTGGTGTGTCAGAAACAAGCAATACCATACACCAGTGATTTGCAGGCATTATTTTCTAAATAAAAGTATTTGAAAAAAAGATTAATAATGCTTTGGCTGCTATTAAAATAGCTCTACAACCAAAAAACCTATCAGATCTTCTAAAACTACCCAGATCTCAACTTCTAGGAATGAAATGATTTTTTACTTGTCTAAGCCATTGCAGTCTTCATGGTAGAAGTGTCTGATGAGAAATGATGGACAGTTCTAGTAGGTACAATTCGATTATCTGTCCTTAAAAATTACCATTGCTACCCATTTAAAGGTTTCAACTATTAGTACCATAGTGGTTATTTAAATATCCACTTAGGCTCTAGCTTTCTTGTAAAATATGCTCCTTTAGTCCTTTATTTCAAAACCTAAGCCAGAGGACAGCTCGTGGATGTTGCAGGTCATGTCCCAGGTAGGTTAGCCAGGGCATGCTGACTAGATCTGTAGTGACAGTTTACATGGAGTAGATAGACAAAGTGCAAATGACAGTTTTTAGAAATATACCAGTTTTTTGTGTATGTGTTGAAGTTACCTTGTTTGGGCTAGTAAGTGATTTTAATAAGTTAATCCATATAATGTAATTATTAGAACTCGTGTTTTTTGATGACTTCTTTTAAAGCCATTTTCCCTGCTATTTTTTTCTTTTGGAAAAAAATATTTATTCATTAGCATATATTTTTGTGAGAGACCAATATTAATATTTTTATTGTATACTTATGCTTTGCATAATGTAAAAATGGCTTTAATATTGCAATCATATATGTAATTTAGCTAATCTATAACTTACAGAGTGGAAAGTGTATCCTGCTTATGTAAGCTGATACTTATTTAGCTGTCCCCATTATCTCAGACCTACTTTATTTGTGGGCATGATACGATAAGTGTCAGCCTTAAGCCTGTGCAGCCAATGCACTTGGCCTCCCAGAGACCAAACGTAAGTGTCCAACATCCTCTTGTTTCAGAGACTTTTTTTTCAGCTTGGTATTGACATAGCTGTCAGTTTTCAACTGCTCTTTAAAGCTAGTGTGAATGAGGTTTTTCACATTACTTATTTAGGTGAGGATTCTGTAAAGACTTGAGAATGCAAGTGACTTTTTAACGGAACAAATAATGAGTAAACCATGCAACAAATCATGAAGGTAAACTATCTACATGCTTCAGCTTTTTTCCAGTAGCATTAGATACGAATCTGCATATGAAGTAATCTCATTTTCAGCCATTATGTGCTGGTATTATAGATACAAAAGAAAAAGATCAAAAAATATGATTGACAGTTGTTTGGTCACTCATGCTTTAGCTTAAGGCTTCATATATCATATTTTGTGTTTGTCCTCAGGATGCAAGATATGCTACCTTAAATTCCTTCATAATGACACACTGATGAGCAGATGTGAGTAGGTCTGAGAACGTAAAATTTTTGGAAGATAGGGATTGACAGCAATGTACAACTTAGGGCTGAGTAAAAGTATTTTATTATTTTTTATTCGTGTTGACAAACACACCTTCTTTAAACCTTTAAGTTTGATAAATTGTAATGTTTTGTTAAAGCAACCTGTAGCGTTTTTGTGATGATTTGACTTTCACCTGAACTTCCTCATTTGGCTGAATTGCTTGATGGAAATTATAGTTTGGATGCCTCTTAAGCTCCTACAAGCTCTCTCTGTGGCTTGACTATACTGAGAACAAACTGATAAATCCTGTGTGGAAGACATAAGCCTTAAATATCAGTGATATTAATTCTGTCCTCCCTCTTCATGGTTCTCTTTCACATTGGCCAGTAGTGATCACAGATATAAGCCATTCCTATAAAATTAAATCACTACACAGGAATGCAAAAGTAGGATATGTAATTTGGGGGTTTTTGTTTCCTAGAAGTAAGGTCAAAAAAGTCCATTCCCGATGGATAAAAAAGTGAGCTTTAGTATCTGGGTAAAGCAAGCTAGATTATGGCTTTATATTTGAAAAAGAAACCCATGAGCATAGATTGTTATGCCTGTGGTGGTGTTTCTTTCTGGAGATGGTCTATTAAGTTGAATGGCTCTTCTCAGAACCTTCAGAAGAGTGTTTGGCCAAATATTTGGACTGGGAAGAGATGGACATTTATTCACTAGAAAAATACTCCTGTACCCTATTTAAGTCACATTACTCTCTGAGTTCAGCGTTAGTTAAACCCCAGATATTTTGAGGCTTTTTCCAATTTAAAAAATTTTGAAATAATTGGAAGCATTTGAATTTAAGGTGTTGCAAATAATAGCTATTATACTGCAAAAGTGCTTGAAAGGGTTTTTTCATGACTACTGATACAGTTTTTTTGTCTAATATTTAGGCATATGAAAATTTACTGTAGTGTTCCACAAAATGGGATCTTGCGATTCTCTTAAGTCCTTATAATAACAAGTACTATTATAATAATCAAGAAGCCTTTCTCACAGCATCCTTTTGCCCTACATTCAGTGGAACATTGAGTTTATATCTTCTAGTTTTCTTTGATATCAAAAGATTTTGTGAGCCTGATGTATATCAATACAATATATATGTATATATATTTGTGGGGAAAGGGAATGCTTTCTATGCCTCCCACCAGCTGGATGAATTTTGCATTTGATCCAATACTTGAGCATTATTTTTACATTTTATACAAAACCTGTTCAAATATTGACATTCAAGTTGAAAGTCAAGCTGAATGAGTGTTACAGAATGTGTTTTTAAAGGTCTGTGTGATTAATGCAATATATATAAAAATGAACTACATTAAGTTTGTATGAGCAATTATAAACCTAACTTTCAAATGTTTGTGGTGTGGTTTGGTTTTTTTTCTTTTTTTTAACTTTGAAGCATTCTTTTGTGTTTACATAGGAAATGAGATTTGAAAAACAAACATGAAATTTATCCAAATCAAAAATGAAGAGGACAAAAACCAGTCTGGAGCGGAGTCTGCAGTGTTGGTGCAGCTGTATAGTGCTGAGTGTTTAGAAACATGCATTTGGCATGGGACCATCTCTTCTGTTAAACATGTGCCTGGCTGTAATCCATCGTATCTGGTATCTGCCGTATGTTGTCAACGAAGTTTGATATTTTCCTGTGTAGGAGACAGCAGATACACTGTCCTTTCACTTCTGCTAATTCATCTTTTGCTGAAGAAAAGAGTCATTTTCTGGGGCTCTCCTTTCTGGGCATGGTTGTAGGACATCCAGCCTCTGAGGAGGAAGTATCTTGTCTGAGGTGAGTCTTCCAGTGACTCCTGTGCAGAAGTTGTATGGGTATCTGTTCTTCCTCATGGTGCTCCAGAGGAGAGGGCACTCTGCAATACACTGAGTCTGGAAGGCATGGGCGTAGGGCGAGAGGCTTCTGTCTCTTCTGGTGGTGATCAGGTCTCCCTCTGATTTGTAACATCACTCCTGTAAATGCAATTGTGCAGTGGTTAAAGGTATTTTTTAGCTCTGTGATTCCAGTAGCCAAACCTGACAAAAAGTCATTCAAGTAACAGTCCGGACAGGATGCTGTAGATGTGTTGCATCACTGGGAATTGATGTTTGGATGTGGAAATAGTACAGTTAATGCAGGACTATCCTGATAGAAGTTTTCAGATCAAATCTTTGACATTATATCCTCCAGGATTAAAATGAAACACAGTATTTCTTAAATGAACAAAACTAAGTGTTAGTTAGATATCAGTGCTGTTCTTGATATGACTACTGAATTATGCCTGCCATGTTCTGCCTTTTCATGCTTTTTAGAGGATATGGTGGTGTCTTTCTCTCTGGGTATATTTCAAGATGTGCAAAAGGAACGTAATAGGTTATCCTTCCTATATGTAGTTAAATAAATTATCTGCTGAGAAACTCCACTATCTTTATATTGTATTTCTATTTGCTGGCTCAACAAAGAAAAGGTATTGTATTGTGCTAGAAATTGTCCAGACATATTGCAAAGGAGAACTTCTGCCCAATGAG
Source organism: Phaethon aethereus (assembly GCF_964289735.1). NCBI lineage: Eukaryota > Metazoa > Chordata > Aves > Phaethontiformes > Phaethontidae > Phaethon > Phaethon aethereus. The sequence continues at coordinate 38,761,859 of NC_138582.1, read as the reverse complement.
CTTAGGGTCTTATTTCAAGGCAGCACAAGGACAGTAGATGAGGTAAGTGAATGTGTGGAAGGGATCTTGGAGAAACAGTAGTATGAGCACATATTTTTGGAAAGTAAGATTGATGCCTGCTTTGCAAGCATAGGTTTTGCTTTGTAAGAGCAGTCAGTTAGGTACCTTGTTGTTCATCTTCAGTAGGCTCTGTGCGCTGCAGAGTTGAGTCCTCAGCCTTGCCAGGTCTGTGAGTATTCAGACCTTGACACTGAAAGGCCTGCTTTTCAGAGAAAACCTAGACATCAGCCTGGGAATTGTTCCACAAGCCTGGGCCACTTTTAGGTGGAGATGGAGGCATTGACTGTACCTTCTCAGGGCTCAGCCAGAGCAATGAACCTGGTAGAGCCAGCGGCAAGCAGTTTGCAAACCCTGGAAGGTGGCTGGAGACATGTAGATTGTGTGTGACACTGTGCTCAGCGTGTTAACATTTCCTTTCCCTAGCAATTTTGCTTCTGTGTCTCATACCTGATTCTTCATGGATAATGTTGCACTCTAAACCTGAATACTTCAAACCTACAATGTTTAGGTCAAAATGGACACCTGCATGTCTTTTTCCCTATGTGTGCTTAATCTTCAGTTTGGTTTTTAGTTTGACTATGGATGGGATAGTCATTGTCAGAAGTTTATCTGGTTTGAGCAGCAGAAGTATCTATTTTAATTTGACTTGAAATAAAGAGATTATCCATGAAGGCAGAGCATGTTAGAAATCTGTCAGAACTTTGAAAATAATATTCAGAAAAAAGATATCATTAAAGCAGTTTCTCTGTCACCTCACTTGCTGATGGGGAAAATCATATAAGTAATTTGGGCTTAACTGATGGATGATAAAAACGCAGATGGAAGCAATCACAGGTGGATTTTACTTCGAACTGAACTGGAATTGTTAATGTGTCTTCCCAGTTGGGGCTGAAGATAAATTGAGGTACACTGATATCCAACAGAAATAAAATAGTTGCCATGTGGTAGCATGTAATAGATGGTAATACACAAAATGCTGGAAGATCCCCTAGAGTATACAAAAAAAATGGTCAATATTGGTTTTTTATTAGTTGACATAGTTATTTAGCTACTTATTATAATATTATGAATTCATGTATTTATAAAATTTTATTGTTATATCCATGGGCTAGTGGCTGCTTCATGGCAAAAAATTCCTTGTATTCTTGCATTTAAAGAGACCAATTCTTTTCGTTCTGATTTCATTGTGGGTTTTGCTTTTTATTTAATGGCAAAGTTCAAGTGTATATATAATTAAGCAAAAACATCATCTACCCCTAAATGAATGCAGGTTAAAATGACTGCTAATATAAAAGTTTTACTTATAATAGTAAATGAGGAGATTTTTATAATTGCCACTTGCTGTTAGAAAAGCACTGAGTATGAACCGTGTAGAACCAAACTGAACGTGACTGTGTGTTCTCAAAGGCCTTTGAGAGCTATCAGGTATCTGCTTGCGGATAGTCTTCAGTGGCTTTGGTCATTACTTTGGCAAGATACTGTGCATCTTGTGTTACCTGTAAAAGGCAAATAAGTATGACCTTTCCTGTGGGGGGGAAAAATGATGCAAGTAGCTTTGAATCAATCAAGTAACTGCTTATGGGTGAAATAACCTTTTGTCTTCTTAAAATGCTATATAAAAACTACTTGTTAGTCTTATTTAAGGAGTTCCAGCAACACTTGCAGTATATAAATTCTGCAGATATAGAAGAACCCTTTGTATTTTTCTGTGGTGAACATGAATTTCCAGACTTTTCTATGGCAACAAATTCTGACTTTTCCAGTTTGGAAGTCTCTGTCGTATTGGTGTGTATTAAACATTTAGTTCTATTTAAAAAGCTGATTACAACATTGGTGTGAAGTCTTACGAGACCAAGTCAATCTCTCACAGGTAAATAAGAGGAAATTAAGATGTATATTTGAATATATATTAATCTATTCAAAGTGTATGACTAAAACTTGTAATTAGAATATTACCAACAATTGTTTAGCTGCTGTACTAAAGGATTGTCTCCAGATGACATGATTTAAGTACATTCTAACAATCAGTGAGCATCTGTTAACTTAATTGGAATTTATTTCATGATCATTACTTGAGCAAGTTTAGGGTTAATTTATGTAGGTGGCTAGTCAGGATAGTTAAATCTATGTTAGAACTTCCCTACCCCAGACTCTGGTAACTTGCACTCTCCATTTTGTGTCACCGTAATTGCTGGTTATTATTCGAAGTTCCATGTGAATAGTTTAAAACTTCTTGGTCAAGATTAAAAAATTTTGAAAACAAAATTTTTATTATTATTTTAAGTCATGGAACTTATACAGAATATTTAATAACTTTGGCTACACATACTGGACAGCAGAACTTTTTAAAACATTATCTCATATTTATCTTTCTGTACAACATGTGTAAATCTAATGTTGTAGTAAAGCAATTACTTGTATCCTTTTTCCACTGGAGAAGTAATATTGATTTGCCTTTTACAGATAATGCATGATCTACAGTGCCTTGTTCCAAAAGCTGTCAGAGCAGAGTGTCTGCTAACGGGCATCTGATAGCTCTGAGTTTTAATTTTTCTGCCAACATGGGCTTGGCTGTCTGTAGCTTCATCATGTCTATTATCCTGTAGTTTGTATGTTACGTGTTAGTTGCATGCTCTGGTGAAGTCCATCGAAGACATCCAAGTGGTGGTTTGCAGAGGCAAGCTTCATATTGTGGAATTAGCATCAAGCCAAGGCTCCATTGAAAATAAGGCTTTATTGTCTGTAGGGGATTTTGTTGTGTAAAAGTGATGCTGACTTAAAGAGGTAGCCGAATGTTCGTACTTCTGTGATTGTGATTATGGGATTTCTCAAGACCTCCTTTTCTAAAGGCGGCCAACAAAGAAAAAGTTATTGAGGGTGTGATCCAAGGAACGATATGCATTTAGTTACAAGCTAAGTTAGTTGAATTGGTAGGTCCAAACGCTGCGTGGGTAGTAGTATGTGACTCAAGAATGGTGATCCAGAAATCCCACATACTAAGCAAGGACTCACCCATATTACAAATGCCAAAGCACAGAGAAATGTTTGAAATATTGGCCAGGTCTGGAGTGTCAAGTTGGAGTTGAAAGCAGGTGTTTTACATAGACACAATGATCTGAATACTTCCCTGAGGGATGATGCTAGCAGTGTTTAAGAGATAACAGTTCCCTCTTTTCTCTTCAAGCTGGCTAGAAGTGAAGCAGCTCTCCACGGTGTCAAAGTACTGTGTCTATATTTTATCCAAATGCTGTTTAATACTACCCACTGGATTGTCAAATTGTGCTCCCTTTTATGTCACTGCCTGAAATCTCTATCTGCCTGTCCGTCCGTCTATCTTACTGTGTAGTAACATAGGTTTAGCAGGCAGTTTAGAAAGTGTTTATTCCCCTGATACATTATAATCTTGAGTTTAAGACAGTATCCTGGGTGACAGGGGATGTGGGTTTGAATCTCCTCAGGCTGATGGTAGCCTTTTATTGTATCTGGGTTCCAGTATCCTGAGCGAGAACCAGAGATCATATGCAACTGGCAGATATTGGCTTTACTATATTTGTGAGGGGTCTAATACTGGGCACATGTTAGATGTGATCAGGGAATACCAACTCCATCAGACCTCTCTGGAATCTTAGGTGCTAGCCTGTCTAATCTTCATCAGGGTTTGCAGGATCGGAAAGACCTGTTGCTGGGAAAGTTCTGTGATTTCCTTACAAATCTCTTGTAAATGCTGTTATCTTCTCTAGCACCTGAGTTACTAATCTTCACAACTGTTTATATCCAAAGACTCTATTACATGGACAGATCACAGAATCAGGTTGGAAGGGACCTTTGAGATCATCAAGTCCAACCATCAACCCAACAACACCATGCCCCCTAAACCGTGTCCCAAAGCACCACATCCACATGTTCTGGGCAGCCTGTTCCAATGCTTGACCACTCTCTCGGTGAAGAAATTTTTCCTAATATCCAATCTAAACCTCCCATGGTGCAACTTGAGGCCATTTCCTCTCGTCCTATCCCTAGTTACTTGGGAGAAGATACCAACAACCACCTCGCCATGCCTCCCTTTCAAGTAGTTGTAGAGGGTGATGAGGTCTTCCCTCAGCCTCCTTTTCTCCAGACTAAAAAACCCCAGTTCGCTCAGCCGCTCCTCAGAAGACTTGTTCTCCAGACCCCTCACCAGCTTCGCTGCCCTTCTTTGGACACACTCGAGCACCTCAACGTCCTTCTTGTAGTGAGGGGCCCAAAAGTGAACACAGTGTTCGAGGTATGGCCTCACCAGTGCCGAGTACAGGGGCACAATCACTTCCCTACTCCTGCTGGCTACACTATCTCTGATACAGGCCAGGATGCTGTTGGCTTTCTTGGCCACCTGGGCACACTGCTGGCTCATGTTTAGCCGGCTGTCAACCAGCACCCCCAGGTCCTTTCCCACCAGGCAGCTCTCCAGCCACTCCTCCCCAAACCTGTAGTGTTGCGTGGGTTTGTTGTGACCGAAGTGCGGGACCTGGCACTTGGCCTTGTTAAACCTCATACAGTTGGCCTTGGCCCATCGATCCAGCCTGTCCAGATCCCTCTGCAGAGCCCTCATACCCTCCAGCAGATCAAGACTTCCACCCAACCTGGTGTCATCTGCAAACTTACTGAGGGAGCACTCGATCCCCTCATCCAGATCATCAATAAAGATATTGAACAAGACCGGCCACAGAACCACGCCCTGGGGAATACCACTTGTGACCGGCCACCAGCCGGATTTAACGCCGTTCACCACAACTCTCTGGGCTCGGCCATCCAGCCGGTTCCTCACCCAGCGAAGAGTGCACCTGTCTAAGCCACGAGCCGCCACTTTCTCCAGGAGAATGCTGTGGGAGACGCTGTCAAAGGCTTTACTAAAGTCCAGGTAGACAACATCCACAGCCTTTCCCTCATCTACTAGGTGGGTCACCTGGTCATAGAAGGAGATCAGGTTGGTCAAGCAGGACCTGCCTTTCATGAACCCGTGCTGGCTGGGCCTGATCCCTTGGTTGTCCTTCACATACCCCATGAGCACTCTCAAGATGAACCGCTCCATGATCTCGCCCGGCACGGAGTTTAGGCTGACAGGCCTGTAGTTCCTGGGATCGTCCTTCCAGCCCTTCTTGTAGATGGGTGTCACATCGGCAAGCCTCTGGTCATCTGGGACTGCTGATAAATGATGGAGAGTGGCTTGGCAAGCTCCTCCACCAGCTCTCTCAGTACTCTCGGGTGGATCCCATCAGGCCCCATAGACTTGTGGGTGTCCAGGTGGTTTAACATGTTCTTAACTGCTTCCTCCTGGATTATGAGGAGTATATTGTGCTCTCCATCCCCATCTTCCAGCTCAGGGGGCTGAATACCCTGTGGATACCTGGTCTGGCTATTAAAGACTGAGGCAAAGAAGGCATTAAGTACCTCAGCCTTGTCCTCATCCTTGGTGACAATGTTCCCCACCATATCCAGTAAGGGATGGAGATTCTCCTTGCCTCTTTTTGTTGTTAATATATTTGTAGAAGCATTTTTTGTTATCTTTTACAACTGTGGCCAGATTGAGTTCTAGGTGGGTTTTTGCCTTTCTAATTTTGTCTCTGCTTGACCTAACGAGATCCTTGTACTCTTCTTGAGTGGCCTTCCCCTTCCTCCAAAGGTAATAAACTCTCCTCTTTTCCGTGAATCCCAGCAAAATCTCTCTGTTCAGCCAGGCCGGTTGGATTCCCCACCAACTTGTCTTACAGCACATGGGGGCCGCCTGCTCCTTTGCCTTTAAGATTTCCTTCTTGAAGACTGTCCAGCCTTCCTGGACCCTTTTGCCCTTTAGGATGGTCTCCCAATGGACTCTCTCAACCAGTGACCTGCACAGGATGAAGTCTGCCCTCCAGAAGTCCATGGTAGCAGTTTTGCTGACTCCTCTCCTTACTTCACTCAGAATTGAGAATTCTGTCATGTCATGGTTGCTAAGCCCAAGACAGCCTCCAACCATCACATCTCCCATGAGTCCTTCTCTGTTTGTAAACAGCAGGTCAAGCAAGGCACCTCCCCTGGTACTCTCACTTACCAGCTGTATCAGGATGTTATCTTCCACACACTCCAGGAACCTCCTAGACTGTTTCCCCTCTGCTGCATTGTACTTCCAGCAGATGTCCGGTAGATTGAAGTCCCCTACAAGAACAAGGGCTAGTGGTTGCGAGACTTCTGCCAGTCGCTTGTAGGATGTTTCATCTGCCTCTTCATCCTGGTTAGGTGGTCTATAACAGACTCCTATCAGGATTTCTACCTCCTTGGCCTTCCCCCTCATCCTTACCCATAAGCACTCGACTTGGTCTTCACAATAGTTGATTTCTATACCATCCAAACACTCCCTAACATACAGAGCCACCCCACCGCCTCTCATTCCATGCCTATCCCTTCTGCAGAGCTTATAGCCATCCATTGCATCACTCCAGTCATGAAAGTCATCCCACCGTGTTTCTGGGATGGCGACTAAGTCATAGCTGTCCTGCTGCACAATGGCTTCCATCTCGTCCTGTTTGCTGCCCATGCTGTGTGCATTGGTGTAGATGCACTTGAGCTGGGCTATTGATTTCACCCCCAACTCTGGCATGTCACCTCGGGGCTCATCTCTAGTGAGCCTGGTTTTATTCCCTTCCCCCTTCGAATCTAGTTTAAAGCCCTCTCAATGAGGCCTGCCAACTCATAAGCTGGAATCCTTTTGCCCCTTGGAGACAGTTGCACTCCATCTGCTGCCAGCAGGCCTGGTGCCTTGTAAACCGCCCCACGGTTAAAAAACCCAAAATTCTGCTGACAGCACCAGCCCGAGCCGTGTGTTGACCAAGTGTGCTTTCCTGTTCCTTTCAGCGTTCCTCTCTGTCACTGAAGGGATTGACAAAAACACTACCTGTGCTCCTGCTCCATCGATCATACGCCCCAGTGCTCTGAAGTCCCTTTTAATTGCCTTTGGCCTTCTTAGCGCAACCTTATCGTTGCCAACCTGTATGACCAGCAGTGGGTAGCAATCAGTGGGTTGAACCAGACCAGGGAGTTTCCTGGTGACATCTCTCATCTGGGCCCCATGGAGGCAGCAGACTTCCCTGTGGCTTGGGTCCAGTCGGCATATTGGGCCCTCTGTACTCCTCAGAAGGGGTACTATGGCAATTATCCTCCTTTTTTTCTTAACAGAGGATGTCTTGATGTGTGGGGCTGGCTGACTCACCTTAGGCAACCCCCTGGATGGACTTTCATCAAGATCCTCATGTTCCTGGCCCTCAAGTTCCAGAGCCCCATACCTGTTGTGTAAGGGCAGGTGGGATGGTGAGGGAGGCTGGGAGGGGATTCACCTGCTGCCCCAAGCAGGGACCTGTTTCCATTCTCCCTCATCTCTTAGGTCCCCTCCTTCTGCCAGGCAGCAAGAGGGCAGGGGTTACCCTGCTGCTTGTGGAGCCTCCACCTGCTGCTTCTGCCTCAGGGATGGCCGGGTGTCGCTCCACCAATCTATCTCCCTCTCACGCTCCCTGATGCTCCTCAGCCTCTCTGCTTCCTCCCTTGTGATGATCCCTTAGTGGCCTTATAAAACCAGTATTCTAAATTCTTTTTTGTGTCATTAAATCTTCAACTTTAAATGTGAGATTTAAATATCATAAATGTGTTTTTTAAGTCTTTAGAAATTATAATCTCTTAACCTTAGCAGATATCTTTGAGAGGCACAAACCAATCTACATGAATTCAATTCTATTAAGAAACCTGAAATCTAGTGTCATTATCATCTCTCTTCCTATAACCGAGGCTGTATTCCACAACCTTGTATGCAACAGAGGTGCAGACTATGTTCATATTAACCTATTGTTCATAGGTACTGCCCACTCGCAATCTCATGCTATCCAGCATTCCCTATTCAGAGGTGTTATTTTCATTATACTTCACAGTATTTTGCCCCAGGTATTGCATTATATTTGCATGTGAAAGAACCACCCAAAGCCTTAACTAAGAAGACAAAAACCTGTTTACTCATTTTTTAAATTTTTTTTTAGAGCATCCAGGTCACTCTAGAAAATCAGAATCTGTTGGCTTTCTAAAAAGCAATGATCAAGACTTACTTCTTGAATTTAAAATGTGATCAGAAGAGATGGTCACAGAATTCCCCTTCTATTCACTTGCTCAGGGACTATGAGATCCTGTGTTCAGTGTCCTGTTCAGCCTGCAAGGATTAGACTCACATCCCCCACCTTCTTGCAGGGGAGTGTCAGCAGGCTATAGCATAGTTATTCAGGCAGCTACTTTGGAAAAGTAATCTTGCATTCTGGTCACTTCCTTATGATTGACTTTGATCCTAAAGTGTTTGGATAGAATAGGCTCATTCCTGAGGTATATCAGATCACAAAGGTTCACTTGCAGTTTATGTACATGGAATATTTTCAAGTCAAGCTGATGGTATCAATACCACAGAGATTGTCAAGATGCAGTTTTAGTTTTGGGTACCTAAATTTTCCTTAACTCTCAGCTAAGATACTGAAATCTTTTATTGGCCCATAGTTTTCCTAGTACAATCAGGCATAACCTCACAGTCCTTGGAATAATTATTTGAACTCTGGTAATAAAAAGTCTAAAACTAATTTTAAATCATTGAACTGAAAATTAAACAGGTTCACTCACTCTCTTTTGCAATAAGCCATACTTAAAAATAAATCCATTAGATTAAAACCATCCATTAGAGTGTGCTCATACTTCAGAATTAAATTTATTATAAGGGACTTCATTAAAGAAAGTGGATATGTAACTGGACAAAAACATTATTTCTAATTCTAAATTTATGGCCAGTGTATGATTCTAGTATGTTAGTCCAACGGGTAATTGCAAAACTGTTTGTATAATAAAGCCACCACCTAAGGAGTACTATGCAAGTGATAGGATTTGAACTTCAGTCCAAAGCCTGAACTGGGTGACAGCCTCGAAATGGCGCAGAAGGTCTGAAGTGGTGTGCTGACGTTTGTACTGTGAACATTCCAATAAAGCCAGAATTTCTTTTTCTAGAACTGCAGATTACTGAAATAGTGGAAATCTCTGTACACACATACGCATGCACACACATATGTACATACACATGCACACACACCTAGGAGAGATCTCTGGCAAGATTCAACGATTTAAAGTCTTAGGCCTGTGACCCTGGTGTTCAGGTTTTTTACTCGCATTTACAAATATTTGTACTTATGTTAATATCTTTTTGCTAGGTATATTATTGCTGATTTGATTTTCTGTTGTTTTTTTGTCTCCTTTGTTCATATGTGAGATCAGCCTCAGAAGCCTTCCTCATGCCTGCTGGTAAATTATCTTGTGGATAAATGAGCATTTGGTGCCTGATAGCGTACCTGCTATGCGGAAACCAATGGTTAGGCAAAGCTGTGTGTCTGAGTTGAGTGAACGATCAAGGATTTGGAAGTGTGTGTCCACAGCTCGCCCAAGAGTCCTGAATATGCTCTCCCTCTCTGTGGATGAATGCCAAACAGTTGCCAGTGGGAAATGTCTCTAGTGGTATGCACTGTTAAATGACTTGCAGTAACTCCTGTTTTGAAGAGCTCTGCTCCTGCTGGTGTTCTGCCTCAGGTGCCATGGCTTGGCATACAGTTAGTAGCTTTTAAAATAGAAAAGTGCGGGGGGGGGAAAGAAAGAGCTTATAGGAAAACTGATTTTAAACAAATTTTTTTAACGTTAACTCTTGACATGTAAATGTCGTATTGTCATTTTTTTTCTTCGCTCCAATACTGCTATCCACATGGGAAGTTGTCCAAGTAAAATATCAGGTCTTCTGATGTGACTACTCACCACCAGTTTTTGTTATACAGCTAGGAAAGTTCTGACAGGCTTTTAAAAGGATGAAATATGAAGTGGAGAAAACTTACATTGTTCACTTTGTCAATATTTCATGTATATGAAGAGCCATTTTGTTACATGTAAATGATATAAACTTGACTGGCTTACTGGGAAAATTCATGGACTGTATGCATTTCTAACTTCTAATATACATCACAACCTGTAATATCGGATTTATGTTAATGTAATTTTATAGCAAATAAACATCTTTATACAAACAGAAGAAGTGAATGCTTTTGTGTTTTAGGTAGAGTTTGGATTGCATATTGTGAATACCTAAGCAACTTGATCTAATTGAAGATGTCCCTGCTCATTGCAGGGGGGTTGGACTAGATGATGTTTAAAGGCCCCTTTCTAACCCAAACTATTGTATGATTCTAATACATTAATGAGTAGGTGAACTACCATTTACCTCAGTTGTCCAGTCATTACAATGATAACAAATGTATTCTCTTGAATATATGCAAAACACTGGATAATCTTTTTTGCACTGATACCCATAAGAATAATACAAATACTGAATATGTTCAGTATTTCCAGATATACACGTTTTGCCCCCATGTGTATGCATTTTTTTCTACATGAGAGCAGAAATTCTATTCCTATAAGGAATTTAAATTATAGTATTTAAGCCCTGTTTTTAAGTTATCTAATTCAGAATGCTTTGAAATGTTTCACTGATCATTTTCTGAGTTAGCCTAATACTTTCAGTACTAGTAAGTTTCAATACTTTGAAATTCAGTGGTGCTAAAACTGCTGGTGTTCGAAAATAGTCTTTACTTATGCTATGAATTTTTTTGGGGTGTGACTGAGCCCTAAGCTTTGTGGAAGTTGACTTTTTCAGTTGCTTGTGCTCTTAGCAGCGTTTTGGCAGCTGGCCTAAACTAAGTTCATGGGAGCAACTTGAAAGCAGTGACACTCTAGCACAAGCATATTAGATTCATGCTGCCACTAGGTACTTTTTGGTTATCTACAAAAATGTGATCTTATTAATCAGTTTTTTATGCTTTATGTGTATAGTAGACGGAAGAGTAGTAGCGAGCCATGTGACAAGAGGGAGAGAGGAGCACAGCACTAGGCTATCAAGCTTGTGACTCTTCAGAGTTTGCTGTAAAAATTGATTTGACAGTGCTTTATTTGAGGTCATGCCAATGTTGATGGAACAAACCCCAGTGCACACCTTGTAGCTACCAGTGCAATGAAGCAAGCCAGGGGGATTAGGGATGTTGCTTCTGCAGGACTCTTTGCTGGTCGTAATATGGTTTCAGGCAATGGGTGTGCACCTTGCTCATGAGTCTAGGCAGGACTAAGACTTTCACCAGTTTTACACTAAATCATCACTTGTTGCCCAATTCCAGATTTAGGTCCTTCTGTCTTCTGTTGGAAACAGTAAGAGTAACTATGCTGAAATCTGGGATTTTAAGCAGTAAGAAAATGGGGCTCTGAATTCCTAGACAAAATTTCTCAATGTCATACTTCTGGTATTGTGCTTTTAGATATTATAATGTGACTGTCATTGGGGAAATAAAAGTATAAAATCATGTCTTGCATGATAATTTTTCTTTAAGCACTGACAAATCAATCAGTTTAATTCCCCTAAACTGTGAGAATAGGAACTAGAAAAAAGCATAAGAAGTGATAAAAGTGCAACATGTATTTCTGATAAGTTTTTCTTCTGGTAATATTTCAGTAGTATATTTAATGTATATCTAATTCGGAAACATGTATTTACATTTTTTAACATTACTGGGGTAAGTGGTCCAGAGGGGGGAAAAAAAAAAGCACCTGACAGGTGTCGTTGGTTGCTGCACACATTTTGAAAATGTGTATTGTCCAGGTTTTCCATGGAATGCAACTGAAAGGATTTCCATCAATCTTCAAAACATTTGCATAGTTAGATTCTAAAAAAGACCTAATTTTTTTTGGTTAGGCTCCTGGAAGGAAGGAAATCCTTGCAATTCTTCAGTCACACAGCAGTGATGTAATTCATCAAGGCATTTTAAGCATGCACCTGACTTTATAATTATTTACTTCTCATGTGTAAAAAATACCAAGCTTAAGTCCTTTGCTGAGTCAATCCCTTAATATACCAATTGTTTTTTTCATGTACAGCCTTCTCTTTCTGATTGCCAATCATAATCCCTTAATAACCATTACTATGGTGATACTATACTGGGTCTGGCTCGGATGGAGTTGATTTTCTTCATAGCAGCCCGTATAATGCTGTGTTTCAAATTTGTGACTAAAATAGTGTCGATAATACACCAATCTTTTAGCTGTTGCTGAGCAGTGCTTGCACGGGGTCAAGGCCTTCTCTGTTCCTCATTCTGCCCGCCAGCAGGCAGGCTGGGGATGGGCAAGAGGCTGCAGGGGACATAGCTGGGACAGCTGACCCAGCCTAAGCAAAGAGATATTCCTTACCATAGAATGTCATGCTCAGCAGTAAAAGCTGGGGGCTAAATTTTCTGAAGTAGTCATTGCTTGGGGAGTCACTGGACAGTGGGAGGTGGTAAGTGATTGCCTTAGCATCACTTGTTTGTTTGTTTGATTTTTTTTTTGTCCTCTTCCTTTTGCTTATTAAACTGTTTTTATTTTGACCCATGGGTTTTTCTTGATTTTGCTCTTCCCATTCTCTCCTCTGTCCCGCTGGTGTGGGAGTGAATGAGTGGCTGGTAGGTGCTTAACTGCTGGCTGGAGTCAACCCACCAGAGGTAGCCACAAACTAGGTTTAGTTCCTAGTATCACCCTCCTCAGAAGAAAAGTTTGTGCCAGGTAGGTAGAAGCTAAGTCAGTGAAGTTTAAACTGGAAATACGATGTGATTTTTTTAACAGTTACAGTAATGAATCATTGAGCACAGAGGAACAAGTGGCTTCACTTTAGACCTTGAAATTGGAATAAGATTACTTCAGCTGAACAGAGAAAGTTCAGCTCTAGCCTGTTGAGTTAGCTTTTAGGAAAGGCAATGATGTGCAGTCAGTGCTGTTTTATGGCTGTAATTTAAGGAAATCAGTCTGGGTTGTAATAGTCTTTCCTAGCCTTTATCTATGAGTATTCCTTTTGATGTAAATCCTACAGACCTTTCAGAAAACCTGTAGTTTTCATTTTCTCTTGGTTGAACTGTGAAGTGCCTTGCCTTCAGGGTAGAATTTCCACTGGTCGACAGAGTGGGTGGAAACTGAGGAAGATTTCTGAATTAGGGAAACCTTACAGTGTTTCTGCCACAACATGAACTACCCTCGTTTGATAAATCCTTGCTGAGTTCAGATAATGATATGGTAGGCATAATTCCACAAACATGAGATTGTTATGCAGAGGTACAGGACTGCTGAAAGAAGTGTAAACTATCATAGAAAACCTTTGTGTTTTGAAAACCGTGGGAGAAAGCGTGAGGACTGTTGACATGCTTGGCGTATCTGAGAGCATGTCTTTAACCTTTTGTTCTTTTGCTGAGAAGTAGTTAACGTTTTAGAGTAACCTAGTACCAGTGACCTCCCTTTTGATAGCATTCTTGTCTGAAATGATTGAATGGAAGAAAGGAAATCTTTCAATAATAAAGACAAAGAGCAAAGGTGTTTGAAGCTATTTTGTGAACTCAGATGTGGTATAATACATTTGGGACAATGATATTAGAAATATCAAGATTAAGATAAGAGGAAAAAACCCTCAAAGGATACGTAAGTGAAAAAATACAGCAAGAGGTTCAGGTAGTTATTGTACACTATGATGTGTGCAGTATGGTGGAGTTTGATAAACTGTCATGAACTTACGCAGTGAAACTTCAGAATTGTGCACCAGACCTCATCTATGCAAAAGGGTTTTGTTTCTGGATCACTAAGTATGATCAGTGATGCATATTTTAGAACTATTACATATAGGAGTTGCATTTATATCAGATAGGGCTAGTTTATCCAACTCAGGGAACTGATTATATGATTTGCAAAGGGTTTATAGTGGAAAGAATGTGTTTTTTCCATTCTGCTCTCCAGAGTCTACCTGAACATATGGTTAGTAACATAGCCCCAGGAATTGGTCTTCAGTTATTGAGTTGGTACAGATACTTAACAGATGAACATTTAAGGAGGACTGTTAGCTATTCAGTGATGTTTGTTTTCAGACTCCCTCTTATTGTTCTCATTGTATGATCCAAAAGTGTACTGATTTTGTATATAAGAGAGTTGATCAACCTGATTTGAGATGTGAAAAAAAAGAAAACAGTTTGAGACTTAGAATGGTAGTAGTCTGAGTCTGAAAATGTTACCTTGCAACCCTAGTCCCATATTGCAGATTTCCCTACCACTGCTACTTTGAGGGAAATTTTGGTTGCACCATAGTAACAGCGCCACTATATCAGCTTTGTACTTTAACTTTAGTTGTGCGTCCAAAGTAATTTCTTTGTGGGATGTGTGCCATGCTGCATACTGCAGTTTTGTGACAGTAATTTTAGCTGCACATCTAGCTGAAATGACAGGAATGAATAGTGGTGAGGCTTTGAACAAAGAAAGAGTTGGTTGAAAATTTTTTAGTCAATTCCAGGTAAAAGTCTGAATATTTTCACAAACAGACTGAATAGGACGACTAATCCTGGAGAGGTTTAGAGCTAGAGCTCAATCTGGCCACAGTTGTAAAAGATAACAAAAAATGCTTCTACAAATATATTAACAACAAAAAGAGGCAAGGAGAATCTCCATCCCTTACTGGATATGGTGGGGAACATTGTCACCAAGGATGAGGACAAGGCTGAGGTACTTAATGCCTTCTTTGCCTCAGTCTTTAATAGCCAGACCAGGTATCCACAGGGTATTCAGCCCCCTGAGCTGGAAGATGGGGATGGAGAGCACAATAAACTCCTCATAATCCAGCAGAAGACAGTTAAGGACCTATTAAGCCACCTGGACACCCACAAGTCTATGGGGCCGATGGGATCCACCCAAGAGAACTGAGGGAGCTGGTGGAGGAGCTTGCCAAGCCAAATCTCCATCCAGGCCTTGGTTCTGGGGCTAGTCATGTTCAAGATCTTTATTGATGATCTGGATGAGGGGATCGAGTGCTCCCTCAGTAAGTTTGCAGATGACACCAGGTTGGGTGGAAGTCTTGATCTGCTGGAGGGTAGGATGGCTCTGCAGAGGGATCTGGATAGGCTGGATCAATGGGCTGAGGTCAACTGTATAAGGTTTAACAAGGCCAAGTGCCAGGTCCTGCACTTCGGTCACAACCACCCCATGCAATGCTACAGGCTTGGGGAGGAGTGGCTGGAGAGCTGCCTGGTGGAAAAGGACCTGGGGGTGCTGGTTGACAGCCGGCTGAATATGAACTGGCAGTGTGCCCAGGTGGCCAAGAAGGCCAACAGCATCCTGGCCTGTATCAGAAATAGTGTGGTCAGCAGGAGTAGGGAAGTGATTGTATCCCTGTACTCGGCCCCTCACTACAAGAAGGACGTTGATGTCCTCAAGCGTGTCCAGAGAAGGGCAATGAAGCTGGTGAGGGGTCTGGAGAACAAGTCTTCTGAGGAGCGGCTGAGCGAACTGGGTTTGTTTCGTCTGGTGAAGAGGAGGCTGAGGGGAGACCTCATCGCTCTCTACAACTACCTGAAAGGGGGGCGTGGCGAGGTGGGTGTTAGTCTCTTCTCCGAGGTAATTAGGGATAGGACGAGAGGAAATAGCCTCAAGTTGCACCATGGGAGGTTTAGACTGGATATTAGGAAAAATTTCTTCACTGAGAGAGTAGTCAAGCATTGGAACAGGCTGCCCAGGGAGGTGGTGGAGTCACCATCACTGGAAGTGTTCAAAAAACGTGTGGATGTGGCGCTTCAGGACAGGTTTAGTGGGCATGGTGTTGTTGGGCTAACAGTTGGACTTGATGATCTCAAAGGTCCCTTCCAACCTTAATGATTCTGTGATCTGTGGTTTGCTCTCAACTGTTTTGCTACCTTGGTTACTTTGAAACGACTAGTATAGTGCAGGCATGTGAATTGTGTTTATATGGAGATTTGCTTTGTGTTGAATAACTTACTTCATAGGGGGATGTGGTGATAATTTCATGAATGCTTAAAATATGTTGAAGTCCATTTTGATTGTAGCTTGATTTTCTTTAAATCTTCTCAAGAAATTCAGAATTAAAAGCCTAGCTATTTTCTGAAAGAAGGATGCTGATGTATTTCCTTCATTTCCATACAAAATAATCTTTTGTCGTCGAAGCAATGATGTTTACCTTCCTGCTCTCATTTAATAATTGCAGACTTTTATTTTAGCCAATAAGAATAATGTTGAAATATACTTTTTAAATTTTTTTTTGTTATTAATTTCCTTGCTTTATTACTGCAGAAATCAGGAAGGAATTCTAAAGAAAAAAATGTGTGAATCACTAAAAAGTTTATTAAACTTGCTTTCCTTCCACAGGTTTTCACTTGATTTTGTATCTTCTTTGTTCATTTACAACCCGTATGAAGTGATTAGCAAACCTAAATTTAGATGTCTGCCTTTCTTCTAAGTGTCTAAGATCCACTGTCATGAATGGATATATACTGATACATACAGTGGAGCCTGGAGAGCAATTCTTCTTATTCTAAGTGTACATACACTGCCTAGTCAACTGCGAGCTCTCTAGGCTCCCTTGACTTCTTCATTGACAAGATCGCCATTGACATCATCTTGAAGACTGCTTTATTTAATTGTCTTAATTTGGAACTACATCCCATTAAAAACCTTGTAATTTAAGCTAAGCCGCCTAGTCTCTTTGGTCAGGAGAGACAGACATCTTCTGAGGGCAATTCACTCTACTTGCTTTAAACATCTGATTTAAACCAGGAAAGAGTGTGTAATACAGACAAAATCTGTGCACACTCTGCCATAGTCTGTAGAAGCCTATATAGTTAAAAACAAAACCTGTGATTGTTGTGTAGGTACTGTTATCAATTACAGGGCAAGATAGAATGTCTCTTAATTAACTTAATAACCTGATAGGTACGTTTAGAGGTACCTAATTAGAGCTTTCTTGTAATTGGGCCTATGATTAATAGACTGTGAAGACTGTTTCATTTGAATTAAATGCATGGACAGTCACAAGGAAATTAAAATTTGAGCCTGCATTGAATAACTAATAGAGGACCTCAGGATAGCACAATAGTGAAAGATTATTCTCTTTCTAAAGAATTACTATATTAAGTCACTAGTATAGACTTTTTTTTTTCCCAAGATCTTTTGTAGCCTTATCAATATGGGCATGAATTTCTCTCTTTGAAACATCCACAGAACAACTTTTGCAAGTTTCTTTTGAAAGAGTCTCGTACATAATTTAATAGCACTAGTGTATGTAAAAGCATATGAAGATACCATTACAGAAGAAAGTACAAATAATTGGTTTCATTTCTGGTTTGCACAGTGCAAGGTAAAATCCTTGGAGGAGTTAACTGCCAGTTTTCTGGAGCTTATATCACCTTTCTGTCCGTTCTTTCTCATTTGCGTTGGGGCAGAACCTAATTTGGGGCAATAAAGTGGGGAAGCAGCAGAAATGAATGTATTCACCCTAGTGCTCTAAGTTTGTAGTAATCATGGAAGTTCCCTTTCACCCCTTTTCTATACTGCAGTGTCTCTCTTGGGTGCTCGGGGAATTGGTAGCTACTGACACCTGAACAGGCTTCTTTACAGAATCAAAGAATGGTAGGGATTAGAAGGGACTTCTGAAGATCATCTGGTCCAACCCCCCCGCCAAGGCAGGGTCATCTAGGGCAGGCTGCACAGGAACATGTCCAGTCGGGTTTTGAAGGTCTTCAGAGAAGGAGACTCCACAAACTCTCTGGGCAGCCTGTTCCAGTGCTCTGTCACCCTCACAGTAAAGAAGTTTTTCCTCATGTTGAGGTGGATCTTCCTGTGCTGCAGTTTGTGCCCATTGTCCCTCATCCTGTCATTGGGCACTGCTGAAAAGAGACTGGCTCCATCCTTCTGATAGCCACCCTTCAGATATTTTTAGGCATTGATAAGGTCCCCCCTCAGCCTTCTCTTCTCCAGACTAAACAGCCCCAGGTCTCTCAGCCTTTCATCATATGAGAGATGTTCCAGTCCCTTAATCATCCTCGTAGCCCTCCGTTGGACTCTCTTCAAAAGTTCCCTGTCTCTCTTGAACTGGGGAGCCCAGAACTGGACACAATACTACTTTACTTGTTACACAGCTGGAAGGGAGAGACTGAAGGGAGTCTCACTGATAGAAAAGACAAAAGGATATAGAGTGAAAGGAAGACACAGCAGTGGAAAGAAGATAGGAGGAGAGAGATTATGGGTAGTGAACAGCTCATCTGGCAGCATGGAGACCCAATCTGCCATGACTTTTCATGTGTTGTTATAAGGCATACTTGTGCATGGAAGAACATGTTATAAAGGCAGACAAAACTTTTTCTGTTTCTTACTTGAATTAGGTGAAATTTGCACCAAGTAGAAAACTTAGAAATTTGTGATGGAAAGGCAAAAAGTGTAGTTAATATTTTGAAGAGACATGTAAGTGTCTTACATTTCTGTTTTCATGTATAGTTGAAACTTATCTGTTGAATTTTTCATCAGGAAATGAATCTCAGTTTCAATGATCTTGTGCCATTTTTATTCTGCTGGTAATGCAGAGGCGGCTTCATTGAGACTAGTTGGTCTTTTTTCTTTTCTTTTTCTTGTGAAACCTTGCCTACTTAGCACACTGTGAGTCAGATCAGACTGCTGCTAACCAAAAAGGAGTTTTATTTTTGTAACTTGTTGTACACTTTAGGTTTTCTTATTTAATACCTTCACTTCTGTCATCTGTTTTTGAAACATTTCAAACTTGTAAGAGTATATTTAGAGTACCATGTAGTATGTTACTGCTGCTGTCTATTAAGATGTCATCTGAACAACAGATGAGAGCATCAAATAAACTTTGGATAATAATAATAATAATATTTGAATAATACTAGGGAATGGTGCTATGACGAGAATACCCCTAATAGGCATTCCTAATCTGTAATGTCTTTTCACCCTCAGTGAAGTATATGTTTTGACTTAAAAAGTGAGCTGAGTGCTCACTGAGTACAGTTACTGCCTGTGTGAAGTTTGTTTTTTTTGGTAGGTCTTTGGGTTGGGGTTTTTTTGTTTGTTTCTCTTCCCCCTCCCACCACTCCACCCGATGGCATAGCCAAGCAACCAGATACAGGCAGATACTTATTTCCTTGTAATTGCCACTCTGCTGGGGATGACAAGAGTCTCAAAGGAAGCATGAGCTTGAATAGCACAGGTTGGAGGCTGAGCAGATGGAGTTAGGTCCCTTGATGGACTGGGTGGCAGAATTTGGTAGGAGAGCAAAGGCAGTGAGGATCATGGATCTGTGATCCTACTTCTGGGATCTCTGACTGTGTGTGTGGCAGAAGGATGTGGAAGGAGGTAACACCTCATGCATGTGAATGTGGATTTACACAGAGCATATGTCTGAAGCTGTTATCACTGTTATCACTGGTTGGGGTGGAGGTGTTCTTTGCAAATTCCGCAGAGTTCAGGAACCCAGCTTTAGTAAGTTGGAGACCACTTTCACACCTTGCTTGGAGCAGCTTGAAAAGCAAATCCCTTAGAGCTTCTTCAGTCCCCTTTTGCGATGGAATACTCATAGTAAAGAGCTATGTCTTCCTTAAATGGCAGGGTTCATAATCTGAGTCACCTCTGTGTTGACTTAAAGTTGTATTTACTTTTAATGACATCTCTGAAAGTGCTTAAGGCAAATCAGTTTGAGGCTTATTACGCAAGTAAGCAGTACTTTTTTGGACTGCATACCACTTTCAGTTTTTGAGAGTTCTGGCAATGTTAATTCTTTTTTGCTTTAGGTGTACAGGATTGGTACAACCCATGTGTTATTCCAGATAGATAAAAGTAGCTTATGTCTATAGTTCTTTTAACTTTTCTAATTGCTGTTACAGAATAGAGCTGATTATGCAGATCCCTACATCAGTCAGGCCTTATTATCAATATGTTAACAGTAGATAAAAAGTGGTCCTTTTGAATAGCAGCTAATTTCACATCACCTCGGAATAGCACTTTTTTTTTTCACTTTATGCAATTATATTCTTTAGTTTTATTGCTATGTCTCAGACTATGGTAAAGAATCCTATAATCAGTTTTATTTTATTAGGTCTGTTTCTGTTAATTAAGACCATTCCTTCATGTGACAAGCAAGTCAGTGATGGCAACAATCAAGCAGCATTTGTCTTACATTGACAAGTAGGCATTTTAAAATTTTGAATCTCTGTATTATCTTTTTTTAATGCTACATTAATTTTGTAGTGTGCTATTAATAGATTGTCACCCATGCATGTCTTTAAAAATTAATAGTATCAATACATGTATCAGTTCTCATCACCTTGTTTTTATAAATCTAAGACAGAAAAATCATTTTCAAACCATGATTCAGAGAAATTATTTAAATTACAGGATTACAGCTATTACAGATTGACACTTTTCCTTTGGTAATAGAATCTTCTGCAATGTAATACTTACTGCTATTGTGGTCCATTACAAGGACAAGATTACATCTTTCCACTTGTCACTAATTCTGCATTTTGGCAGGGAAAAAACAGAAAGGTTTGCTGTTAGAGTGTTGCCAAGCAACCAAGATATGAATTACTACAATTCCTGGATTTTTCTTGTATGATGTATATCAGAGGGTTTCTCCTAACTTGGTGAGAGACAGTCTTGATGATAGCTTTACCATTTCTAAGATTAGTAAGTAGCTTAATTTCTCCCTGTGGAGTTCCACTTCAAAACCAAAGACTTTTTTCTGGTTCCCTGTAGCTAATTATCAAAAATCACATCACAGATGATCATGTCTTCGCAAGACATGAGATTGATCATGTTTTCTCCTTTTTTCTTTCTGAAGTTAAATTTCAGAAACAGAAAGTCTTGGAGTGGACAAAAATAACTTGCTGCATCTTAAAAATCCTGCATGCTGTTACTCATGTTTTGGTATAGTCCCTCTTAAATATCTTCTTGCAACACAACTAACATGGTAATACCAAGTAACTACTGTCATTTGAAAAATTATTCATGAAATCAAGGTGTGTGGAAAAGATGTAGTGGAGACTGAAGTGTGTGATAAGATTTATGCTTAGGGGTAGATGAAGAGAGAATAAATGCTGTTAATAACTTAGCCAGTTTTTTGTCCTGATTTTGTTGTACGTTCCTGTAGTTTTTTACTTCTATGGAGCTTTTTTGTTTGGCAGTATCAGCCTCAGATTTTCTGTGGAACTATATGGATTTCAGAGTCACCTCCCACAGTAGTCATTGATTTCCTCTCAGGGCACATGCCCAGCACAGAGCCACAGCTTCTTTTTTGGATATATATTCTGTGTTTTGTGTGTAGGGAGCCAGGAAGAACCTCAGCAGCAACATGGAGAGTGCTTCCCTTTCTGCAGCCTGGCAAGGCCAGGGTGTACAACAACAATTAGATAACATCAATGCATGGCATAGGAGATGGCTTCCTGTTGACATTGGTTTTGCATCCATGCCTGCAACAGTGTAATAAAATATTTACTCATGTCTGTACAATAATATTTTGAAGGACTCGCTTTAAAAAATGTCTGCCTGTTTGATCAGACCTTGGAGTTCACAGATATGAATGCATATTCTAACCAGATCATTGTTCTGTGTCTGTGTGAGATTAAAAATACACCAACCCTCCTGATATACCCATTTGTAATGAGAAGAAACTTGGATGTATGGGTCAGAGAAGAGCTAATCACTGCTCTGGAAAAGTGCTTGTTCTGAATGGTTAAATGAACAGGATTCAGAATGTTTTGAGTAAATTTGAGCAGGTAGCCGGGGTTGGATTATTTAATGTAAATTCCAGCAGATAAGTGACTGTAGAGGCTAAGAGCACTTCAGACATGAACGCAGTAGTTTGAGGAGATGGGTGTTTCCAGCTTTTTTCCTTCAAAGTTGAAACCAGGCTTTTCCTTTATAAATGTTCCTTTATTTTTGCTAAGTACAAGATTAGTTTAGGTGCAATGTCCCACTAATTTTTTGTTTTGTTTTCATTTTCTAAAGGAGTTGATGACCAAGCTGATAACAGAGACACCTGACCAACCAATCCCATTTCTAATTGATCATCTTCAGTCCAAACAGGGGAACCGCAGTCAGCTTCAGAGAACATTGTCTGGCTCTGCTGCCCTTTGGGCAGAGAGTGAAATATCAGGTATGTACTGTATGCTGGAAAAGTCTAGTCTCCAGTATAACCTTCCCATGCTTTTATCCATGGTTTCCTGGATGGACATGTACCTACGGAACAGATACTACCCTGTGGTTCTGAGCATGCACAATAAATGCTATTGTTCCAGGAGATACTGAATTTAATGTATATCATTGGCTGTCAGCACAGTCTGTGTACATATCATGTGAGTATGGGTCAGAGTTATGGGGTGGAAACAATTCCAGTCTCAGTGAGAAAGAAGGCGCATATAAAGATCCCTTGATTCCCATGCTGTCCTGTTTGCTTTCCCTTTCTCTTTGCTTGTCTGAGATTAGCCTCTATTGACATATTTTCTTTAATAATACACATTTTTAACAACTCATCATTCCAACACTTAATGAGAAGATGCTGTTACTACTTGATGAACTCCAGTGTGAATAATTTGTGATGGTACATCTTCAGAAGTGTAAAAAAATTCTGAAATAATATCTGCTCTGATTCTATAGTAGAAATTTTAGCTTTGATATTTGGTACAGACTACTATTAGAAAGTTGGTTTTATGTTTAAAAATTGACTGATGATCTGTTTCAGACTATAACAGATCTCAAATAGTTTGCCAATAGTCAAAATATTAGTTGCCAAAAAAATCAACTTTTTATTTATATCAAATGTAAAGTTTTAAATGTAGGCAAACACGTAAGAGAATAAGTGGAGGTTAGGGACTTTAAACAAAAAGAAGGTGTTATGTTTTTAATGAAAAACATATTAATGAATTTCTAAATTTTGATGTTTAGGAAATGGAAGAAATTTAGCATAAATCAGAAATAGGGGAACAAAAAGAGCTGGCTTTGGTTTGGACTGATGGGTCTTGTTTTTTCTGAATTGTTTATTAAGTCTTTGAAAAGTGACCCTATGAATGTTATAATTGCCTGATTCAATTCTTTTAACAGAAAATAAAGGAACAAGAAGAGATTTTAGAAGTTATGATAAACCTTGGCAGGTAAATGCAAAAAAGCCTAAAAAGTCAAAGAGCGACCTTGCCGTGTCCAACATTTCTCCACCGTCACCGGAGTCCAAGTCATGTAAGAAAGCTTCACTACATTATTAATACGTGCATACTTCCAAATCCATAATATGTTTTTCTGTTAAATTAGGACTAAAATGGAGAGCAAACTATGAGCAGTTGAAATGGCTAGATATATATGTTAGAAGAGTTTGATTCTTGATTTACTTTCACTTGAATTACGAATATTTACTAATAACCTATGTTGTCATCTATAGACAGAATAGAATCCTAGATTCTTATCTATAGATAAAAAATAGAATATCTGAGTGTCATGCACAATTTTATGTTCTGATACCAATTATGATTTGATGTTTTAGTTTGCATTGCCATTTTGCACGTGTAAAATCTGTTCTGTTGATATTGGTTCTAATAACAGGTTTTTTTCAGTGGGTCAGGCAATGCAAAACTATGAATTATGAACAGGTACCGTTCAAGATATGGGGACAATGGCAGCAGAACAGGTGTACTGCTCTGAGAGTTGCTGAAGGAATCTAAATATACACTGAAAGAAAAGGCAGAATAGAGTGACTGAAGAGTATATTGTCAATGACCTGTAAAACAGAAGCAGTAAAAATAGAGGCAGCAAGCCTTAATGACATATAGTGCTTTCTGTGTACTGGCTATTGAAGAAATGTAATTTTTAAGCTTGACTTTTAATGTTTTTTTTACACAAATAAATATATCTACAATATACCTACCTATTATATATATAGGTACGCACACACGGAAGTGTGTATACAAGGTTTGTTCTCCAAAATAAATTGCAAAATTATATTTTCTTCTGTTGACTATTGTAGCTTTTTCAATTTTTTGTAGTAGCCAAATCTTTTTAATAACTTGAAGTGTGATTAGGTGGACTAGATGAGAACAGAGATATATAGTATACTGCAGTAGAAGGCTTGCTGTCTTTCCTCTAAAAGCAAGATGGGAAAATCTACACTTAGTGGAGTAAAAAAAAAAAAAATCTCCCAGTGGACTCAGTGGGTCAAAATATAGCACAGCAATGGGTAAAGTAAATCATGATAGATTTGTGCAATAGAGACACAGTGCTTTTGGGTAATTAGCAGTCTTGTATGGTTATGAAACCATTCTTTGATTGAGAATAAATAACTGTAACAATTTAAAAAATAGCTGTACAGGTAGCTGTGTCTCATAGCACAGCTTTTCTCAGGACTGAATTGTCTTAGCAAGACTTATGGATTTGTTTTTCTGGAAATGGAGCATGTGTCTCTCTTTCTTCTTTATGAAGCACATTCCCTGCTTCAAAAAGATTCAAATTTGATCATCAGTTCCACTGTACATCTCTATGGACACATGAATTTTTAACTCAGTCCAAAAGAAGCATGTGGATTTTAATTCACTTTCAAGAGTAAATAGGGATATTCTGAGAAGTGGTCATAGTCACTCATAATCTAACAGTCTTTGCTGGATAACAAAAAATTATGGAGATACACTGTCAGAAACAGTGGCCAAGGGTGTTGTGAGCTATTCCTGCCACCATACTGTGTTCTTCTCCTCATTCTCAGTGCTTGCCCTTCAGACTCTGTGATATGCATCAAGTAACTTCCATGCCATCTCATAAAGATCTCAAGTTCTCAGTCTTTATCCCAGGTAGGGGTGTGGCATCATGTCACTCCCTTCGTTTGTGCCTACTGTAAGTTTCATGCTTGTTGGTCCTTAGGTGGTTCTAGGAGAGGGACAAAGAGGAGGCTGGGCACTCTAAACTACCAGGTCACATGTCAAGCAAGGAAATAATTCACAGAATCACACAGAATGACAGAATCACTAGGTTAGAAAGGACCTTCAAGATCATCAAGTCCAACCATTAATCCAGCGCCACCATGTCCCCTAAACCATGTCTTGAAGTGCCACATCCACACGTTTTTTGAACACTTCCAGAGATGGCGACTCCACCGCCTCCCTGGGCAGCCGGTTCCAATGCCTGACCACCCTCTCAGTGAAGAAATTTTTCCTAATATCCAATCTAAACCTCCCCTGGCGCAACTTGAGGCCATTTCCTCTTGTCCTATCACTAGTTACTTGGGAGAAGAGACCAACACCCTCGTCGCCACAACCCCCTTTCAGGTAGTTGTACAGAGCGATAAGGTCTCCCCTTAGCATCCTCTTCTCCAGACTAAACAACCCCAGTTCCCTCAGCCGCTCCTCATAAGACTTGTGCTCCAGACCCCTCACCAGCTTCATTGCCCTTCTCTGGACACGCTCCAGCACCTCAACATCCTTCTTGTAGTGAGGGGCCCAAAACTGAACACAGGATTCAAGGTGCGGCCTCACCAGTGCCGAGTACAGGGGCATGATCACTTCCCTACTCCTGCTGGCTACACTATTTCTGATACAGGCCAGGACGCTGTTGGCCTTCTTGGCCACCTGGGCACACTGCCGGCTCATGTTCAGCCGGCTGTCAACCAGCACCCCCAGGTCCCTTTCCGCCGGGCTGCTCTCCAGCCACTCCTCCCCAAGCCTGTAGCGTTGCATGGGGTTGTTGTGGCCGAAATGCAGGACCCTGCACTTGGCCTTATTAAACCTCATACAGTTGACCTCTGCTGATGGATCCAGCCTGTCCAGATCCCTCTGCAGAGCCCTCCTACCCTCCAGCAGATCAACACTCCCACCCAACCTGGTGTCATCTGCAAACTTGAGGGAGCAGTATCATCTATAAAGATATTGAACAAGACCGGCCCCAGAACCGAGCCCTGGGGAACACCACTTGTGACTGGCCACCAGCCACATTTAACGCCGTTCACCACAACTCTCTGGGCTCGGCCATCCAGCCGGTTCCTCACCCAGCGAAGAGTGCACCTGTCTAAGCCACGAGCTGCCAGTTTCTCCAGGAGAATGCTGTGGGAGATGCTGTCAAAGGCTTTACTAAAGTCCAGGTAGACAACATCCACAGCCTTTCCCTCATCTACTAGGCAGGTCACCTGGTCATAGAAGGAGGTCAGGTTGGTCAAGCAGGACCTGCCTTTCATGAACCCATGCTGGCTGGGCCTGATCCCTTGGTTGTCCTGCAGATACCCTGTGAGCACTCTCAAGACCAACTGCTCCATATTCTTCCCTGGTACAGAGGTCGGGCTGACAGGCCTGTAGTTCCCAGGATCCTCCTTCCGGCCATTCTTGTAGATGGGTGTCACATTGGCAAGCCTCCAGTCTTCTGGGACCTCCCTTGTTAATCACAACTGCTGATAAATGATGGAGAGTGGCTTGGCAAGCTCCTCCACCAGCTCTCTCAGTACTCTCGGGTGGATCCCATCAGGCCCCATAGACTTGTGGATGTCCAGGTGGTTTAACATGTTCTTAACTGCTTCCTCCTGGATTGTGAGGAGTATATTGTGCTCTCCATCCCCGTCTTCCAGCTCAGGGGGCTGAATACCCTGTGGATACCTGGTCTGGCTATTAAAGACTGAGGCAAAGAAGGCATTAAGTACCTTAGCCTTGTCCTCGTCCTTGGAGACAATGTTCCCCGCCATATCTAGTAGGGGATGGAGATTCTCCTTGCCTCTCTTTGTTGTTAATATATTTGTAAAAACATTTTTTGTTATCCTTTACGACTGTGGCCAGACTGAGCTCTAGCTGGACTTTTGCCTTTCTAATTTTGTCCCTGCTTGACCTAACGAGATCCTTGTACTCTTCGTGAGTTGCCTGCCCCTTCTTCCAGAGGTGATAAACTCTCCTCTTTTCCCTGAGTCCCAGCAAAATCTCCCTGTTCAGCCAGGCCGGCCGCCTTCCCTGCCAGCTCTTCTTACGGCACATGGGGACTGCTTGCTCCTGCGCCTTTAAGATTTCCTTCTTAAAGGCTGTCCAGCCTTCTTGGACCCCTTTGTCCTTCAGGACTGTCTCCCAAGGGACTCTGCTCAACCAGTGACCTGAACAGGCCAAAGTCTGCCCTCCGGAAGTCCATGATAGCAGTTTTGCTGACCCCTCTCCTTGCTTCACTCACAATTGAGAATTCTATCATGTCGTGATCGCTAAGCCCAAGACGACCTCCGACCACCACATCTCTCACTAGTCCTTCTCTGTTTGTAAACAGCAGGTCCAGCAAGGCACCTTACCTGGTGGACTCACTCACCAGTTATCCTCCACACACTCCAGGAACCTCCCAGATTGTTTCCTCTGTGCTGTGTTATACTTCCAGCAGATGTCCGGTAGATTGAAGTCCCCCACAAGACCCATAATAAGACTGGACTCGAGGACCTGTCCTTGTGGACTGAAGGGTATCTAATAATGCTTTTCAGTTGGTAAGGCTTGCTCTCAAGCTATCCAAGTCCCTAAGTGTAGCAGCAGAGTTTGTGGGAGTGAAGCTTTACCCACAACAGAGGAAGATAGAATTAGTGTGTGCTTAAGGCAATTGGACATATATAAATACATGGCACTATATGGGATTCGTTCTGAGCATGCTGAGAGAGGATACTAATGTCATTGCAAGGCCATTCTATCATCACTGAAAAGTCATGATGATTGTGGGAGGTTCCTGATGAGTAGAAAAAGGCAAACATCACATCGATTTGGAGGAAAGGCAAGAAGGAGAGTTTGGGGACTATAAGCTGATCAGCCTAACCTCACTCTCTTCGAGGATTATTGCACAAATTTTCCTAGAAGGTGTTCCCAGACACAAGGAGGGGGAAAATGTGATTGGGAACAGCAACTGTGGATTTATGAGATCATGCATGCCTGATCAACCTGGTTGTCCCCTCAGATGAAATAACTGGCCCTGTAATCAAAGAGCGAGAAGTGGATGTTTAATACTTAGACTTTAGCAAAACCTTTGTCAGTCTCCCCTAGTATCCTTATAACTCAATTGGTGAGATATGGACTGGATAAGTGTATGACAAGATGTGTGCAAAGTTGACTGAACGGTTGGGTTCAAGGGGTTGTGACTGGCAATGCAAAGTCCAGTTGGAAAGCCTGTCACTAGTGGCATGCTTAAAGGACTGGTACTGAGACCAATACCATGTAAGAGTCTTTCTTAATGTACTGGATGATGAAGTAGAATGTTCTCTTAGCACGTTTGCAGGTTAAACCAAATTGCGGGAATGGCTGGTATTCTAGGTATCAGGGCTGCTATTTAGAGGGGCCTCAAAAAGGACTGAGGAATGAGGAGCAACCTCATCAAGTTCAACACAAGCAAATGCAGAATCCTGCATTTTTGATCGAATAACCCTGATTAATAGTATAAACTGGGGTCTGAATAGCTAGAAAGTAGGTGCTAAAAGGGCAAGAACTGAATATGGGGTGCTGAAGGACAAGAACTTGAATATGAACCAGCTGTGGCTGTGTGCTGTTGCAGTGCTGAAGGTGAGCGGTGTACTAGGCTGCATTAGCAAGAGTATAGCCAGAAGTGTTTGTTTCACACTTTTGAGAGGGCATCTGGAGTACGTCATGATAGACAATGGTGTACTGGAGCAAGTCTAGTGGAAGTCTACCAAGGTGATGAGAGGGCTAGAGCATGTGATGGACAAGGAAGAGCTGGAGGAAATTGCTTTGTTCATCCTGAAAAAAAGGAAAGCTAAGGGAGACTTCATTATCACCATCAGCTATTACACTGGAGGGTGGTAGAGAAGACATAGCCAGATTCTTCTTGAAGGTGTGTAGTGAAAGGACAAGAGGCAACAAAAATAATACGGGGGGGGGGGGGGAGGCGGTAAACACTGGAACAGGTTGTCCAGAGAGGCTGTGGAATCTCCATTCTGCACGATACTCAACTGGATAGTCTGAGGAACCTGCCTCAATAGACCAGTTTTGAACAGCAGCTTGGACTAGAAGGCTTTCAGAGGTCTTTTCCAGCCTCTGATTCCATGCTTTTGTGTTTATGCACTTTGCTATTTTTTGTCCATACCACTTTTTTAAACCTTGATTCCATTATTTTTGTGACTCATCTCTGCAAATAAATGTCTCTGCAACTTTTTGAAAATATTTTCTGTATTTGAACTACTTTTTTTTTAATTGTTGTCACAGAGACTGGTTTCAGCCATGTGCCTTTTTGACATATCTTGCTTCTCTATTTTCTGCCAACAACCCAATTAATACTGACTTTTTTGACTTTTTTTTTCTGGGTTTATGCCAAAATCAGTGGCACTTCAACCATATGCCACTTCAGCCACTCAGATCAGCAGAAAGCAAGCGTGTTCAGAAGCCATTTATTACTCTGTCAAAATGTGCACAGCATATTCCATTTGTTTTGTACCTTCAGCTTGTACCTCAAAACATTTTTTGGGTGTCATTGTGCATTTTTTCCAAAGCCTCTCCAAAGAGGTAGTAAGGACTCACCTGAGAAACAGAATGTTTTGGACCTGCTGAGACCTAAAGATTTAGTTGTAGTTTGTGTGTAAAACAAACAAACCCAACAACCTAAAAAAGCTCCCCAAACTACCAAAACAAACCCAAAATTTAATGGAGTCCAACAGCTGTAATACGTTGTCTTATGATTGTCTTGTTCAAACTTGTAAGTTTATTCAGAACCGCGAATTGTCATTTCATAGGAATCTTTGGAAACATCAGGCTTGGGGAGGAGTGGCTGGAGAGCAGCCCGGCGGAAAGGGACCTGGGGGTGCTGGTTGACAGCCGGCTGAACATGAGCCGGCAGTGTGCCCAGGTGGCCAAGAAGGCCAACAGCGTCCTGGCCTGTACCAAGAATAGTGTGGCCAGCAGGAGTAGGGAAGTGATTGTACCCCTGTACTCTGCACTGGTGAGGCCGCACCTTGAATCCTGTGTTCAGTTTTGGGCCCCTCACTACAAGAAGGATGTTGAGGTGCTGGAGCGTGTCCAGAGAAGGGCAACGAAGCTGGTGAGGGGTCTGGAGCACAAGTCTTATGAGGAGCGGCTGAGGGAACTGGGGTTGTTTAGTCTGGAGAAGAGGAGGCTGAGAGGAGGCCTTATCGCTCTCTACAACTACCTGAAAGGGGGTTGTGGCGACGAGGGTGTTGGTCTCTTCTCCCAAGTAACTAGTGATAGGACAAGAGGAAATGGCCTCAAGTTGCGCCAGGGGAGGTTTAGATTGGATATTAGGAAAAATTTCTTCACTGAGAGGGTGGTCAGGCATTGGAACCGGCTGCCCAGGGAGGCGGTGGAGTCGCCATCTCTGGAAGTGTTCAAAAAACGTGTGGATGTGGCGCTTCAGGACATGGTTTAGGGGACATGGTGGCGCTGGATTAATGGTTGGACTTGATGATCTTGAAGGTCCTTTCCAACCTAGTGATTCTGTGATTCTGTGAAATATCTTCTCCTTCGGCAGAGCTGATGTTGACTGCAGTGTACATGTTATTCCTGCATGGATATCTCTTCCTTATTCATTCATAATAACTTTTTTGATCAAGAGATTGCTCCAGTCTCTCCTCCTGCCCGTTACAATCTGTCGCACCTGAAACAAACACACCAACAAGAAACCCTGGTATCCAAGGGATCTGACCACTTGTTCGGTGTGTGCAAAAACATAATTAAGCAGAAGATACTGCTGTTTTCTGGCAAGGGAAGAGGCTTGAAGCTAGGGCTCATAGTTTATGTGTGTTAATGAAATGTTTAGATGATCACATTCTGTATTTGAAAAATGAATATGGAAGTTTCTAAATAGTTTGTGAAACAGACTTCTTGCTTCCCAGCTAGCTACTTTTAGGCAAAGTATGCTGATCTCTTCACCACTTCCATATTAAATCAGATCACAGATCATCTTTTCAGTCTGCTGCAGTTCACCATTCTCACCATATCCCATTTACACTTACAATATCATGTTCTTCTTACTGCCCTTGGTCAGGACTGTAGGCCATTGTTCTTTTAGCCTTTTAATATCCAGGTACTGTGTAAACCAGTTTGGCTGTATTATCAAAGAACTCCATTTTGAATGCTATTGAGAGATTTAAATACGTGAGTAATTTTATGCTCAACAATACACATATTTTATTCTTTGATATGTAAGATGGTCACGGAATGTATTAATGAAATGTAGGATTTAATGAGCAACTGGTCTGATTCTGTCTGCAAATCATGTCTTGAAAAGACACGTATGTGTAGGTAACACATGACCTTATACCATCATCCAGCAGAAAATAAAGTTCTACCGATTTGTGACAGAACTCATAACACATCTGTGAATGAATCTGACATGCATTTGTTGGGTGTGTGTGTTACTGGAAAAATCCAAAATACTAGAAGGCATGTCTTTGTAGTCTTCTAAGATGAGATGGGGAAATCTCAGCTCCATAAAGGCAAAACCTAAATATTTCTATATGAATGCTATGACGTAGATATAATACATCTTCTGAATTGTGGGCAAATAATTTCAAGAGAAAGTGTTATATAAGTCTCTCAAATAACAGAGATGAGGTTGATGCTGGTAATGTGACGAGGGATTTAAAATTACTGATATGATGATTTAGAGGAATGAGTGGCTATAATAAAGAGGAAGGTCAGAATATTATGAAAGGATTTTGCTAAGTGACATACGCATGAAAACAATATATGATGGACTTCATATATACAAAAGAAGATGATGTATTTCAAAAGGTCTTGAGGAAGGGTCATATGGTCTTTATACAGTTTTGCATGCTTCACAGAAAGCCATCCATCTGAAAGTGACCAATGCTTGTTGATCATGTAGTTGGGAGGATACAAGTTTATATTTTAAAAGCATTTGTATGCAAGCAGAAAATGAACCTTGAAAGGAGAGACACATGTCACATGATGTAATGGGGAAGATTTTAGTTTTAGTATCCGTTCATTAGTTGGAAGAGTAGGTAAGTAAGAACAACTATGTCTACTCTAGAAGTAATAAACATTTCAGTCAGTTCTAATTCTACTTAACTTCCCCCTCAGTTTTGGTTCAATGGAATGAGCCAAATCCATTGTTGAAACAAATTCCACTGAAACTCAGAAATATTCCATGACAGCTTATCTGTTTTGATACGTTTTCACTGAAGTACAAGATGGTTCACTGCAACACAGACTGTACACCAGCAGCAGAGCAAATTTGTTTTTGAACTGATTTCCCACCATCCATCTAGTGAGATGCAGTTGAAGCTTCCCATGTTTGTGGGACATTTCTCTGAAACTAGGGACCAGACCATCATCTCCTGGGCAAGTTTCCCTACTTTCCAAGGGTAAAGTCTTCATACTGTCATTTTCCTGATGCAGGTTGGTCCATATACTTGGCAGTTGCTGATCCTGGAAGCTTCAGAGCTGTTGAGTTGAACTTATGTTTGTTTCATTCAGCTTCTGTCCCAGGACAAATTTGATTTTGAAATTGTATGGTTTCTCAAAAATTCTGTTCTTTGGTATTTTGAAAAGTGTGGTTTGTTTCAAATTGACTTGATATCAAATTCCAACTCGTTGAAATTTTCTGTAACATGGAAGCTCTAAGGTTTGTTCATCTTCATACATGGTTTTACTATATTAAATTATTGTCTGTATTTTGGTGCTACTGTGAGATTTCTGAGGTGTGGTGAGTTCAGTATAAACATGGGAAGAAAAGTCTGTCAAACTGCTAGTAGGCTAGAGTGAATGATGCTGTAGAATATTATTAGTACAATGGAAGGAGAAGATGAGATGGCTGAACAAGCAGCAGTAAAGGAGCATGTCATGTTGATATAAAGCAAAGGTGAGCAAAAATAGACCTCATTATAGAATTTCTTCTCTAGTTTACTTTATATTTATATTTACAGTTACTAAAAGTTTAGAAAAATTACTAAATGGAACATTTTGTTTTCTGTAAATAAGAAAAAGAATGAGAAATAATGAAGTTGTGCTATTTAATTTAATAGAGTCTATGAATAGAGGCAATTTTTGGTCACACAAAAATTTAGGTAATGGTTCCTAAAACAGGGAATTATAAATTAAATGATTGGCATTGAAAAAGTATCAACAAAAATTATAAGCTGTCCATCAGAGTAGAGGCTAGTTACTACCCTAATACCTTAAGGCCTGTATTTATTCACTGCTAACCACAATAGCTCGTTATTTCCGTTGTCCTCAGAAGGAATTCATGACTTGCCTTTTTTGAACACAAAGCAGAACTGGACTCTTGACACTCCAACTTGCCTCTTTCATCTGTTCTCCTTATTTGAGGCTTCCTGTGTCTCTTTTCTCCTACTCTTATGTCTGTAGGTGCTTTTTAATGTCTCCTTTGTCTTCTGTCTTTGAGAATGTCTGTAATTGCAGTCTAATGTATAAACTTCCCTAATACTTACCCAGATTCCTGAGTGGGTGTTACAGATCAGAATATGCTTTGGGTTGTCAGACCAGATGTCCATTTTGAAGATGGCTTGGTTTATGTCTGTGGGAGATGGAATCATGTTCTTTGTGACAGAAGGACTTAAAGATACCATTATCCCATTTCCTGACCTGGAAAAGATGGCTATAGACTTAACTCCAACTTTCACTTGTGGAGTTGATCCAAAGTGGAGCAGATTCTATATTCACACAGAGGGCAGTAGCAATAAGGCAAATTTTGATAGCAACAGTTATTTAACACATTCTGTAGTACCTGCTAGAACTCGAAGTCTGAGAACAATTTTCCCATACCATCATAAAAGCACTCTGAAATTCCAAGTTATCATCATACCACTTTTTTTGCACGATCTGTAGGAATCTGCAAGTTTCCTTCTTAGCATGTAACTAAAATGAGGTTTGTAAGCATAAATTAGTTGACAGCTGTCAAAATAGTAAATAAAAATTTCACAGCTGGCCAGGATACGTTGGACCTTATAGGTTTCGTTTTTGAAGCTATCAAGTGAGTAGTTAGATAAATGCAATTGGTTCTTTTCTGTTGGGAATGTGGACTAGGCATCATCATCTTTACACCAGCATGTGCAGTTCTCAGCACGGTGGTGCTGTGTTTGGAGACAACCCAAGATTTGCATTTGGTGGCAGAGTCAGCAGATTGCTTAGTTCAGAACATTAGCAAAAAGAACATGTTAAACTGCAGTTCCAGAGACAGCATTATTTTTGTTTTAATTTCTACAAATTGCTCAAAATGTTCACATTGGACAATGCAGCTCTGTTCATTGTGGGTCCTACATATCCCAGAAACTTTTTCACTGCCACTGTAGGTAAAGTTAGCTCAGCAGTTGAGAAACTGCCTTTTTAAAATTAAATCAAAGGTTTTGGTAATAGATAATGAGTAGAAGACTGTAAGTTCAAGACTGAGCTTCCCAAAGATTGAGTTTGTTTAAGTATCAGAATAAAGATTATAGGCTGTACAGCATGAACAATAAATAGGGATATATTTGGTCTCACTGTTTTTATGAACTGCTATCTACAGTTTAAGATTTTTTGAAAAAGGTGTATGTACATGTTGTTTTAAAAGCTTTATCAAAAATATTTTTTTCTTTTTGATAAAATGACTAGCAAAGCCAAAAGTAAAAGCTACTCATTTTCATTTTGTCATCTTTCCTTATTGGCCCCTAGGACACACAGTTCTATTTTCATGTGAATGAAGTACCTTCATATCCAATATTTTTATTACATTTTTCTGTTATTGCATTATTTTTATTTTAATAAATAAATATTTATTATTTTTAATTGTTAATATTAATTATTCCTATTTACCAACTAATTCAGTTGCGAGAATCGTCCCAAGTATGCATTTGTTCATAGATGTTTTCATTTTTACTTCATATTGACCAAAGAAAATATTTCCAGCTGTTAAAATAGAAGAATAGTTAAGTAATTTCCACTCAAGATACTTGAGCTTGTAAACTCATTGTGCAGCTTTTTTTCTACTGTAGGAATCTGAACTACCAAGTCTAAACTTCATCTATATATCTGTGTATATTTAGTGCCAAGGTCAATAGAGCATCCTAAATGGGATTGGAGGACAGAACCGGAGAACCATGATTTTGATGAACTAAATCATATTCTTCAAGAGAGCAAAAAACTTGGAAAAGCCCTTGAGAATCTGTCTCGCAGTAAGTTGATTCATTTTAGTTTTTTAATGTAACCATGCAGCCTGAATTGTAATTTGGAAGTATATATCAAGAAGGTGGTCTTCTATTCAATTAAGACCAAGTTCATTGACATCAGCAGTTACATTCCTGTTGATGAGGTTTACAGAATGTCTTGAGATAATTTAGCAGCCTTCCTGCAGACTGAAACTACTTCCCCTGCACCTCCTTTTTTGTTACAGTAGTTTTCTGCCAATTTACTGAGCTGAATTAGGTTGTAAAGAGATCAACACAAGAGGCTGGTTTAAGGAAAATGGTGGGAACATGCAGCAGTGAGACTGTACCTTTGGGTGGTAGCAGTTAGGTTGGATTAACCTTTGTGAAACCTTAACCTCATTGATGGACATCAGACCTGTCATTGAAAAGCAATGAGGTATTTCAGATCCTCGACTTCAATAAATTCCTTTCAGTTTTCAAAAGCAATTAAAATAAGTATTTTAAAGCATCTCAAATAAATACTCAGAAACATGGTAGCCAGTTATTTTGTAATAAAATCCAAGTATGATCCCTTAAAATGCATAGTCAAACAGGAGCAGTGTTTAAAAACAGCATGCTCATGAAAGGAGTAGCTTGAAGAATTGCTGTATATAATGAGGAATAGCTTTTTTTTTTCTTTCCTGTAGAAGAGAATTCTTAAATACATTGGTACGAGTAAACACTACTAACAATTATCAAAGTCTGAAAGGTACTCTCAGCCATCGTACATGAAAACTAAGTACAGTGTGGTCTGGGAGACATTTTAATGAGGAATATTCTTTTTTCTCTCATAAAATTTTATCCTTGGCACTTTGTGATTCACTGGAGAGACTGCAGATGGTGAGGTCAGAAACAGAGCTGAAAGAAGAACACAGCGCTCTGTTTTGTGGGGAATTTTGAGATTCAGCATTTTTGTAAATTGTGTCAAATACCCAAAACTAGTTTTCCCAAATTCTCTCTCTCCCAAATGTTTTAGGTTGATCACATCAATTATATTCTCAGCAATTTTCATATTTATATTAATTACAGTAGTATAGTTACAGGGCTCTTTTCGAATACATTTCTAGTAAATTGGTCTATCTGCCTCTAGGGAGCTAAACCACCTCCTGTCAGGGTCTCTGATTTGCAGCCCCACCATTGCCTGACTGTGATGGTTATGAGTCTGTAGTTTTCAAGACTTTCTCCTTTACAGACTTGTAATGAAGCTTAACACAGATACAGAAACAATTTTTTTTTTTCCCAGTTTCAGAAAGGTTTTTTATTCACTGTCTGGAGATACAAACCAATCGGATGTGAGAGGTCAATAATAAAGGGCTAAATCCACTCTTCAATCCTGCATCTTTGCCTTTACTTGTGAATATTGTGTAGGTTCCACTGAGCTCTGGCTTCCTTATACTGAAAATACAGTTTGCAGCGTTCTGTACCTCTCTTTGCCACAGAGTTTTCTAACTGAAGTGCAAAACACTGCAGCTCTTCTGGGTCCTACCCTTGGACAGGAAGTGAATGTACCAGGGCAATGTTGTTGGAGTCTGGTTTTCATAGTGTTGTTTCACAAATGAAACATTCTTCACTATTTCTTGCTAGTACTTGATGTTTTCTGATGATTTATCAAGATAATATGGAATTTTAATCCTATCCCCCCAGAGTGCTTTAATTCACTTGCAGCCTAATACTAAGTTCACATTCATGAATATGCTCTCTATTTCTTCATTCAGATCATTAACGGAAATATTGTCAGACCTCTTCATGATTCCATTTAAGATCTGACAACCAGCCCTTGAAAGCTACTCAGTAAGTCTGTTTTTTCCCACCAGATGTTTATCTACCTTGCAGTGATTTCACCTAGAATGTAATTCTCTAATTTGTTTACTGGAGTATCACCTAGGACAGTAAACAAAGTCTTATTATAGCTGAAGAATTTACATCTACTTCCTCCTCTTACCCACTAGGCAAGCTTCCCAGTTGAGAAAACATTGAGACTGATTTGATGGAATTCATTCTTGATAAATTCATGTCGTCTTGTTCTTGCCAGCTTTCCGATCCATTAGATGTTGATAAATTGTTTATTTAGCAATTTTTTAAAATATTCTTGCTGCTGTTAGATTTAGGCTTGCTGGTTAGTAGTTCCCCATGCCTTCCCTTTTTCCTTTCCAAAGAAAGATACAGTATTTGCCCTTTTCTGTCCTCCCCATTCCTGAAAGACAGTTGCTAATGGATTAGAGGATTCTTCAGCTAGTTAGTTAAGTGCTCTAGAGTAAATTTCACAAGATTCTGCCAACTTGAATTTATCTGAGTCATCAGAATATCTTTCAGATTTCTATCATCTAGCTTGCAGTTTTTCCTCTTAAAATCACTAGTGTCAAGCATCTGGCCACAATTAATTATTTTGTAAAGACTGAGGCAGTGAAACTTGAACACTGGGATTTCTTTGTATCATCTGTTACTTGCTTTCCTTCTCTTTGATGTAATAGTTCTGTATTTTACTTTGTCCTCCTTTCCTAGTGTATTTATAGTATCTTTTCTTGTGGCTTTTTTTGTTCTGTGATAGTTGTTACTCGTGTTACACTTTAGCCTTTTTGGTTGTATCTTTTAAATACTTGCATCAGATTATTCCTGAGCTGTATGTCCTTGTTTCCAGTTTTTGTAACCCTTATTTTCAGATCATTTCAGGAAATAAATCTGTTCTGTGCTGTGATTTCTTACATATTAGGATGATATAAAAACTCAAAATGAAAAATGTTAAAAGTTTGTAAAAAAAAAAAAGGTATAATTTTGAAAATAAATGTGGTTTTATTGTTCTACAGATTGCACATAGCAAATATCATAGAGGGTTTCAATGAAGAGACATGTCTAGAACTTCAAAAGTATAAGACATGTGAAACTGATTCTGTGCTGTACGCAAACAAGCATCCCATGTGGTGAATTTTACAAAAGCCATGACAAGCTACTTTCTCCACTGTTAATGCTTGATTTGGGCAGGCTAGTCAGTGCTTTTGATTCTACAAGCATGTCCATAAAGTCAATGAGTCTAATGCTACATTTGATACTAATCTTGTTTTGAAGCAGTATGGGACAGGCACCAGGCTCAACCAATTGTTGAGTATGCAAATGATCACAACGTACAATGAATAGCTTTTTACAGCACCCTGTCATTTCATTCTTCAGTATTTTAACAAGGAAGAGTGCCACATAAAAACAGATGTTTGAAGTTAGATGAACTTTCCATCAAGTCCTAGAATTAATTCCCATTTTTTAAAGATAAGCTTTGGACCTTGTAGTGAGTTTCCAGGATTCATTGCCTGCTATGCAGCTGACAGCCTGTGAATTAAACTCTAGTTTCTATTGCTTCATTCACTATGCAATCTAGATACCTGCTTTGAGACAAACCTGTGCATGTCACACAAAATTAGAATTGCCTGAAAGCTTTGGGAGGTGAGGCTCAGGCACTTGGCTGTCTGATCTCTCCTATGTTTGGTCCTCCTAGTGATGAAAACTGAACTTCCTTATATTTGGAGCGCTCCCAAGCCCCATGTGAGTAATTCTGTGCTGCAGTAGATCTGAGAAACCAAAAGTGACTTCATACTTAGTATTAAAATTATCTTATGAGGTTTGAGAGACTGGAGAAGAGTATTGCCATAATTATTGTCTAAGTGCTTTGGAGCTTGGTGATTTAAGTATACTATTTTCCAGAGGCCTACCTATGTGGGAAACCTGGGTTTCATTTGCTTCTCCAACCAGCTATGTGTCATTGAAGTGGATTTTGAACTATCAAGTCAACTATTTAGGGGAGATTCCAGCTTATGAAGCAGCATACAGGCATATACTACATTTCCCTTGTGCATATTTCGTTTTCTTCAATTGCAAGGTCTCTCATCTTTATTGCCATTATCATTCTTCCTCAGCTGATCATAAAGAAGAAAAGTTGCATGCTGTTTCAAATGTATGCTCTTGTATTTCCCCTTCTGGCTTGTTTGCTTTTTGAAGAGAGCTAAAATCTTTTGTATAGCTAAGGATCTTTCTCATGATCCCCCCATCTTCTGAGGGTGGAAAAATAGATAACAAGAGATGGAAAACAGTGGATTACGAGTGTTTTGAGTTGGAAAAATGAGAACTCAATCAGCAAGAGCTTGCTGCAAAGTAGGTATGAAGTCTGCCTGCTTTCTGAACAGCTTTACATCTTTTAATGAACAGCTAAAGATTAGAGTACGTATTGAAAATGTGTGCATATTGGATGTTTCAGTTTACACGTGATAACAGCATTTGATGACACTTACTGTGTTCTACTGTGAGATAGGTACTTTTTCATAATTACACATAGCCTTTC
Organism: Phaethon aethereus; assembly: GCF_964289735.1. Taxonomy (NCBI): domain Eukaryota; kingdom Metazoa; phylum Chordata; class Aves; order Phaethontiformes; family Phaethontidae; genus Phaethon; species Phaethon aethereus. The sequence continues at coordinate 38,722,428 of NC_138582.1, read as the reverse complement.
AACAGAGAGAACCAAGATTTTGTTAGTAATGTTTGAATCCTTGTTAAGGCCAGGTGTATACTACAAATCAGAGAGGAGGAAACAAATTTATCATGCTTTGAATTCAATGGACTTTCTATGGTCAGAAAATAGTAGTAAGTTAACATTAACCAAAGCTATTTGGGAACCAGCCCAAGTCAGTTAGTTGGGAGTAATCCCAGAAATAATGGTATCTAGCTATAAACAATAGGAACAAAGTACTCTTTTGTTTCTTAATTTGGAAGGGGAGTAATCAATAAATAAATAATCAGTAAATAAGAAAACCATCTGCAATGTAGTAGGAAATATTGCTGGGAACCATAAAGAATCATAGAATCACAGAATGGTTGAGATTGGAAGGGACTTCTGGAGGTCATCTGGTCCAAACCCCTTGCTCAGGCAAGGCCACCTGGAGCCGGTTGTCTAGAACCGTCTCCATGGCTCTTGAATATCTCCAAAAATTAAAGATCTCTGAGTCCCTCTGGAGTGTGTGAAACAGTTATTTCTCATAATGTTAGAATCAGTTGATGTTGCTTATGTATAACTTAAGAAAGATAAGCATGATTTTATCCACTTAAGAAAAAGATAAAATAGTGAAACGTAAAAGCCTATGTTCTCTTTATCTTTTACGGGGAAGAAGAGAAAACAAGAGTAAAACTCATAACAATAAGGGTAGAACTAGTTCAAAAAAAGATCAGAATATATTAACAAACCACTAAAATCATATCCTCAGTTTTGTGGATGAACCTGCAAATATGTGGGATGCGAGAAGTTTAATATATGCATCATTAACTACTTCAATGCATTTGGCAGTCTTTGAAACACATTAGAATCGGGTTTCATTTAGAAGCTTCTACACTATAGAAAATATTAATGATTTTCCTTCCGATTATGGAAGATGTACTTGAATGGACTGCCACTAAAATTTATTAGAGACCTCTGAATTTTTCCATTGAAAACAGGCATTTCTGATGATGATGATATAACTGCAAATGCACACCTGCATGATATGTAACTAGACTTTTATCAATCACCTCATAGAGGGCACTGCTTTAAGACATAATACTTTGGTATTTTTCAGTCATACACAGTTGTTGGTCTCAAATGGTCTTTAGTCTGTAAAAATGTCTTACCCATGATCAGATGAGCATCTAGCCCTAAATGTGTTCTGCTAATTGAACCACAAAACTAGTCATCAGTATTCTGTATAGGATTTTTCCTTTCTTCTGTTCAGACTGAACTTTAAAATCATGTTATTCTTGTGAGAGATCAATGTCTGTGATTTATTTTGAGATCAATATTTTTAGATAAGCTCAATCAAACCTTTAAGGGAGATAAAATTATCTCAGTACTGCAGCTGTTATCCAATACTGCCTTTTCTCATAAAATCTATTTGCTTTTAGTGTGATGTATGAGTAATAATACAAAATAATGATATTTTCTGAGATTGAAACAGGGAGAATGTGAACATAATTACTGCTATTGAATTATAAAGTGGAGCTTATATGGCTGGGAGATCACTGTTACTTCAATTATAAGTATCTTTTTCCTAGAGATGTTAAATTTTTAATTACCTTTGTGGAGGTATTTGCCATTTTGATCTAGCCTACTTTAAGTTTTAGGACTAGAGTCTCTTTTTACAGTGTCCTTTTCTGGAACAGTTTTTGGCTTGCTGAAAGTTTCACAAATGCTTTTGCAGAACTGAGATTTGTGTGACACTGATCTCCAATATGGTACTTTGTAATTCTTGGAAGCAGGTTGGCATTCAGGGGGTAGTAGAAGGGTGAGATATGACTGTCCTTTGCTACTGGCTGTTTTGGGCTACCCACCTTAACAAACCTACTGGAGTGTACATCTGTCCCTAAAATCAAGAGTCCTGAAATATTCTGCAGTGTTGATTATTCTCTTCTGAGATTACCTTGGTCTAAGAGGGTATCTGGGACACAATATTTGGTGGGTACTTTGCCTTTTGTTTCTCTCTGTTTGCCTAATTCATTACTCACCAATCCTAATCCTGAAACCTATATTCTCCATTAGAGGCACTTAGAAATTTGGATATAGAAATGCTGCATGTCTAAAGCACAGGTTCTTTTGCTGAGGATTAATTTATTTTTTTTTAAAGCCACCATGGGGAGGAGAGATTAAATCCGTGTTTCCTAAATAGTCACTATACTGATGTATAGTCTGCTGACATATTAATGTGTGGTGCCTTGTAGATGACACCATTTCCTATGTTCTTATATGCTAGATGTTGGGAGGAATATTATCCTAATTCAAGATGGAAACCACTACAGAAACTTGATACATAGTTGTTTCATAATATAAGGAAATATGCCCCTTGTTGGCAACAAATATGAGGTTTCAATTCAATATGCCTTCACAGTTACTGCTGGAGCAAGTATGTCTAATTTTGAAAGTTGTAAATTTACTCAATGTAAGTGAAGCAAATCATGTAAGAATGTCTATTATGACAGTCAATGACAAATCTATTATAAGGTTCCTACACAGAAAAGACTGAGCTAGTTTCGTTCTTTTGTACATAATTTCTGGGGGAAATGCTTTGTTTGGTGCAACCAGAGCCACCATTTTATGTCCTTTATAATTCAAGGATAGTGTGAAGTAAATAATTTCTATTTACCTTGTGTTTAATACATGGTGCAGACAGGTCTAGAATTTACTATGCTGCCAGCTGCAGTATGGCATGAAGTTTTGCTATGGGAAATGCAAGTTCATCTGAGATGGCCTGTCACACCAGTGAGGGAAAATATGCTTCCTCTGATTTACAATGGGTAGGAGAATGCACTGGGACAGTTAACTGCTGTGCAGCTGGTACATGATGCGGTATTCCTGTGTTCATGCTCAAAGCTGCAGTATTAATAATGGTAGAATTATAATAGTATAATACTAATACTAATGCTGTTTCTGTCCTGGAGTTTGTTACAGAACCTGTGATACTAGGAGGTTGGCAGTCCAGCCATCCACAAGTTCTGTGGCCTAGACCAATCCTGAGTATGAATTTTGTCAAGTTGTCAGATTTGCATTGGAGATGTCTAAACTCTTTGCATTGGTATGTCTAAACTCTGTATGTCAAAACCTGTATGTCAAATCCAGAAGGCTTTGTTTGGCATTAGGAAAACTGGCTATTGGGAGCTCTGTGGCCATCTTCTGGATGTTTAGGAAAATGCATAAGCTATTTGCTCCTGTTGAGCTGAATAATGGTAGTCTGGCATACATTAAAACAGTAGCATTTTATTTGCTTATGACTAGGTACACACTTAGCCTTGTCAGATGTACATTGTACATTTAGAAAAATGTAAGTATTAAAAAAATCTCAACTAATTTTTATTTTGTGTTATGTCTTCCTATGATTATTTAAGGACCAGAAATAAAAACAAAAATGATAGATGTCTCTGAAGTTTCACAACTTTCTTTCTTATCGGAACACATGTTTTGTAATTTCAGGTGTGTATAGCATATGAAGATATTGCAAGTTTTTAAGCCCATCAGGAATAATGCAGTAGACAGGGATTTTATGACTTGCCATTTCAAAAAGACCTGAACTCTTATGGTGCCTGCAGTTTTGAAAATTAATTTTATGCCGTTGAATCGAGAGCATCGAAGTGAAAAAATCATTCTTCAAAGAGGAATGATAACACTAAGTGGAGAGGCATTAGGTACTGGATTAATTTTATTTGTTGCTAGAGAGCAGCAACAAATAAAACTCTACTGCTACGAACTGCATATGAAGGAGCTAGGCATTTTTAAGACTCATGGAACTGTTATTAACAACAGTCATTTTTCTTCTGGAAGAAAGTTCATTTCCTAGTAAGCTAGAAATTAAGCAGAATGTCCTAAGCAGAAAGTCTTTTCTTTACTGTGGAAGATACTCATTCTAGACTCAAAAGGGATCTTATTTCGTTAAAACATGGTGCAGATACATTTGGGGGGGTGGCTTTTTCATCAGAGAAGATGCTATAATGCTGTAATGATCATCATCTTTATTTCTCAATTCTTACCATTGTGCTAGTGCAGATTGCTTGAAGGGATAGAGGATTTGGAACTGAAATCTAAGATTAATGTGTAAAGAATGATTTTGTATATATATGGGCAATTTAATAATCCATGCTAATTTTTAAAAAAGGCATGACAAACAGCTCGTTTAATACTTTAGGTATGAAAAAGCCGTAAGGTACATGGCTAATACAGTGAGATGTGCTTTAGGGCAATCTGCTTAATGTAGGCATGATAATAGTAATTAAAGTATAATAAGTATTAATGAGTTGCTTTGTTATTACACTGTCTGGTAGTCATGTTTCATTTAATCCTAGTGTGCAGACCTTTCTTGCAATCAAGTACCTTGTTCTTCCAGTTCTCTTCAAAAACCAAGCTATTCACAGGAGGAGAGTGTTGCAGCTGAGAGAGGCTGTGCTAGGATGAACAGCCCCACTCTAGATTCGTTGCTGGTCGGAGACGGCAGTAGCTGTGGCTGTGGAGAATTTCTGAAGGACTGTGAAAGCATGTTCAGTCCAATTACTTTATTGTTCCAGCACCCTTACAGCACAGAGGGTCATTACACTCAAAAGTAGAAACAAGTGCCCTGAATCTGTCTGTGTAATTCACCAGACAGCTGAGTGGGCTGGGTACTTGTGATGCCTGATCAAAATTCAGCACCCTTAATTACTTGTAAAAGGAAGGATTTTTAAAGACATAAAATTGGTGGTTAGGTGCCTAATTCCCACTGTAAATTTTGTGAACCTTAGCTGATGGCGGCAAGCAAACCTCTCACTCTGTTAGTCAGAACATTGCACTTTCTTGTTGCAAAAACTAAGAATGGTAGGACTATTGTATAGTTGTCAATCATAGTATTATATGAAACTACAGCAAATGTCTGTGAGAAATAGCTACTGTGAGAGAAAGGGTAAAGTCATACTTCTTTATTTCTGAAGGATTTGCCTTTGACATCAGAATACCTTCCCCAACAAAGGGAGAACTTTTTCAACAGTCCCCTTCTTATCAGCTGCTCAGTGACTTGAGGCAGAACAATGATGAAACAGCCCTAAAACTTCCATTCTCTACGTTCACCATTATGCAGTCAGGCTTTAAATGCTTTAAACTGAGGGAGGTCAGAATCAGTTGTTCCTAATAACAAAACCACTGTATTCAAGCTTGAACAAACTAGGTGTGTCAGTTTTTCTGGTGTTAGAGCTTTTTGGTGATTAGTATTAAGTTATGATGAAAAAAGGCTACAGTTTGAGGAAGTCACTAAATTGTTAGATACAAATTTTTTAGTGTATGGACTAAAATGATTTTTACAATGACATTTTCCTATTTAGAATATATAAAAAACAAGATTTATTTTTTCTTCTTTTACACTGTATGAAAGCCACAGAAAAAAAAACGAAAATAACTATACAACATACAGAGAGCAGGACCAATTGTTGTCAGTTATACAAAATAAGTGAAAAGAGGGTTTTCTTTTTGAAAAATGCTAATATCTGAACACTAGCAATTACATGAACTGGAGATAGCAACCATTGTTCACATTACTTTGTAGAAATCCAAGTTTTTTAAATTGTCCACCTATTACTTGAAAATAGGGTAACTGACAGTAACCTATTTAACTACTAAAAAGTCAGGAGTGTGCTAGGGGTTAGGTGAATAACAGAAATCCTGAATACTCCTATATGATAATTATGACTATCTCCAGATGTGTTCTCAGGATTCTGGATTAAGGGTGGTGGGTGGGGGTTTTTTATGTTATGGTGATATATGCAATGGGTTTAATTTTTTGAGGAACTACTTTGTGAAAACTGGAGTCCATATTTTTCCACCTGAAATCTGCACCCAAAAAATCACCTCACTGTTGTGATTTTCTGTCTACTGCACATAGGGTGCAAGTCCCCCCCTGCTCTCAGCTTCAGCCGTGCTTACCTTGTCAGTTTGGCAACTGCAGAAGAAAATTGGTAAGAGTAGGCACACTAAGTGTGTGGTGCAGTAGTGTCTTGGAAGAAAATGAGAAGCTTTTTTACACCCACCTTTTTATGGGTTAATTTATCCCAGTCTCTGCTAATGGAGTTGTATTATCAGTAACTAATGGCGGTTTTTTAATGTTAATGAGCTGAAGCCATAACATAAAAATCTGTATGACAGTATGGTAAATCCCGCCTCCAGAAGAAACACCATGCCAAGATTACTGTAACAAGCTCCTTAAAGGATTCTTAGGAAGAAATATCTTTTCTTTACTCTTGAATACTCTTGATACTACATCAGAAAGAAAGATAAAAAGAGTTTGCAGGTTTAATTCTGTGACTGCAAAGATAAAAGTTTTCCAAATTTTTAAAATTTTATTTTGGCAAGATGTCCTCAGAAGCTCCTACCTCTCTACATGTTTATCTAAGAATAATATCTAAGTTCATCTTGGTGTCTTGCTCCTGCTTGCAATTTAGTAAAGAAGAAATTTGACGCAGTCTGGTCAATTCAATTACTCAGCTGAGTGTTCTCTAAATTCAGAGTAAACTGTGGGGAACAAGTGGGACTTGTACAAAACAGCATTTTACTAAAGCACTGCTTTAAGTTATGGATGTTTTTCAATTTTATATATAACTTAATCAGAGAAGTTGCTAGAGCTTTTTGTGTGAGGCATATAGTTGTATATACAGTTTTTGCTATCTGGTGCTTTCAGTACTCATCTCTGATTAGCAACATAGGCAGTTGAACCGTAAAAGATTTGGCATTTTTTGGAATGGAGTCCTGGAAACGGCAGGGTTACCTTTTGTAGTTTCTTTTGCTATACTTGAAAGTAAATATTTTTAACAAGTAAGTCAGCATAGGGAAAAATTGCTCTTGTGTCTGCTCCCAGTTTTCAAAGACCCATTCACAGAGCATCTGTGAAAGCAGAAGAAAAGGGAACCAACCTCTAATCTGAGGAAATAAACCTTTATCAAAACAAAATGGACCATCTTAACGTTATGGGAAATTGCTGAGGAAAGGCTGTTTGTCTCTTTAGTGAGAGCATTTGTGGTTGTAACATGGATTGACCTTGGTTATGCAAAATACATCCAATGTGATGGAGAGCTGGTTGATAGAAATCAGGTTTTCAAAGTTGAGATAAAGAGAACGTTGAATTATACTTTTATTACTTCCAAGAGTGCAGTTATCTTCTCGCTAGTAAATGCCCATTGGGGATTGAAGAAATTCAGAACACATTAAAGTCCTGTTGAATGATTCAGGTTGGTGCAACCTGCTGATTATACTGTATGGACATTAGTGTATTGTCTGGGCTAAATAAAAGTCTCAAGTTATTAAAACAGGTTAATTGCTGTGAGGGATAGTAAGGTTAGGCAAAATGGATCTTTTTCAATACAGTCTACTTTATTGAATGACTGAAAATTGTTTGTTAACTCCAGGCATATTTCCTGTCCGTTGATCAGGTCTTAAAATTACAATTGCAATTCTCCTAGCACTTCACTGTTTTTAAAACAAAAATCAATATAAGGAAGTATCTAACGTGAGAATTAGCCATATGGAGTTAATGATTAAAAGCACAGTAATGAAAAAAAAATTCATTTAGTTATGGTATACCAAATTGCTAAATTGTAAGAAATAAGAATGTCATGGAAACAAGGTTATAACTGCTGCAATCTTTAGTGTGATTTTAGAAAGAGTAACTCTTCCACTCAGCAGATACTACATATTTTGCAGTATCATCTCTTGTGTTCCTTGGAACAAGTTGTCTTGATAACATGATATGAATTAGAGAACAAATTTCAAGTGCGTGTTCTTCGTATACATGAGTATTCTCCCCTTTATTTTCACCACCAGGAGATGCTTTTCTTTGGTTTTTGAATTGGAGTTCTAACCTGGAAATGTTTCTTATCAAACCTCATAGGAACCTGGGAAATGCTTTGCTTTCAAGACATTAGAATTTTCAACATGATAGCATTCGATTTATGATTGATTGATCTCTCCATGTGATATGATGGGGTGTGTAGATGTGTTAAAAATTCTGAGACCAGCTGTGCATGTTTAATGTGCTACAGAATAGTCAAAAGAGTGAGATGGCATGATAGAAGCAAGCAAAGGAAAGCCTCAGGCAGGCATCATCAGAAGGGACAAGAGCAAATAAACAAGTTCTTGTTCAAAGGGATTAGAAAAACTGTTTTGCATTCTGTTGTGAAATTTTACTTTGAGATTTTCCTCTCTAAATTACATCTACTTTCATAGAATTGTTCCTACATTGAACCATGGAGAAAGAGAGAAGAGTCATATCCATGTTGCCCTGTAATTGCAGCATGGTGTTACACATGATGGTCAGGGCGAGATTTGCATAATAATGTGTCCAGGTGTAAATATTACGTTGCTAGTTTAATTTTAGAAGGCAGGTAGAAGTATACTTAAGCTCATTGTCACTTTATTGGCACATCTGCTGTTTCCATTTCCACAGTTTTTTGAAAACTCATTTTGATAATACTGCAGCTGAGGAAAGTTGAGAGTATATTGTTTCTTGGCAATTTCACTAATGGAACAAAGTATGATACATTGCATGGTACAGCAGTGTGCAGAGAACAATATGTAAACTTTTCAGATGAAGCCTTACTTTTACTTACTATAGTAAAAGACATTTATAGAACGAATGTTTCTAAATCTTTTTTTTTTTTAATCTGTTTTGTTTTCAGGCATTGCTATTTCTGATGAACTTGATAAGGTAAGATTTACTGTATGCCTAATGAACAGTACAGAAAGACAGATGATTGTGATAATTTTAGACAATGAGAGCTGCATCTCCCTATCCTGGCATACACACTTCAGTTCTGTTGGGTTCAGAGGAAGTTTAGGTATGCAAAGTTACATGGGTAAGTACAGTATGTGTTGATACATTACACGAGAACTTGATCCAGGATGAGCTGTCAGCTATGGGAAAAGAATTTCACTGAGTTTCAGAGACTTTTAATGAGGCCATGGAAATGCTTTTGATGTTGATACCATCTTTGCTTAATATAGTCTGTTGGGTTACTTTGTGTACTTTCGGAAACATTTAGCTTTCAATGCCTTTTATTTATGAATTCATGAATTCTGCATTCTCAGATATGATTTGTGAGAATATTTAGGAGTAATTTTTCTCCCTAGATTTGATCAGGAATGAATCAAATGATTTAATTTGATAATCATTCAGTTCAATCAAATGAATCAATAGAAAAGCTCAAAAAACATAAAGATCAGTCGTCTTTGCTGAATGCAACAATGATCTCTTCTATTTTGTCTCTTTTTATATATTACACAGTTAACATGAATTTTAGTTTTAGCTGTAATGAACTCTATGCTGAAAGAGTAATCAAGCTAATTTTTCAAAGTTCCAAAGAAAACAGAACACCTTTCTTTTCCCTAATCTTGCCAGTGAACAGCAGTATGCTTCTAGTGCCAAGATGACTGTTACTATCAGGGAAATAGGATCACAATGTATATAAGACAAAGGAACAATGCCTAATATAGGATACAATTTAAAAAATATCTTTCCTTTCTCTTGGTAAAATTAGAGCATGAACCTTTCTGACACAAGTGCATATAAGTTATCTCCACCTGGTTCTCCAGTAAAGGCCAGCTAAACAAGATTGAGCACTGTTACCATGCAGTCATGTGCATATGGGGCTGCCATTTCAAAACCATGGCATTTACTTTTTTGCCCTTGATCTTGCTTTATCTTGTTGTTCATCTTAAGAGTATAACAGTATCTAAGTCTTCCTTCCTACTATTTCCTTTACTGTGCTTAGAAGTAATGAGAAATACAATTAGAAAGTCCTTCCATTAAGAACCCTTACCTGGAAGAATACTTATGAGGAACTCCTCTTCATTTGTTTTTGTTTGTTGAACAAAACTGTGAAATACTGATTGTGGGAGGAAAAAGACATTTTAGGCTAGAGCCTGTTATCACATAGTCTTTACATATGTTTTTTTAGGAGATACTTCTGTGTTGATTTTTTTAAAATGGTGATAGATTACTGTTCAAAAACATTCATGTTTTTAAAATTATTCAGTGCTAAAATTGAGATGGGGAACATCATTGGTGAATTTCCTCAGGATCCAGTCTGAGTGAAGAGTTAATTTTCTTTTTATTACAATATACTTCATTGTTTATTATTTTAAATTGGAAGGTGGTAGGTTTTTTTGAGTAAAACTTGACATTATATTATGTACATTCAATAGCATACATTGCCTGACATCTTTAAAATACTGCATCTGTTTTAATGTCTGTTTCTGATGAGGACAGGTGAATTACATGTCCTTGAAATCAAAAGTTATTTGGAAAATAAATAAAATAACCAAGCAAAAAAGCTCTTAACATACTTACTTTGTGCAGCATTGCTCAACAGGCTTCCAGGATAGATATACAGAAGCAGCACAATTTTTTGTCTCCGAGGTCTTCACTTCTACTTCCTGTTTTGCCCCTAAAGAATATTTAATGGGCAGAAAGGCTAGTTCTGTGTTAAGAAAGTAAGCATAGCCAGGACCATTCTGTGGAATCCTGCCTCTTAGGAATGATTCTTTACACGAGCTAATTCCTGAAATGTTCCTATGACTTGTTTCTAAGTGTGTTATTTGGCTTGGGCCAAAAGCAACCAAAGACTACCTAATAATGGTTTAACGTTAGACAGAATTTAGTTCCTTCTCACCTGAGCATGTTCCTAAGTGATCTTTATTTTTCAGGTATAAAAGTAGTCAAGTTCATTGTAATTCCTTTCCTAGAAATACAGGCTGATACTACAGCTTATTTATCTAGGCTGTGGCAGCACTGAATCATTTATCAAACCCCATTCATCTGTGGTTTGGATTAACCATTTAACCCTTCAGGTACATGTCATGGGTCTAGAGCAGCATGCACAAACTTGGCATTACACAGATGTCATGAGAGACATAAAACTAAATACAATAATAAAGGAAGGAAGAGCACATAGAAGAATTTATTTTCCTGGTGGTGAGAAACATTCTTGGGGATTAGGACAGAGCCCATAATCCTGCTGTTTTATCTGTGTTTTAGATTATGGATTTGGAGAAAACAGAGAATGCATGTGTATGTTTCTTTGTTTTGTTTTATTTTGTAAGTATTTTTTAAACAAAATATTTCTTTCCGGCTGCAGTAACCTCTAGCTGCCTTTGTCAGGGGAGTACTTGATTGGTATTGTTGGTTGATGTAACTCCTCCAAGTAATCCAGTTAATTAGTTAGTTGCTTAGTTACTAGAGCATTTGGATTTGGAAAACCAGTTTGCTCTGAATTACAATCACTTTCGTGGAAGGGTGTTTCATTTAAATGGATTCTTGTCAAATATCTGCTATTATTAGCTTTGTGTCAGTACTTAGGGCTTCAGTCCAAGACAGGGGTAGAGAAAATACAGGCAGACAAGGTTAGTAGAAATGGAAGATTTCAGTTTGACAGTCTAATAAAATTCCGGAGTTCACTGATATGATTAAAAAAAAAAACCTAAGATTACTGAAATTAAAACAGATTTATGCTATAGATTCTCTCCTTTTTCATCTCATTTACTTCAGACTTGCAGAGTTTGGTGTTCAGTCTCTTTTGATGATTCAGACCATGTCCCTACGCCATGGAAGCTATGTAAAATCAGCAACTGGCACTGCTTGTGTAAGGAAAGAAAATGAGAAGGGATGCCTTATGATTCTCAGATTTTAAGACTAAAGTACAGAGTTAATATACTAGAAATTTCTGAATTGACGTATCCTCCTTGCCACTGCACAGAAACTATGCATGAAAGTGTGTGGTTGCTAAAGCTTCTCAATAATGTGAAGAGTTTTATGTACACAGACAAAGAAGTTGAGCTAGGATGTTAGCCTTTCAGTGAAATACACAGAATTCTAGTTTGGTTAAAAAATTATAGAGGAAAAAACACTGAATTAGCTGTGAGTTTCAGGGTTTTCCCTAAGTCTGTTAGGATACTTCCCTGGGAAGTGGAAGTTCAAATTCACATAAAAGTATAGACTAGCCATGCTACTGAAGCTCTTGTGCCTACATAAATGCTCTGACCATGGGGCTACTGATGACGCACCTCCTCTAGAAGTTGCTGCTGCTGGAAGACCCTACTTGTGTTTATGTCACAACATAAACTGGAATATATGTTGCACTGTAGCATGTCTGCATTATAAAATACATTGAGACAGAATGTAGCCAGGATGCTACAATGCAGAAATAGGTTTAAAATGGGTTTATATGATTGCATCCATTTCAGCAATATTTCTGAACCAGGCCATGCAAAGTAAGGAGTCACACCCTTTACCTCTTGCCACAGTTGAAGACTGACTAAAATAATGTAATTCTCAAGCAGCTGGAAAGGAGGCAGGGGAAGGTTTATTCATCTTATGGCTTTTGATTCTCTAAAGAACACTTACTGAATGTTTTCCAAGCTTTTTTTTTTTTACTGCAAATACTAAAATTAGAAATACTTTCTTTTTGAATAGATGAGATTTTCACATAATTCCAGTATTCCATGGATTAGTGCTTTACTTAAGCTTCATGTAGTGAAGATAGTGTGAGACCTGTTATAACATTATGACATTTGTCTGGAATTTCCAATAATGACTTTCAGTCACTTTAAACTTTAATAATGGGAGGCAGCTAAGTGTTAGAGATCCAGAATCAGACTTGAGTAAAGACAGTCTAATAATTCGTAACAGATTTTGACCCTGAAGGTTAATATTAAAATATTTTTTCTATGCTGTGTCTAGGGTATACTTTTTTCTTACATGTAGTATTACCACAGTGGACACAGGTTTTAATAAATAAAATAGAGGAAACAACTACTCTAAGTCACAAAAATAAACAAATTTCTGCTCACCCAAAAGTATTTCTCACTATGGAGTTTCCCTCAAAATCCATATCAGAAATTAGAAATACTGAGCTTTTTAAACTATGCTTAAATAAATGGATACACGTATGTTGTTGTGCTTCCTGATAGGGGTTGCATACTGCAGCCACATCTCAGCCCAGCAGGAAGATGAGATTCAGCTCTCCTACAGTCTTTCCCTTCTTCTTCTGGTCTCCAACAGTGTGTCAAGTTGGTAGCCACTGATGTGTATAAAAAGTGGATGACACCTGGACTACGCCATAAAATAATCCTCTAGATTCATTTAGTGCAGATTAAATACCTACCTGTCCTGAAAATATTTCTGTGTGGACTAGTGTCACTGTCATTTATGAGGGAATATAAATTGGAAATCAGATTCTAAAGTTTCTATATATTAAAAAAACCTACAAAAACTTGTTTGAGAACAGAGTACTTCTTCTGAATTTATTGAAGTTTTTGAAATAAGGTGCCACATAAACGTCCTGGTGTTCTCAATAGAGCTCTCTCTGATTCCATTTACTGTTTTCACTGTGGCTGCTTATGTAGTTGAAAGGAAGAAAATAAATTGGGTCCCTGAAACTGTGGTGTAATAATCTAACAAGATTCAAAAAGGAAAGCAAGGTGATAAAGTGAGGCAAAGCATGGCTATGTAATGTAAATTACATTTCTATTAAGTAGAGTACGAAAGTGTACTTTAATCCCTAAAATGTGTAGAAAAGAAATCAGCATAACAAGGGTAGATACAGCATTCATGGTTTACTTATTCATATGCTGATAGTGCAGTGTACAGTGTCAGGAAAAACTTGTGGTACTGAAAAAAGTGGAAATTTTTAGGTGCTCTTCATTTTAACTTAAGGGACTGAAAGCTTTTGTCAAGATTAACACTGCAAGTTGTTGCAAGTTTAACTAGCTCCAGGAATCTTTTTTTATTAATTAGAAATTATCCTAGGGAAAAAGGGAAGGGAGAAAATGGCTAGAGTAGCAGGAATAAATCTCAGAAGGGGACAAATGGTTCTCACTTAAAGAAACTAGTACAGATATCTTGTGTAATGAAGGCATTGCGGGCAGTGGAATAATGTTTTTTCCTAGCTCATAGGCATATGAAGGTAGTCACATCTGTGATGGGTTACTCCTGTCAAGTGACGAGAGGCCACTGTCATCTAGTCTACATTACCTGCCTACGACACAGCACCAGACAGAAAATGTCTATTTGTAGGTACATAAAAGAAAGACATCAGTGGTTAGGTATTCTAAGACCTCTGAATCCATGGTGTTTTCCTCAGATTTCTCTCTTCTGTATTGACTGCATTCCATTTTCAGTGTCCTACTGTGTCACGTAACCTTGCAGAAAACAGACGTCGTGTAAAAAGTGAGCTAGTCAAGTGATGGAGAACTCTGGGCAGATGTATGGAGAGTGGAGTGCAGCAATGCACTCACAGGCGTGTTGCAGAAAGCAGAACAAAAGAACAAGGGAGAATGAGTCTAATCCAAGGCCTGGGTCATATTTGAGACTGTCAAAACAGAGCTCTGTTTGGAGCTCTGCTGAGCAAAATTACAGCGTCTAGCCAGAGTTGGGTAAATGTATTCATATGAAAGCTGTTTGCAGGCTTTTTTTGTTTGTTTCATTTCAGTAGAGGCCTCTACTTCAAACTCTGCTTTTACCTTATCTGTGTCAATTTAGGAAGAGACTTTAAAAATGGTTTGTTTGTAGGAAGATGAGAAAATATGGTTGCTAGGCTAAGTAATCACTGTGTTGTACTACTTCCAGATGCTCTTTGTTTGGAAAGCATTGTTTTATGGTAGGAATATTTATTGAGACACCGAGCTAGGTAACAGCCAAGGAATAGAATATATCTCTCCTAATTAGGAACACCGTATTTCAAATGTCTTTGCTAGCCTAGAAAACAGTTCAATTAAAGCAAAAGTAATATTCTTGTCCCATCATTTTCTATGTTTTTTGCATACATGCTTGTTTTTTAGTTTGACTATACTGTTGTACATAACACTTTATCTACAATGGTTCTAGTAACACTGAGAACAGAGATACTCACCACTTCAGCTTTTCTACACAATGTTTAAGGACAGTTTGTTTCCTTAATCTAAATTCCTAATATAATGATGCAAATTATTGCTATTAGTTTGAATATTCCAGTTGCATTTTGGTTACTTCTTGTAATCATCTCCAGCTATCTTCTTCCAGTAAGTGGTTAAAAATATGAGTACTAATTTCAGAAATGCATTTCATTAAAATTTTAATACAATTTTCAGAATTGAAAGATACATTATGTAAATCCCAGCAGCATTATTTTTAAAATGCCAAATGCAGATGTATTTATTAGTTTTACATCTTTTCATTAGTCCATGATTGTTTCTGGATATTTTGTAGCTCTCTGAAATTATACTGTGTGGTACTGTTTTTGTACTTTTTTACTGAATAATTCTATTTCTACTTTCTTTTCCTATTGACATGTATGGTTGAGAGCAAGCAGTGCAATGTTTCTGGTTTGTTGTTTTTTTTTTCTCTTCAGGACACAACAGGTTTTAACACCCCCCTTCTCAGACCTCGTGTGATTGGAGAATGGGTTGGCCGTGAAGAGAACGATGCAGACCCACTGGCTGCTGAGATGCTGCAGCCACCAATACCAAGAAATAAAAATGAGCAGTGGGATAGCGAGGATAGCAGCAGTCCTGGAGGAAGGTGGGATTTTGATTCTGCCTAGAAATTTTACAATTTGTGAAGCAGAGCTGTCTTTGTAATGCCCTGTTTCTGAGAGCAGAGTGCAAGGCTTTTAAATTCCCACACCATAGTCTGGCAGCATGCAGAATAAATGGAAGCTACTAATATGTGACTGGTTTCTTCCCATGCTTTTATATATCATTAACTTCATACTCATTTGCAATCCCATCGTTTTATTTCCATGTATAAAGCTAAGTGTATGTTGACAAGACTGGGGCCATTGTGTAACAATTTTGTGATATATAGCTTCGTTCAGATACTTTAAACCCTTCTGTCTTTCAGCGGTTGGTAGTAGCTGTTTGTTAATCTTGACACTTTAGTGATAAATCTGATTTTCTCATTTAAAGGAAAGAGAGGCAAGGGAAACAGTATCTATGTTATTTTTAACAGGACTTCCTAAATTCATCTTCAGTTCTTATACTTAGCATCTTGATGCTAATAACGATTCTTTCTCAAAGAGAAATTTGTATTCTCTGTGGTAAAAAACTTCTGATGATTTATTGCACTTGAATGACAGTGAGGGAGTATGTTTGTTTGTTAATGTACTTCAGCTACATGGAAGAGATTATTTTTTTTCTAAGAAGTCGCAGAATCACAGAGTCATTAAGGTTGGAAAAGACCTTTAAGATCATAAAGTCCCGACCATCAGCCCAACACCACCATGCCCACTAAACCATGTCCTGAAGTGCCACGTCCAAGTCCATTTTCCATGATTTAAAGATACCTGTTTATCAGAGAAAGTGAAGTATTCACAGCCTTTCTTCAAAAGGGATTAATGTGGGGTTTTTTTTCAGTGCAAAGCTTGTGCACTGCCTCTGTTAATTGCCTTAAACACCTACAGCTCTCCTTCAGCCCTGTAGCCTTTCTTCTTGGTTATAACTAGTACTCTGCAGCAGACGTCTTTTTCTTCCTCTTTTAAGAAGGCAGAAGCTCTCTACTTTCCCTTTGAAAAGGTCTAAGGTATTATCATAGAATCATAGGGACCCATAAGTATCATCAAGTCCAACTCCCTGCTCCACACAGGACTACCTAAAACTAAACCATATGACTAAGAGTGTCGTCCAGAAGCTCCTTGAACTCTGACAGTCTTGGTGCCGTCACCACTTCCCTGGGGATCCTGTTCCAGTGACCGACCACCTTCTCAGTAAAGAACCTTTTCCTAATGTCCAGTCTGAACTTCCCCTGACACAGCTTCATTCCTTTTCCTTGTGTTCCATCTCTGGTCACCAGAGACAGGACATCAGCACCTCCCCCCTTGAGGAAGTTGTAGACTGCAATGAGGTCACCCCTAAGCCTTCTCTACTCCAAGCAGAACAAGCCAAGTGACTTCAGCTGCTCCTCATAAGTCTTGCCCTTGAGGCCTTTCACTATCTTGGTTGACCTTCTCTAGACACACTCTAATAGTTTGATGTCCTTCTTGTATTAAGGCGCCCAAAACTGCTCACAGTACTTGAGGTGGGGCAGCACCAGTGCAGTGTAGAGTGGGACAATCACCCCCCTAGACTGGATAGCTATGTTGTGCTTGATGCAACCCAGGACGTGGTTGGCCCTTTTGGCTGCCAGGGCACACTGTTAATTCATATGCAACTTGCCATCAATCCAATCCCCCAGATCTTTTTCTGTGAGGCTGCTGTCCAGCCTCTTGTCCCCCACTTTGAATTGTGAATATTCCTGTGTCCTCCATGTGCCTTCTACATGGGAATTCACCTCACTGTCACAGGGAAACTAGTCTGTCACTTGCTATACTCGTACAGGCTGTATTCATTAACTTTCCTCACATGCTGGGAATGTTTGTTATCCATGAGCACTTCTTTCTTCTTTTAATTAGATTATTGTGGGGGAAGCTGCAAGTACTACTGTTTCAAAGAAGTAGCAGCACGTAGTAATGATCCCTCAGCCAGACACTGGACTGGAACCAACAGAACTCAGACACTGGGTCTCTCCAGTGCAGTTCCTGGGAAAGTAGTGGAGTCAGCAGCTGGCACTGCAGCTTGATTGTGAGGGCCTGGGTTTCTTTTTCCTTATTCAGCAGTCCCATAAAGACACTGAATAAAGGTCTGTTCCACATTGCAGAGCAAACTGAGGATATTGTATCCCTTCTTTCAATAGGAAGGAGCAGAAATAAGCATCTCTGATCTCTAGAAGGGAGCAAAGAGATTTAGTTCTGAGTAACAAAGGTGATTCAAAGCAGCATATTTTTCTCTTTGTAGAGAGTGGTACAAGCTGTGAGAAACCTCACAGCTAATGCTATAATTAAAAAATGTGATTAATGGCTTTGAAAGTAGTATTTGAGAAGTCTTGTTGAATATCGTGACAAAATCACATTGCCTAGCATATGACATAAGGAGAATATGGAGTACTTCATGCCAGGAAGACTTGGGCGACACTGATATCTCTAGTTTTTAGGTGCATTAAATTGAAAAATATGTATTGTTAAGTGGGAATACTGATTTTCAGTGGAAATGAATAGCTACTAAATTACATGCAGCATATGGATTTACATTTGGATGACTGATTTTATGTCTGGGATAATTCTTTGCTTCATTAGCATTTCATCAGCTTTTGTAAGGCATTTATAAAAAGCATCTTTGCAGTCTTGCAAAATAATCATAAAATTGCAGAACTTCAAGATAGTGGTGATACTAAAATTGATGCCACCTATTTATGGAAGTTCAAAAGACCCATATTGATCAAAGTTAATCTGAATATTTAATAACAGTTCACTAGTAACAGGCAATTTCATCAAGGTCTGATTCAGCATTACTGGGAATTGAAGAATTTGGAATTGGGTATACATACATACATACACACACAGCAAATACAAATAACAGGTAATAATAATTTAGTTATAATGTAGCATATACCTAGAACATCCAAAAGTAGTGGGAATAATTTTTAGGAGATTAAATGAAACTCTCCGAAGAGTGAAGTTGGTATCAGTTGTAAAGAATTCTTGGCTACCTCATCTGTATTTAATTCATCTATTTCATATTTAATATAACCTAAAATAATTCAGTTACATTTTTACCTGGCAACTGAAAGAGGGAGCAATTTGAAATTCATATGAAATGTTTCCAGTTATATCTTGTTAAACTTGATTTGTCAATGCTTTTAATAAAAAGTGATACTTATTGATCACTGATAATCAAGATTTATGTGATAAGCCAGCAAACTCTCACAACTAATCCTAATCTTCAGTTACAGCCTAAGAACAGGAAAGTGAAAACTGTAGTTGTCCCATTATTTCTGGGTAATATGTTTTCTTTTATCTATTACTAAACGTAAGGAAATGCTACATAAATGAAATACTATATAAATATCCAGAGGATTAGGCATTGACAGATCACTGTCTTCAGAATGAGGAATTGCCATCAATGTCATGCAACTCCCTCTTTCCATGTTATTTTCACAGACTATAGCATACAAGGGGTTTTTTTTGTTTGTTTGGTGGAGGGGGAAGCCCTGGGTCCTTACACAGTCATAGCATGCTGTGGGGGACTGAATAGGCTGCAGAGAACAGCATGTTCCTCTGGACCACTGTTATGTTGATAACGTGCCCATTTGTAATATTGGTCTTTCATCATAAAGCATAAGTCATTGTGAGTATATGTAGCACATGATATTTCAGAATCTGTGAGTTGTCTGCTTTTTCTGTCTTTACGACCATGAACCTCACTTTTTTCTCCATTCAGTAATGGACAGTGGGGAAAAAACACTGTTTCCTCCTTAAAAGCATACATGCCTGTGATGATGAGCAATGGAAGCACACATGTTGTATATCTAAAAGCCAAGCCCAGTTACTTAGAAAAAGAAAAGAAGAGGAATTAATTCTGAGCAACCGAAAGGACAGGTTTCGCTATTACTTTGACTGGGAAAGATAGTGTAGCCAGTCTGAGGTAGCTGTATTAGTGATGTCTTGTCAAACTCATGAAGGGTCACCTTTTTGCCCTTAATGTTGTGGATTGCTACAGAGGAAAGACTGTATTTGGCACTGATTTTGTACTGCTCTCTGTTGCTGTTGTAAGGCAGCAAGGCAAGTATTGATATGTGATAAAGGGCCATTGTGGTGGGTTGATGCTGGCTGCATGCCAGATGCCCACCAAAGCTGCTTTATCACTCCTCTCCTCAGCTGGACAGGGGAGAGAAAATATAATGAAACGCTTGTGGGTCAAGGTAAGGACAAGGAGAGATCATTCAGCAATTACCATCACCGGCAACACAGTCTCAACTTGGGGAAATTAGTTTAACTTATTACCAATCAAATCAGAGTAGGATAATGAGAACTAAAACCAAATCTTAAAACACCTCTGCCCCACCCCTCCCTTCTTCCCAGGCTTAACTTCACTCCCTATTTTCTCTACCTCTTTCCCTGGGTGGCACAGCGGGATGGGGAATGGGGGTTGTGATCTGTTCATCACACATTGTCTCTGCTGCTCCTTCCTCCTCACAGGGAGGACTCCTCACACTCTTCCCCTGCTCCAGCATGGGATCCCTCCCATGGGTCCACAGGTCTTGCCAGGAGCCTCCTGCAGCGTGGGCTTCCCACTGAGTCACAGCCTCCTTCAGGCATCCACCTGCTCTGGTGTGGGGTCCTCCCTGGGCTGCAGGTGGATATCTGCTCCACCGAGGACCTCCATGGGCTGCAGGGGGACAGCCGGCCTCACCATGGGCCGCAGGGGAATCTCTGCTCCGGTGCCTGGAGCACCTCCTGCCCCTCCTTCTTTACTGACCTTGGTGTCTGCAGAGCTGTTTCGCTCACATAGTCTCACTCCTGTCTCCTGGTGCAATTGCTGCATACTGTTTAGGGTTTTTTTCTTATATATGTTATCCCAGAGTCATCTACCACCGTTGCTGATTGGCTCGGCTTTGGCCAGCAGTGAGTCCATCTTGGAGCTGGCTGGCATTGGCTCCATCGGACGTAGGGGAAGCTTCTAGCAGCTTCTCACAGAAGCCACCCCTGCAGCGCTCTCTGGTACCAAAACCTTGCCATGTAAAACCTGTACAACCATGTAAAAGTGTTGATGGCCATTCTCCTGGTACTGAGCTCATCTTTCAGAAATTCGAATGTGGTAACAATAGGATTAAACTCATTTTCAAGCCGTTGTTAGTAGTTTTCTACACTAAAAGTTTCCTGGAGAAATTCTGACAAGCAGCAAGGCTCTTGGAAAACTTCCTTAAGGGATAATGTATGTACACAGCGGGGAATTTGGGTGATTTTTAATATGATGATCTTGTGTCTTACAGCCTAAATGAACTAGAGCTTGCAAAGGCCCTGTCCATAACCTGATGTCCTAAACTCAAAACCGGTTCTTCATCTCCAAGGTCCACTTTGTTTTATTAGTGTTTATCTTTGCCATGGGAAATGAACTATCTTTGATTATACTAAATTTCATACATTTGCAACAGTTCTGCCTTCCTGCAGCAGGTTATAAGACAGTCTGAGGTGTTGCTGATATCCTCATGTGGGTCACCAAACTTCTGTCCCATTGCCTTTATCTTGATATTGTAAGGATTCAGAAATTGCTAACTGTAGCAAGTCCTGTCTTAGACCCTTCTGTTAAATTCTGTGCAGTTCCAGTTTTCTGTTACTTAGGTTAGGGACACAAGTCAACAAGCCATGAGAATTATTATAACTATTTAGTCCTTAATTCTGTGGGGTCGTGATAACATAACCATGCAATGGAGCAGTTCTTTGTTCTCAGCTTTGTTACTGTGTGATCGATGCCTTAGCAATACTGATTGGTAATTGACCTGTCATTCTGTATATGTAGCTTATTTAGACTTGATTAATTCCCATGAAGTCAATGGGAAATTTCCCATCATCATTCAGTCAAAACTTTGGATAGGAACTGAAAACACAAACTGACTTATAACATCCAATGATCAGGGAATGAGTGATAACCAGCTGGTTTATGTGTGATCTGATGGTGTTAACCTTCAGATCTGGGGGACCCAGACTCCCTTTCATTGTAAGAGAAAGTTGTGCTTTCCTCCCTCACAGCTTAAAAATGGAGCCAAAGACCAAAGGACTAAAACAACAACAGCAGCAGCATAAGAAATTGCTGGCCGCCATGCTTTCTCAGGACTCCTTTGATTCTGCTCAAAGTACGGCTCCATCTGTAACCGAAGAAGATATCGACAATGAAGATGATGCAATGGAACTGCTGGGTAACTGCAAAAAATTATGTGTATTTTCTGATACCTTTTTTTTTATAGATTAATCTAAAAAGTCTAATATCCGATCAAACATAGCTTAGTTTGAATCTGTTCCCTATGTTTGAAGCATAAGTATCTAGCTGTATTCATAGGTTCATAGGGTTTAACTTGCAATTTTCAGGAGTGAAAGTAATGAAGACTGTATATGTGAGTGAATAAACTGCCAGCTGCATTAAAATCCCATGAAATACCAAACACTTCAGGTGCTCAAAGAAATTAATTTTATTTCCTACATAAATCACTTGCAGGTTCTACTTGGAGAATGTAGTTATGTACAAGGAGCAGAATCAGCTTCACTGGCTTTCGTTTGGTTCGTCTTTTTCTTAACAGTATCACAGTTCTAACTTCAGTGGGTTTTATTTGAGACTTATTAGCTACCAATAGCTTAGAAATGTAGATCTGTAACCTTTCCAGAGGATTTGATTGTAATTTTCCAGTAGAGTGTATTGTATGTTAAATTGCACTCTAGAAGGCTCTATGCTCACCGCGTCCTCCCTTTTCTAGAATTACTAGTTATGAAAGTAAGGAAATAGTTGAAGAAAGTTAGTTAGTTAGTCTCTTTTCTGCCATTTTTAAAAGCTTCAGTGTAAGATGCTTAAAAGTTAGTTATGGATTTCAATTTTTTTTTTCATAGTTTTTGCTATATAGAACTTTATGTGGGATCAAAGCACAGGAAATACACAATAATAGGATAGTTCCACATTCTTACATTTACAAATTCCATCACAAATTATTTGTTTCAGGTTGGACCTTAATCTAAAAATCAGAAAAAACAGCTGGTGCTGTACTCTTGTTTCTGTTCTGTTTCTGTTTTATTTCTGTTACTTCCTTACTATGGTCTTCATAGAATCACAGAATAGCAGAGGTTGAAGGGGACTGCTGGAGATATCTAATCCAACCACTCGCTCAAAACAATCAGCTAGAGCAGGTTGCTCTCAGCATTGTTCAGCTGGGTTTTGACTCTCTCCAAAGATGGAGACTCTACATACAGGTTGTCTCTGGGCTTGACCATGCTTATGGTAAAAAAGTCTTTCGTTATGCTTAAATAATTGTGAATTAATACATACTTTCTTTTTTTCAGTAGTTTTAAGTTTGATGCATGCGTTTGTTTTTAGAAGAAACGAGATAATGAGCTGAGTCGCTTAGATGTCACAGTGGGTCAACTGGTTCTTTGTGTTTGAAGGAAGTCACAGTGTTTGTGACTGTGGGCTTGCCATCTTCATGAAATCAGTTGCTATTTGCAGAGCTAATCCATGGATTCTAGTGAAGGCTATAGTTTGTAGCTGCGTTACCTCCTTATTTCATCCTGCAATTTTCAGATCTTTCCAACTTTATCAATGTGACATATAAAGAAAGCTGACTGAGTGTCTTGTGCTGGCATAAACCACAGGACTTCTCTAGGCCTCTGTGGCATCTGGAAGGTGCAGTAGGTAAGTGTGTGTGTAATGTTATTGGCCTCATTATGTATCACATACAGAATAGAATCTTCTGTTAACTTCTGTGGAGATAGTGAGGAAAAGGTATACCATGGATGTGTAGGTTGTTCTTTTCAGACACTCCAATCATTGAAGGTATCTGGAACCAGAAAGACAGTATAAAGGATATTTTACTTTCTATTATCTTGAAATTTGGGTACAATATTACCTGTGTACAAACAAGTGGTTTTTGGGTTTTTTTGGTTTTTGGTTTTTTTAATAAGGACTTGATTGTAAGAACCCATTCTGGTTTTGTGCCAGGCAAAACCTGGAACATTGTTCTATCACACGTTTCATCAAAACTGGCAAAGTTTATACAAACTCAAAACTAGGAAGGGTCACAAGCAGGACCTCTGGTTTAGGTAGGGTGTTATATAAGTGATTCTGAGATTCTGAATCAAAATCATGGCCTATTTGATGAGTAGCTGTGGTTATAGTGATTATAATATAGCCATGTTATAGTAACTGCCACTGATAGAAAGTTCAATGTGTGTATCTTGGTGTTGAAAGTACTGTGCTTCTGAAAGACTGGATTTTATTTTAATTGTCATTTTGCAATTTGCTGACAGTATGTGTTTTATATTTGATATAACGGTTAGGTTACATCCTGCAGAACTGCTCAAAACTTGAGGGTATGACAAAGTGTTACAAAGGAAGGGTGTTTTATTTTATTTTGATGGTAACATAAAGAAATTAAGTTTGTATTAGCAAACATAGGTATTTTTCATTGCTGTATTTTCCAGATCAATAACTATGATACTGGGATTGAATTTTTTTATTATGTACTGCATTAATCCATTAACTGCTTTGATGCTTTTTACAGTGCTTATATGCAGTGTAACTAATTTCAAATCATGGCTTTCTGCTATCACTGAATTGCAGGGCATTGTTGCATATAACTACTTCACTAGAGTTCAGTATTCATTGCTTATTCAGGCCTTTCTTAAAAAATTACAAAACCTCGTGCTCCTGAGTCTGGATTCTGGGAGAACAAATTCTACTATTTATAGCAGATGATTTTAATGCATACCGTACTTATAATGCAGGTTTTTGTAGAACACAAACTTCAATCTTTATATGTGTTCAAGAGAATCTTTTTCAGAGTTTGGTTCATTTATTTAGGTCTTAAAAGCATGAAACTGACTGTTGGTATATTTTCGTTTTAAAAAAACCCCCTCCTAGTACTCGCAGAATCATTAAGGTTGGAAAAGACCTTTAAGACCATCAAGTTCAACCATCCAGCCAACACCAACCATGCCCACTAAACCGTGGATGTGGCGCTTCAGGACATGGTTTAGGGGACATGGTGGCGCTGGATTAATGGTTGGACTTGATGATCTTGAAGGTCCTTTCCAACCTAGTGATTCTGTGATTCTGTGATTCTGTGATGTCCTGAAGTGC
The DNA here is from genome assembly GCF_964289735.1 of Phaethon aethereus. NCBI lineage: Eukaryota > Metazoa > Chordata > Aves > Phaethontiformes > Phaethontidae > Phaethon > Phaethon aethereus. The sequence goes on along the minus strand of NC_138582.1, from coordinate 38,697,729 downwards.
CGCATCCACACATTTTTTGAACGCTTCCAGTGATGGTGACTCCACAGCCTCCCTGGGCAGCCTATTCCAATGCTTGACCACTCTCTCAGCAAAGAAATTTTTCCTGATATCGAGTCCAAACCTCCCCTGGAGCAACTTGAGACTATTTCCTCTCGTTCTTGTTGCTAGTTGCATCAGAATTGTCAATGAAGGTTTAGCTAGAATGAAACATTCCAAATAGAAGAAACAGTTAAGCTGTTATACTTCTGAAGAATCCATTTCAAAAGAAATATATTTGCAAAGATGAAAAAAATTATTGTGGGGCTACATTCTGATTTCAGTTTTCACTCTTTATGTATAACATAAGATGCATAGGAGGGCTGTTAACACACTGGTAACTTTCTAAGTGTGTTCAGTTATGCAGGTGGCTGAAATAGATTACTGGCAGATAATATCATACTGGAAAGGATCTTCCTGAATTTAAAAAGCTGAGAACTGTAACTGTAAAATCACATGTATTTGCAAAGGTAAAAGGGTAATGCAATTGAGGTCTGTGACTGAAAATGATATCAAGGGGCTCATTTTGTATATATCTTAATACCAAGTATTGTGTTTTGTAAATCTAATCAGGAGCTGAAGTAGTTCTTTGTGAAACTTTGCAGTCCTTTTGGAATTCCACGACATTTGGGCTTAAGCTGTCTTTTGTGTTTGGCTGAAGTCCACTGAGACTTTGAAATCTTGTTATTCCCTTAGTATCTCACTGATGTCCATTGGAGAGGACTGAACTGTATCTTCCCTGAAATTGCCAGGAATATTGATTGAACAGTCACCAAAGCATGACTCGTTTCATTTTAAAAAATCAATTGTTTGATTAAGTATAAGAATATCATTGTTTAAATGTATCGCTATGCAAAATTTACACATAATAAAAGCATAAGGTTTTTTTGTAGCACACTTGGACTTAAATATACATTCTTGAGCTTTTTGCAAGTAAATAAGATGAAAATGAAATTCTTTATTGTTTTACACAATATTGATATAGAGAACAAGTACTCTGAGGTGTGGCTGAGGGAACTGGGGTTGTTTAGCCTGGAGGCTGAGGGGAGACCTTATCACTCTCTACAACTACCTGAAAGGGGGTTGCAGTGAGGTGGGTGTTGGTGTCTTCTCCCAAGTAAGAAGTGATAGGATGAGAGGAAATGGCCTCAAGTTGCACCAGCAGAGGTTTAGATTGGATGCTAGGAAAAATTTCTTCAACCGAAAGGGTTGTCAAGCATTGGAACAGGCTGCCCAGGAAGTGGTTGAGTCACTATCCCTGGAGGTATGTAAATGACATGTAGATGTGGTGCTTAGGGACATGGTTTAGTGGTGGGCTTGTCAGTGTTAGGTTAATGGCTGGACTTGTTCTTAAGGGTCTTTTCCAACCTAAATGATTCTATGATTCTATGATATTTTGTCATAATGCTTAATCACCTCTTTTCTTCTTGTCCAATCTTTATGCATGCTTGCAATATTAAAAATGTTATCATGTGTCAATACATGCTATGCAGTAGTTAACTATGAAGCAACACTCCAAAAGTAAGTGTACCCAGGAAACTCACTCAGGTGTGGTCGAAGTGAAAGGTGGTGATAATTGAAGTCCATTTCCTGCAATTGACGCATATGCCAGTCTGTATGATTCTGAAAAACTTCCATGATTTCAATGCAAATAATCATATCTCTGAGCTAAATTTAAGTGTTTGCAGCATCAGGACTTGTAAAACCATCTATTCTTCAAAGCTGGTTTCACAGTAACAGTGGGGTTTTTGCTGAATGTACAAATCTTAAGTGAACGTGATTGTCTGCCTCATGTCTATTATATCTAATTCTCGCTATGCAATAACAAACCAGAATCTTTAAAGATAGAAATACACTTTCAGTAGTAATACATTTTTTAATTATTGCTTTGGGAAATACCTGATGTCTTCTGTTTGCTGTAATAACTCTTCTTCTAATCTTTAGAATTTCTTTTTTCCTCAAGAATTTTCCAAATGTTAATTACTTAATCATCGTAACACTCCTGAAAGATTGGCTGGTGTTATATTTACATTTTATAACAAGATAAACAGAGAATAAATAGAATTTAGTGGAGATTGCCTTTGCCAGTAAGATGAGACAATAACTCAGTGTCTGGTAGTCTATCCCTTATATAGTCCATACTGCTTTTCTAATAAGTCTGAGTGCTTTAATGAAAGGGTGTCCAATGTTCATTGCTTTCAGTACATTTCCTCTGGTTCAACAGACATTCCTGATTTCCCTGTTTCCTAGATGTCTTTGGCAAGACACAGGAAACAGACTCTAGACCTGATAAATTATTCTGATATTAGCAGAATTAGAGGTTGTTCCTCTTTGTTGTTGCTCCCAGCTGGACAAAAACTTCTCCTCCATTATGTGACTTGAATACATCATTTGCCAGAAGAGAGGCCACAAGGCCTTGGGGAAAGAGGAGAACTATCCTGTGGCCCAGTGAGATGTGCAGCACAGCACAGACCTGTGCCTGCTCAGCTCAGTTCTTGTGTGGCTCATGAACTCCTCATTGTATGATGGTTCTCAAGTTTGAATCAGCAGCAAGCAGGAAAGTCAGTGTAGCACAGTATTTTCATGCTACTGGAAGAAAACTTTTCTGTCTAGTTAGAGATAGTGATTGCTGCGTTAGCCCAAGTCATGGGAAAGTGATAATGGCAGTGTTGTCTCATGTTCTTATCACTGAATGCTGATTCTTTACACTCAATGCAATAACAGACTTTGATGTTCTCAGATTCCAAGAAAATATTTAGCCAGGTATGATCTAGCATTATTTTTCTCTTAAAAAAAACACAGAGTTGTTCATCTAATGGTATTTCTTCAAAAGTCAGGTGAAATGTCTTTGTATGCATGATGACTATATGCATCACTATTGTCCTTCTAGTGAAATTTCTGAAAAAAAAATTACTGTGTGGATAAATACTTAGATGCAGCTTTTTTTGGAAATTGCCATAGATCTACATTTCTATGTAGATCTATCCATTTCTAATGTCTTACAGAGTGGTGGTCGTAGCTTTTATGAAGCTATTTGTATGAAGTGTTCTGTTCCTTTCAAATTTCAACAGCTGGAAAGAGGAGGCATGGTCTGTATCTAAAAGAGAAAGAAAAAAAGCACTGGTATTGCTTTTTTTTTAACTTGCATTACCTCCCAAAGTGTGTGAAGTATTTTAATACTTTTGTGCTCCTTGATGATTATTTCTGGAGCAAAAGAAGGATTTCATTATATGGACCAGGCTTAGCATATGAATAGCCATGATGTTGGTGCTCTGTGAATGATACGGCTAGTATGAATGAAGTATCTTAAGCTTTACTTTTGTGAGATGTAATTGACTTTCTAAGTAATAGGTTGTCCTGGTTTCAACCAGGCTAGAGTTAATTTTCTTCATAGAAGCTAGTGTGAGGCTATGTTTTGGATTTGGGATGAGAAAATGTTGATAACATGCTGATGTTTTGAGTTGTTGCTAAGTAGTCAAGGACAGTCCAGCTTCTCGTGCTGGCCTGCCAGCAAGAAGGCTGGAGGTGCACGGGGAGCAGGGAGGGGACACAGCTGGGACAGCTGACCTAGGCTGGCCAAAGAGATATTCCATACCATATGACACCATGCTCAGTATATAAAGCTGGGATGAAGAAGAAAGAAGGGGTGGATGGACGTTCGGAGCGATGGCGTCTGTCTTCCTAAGAAACCATTACGTGTGATGCAGCCCTGCTTCTCTGGAGATGGCTGAACACCTGACTGCCCATGGGGAGTAGTGAATGGATTCCTTGTTTTGCTTTGCTTGTGTGCGTGGCTTTTGCTTTGCTTATTAAACTGTCTTTATCTTAAACCATGAATTTCCTCACTTTTACTCTTCCAATTCTCTCCCCCGTCCCACCATGGGGGAGTGAGCGAGCGGCTGCGTGGGGCTTAGTTGCTGGCTGGGGCTAAACCACAACATAGGTATTTGACATTCAGTGGCTTTCTCTCTAGAGTCTGATGTGGAAGATATAGTTCATCCCGAATTGAACTATTTGATTCTAAGAAAAATATCAATAAATGCAGTTTACTGTTGTCACAATTTCTAAAAGGTCTGATCTTCAGTCTTCTGTTTATCTCCAATCTTCTTCTATCTATATGGTAGCAATTTCAGATAATCTTGATTACCAGGTACCTTGAAATTTCTGATAGGTTTAGAATTTATATATACAATGAACAGTTGAAGGCAAAAGTTCCAAAAGACATTTTTTCCCCTCTTTGTGGGTTAACCCCAGCAAGCAGCTAAGGACCACAGAGCCCCTCACTCATTCACTGCTCCACAGTGGTAGGAGGGAGACAATAGGAAGAGCAAAAGCAAGAAAACTCATGGGTTGAGATAAAGATAGTTTAATAATTGAAAGAAAGAAAGAAAGTAAAGAAAAAAAGAGAGAAGGAAGACCCCAAAACCTAAAACAAGTGATGCCAAATCGATCACTCATCACCTCCCACAAGCAGACTGATGCCTAGCCAGTCCTTAAGCAACAGCTACTTTGGGACACACCCCCATACCCTCACCCCCAGTTTGACCATGACATTATTTGGCCTGGAATATCTGTTTGGTCAATTCAGATCAGCTGTCCCAGCTGTGTCCCCTCACAGCCTCTTGCCCACCTGCTGTGGGGCAGAGTGAGAAACAGAGAAAGCCTTACCCCCATGCAAGTGCCATTCAGCAATAGCTAAAAGATTGATGTGTTATCAACACTGTTTTAGTCACAAATCTAAAACACGGCACCATGTGGGCTGCTATAAAGAAAATTAACTCCATCCCAGCCAGACCCAGGGCATCCCTTAAAGATCTCTTTTCCATCACTACTGTCTTTTTGAAGACTGAGAGGTTGTTTTGACATGATGGAAGATTTCTTCTACTCTCTCTGGCTTCTTCAGGGACATAGTTCTCATTTCTTTTAGACAAACGGTCCTCTTCTCCTCCTGAGATAGACTGATTAGTATGCAGTTGGATCTCTGGCAACTGTTCCCCAATTTTATATTGCCTTTCAGTTACAGCTGTTTCTGTTCTCCCCATGGGTGTTTTAGACCATAGTTTTGGACTCGAGAATGTCTTTCAGACTTGTACATGTCTCTTGTGTTCTTTGCTTCTTAATTAGACTTTGTTGTGCACAAAGGCCTTAGCATAGCCCTGAAAAGTGACCATAGTTGTCACAGAGGGTACAGTTTGTAAATGATGGTATCTGGCTAGGGTTCTTACGCTGTTGCATAAGTATACCATAAGTGGTAAAGACTGTAAAACCTGTAGAGCTCAATAGAGAGCATCATGGTTATTATTCAGACAACTATTAGTCTTCTGTGGACTTAAATAAAGAAACATTCTTTCCTTCAGGAGGTCATACTTGCAGTAACTTGTCCTTTCTCTCATTCTTCCCTTTTAACATACAGATTCATTTATTTCTTTACTGTAGTTGGTTATGTGGAGTTTACCTGGAGGGATCCATGTGCAGGATCTAATCTTGAGAATGTGTAACAAATATTGAAGTCTAGGGGAAAGGGTGGGGGAGGAAGAGCAGCAAAGAAACCACGAAGGTTGTGAATAAGAATTTCTCCTTTAAAAATGGGCAATTATGGGTAACTTGTATTTTTATCTTCAGGCTACAGTGATTAGCTTGTTCTAACTCTAGTTAAATCTCATTAAATCTTTATCATTTTTTGCTTTTAGTGCAATATATGAATTGTTGTGCTGTGCTTCAAACAAAAGTAAATGCTTATCATTTTTATGGAAATGTAGTATACAAATAATGCCAGGATTAGTAAATCAGTTGGAGTAACTATTTTTACAAAACAGCTAAGGTGAGAAATAGCCTCAAAAAATTTGTGGATTTTTTTATGACATTTCACTGAAATTTTAACTACAACATTATTGCAATCACTGTTAACAGTATTTTTTACCAGAGTCCTTGGTCTGCAGGACTATTGTCATAAACCTGAAATCTACTACTAATTTTAAAGCAATGTTTTCATGCATTATACTTGTCACTGAACACCTGTGTACAAGTTTAACAAATACCATATTCAGTATATATAAAGTCACTGAAGCAAGGGAGATGCAAAGGTCCCTCTAATGTCATTCATGGAGTTAATTGATTTCAGTTCATCTTCTGGTCCTATGCTAAAAGACAGTGATATCAGTGAGAATCTTTTAGTTCATACAAGTTTAAGCAAAGCTCTAACTGGTTATTCAAAGAACAGGGACTTGATATTTAAAGTCTCAAAATAGTGGAATCCTGCTCTTGAATTTTACTGTCAGTAACACTATGTGTTTCATGTTTACACAGAATTTTTAGACTGATGATAACTTCTAGTAAATGTAATAAGTTCTATAGTTTGGTTAAGAGGGTGTTTGTAAGGTTAGAATAAATTATGAATTGAATTAGTCACTGCAACACTGTAGTTATTTCAGGTTTGATAAGCATAAAATGGGTTGAAACTGAAGTTGATTGTGCTTCATATTGCTAAAGGGAAAATGGAGAGAGAAAATCAATTATAGTTCGAGATACGAGATTCTCTTGAGTTGACATAAGTTACATGAGCTAATAAAAAGCGTCAAAAGAATGATTAATTTTCAAGAAATAGATGGCTACTGAATATCACGATGTGCAGGAGCCTAAAATGTCATTTGTTTATAGTTTACACAAAGAAACAAAGCTTATTTTAAGCCTACACCTAAAGAACAGAGGGGACACCACGTAATCTAAGTCTCTGTCCAGATTGGAGACTTAAAAGTCTGTACTATTATAGCCTTTTTATGGCCTGTGTTCCTGGGATTTCTTCTAAAGGAAAGCAAGGGGGCACAGCAGCATGGTATATATTACTTATTATGATGTGATACTAATGCCAGTATCATGGGATCAGACCGATACTCTTCTAGCTTTGTAAATGCTTGCAGTTCTGATGTTTAGTGACAGAGGTCCCTTTAGAGAAGCTATAGGAAGAAGCATCCTCCCACCCCACCGTTTATAAGAAGGACAGAAGGTGATTCTCACAGCCAACTTTGTTCCCCAGTCGTATTTCTCTGCCCACCTCCAGATGTGCCAAGCACATCAAGTGTCGGGCAAATAGTAAAGATCTGTGGTTGAATCAGGTGGCATGTTTTAGATAACATTTTAAGCTATGAAATTTAAGGAAGTATCTTTTCATGATTTCAGTGTAGTTGTTTTGTGGAATGCATTGCCACAGAATATGATGGAGACTACAAGTGTAAATATACAAAACTAGATACGTTTGTGGAAGATAGATCAATGCCACTTTACTAAATATGTTGGTTCTGGTACATGCTCTGTCCTAGATTTGGAAATTGCAGGTAACTGAGATGATCTTTCTTACCGTCTATATGCTGATAGCTGTTTTGAGTCAGGACCCTATGCTAGCTGCTCTTCAGGCCTGATCAAACACGAATATGTTATGCACCTTGGTGTCTTCCATCATTTGAAGAGATATAATCTGAATCTGTATGTTTGAGGACTGCATGCTGTATAATTCTGATCCTTTCTTGAAATTTTAGTAGCTGAAAATGACTGAGGATTTTCAATAAATATTAATTACTTTTACAGAGTAGAAGGGCTGGGATAGGAAAAATGATAGGCATAATAGGTATTTATTTGCATATGTGAGAAGGGCAAGTTAAGGACTTCAGCCTCCCTCGAGTTCTACATTCCTAGTGATTGTCTTTAGCATCACATAATCTGCTCTTTGTGGCTCTTTGAATATAGCCAGACATTCCATAGTGTATTCTGTTATTTTTTCTGAATAAAAACATATTTTATTGGGGAAATATCAGATGAGCTGTACTAGTAAACTACCTCAGGCAGACAACATGTTCGGTAGTAGGTAGAAAGCTCACGTGTTCCTTACATGTAGAAGGTAAACATTTGCTTTCTGTGTTGAATCAGGGCTTAAATGGACAAGCATTGCTATGGTAGGTTACTGGAGTTAGAACAATAGGTTAGTAGAGCTAGGGTGAACAAGGTATCCTTTATAAGAATTGTGGGCCTCCAGTTGAAACTGTCTGTAGACAAGTTTTAAAACAAATAAAAGGACATGTATTTTTCATTTACTGCACAGTTAATCTATGAACTTATTTGGTAATGGTTTTGTAGATGTCAAAATTTACATATGCTGAAAATGAGATGGACAGGTTAATGGAAGAAAATTACATCAAGGGCTGCAAGATATTGATACTACCTCTGCTTCAGAAAGTCCCTGGCTATGAATCAGTTGAGGGATTATGCTAGTAAAGTATTGTTATGTGCTTGCCCTGTTCTTGTACTCATCCCTAGGAATGGGAGATCCCTAGGATGCTGGATAAATGGATGTCCAAACTACTTTGAACTTCTTAAGGACACTGACGTTAATTTAGACATACTGCTGGGAAAGCCTTCAGTTGTAATATATAAGGAAATCCCGTAGCAGATATAATTTATTTTGTACCTGGATCTGTTTTAGTGAGGCTGCTGACTCTCCAGTGTTACTATTACTATTACTGCAATGACCTCTACATACACTTATTCTTTAGTTTACACTAAAGCTCAAAATATGAACGTCGGAGTTCAGAAGCTGGTTGGGGAAATCTGTCCCACTTGATTGACTAGACTGTATGCTAAACTGCTGCCAGCTACTCAGCAACCTCATTCTCTTTTTGGAGCATCCAGGGAAAGGAAGCACAAAAGAAAGAGTCAGTTATGACTGTCAAGCTCATACTTTGGTAAGAAATGACAGGATTGCTTCACTTGGAGATTCAGATGGCAGCAGTGGAACTGTGTGAGCTCTGGTGAGGCTTTCTTACTACTCAGTTGTACACAGGTCTGAAATTGCTGTCTTTGTGGTGGGACAATAGGATTTATGTGGAGTTATCAGACAATTTCGGGAGGTAGCAGCAGAGCGAGAGCTAGTATGATTACCTGATTTCAGGTATCATAACCCCTTACAGCTAGTGTTTGACCTGCTTCAGTGAATTCCTCAGCTTTGGGGCTCTTTTCAGCTACTGAGGAGAGATTGTTCATCAGAGTAGTAGATAGGAAGAGGACTTATTCAAAAGTTTGGGAGGAAAGGATGTGAAGGCAAAAATTTATATTGAAACACAGAAAGTCATTTTTCATAGAATCGTTGGATACTTTGGGTTGGAAGGGACATCTGGTCCAACTCCCCTGCAGTGACCAGGGACATCTTCAACTAGATCAGGTTGCTCAGAGCCCCATCCAACACGACCTGGAATGTTTCCAGGGATGGGGCATCTACCACCTCTCTGGGCAACCTGTTCCAGTGTTTCACCACCCTCATTGTGAAAAATTTCTTCCTTCTATCTAGTCTAAAACTGCCTTCTTTTAGTCTAAAACCATTAACCCTTTTCATATCACAACAAGCCCTACTAAACTCCACATCTTTCTTATAAGCCCCCTTTAAGTGTTGAAAGGCTGCAAATTTAGCAGGGTTTTGGTGGGTGGCAATATTTATTTATTTTTGTATTTATATATATAAAAGTGCATAATAAAATATATTAATTATAAGAAATGTAATAAAAATATATTTATTGCAAGAGAATTTCCTAGATATTACACCCCAACTCATTGTGCTGTCAATAATGTCTGACACAATATAGTGTATATAACAACACAAAGTAATAATGGAAACAGAATGAACAAAGACAAAACTGTGAATTAAATGCTTCATAATGTGGTTTCCTGTCTTTCTTTCTAAACTGGAATTTGTTGAGAGGAAGGTGTTGGAAGTCCTTGTAGAAAAACTGATTCCATTGTCATGTGCTGCACAACACCACAGCACCTTTTCCAAAAACTGATATTATGCTTTTCTGATACATTGGTTACTTGGTGAAGGCTTTCCAATTGCTGAAACTATAATTTAATGCTACTTACAGAAAATATTTTTTTATTTACATTTCATAATGCGTATAGATGTTTCAGGTTCTGGTAGTTAGTGGAAAGTGTATGAAATTTCTGAAGTAAAATATTTGTTAAATCTGATGCACCCAAGGACTAAGGAAGTAGTATTGTAACTACAGAATATTATAAACTTCTTAGCTTCTTAGAAAAGTACTATGATTAAAAACTTGTTAGATATTGTTTCCCAGTAGTTTATGCTGTATTTGCTTAATTTTTCTGTTTTATTTGGTTTTGATAGTTGAGTTTGCCACTATAAATGTGTTTGAGACAGGTTATTTGTGTTTTAATCCTAACTAATAGATTAAAGTAAGTTTTTATTACTGCTTTTTTTGATGTTGTTCAGTGATATTAGTAGCTTCTATTAAGAGTTAGATTTGAAACTTGTTTAGCCTGTTTTCCCCCCAAGACTGATGTTGTATGCCATGTAAATCACCAAATTGCATCATAATCAAAATATAAAATTTTTGTTACATTCATAATCTTATAAACTTAATTTTACATGATTTAGTGAAATTGTATTGGCATTTATCAAGACATGAGCTTACTTCCTTCTCATGTGGAGCACTATGGCTCTTTCAGCAGGGTTTTGGGAGAAACTAATAACTCTTCAGTGTTAGACTGAATGTTGAAACTACTTCTTCCTCTGCCATTAAAGAAAAGTAGAAATAGGGAGGAGAAGGTATATTAATGTTATCTCTTAATGTAGATAAATATCACTTGTATGAAAACTTCACTTAAGTTACCACATATGAATAGCTTCTGGAAGAGGACAAAGGGTTTTTTGATGATATCCTCAAGTTATCACAGAACTTGAGATTCACAGAACTGTGTCCTAGTCTCGAAGACAAAATCAGTTTTTAGGTGGCAAGTCATGAAAAGGCTCAATCTGCTTGAATCTCTTATTTAAAAAGTCTTATGAAAGTTAAATGTGTGTGGTTGAAATACATAGCTGTACTCAAAATAAGCAGGTCAGACAATTCAGTGGCAGCAGAAATAGTCACTTTTTCACGCTTTGCTTTAACTGTTTTCTGCAGCTTTCTCTCTGTGTCCCAATAGATCAGTTAAATTTGTTTCTGTTTCAGGTGGAGTATTTAATGGAGTTGATCCCAAGTCTGATAGGGCTAGAATGGGCCTGTGGGCTAGAATTTTATGCATGCCATCACAGTCAAGAGAAACCAGGTATCTAATACATCACTGTCCTCTTGCTCTCATTCACACAACCTCTCACTCTCCCTCACACAACCAACTGTCTTTTGATGCAAAATGTAGCATTTGATCACTAAATGCTAGGTACAATTTGGGGGACTTCATACAGAATAGTCACATGTAGTTTGCCTTGATATTAGAAGTATTTCACTTATAGTTTAAAGTCAGATAATGCCTTTTCTATATTTACTGTCTAGGTGATAACTCTCAAGGTATCTCTTTGTCCCTAAATCACTCCTGAGTACATTCTTGCATTAATTATTCCGGTTCTGCCAATAGGATGGGAAAACGACACAGAGTCAAATTAAAATTTTTTCCCTGAGGGCTGATTCCTTGCCTCTCTTCTTTAAGAAATTGGACCAAATATTTTTCGCTTTTCTCTGGGCACAAAAGGGTTTGCTTCTTGGTCATTCCAGAATCTGTACATTTTAATTCCAGGAATTCCCACCTCATCTGCCACAAACTAATTGTATGAGGTTTAATAAGGCCAAGTGCCGGATCCTGCACTTCAGTCACAACAACCCCATGCAACACTACAGGCTTGGGGAGGAGTGGTTGGAAAACTACCTGGTGGAAAGGACCTGGGGGTGCTGTCAACCCAGCCAGTTGACAGCCAGCTGAAGATGAGCCAGTAGTGTGCCCAGGTGGCCAAGAAGGCTGACAGCGTCCTGGCCTGTATCAGAAATAGTGTGGCCAGCAGGAGTAGGGAAGTGATTGTGCCCCTCTACTTGGCACTGGTGAGGCTGCACCTCGAATCTTGTGTTCGGTTTTGGGCCCCTCACTGCAAGAAGGACGTTGAGGTGCTCGAGCATGTCCAGAGAAGGGCAGTGAAGCTGGTGAGGGGTCTGGAGCACAAGTCTTATGCGGAGCGGCTGAGGGAACTGGGGTTGTTTAGCCTGGAGAAGAGGAGGCTGAGAGGAGACCTTATCGCTCTCTACAACTACCTGAAAGGGGGTTGTGGCGACGAGGGTGTTGGTCTCTTCTCCCAAGTAACTAGTGACAGAACAAGAGGAAATGGCCTCAAGTTGCACCAGGGGAGGTTTAGACTAGATATTAGGAAAAATTTCTTCACTGAGAGGGTGGTCAAACATGGGAACAGGCTGCCCAGGGAGGTGGTGGAGTCACCATCACTGGAAGTGTTCAAAAAACGTGTGGACGTGGCACTTCAGGACATTGTTTAGTGGGCATGGAGGTGTTGGGTTGATGGTTGGACTGGATGATCTTAGGGGTCTTTTCCAACCTTAATGATTCTGTGATACTGAGTACTGTACGGGTTACAAGTTGTGGTAGTAAAGAGATTGCAGAAGTTATGCTGCAGGAAGTCTAGCAGCTAAGAGCAGATGACACCCCTTTTAAGACTGTCCAGCATCCATAATGTAGGGGTTCTACCTATGGGGTGAAGCTGAGGGAGCTCAGTTTGTTTAGCATGAAAGAGAAGGCCTTAAGGGGGACCTAACAGCAGCCTCCCAGTGCCTAAATGGAGGCCCCTGAGAAGAAGCAGCCACACTCTTTATACTGAAGTGCGCAGCAGGAGGGTGAGTCACATGGGGCATAAATTGCAACAGGCAAGGTTCTGATTAGATACTAAGGGGAAAAAAAAAGCTCCAGTATGTGGATATTTAACTGCTGGAACAGGTTGCCCAGGGAGGCTGTGGAGTCACTGACCTTGGACATTTTCAAGACTTAATTGGATAAAACCATAAGCAACTTGGCTGACCCTACTTTGAGCAGGAAAGTGAGACAGAGACCTTCTGAGGTCCCTCTGGGCCCCAATGATTCTATGAATTGCTAGTGTAGGGTGGGTGCCGAGCCCCTGAAATGTAATTTTGTTGTACTCATACAACACTGAAAACGAAACCGTTAGAAAGTAAATGTTGGTCTATAGCTGAGTAAACTACTGTGCAAATAAATGTTTTACCAAACAGAACATGCAGACTGAGACAAAGAGATTAGGTCTGCACTTCAGAAGGATGAAAAAGTGAAATAGGTAATGAAATAGGAAACTTTCTGTGTGATTAGAAGACATACAGAGGGGTTTAAGATAGTAGATGATTTGGATAACCTGTGTAAAAAGTATATGTCATGCAAATATGCATGAATGATTGCTACATTCCCTTATTTCTCTCGTAACATATCTATATTACCTAATACAAAAAGCCAGTTTCAAATCTGGTAATAAGTATTACAGGTGCAAGCTGAGCTTTTAAATAACCAGTAGCTGATTACAAGTTCAGTCATCCAGAAGGAAGATTCATGTACTGATGCAAATTGTGGTAGCTTTCTAGTACTGCCAAAATGCTGTCAAATCCCATGGTTATCTCCAGAATGTGCAGAAAAAGACAAGCTGCAAGTTGATTCAAAACCAAAATGTTGATTTGTGCTTGGAAAGAAAAACAGATGAAAGAAAGAGGAGAAAAAAGTTGAAGAGTAGTGTCAAGATAAACACTCAGAAGAAAATACATTTTTATGCCACATTTTAGAAGTTGATACACTGAAGTAATTAATATTAAAACTATACAGATAGAAAATTAATAGAAAACTACCTAGACAAGTAATTACAGCCCATTACAGTTGTTGCCCTCTTCTGAGCCCTTAATGGGGACTCAAATGTCTGAAATTATCTAAATAAATGGTAGTGAATGGCTTCCAATTTTTGCTTTCTCTTCATAGTATCATAGAATCATAGAATAGTTTGGGTTGGAAGAGACCTTTAAAGGTCATCTAGTCCAAACCTTCTGCAATAAGCAGGGACATCTTCAACTAGATCAGGTTTCTCAGAGCCCCATCCAACCTGACCTGGAATGTTTCCACAGATGGGGCATCTACCACCTTCAGGGCAACCTGTTCCAGTGTTTCCACTTCTATCTAGTCTAAATCTACCCTCTTTTAGTTTAAAACTGTTACCCCTTATCATATCACAACAGACCCTGCTAAATGGTTGTCCCCATCTCTCTTATAAGTCCCCTTTCAGTACTGGAAGGCTGCAAGGTGTCACTGAAGCCTTCTCTTCTCCAGACTGAATAACCCCAACTCTCTCAGCCTTTCTTCATAGGAGAGGTGTTCCATACCTCTGATCATTCATGTGACCCTCCTCTGGACCTGCTCCAACAGGTCCATGTCTTTGCTGAGGACTGCAGAGCTGGATGCAGTACTGTAGGTGGGGTCTCATGAGAGCAGAGGAGAGGGGCAGAATCACCTCCCTTGACCTGCTGGTCACACTTCCTTTGATGCAGACTAGGATACAGTTGGCCGCCTGGGCTGTGAGCGCACATTGCTGGCTCCTGTCCAGTTTTCATCCACCAGTCTCTCCAGGTCCTTCTCGGCTGGGCTGCTCTCAATCCCTTCATCCCCCAGCCTGTATTGATACTGGGGGTGTCCCTGACCCAGGTGCAGGGCCCTGCACTTGGCCTTGTTGAACTTTATAGGGTTCACACGGGCCCATTCCTCGAGCTTGTCCAGGTCCCTCTGGATGGCATCCTGTCCCTCAGGTTTGTCAACCATACCGCTCAGCTTCGTGTTGTCTGTAAACTTGCTGAGGGTGCACTCCATCCCACTGTCTATGTCATTGATGAAAATATTAAACAGTACTGGTACAGAACCCTGAGGGACACCACTCGTCACCAACCTCCATCTGGACATTGAGCTATTGACCACTACTCTCTGGGTGCGACCATCCAACCGCTTCCTCATCCACCAAACAGCCTACACATCAAATCCATATCTCTCCAATTTAGAGAGAAGGATGTTGTGGGTGACTGTGACAAAGGCCTTACAGAAGTCCAGCTAGGCAACATCAGTAGCTCTTCCCTTGTCCACTGATGTGATCACTCCATCATAGAAGGCCACTGAGTTGGTCAGGCAGGACTTGGTCTTGGTGAAGCCATGCTGGCTGTGTCAAATCGCCTCCCTGCCCTCCATGTGTCTTAGCGTAGCTTCCTGGAGGATCTGTTCCATGATCTTGCCAGGCACAGAGGTGAGGCCGACAGGTCGGTACTTTCCAGGGTCCTCCTTGCTTCCCCTTTTAAAAATGGGTGCAATGTTTCCCTTTTTCCAGTCTCCAGGGGTTTCACCTGACTGCCTGTTTCCTCAGGTGGTCTCAAACCTGATCTCTTTACAGTGGGAAGGACTTTTCTTGTCCAGTCCCTGTCTTGCAGTCCATCCCCTCGAGAGGTGAGGGAAGAGACACTGCCAGTGAAGACTGAGGCAAAGAAGTTGTTGCATACCTTAGCCTTCTCCTCATATGTTGTTGCTAGTTTGCCAATATTGCTAATCAATCAAATAGTGCACTTTCTTTAACCTTCCTTTTCTGGCTGACATATACCTGTAGAAGCCCTTCTTATTATTCTTTGTGTCCATTGCCAAGTTCAGCTCCAGCTGTGCCTTGG
This sequence comes from Phaethon aethereus, assembly GCF_964289735.1. Classification (NCBI taxonomy): domain Eukaryota; kingdom Metazoa; phylum Chordata; class Aves; order Phaethontiformes; family Phaethontidae; genus Phaethon; species Phaethon aethereus. The sequence goes on along the minus strand of NC_138582.1, from coordinate 38,682,175 downwards.
CCCTCCAGACTTCATCCCTACACAACTGGGCAGCATCTCTGTGCTCATCCCAGGATACCTGTCCCTGCTTCTACTGCCTGTGCATTTCCTTCTTGCCCTTAAGTTTGCCAGCAGGTCCCGACTCAGCTATGCTGGTCTCTTGCCTTCCTTTCCTGATATCTTACATCTGGGGTTTGAGAGCTCTTGTGCTCTACGGAAGCATCCTTAAAGATCTGCCAGCTCTGTTCTGCTCCCTTATTCCTGAGGGCAGTTTCCCAGGGGGTCCTATTGGCTGACTCCCTGAAGAGCTGGAAGTTTTCTTTCCTAAAATTCAGGGTCCTGACTTTACTCTTTGCCTGCCCCATATCCCTCAGGACTGCGAACTCCACCAGTGCATGGTCACTGCAGCAAGACCGGTTGCCTCCAGTCTTAACGTCACCAATTAGCTCACTTGCCTTTTTGACCAACAGGTCCAGTATGGCATCCCCTCTGGTAGGGCTGTGTATTACCTGGCACAGGTGGTTATCCACCGTGTGCTCCTGGAGTCTCCTGAGTTGCCTACAGCTCGCCGTGCTACTTTTCAGCAGATGTCGGGGTGGTCCCATAGCAGGATGAAAGCCGATGAGCACGATGTTTCCTGTAGCTGGAGTAAGAAGGCTTTGTGAATAGACTCCCCTTGATCAGGTGGCCTGTGGTAGACACCAGCCACAAGGTTCCCTTTGTTGTGTCGGTCTCTGATTCTTACCCATAAGCTTTCGACCTGCTCGTGGCTATTCTTCAGGGACAACTCTTCACAGTCTATTCATTTCATGTATTCTTGATAGAGAGGGCATATAGATATAGATATCCTTGATGTAGAGGGCAATGCCTCCACCCATCCTTCCTCACCTCTCCCTTCTGAAAAGCCTGTAGCCCCACTCCAGTCATGGGATTCGTCCCACCTAGTTTCAGTAACAGCAACAAGGTACTTGTAGAGAACAACTAACTTTAAAAACAACATAATATAATAAATATAATAGTAGCAGGTTTTAAAAGTTAGAATGTAGTGTAGTAGCTGTGAGGGCAATAACAGGAATTGAAAATGAGTAGGTGATGTGCTGTAAAAGTTGTTAGAACTAATAAGTTTGACCCATTTAGCTCTGAAACACACCTAACTTGAAGTTTGGGGGGGAATATGAGAATGACAAGATAGATGGAAAAGTCAGTCTTCTCAGCACAAAGTTGAAGGCATCCCAGAGTGTGTGGTAGAAACATATATTTAGCTAGAAGAAACAAACACTTCTTACGGTTTAGATGAAAGGGTAGTATTAACACTTGGTCTTGAGATAGAACAATCCTAATGGAGGATTCAAAAAAATCAATGAATAGCCAGTAGAGAGCATATGGATTTATTTAGGCACAACCGGAAATTTTGTCTGGTAGAATACGAGGTGATAAATTATGTGTGTGTTCAGTGCAAAGATGCATCACAAAATTACACATGCAGGCAGATAGAATCTTTGCAGAGACTCATCAACAACCACATGTCTCCAAAATCCCTGAAGCAGACTATGGGTAGTGCACATAATCCATGATGCAGGCAACAAGGCAATGTTATTTAAAATGCATTCAATATAATAATTTTAAAAAGAGATGTTGTTGTGACCCATACAAAGCAGTCCTGGTTAGCGAACACATGGTAGATGATGTCTTAAATTAGTATCTTGGAGACAGATAGATGTCTTACAGACAGACACACAGTCATGCTGCTCACTGCTGCCATCTGCAAAGTACAGCATTGACATCTCGGGAAGTGGGGGGAGGAAGATAAAAAACTAGAAAAGACTAGTGCTAGGAAAAGTATGTGGGAGCCTGAGAGCCAGAAACACCTTGTTCCTCTCGGCTGCCACACAGCCTAGTGCGGATACTTTGGAGCCTTTGTCTCAGTTTAAATTTGCTATTTCAAATTCTTCAAAATTCATTAACATTGTTGTAATATTGCTGAAGCTTATAAGTATTTATTGTGAGTAAGAAGTTGAAGTAGCATGGTTGGATCAGGGTTTTATAAACATACATTTTTGTTAAAATTTGATGAGATAAGAAAAGAAATAATCCAAAGGCAAAAGAAACTTATGATGGATACATAATATTTTCCTTTAGATCAATGATGAACAAGCTCCATGAACAGGGGGCGATAATGAAATCTTCTGTATTGATGAAATCTAAAGATTTTTGCTTGTTTTGTACTGATCTTTTACAAAAACAAGTTCCCATTAATCTTAGATAGTACCATGAATTCAGTGGAAGCTTGTTTACAGGTTTGTCTTTGGATGGAAACTTATCTCATAACCTGAATATCACTCTGGCACAAGTGTTTGGACATACACAAAATTAATTGCTCAAAAGAGTCATGGTTTTCTCTGAAAATGATTAGTATAGGCTTAATATTTTGCAGTACTCTTCAGTACTGACTCAGGCTAAAGCCGTTGCCACTTGTGACACTCTTGAACAGTTTATTTCCAGTTCCAGAAAGGAGTTTCCTGTCGTACACTGGAAATAATAGGTAGAATGACTTGGCTTATGTGTCACTGAGAGCCCTCGGATGTGACCTCGGATACTGTCTGCATGCAGAGATGAACACAACTCACTCTGTAGCTTGTTGTCACTGCAATGATATCTTTATTCTGCACCAAATGTTTTATACTCTGACCACATTATAACTGACCTACTGTGATTGCTGTTTACCTTGAAATTCCAATGATATCGGTGGGAATTATGTTCAGGTGAGACTTCTGTCTGATAACCTTACTTTTTATATGAATCTGCAGTGTTAAAATTTTGCCATGCAAAACCATTTACTGTGACTAGCTCTGTGAACAAACTTAGGCTTTGACCCTGCAAACAGCATTAATGCTGCTGTACATTGTGTGGACTATTATGTCCATTTGCAATAGGATTGAATCCTACAGGTTCAGCCTGTCATTCTTGTGTTCTCTGTTTCATTTTAAGTTTGCAACAGTTTTCTGCCTATTTTGGAATAACTAACCAACATAATAAATGTGATTTATTAGTTTTAATAAATTTATGAGGAGATTGTCCTTCAAACACGCAGCGAAATAAAGAGCTGATTTACCTGCAGATTATTGTTTATAAACCTGTCTCCTATCTTAGAGTAAAAATGAACACAAATGTGAATGTTTGGGGTAAACAAGAGAGTGCTTCCTCAGTTTACAAATCTAGTTACACAGACTACTGCATGACTAGGAAATACGAATGTTTAGCACGGGAATTAAATATGAGTATTGATGAACTGAATTTTTTTCTATGGCTAGATGAAATAGCCCCCGGGTAGTGAAGCCTGTAGTGTCAAAAGGAAGTTGTGCCCACCAGGGGGCGCTCGCGTTTTTCGTTATGGGTTGATTAATCTAAATGTGGATTAGATTTAATCTATTGAAAAGGCGAACAAAGTGCTTAACGTTGCAGGGAAAAAAGTACCATGTATACAAGAAAACGGAAAAAATCGGTATACTGTAAACCTGTGGTTATAAAAGTAAAGCAGGTGCTTTATTCTAGTGAGAGTTCACACTGAAGACTGTGTGTGACTGCAAGAACTGATAAGCAATTTTTAACTAATGTTCTGTAGCTCAATGTTGAAGCTCTGACAAAATCTTTTTTGCGACTTTTTGCAATGAACATAAATTTCAACCTGTGATTGTAGATAAGTGTACATCATTTAAAAGAAACATGCAGAAGGAATGAGAAACAGATTTATTTTTTTCTCCTTGAAACTAAAAAGTAGCATTTTTATATGAGGCAGCAAACATCTTATTCTGTATAATCACAAGAAATGCCGTAATGTGCAGAAAAAAATTAGGCTTTACAAACCTCCATTATAGCCTGCTTTACACTGGCTACCTTTAAAACTGCACAGATTTGTCTGTTTTAACAAAATCTGTTTCTTCTTGCCAAATTTTCCAAGTCTAGGTCAGTAATCCTGTAAGCCTGTCACATGACTCATCTAAACATACAAATTGTGAATATCTGTCTTATGTCATCCTGCTTGATGTAGAAGGAAGTGAACTCAGAAAGCAACAACTGTCAAAATGTGGCAGAATCATTACAACTATTGTTGCTCGTGAAGACTACTGCTGCCCACTTACATTCGTAATTTATCCCAAACTTTGTAAATCTGATGGCAAAGCAGTTACTTAAGCGTAGGGAAGGGAATAAATGTGTAGAGAAGAGAAGAAATGCTGGTATTCAGCTATGGATGATGAACTTTGTTGTTGTTGTGATGCACTTGTACATAATTTAATTTTATAGCATTTGTAATTAACTTAGCATGTAGTTAATGCTAGACTTAGCAATTGTGACATTTAGAGAGCGCTGGAAAATGATTTATAGACCAAAATCTGAAATAGTATATGATGTAACATCTGCTTAATTGAACATATGTTAGTATGTAGTACAGAACTACAGTTAATTGTATCAATAAGTGAACTCATTTGGATGGGACAAAGGAGATGTGAAACACAGCGCTCATCAGAATGGTCATCTTTGATTCATCCTTCTACCACAAAATTTACTGAATTCATCCCTGTTTAGCTACAGCAATTATGATATTCTTTTCCTGGGTATGAAATTGGTATTATTTATATTAAATGTTTATCACGGAATAAAGTTTAAAAATGCTTTCTGTATAGAGACTAGAAAAATAAATTTTGACAGAAAATGTAAATGTATAGAAATTAAAAAATGGGTTTAGTATCTCCAACTTCAACAGTTTAGAATTTTAACTAATTTGATCCTCTCTCATGAAAATACTTTTTTTTTGTTGGGAATAGAATCTCTGCTCAACTGCTGTGTTTAAAAGACATACTGCATTGGAGTAATGGGGCAGTTAGATTTATTTTTTTTTTAATTTTGATTAAAAGTAGTGATGTATGTGCCACTTTTGTGATTAACTTACGAAGTGTATGTTGGTAACTGTAAAATCTAAGAAGTTAGTGAGATGGCTGCTATCAAACTTCTCCTACTGAACTGTTTATGTAATTTGTTTTCTTCTAAGATGTTGTACGTTGAAGAGGTTTAAAGGGCTTCCATCTCTTTGGCAAAGCAAATTTTCCATTGTATATGTGTTGCTTTCTCTTTTCAGACTTTACTTCATACTTTTAGTTTGTAGCACACCTGGTCCTTTGTTAGAATCATGTGGAAAAATTGAATTTTAAATGGTTCTAATCCTGCCACTGTTTTTCTGGTGAGTTGTTTAAGGTGTGACTGTTTTATCTTCTGGCTTTTGTTGTTTGATTTGTTTATACAAAAGCCTATCTTAAATAATTGGCTGAGTTAGTTAAGTCCATTGAAAGAAGGTAGTGTTCAGACAACTCGTGGTTTAAATTAAAAAAAAAAATCTAATGCTTTGCTTTATCTCATAAGGGAAAAAATAGTTTGTCTTGCAAATTATTATGTAAAAGGAAATGTAGCATTGAGATATAATCACCTGTTTTTTAAAGGGATCTTTCTACAAAATATTAAATTAATAAGAGCTTTTGACCTGTGAATATGAAAGGCTGAACAGTCTGTAATATAAAAGCCACTGCTGATAGTTTTTGTTGTGTGAGTGATCAATTCCTCATGGAAGATTAGAGGAAAGAAACAAGCTAATACTATTCAAAAGATGCTTTTAAATAATATCTGTTTCTAGAGCACAGGCATTGCCCATCTTCTCTTCAATGAGATTATATGTAATAAGCTAAGGTATTCACTATAAACAGGTGCAAGCTTATATAGAAATACTGCTGAAAACCATCAGTAGCTTGACTTAAGTTTTGCTATAGAGAATAAAGTATTTACCTGGATCTGTTGCTGCAATTCACCTGTAATTCCTCAGAGAAAAGGGTGCAGGATGGAGAATAGTGTGAATTATTTTGTCAGGGCATGCCATATAATAACTGAAGTGAGTTGGAATGAGCAAGAAAAGAATGCAAGAGAAAAGAAAGGCATAATTATAGCTTAACAGGCCAAAAGTAAGGTGCATTTATAGGGAATTTATTTGTGACAAAACTACACCTGCAGGAGTACCTCAAGGAGCAATGTGAGATCTACCATTAGTAAGAGGGTTATCAAACATATAACCAAAAATAACAGAAAAGTATGTATGTATGTAAGTAAAACAGCAGAACATTTAATCAGAAATTCAGAAATACTAGGCTTAGGGTTCTGTTGCGTATGTCATTTGAACTTATTGTGCATATGTGTTACAAGATAATTTTTAGATATATGATTACTTTTTTTTCTTGTTCTCCATGCCTGTTTCCAGCCAAGCCCATCCTTCGCTTTTCTCTCCATTTTAGTTGCACTTCATCTTTTGTTTTTTCTGTACTGACTGCCAGGCATGGTGTCAGTTCCGATGCCTGGTATAACAATGCTGACAAGCATCCAGCAGAAAAACTGTTTTTTTGTCCAATACTGGAGCCTTTGGGAAGAATGTATTACGTAGAGATGGAATATTCTCCAGATAGGTTACACCTGTCCATATTTCCATATTGTTGACAGAATATGGTGTTAACCTTAAGAGCTTTTACTAACCTTGGATGCGTTTGAACTTTAAGGACATGTACAAGGAAGCCACATTAGCTGGGTTTTCCATAGAAGTGAAAATAAGATGCCTTATAGCAGTGAAGTTCTCATGACTTGCCACAAAATTTTGGATTCCTGCTTCAGTGTCTGAAGTATGAGAACTTCTTAATGAAATAGATACTTGATTTTCTTAACATGGGCAAAATGCTTTTATGTTCCTAACCCCTTAGAAATGGATCAAAGAATTTAATTCAACACGTTAAAAAAAAATCCTTTTGAGAGCTACAAGAAGTAAGGAGAAAAATTAGCTGAAAGTGCAATTTTGTACTAATATTATAAGAAACTAAAAGATAACAGTACACTGGAAACTGTTCAATATTTAAAGCTGTACTCATCACAAATGTCTGTATTTTAAATCTATATAGATATACGTTCATATTATATATGTGTGTGTGTGTATATATCATCTTTTCTGTGACTACGGGATTTTGCTGTTCTGCATTACTGATGACAAGGTATTATTCCTGAGACATTACCATGAAGGGGAGGATTGCTCTAAGATTTTAAATTTGAAGTCAGGAGTTACAGTTTAAGAATGAGTGTTGCAGTATTCCTGTAGTGTGTTGCTAATAAAAGGATAGGGCATTCCTGTGACAAGTAGTTACAGCTTTCTTCTGTGTTTCCCTGGACCCTGAGGATCACTGAAAGTGGCCGATTATTTTTATAACGTACTTCAGTTTTGGAATGGTAGCATTTATCATTCACATGGCTCTTTAGCCATACCTTAAAGAAAACGAGTTAATCTTAGATTGGACTGAATATCAGAAGTTTTAATTATTTTTTAAAATGTTTTGTTCCTAATAGGATTGAAACAGATTTTAAAATTTGCTCTTTGTCTGAAAATGCCCAATTCCCCTGCTGCAGGCTGGTGAAATTGACATTCCTGTCAGTTTCCCTGCTAATAGCAGCTGTGAAATTGACAAGAATGTCGATTTCACGGAGGAGCCGGGTGGGACTGGCAAGATCTGTGGCTCAGGGGCAGCCCCTCTGTGGATTGTGCAAGCGCAGACCTGGGCCACCTCTCTCTGAACTGACAGGCGTGGTGTATGCCCAAACTCTGCAGTTAGGAGGGGGTTATAATGGCATTTTGACTTAACTGTGCAGCATGTAAACTTGAGCTTTGGTTATAGATAGAGCTTCTTTAAACTGTGGGCTTCCAACTCCTTGGAAACTCCAGAGCCCTGTGCTCTGAGAGGCAGATGCTGATTGGTGCCAGGTAGGCTTTCTGAAGCTTGTGTGATAGTAACAAGCAGGTTCCAACATCACTGTCTCTGAGACAGACCTACCAAAATGATTGCTGCTGGCTAGGAAAGCTGGAGTAAATCTGTTCTTGATTGGGTAGAAGTAGAGGAAACCTGGTTTTTTTGGAATGAAATCTGTTTAAGCTTAATGACACAATACTTTTGAATATAGCTGAAAGGATTAACATGGACATCTGAATATCAGTCATCCGCTGTTAGTGTGAAGACATTTATCACTGAAATACTTCTGGTGACGTTCAACCAGAAAAGATACTAGCGTGAAACGTGTGAAATACAGAACAGATAACACCAAAGTTAGCTCTTCATTATCAGCTCAGAAATGCTTTTTCTAAAAGCATTTTCTGTTGTTGGTGATCATCAAACTACATTTCTGCTTTCAGTGGTCCAGAACAGTTGCTCAATTATGGAAAACTTGTGCTCTTTCCACCTCAGTAGAGGCATTCCTTAACAGTATAGCAAATATTTCTGTCTGTGGTTTTACATATTTTAACATGATGGACTCTCAGCTGTTGTCCATTTGCATGTTCAGTTAATAAAATGAGCTGAAATTTAGATAGAGAATAAGTAGTGCATGTAACCCCTAGGTATTGCATTGTTCCTTAAAGGCAGCCTGCCTAATATGAAATAAATGGATCATGGCTGTGAAATAGGTAATGTTTGCTTGGTGCAATCAGGCTGCATCAAAGGGGAAGCTGTGAGGATTTACAAAACTATTTAATACAAGGAAGGGTTCTGTTGATGGAGTTGTGAATGCAAGGCAAAACCCCATTTATTTAGTTGCATCTTTGCCATTTGAATTAAGTTTCAGGAAGTTTGTAACTGTAAATTAGACTTTGACTCTTAGTGCTCTAACATCACATTTATGCAATGTTTCAAGTCACCTGTATGTGAAGATTAGTTGTGACTGTGATACAGCAGTATTCAGGAGCTTAGAAGAATGTTCAGTGTCTCACTGGGAATAAATAGTTAAGTTCTGTTTTGTTTGCTTGTTAATGTCCCCTGACCCACACATTTTATCAGCATACATGAGAACACTTCTATTGTACCCTGCCATTCCAATCATTGTCAAGAATTAAAAATAAGTAAGTATTTTCTTATATGTTGCTAGCATCAGCTTTGCAACATGGAAAATTGCAGGTTGGTTTGTCAACTGGTATGTAATGTCGTAGTGACATTAACTCCCACCGAATGGCTTTACTTGAAACACTACAGAGCCCAGTGCTTATTTATTAACCAACATCTTGTGTAATAAAAATAGAAAATACCATTTTTTAAAGTAAATGCTTATTTTAAATTAAAACTAAAAAAAGTTGAATTGATTAGAAAATTTGTTTCAAGTGATAGGACTTAAAAAATTATATATTTAAATTATATATTTAAATTTTTAAATATATAATTTTTAAATTTTTCTGAGTTTACCTATGCAGTTTGATTAATTTTTAGTTAGCTAGTTATTATATCCAGTTTTGAGAAAGTAGATATCAGAGAGGTTTCTGTATAAATATCTCACAGCTTCTGATAAGAAATGGATGGTTAGGATGTGAGCTATAACATTGCTTCTGAGGTTAATATTGGGCTCAAACACTAAAAACTTAATCATTACTTTCTCATTTCTCTCAATATGTAGTAAACCAACCATTTTAGCAGGGCGGATTTTTACCTTCTTTTCAAGGGTGGATGTGCGTAGTGATGTCAAGTGTATTTTTCTCCCTAGAAAACTATAAAAAGGGGACTGTTCTAGTGACTGGACTTGAGTGCAGCTGTCTTTTCCTCTTTTGTTTATGTAATAATGATTCTATGAAGGTGATAGCAAGGCGTGCCAGTACGTATGACTATCACTTTTATAAAAGTCCAAAATTTGGACTTTTATAAAAAAACATTTGTCAAAGCTTCTCACAGATGGATACTAAGGAAATAAAGTACTCGCAAAGTGAGAAATAAAGTGCTGTCATGGATTAGAAGCTGCCCATGTGGCAAAATAATGGTAATAATGAATGAATACATGATACTTTAAAATATTTATTATTTTAGGAATCCAGTAGCAGTGGAGTACCTCTATTAAAATGTTATAGGTTTTTTGTTGTTGTTGTTGTTGTTATTATTATTATTAGTATTATTACATCCACTGGGAGGTAGTTGATAAGTAAAATCATACTTGCAACATTACACAAAAATATCCAAGTTCGTCAAGACCAGAAACAAGTGCAGAATTTTCTAAAAATTAACAACATGACAGTAGGTGAATTTTGTGGTTGAGAACTGTCAAGGAACATATGAGAAAGAATGATTTGTACTACAGCTACAATTTTCAGACTACTAAATTAACATGAATGGTTGTGATGAGGTGTTTGCAGGCCCATAACTGTTGTGGACATAAAAGGAGCCAGGTACGTTTGACTCATGCCATTAGGTCAAAACGTAACATTGTCTGCACTGCATATCCTGCTTGACTTCTTTCTCTTTCAGTTGTCCCCATCTGTATCCAGCGAGCTATCTCGGTTTGGTTTAAAGGCTTTCTGTTCTAGTCACCCTGATCTCAGAGTGGATATGGCAGAAAGAAAGGAGACTGGAAAATGTGAGTGGGAAATGACTGAAGACAAACAGAAGCTGAAGAGTCATAAACATACCCGTTTAGAGAAGGAATGAAAAAGGGCATGCAAAATCATTAGTGAGTATAAATTGGTTCTTGTTCTGCTTCTGACAGACTTGCAGCAAGATATTGTTGTCTGTCAAGTTATTGCCACCCTCAGCCATCTGCCTTGCCCTACACCTTTAATAGATATGGAAGCCCTCAGGGCAGAGGCATCTGATCTGCTTGTAAATCAGCTTGTGAATCACTGTTGTTTTCAGCCCAGTGCATTAAGTGCATTAGCAGAGTAGCAATGTCTGTCAGAGGACGGGAAGATGGTTTCAGTTGGTAGCAATATCAGGGAGGGTGAGTCTGCCAAAGACCTCATCACAGAATAGTAGAGGTTGGAAGGGACCTTTGAAGATCACCTGGTCCAACCCCCTTGCCAAGGCAGGATCACCTAGGGCAGGTTGCACAGAAACACGTCCAGTCAGGTTTTGAAGGTCTCCAGAGAAGGAGACTCCGCAACCTCTCTGGGCAGCCTGTTCCAGTGCTCCGTCACCCTCACAGTAAAGAAGTTTTTCCTCATGTTGAGGTGGATCTTCCTGTTCTGCAGTTTATGCCCCTTGTCCCTCGTCCTGTCACTGGGCACTACTGAAAAGAGACTGGCTTCGTCCTCCTGACAGCCACCCTTCAGATATTTATAGACATTGATAAGGTCCCCTCTCAGCCTTCTCTTCTCCAGACTAAACAGCCCCAGGTCTCTCAGCCTTTCCTCATATGAGAGATGTTCCAGTCCCTTAATCATCCTCGTAGCCCTCCGTTGGACTCTCTCCAAAAGTTCCCTGTCTCTCTTGAACTGGGGAGTCCAGAACTGGACACAATACTCCAGATGGGGCCTCACCAGTGCAGAATAGAGGGGGAGGATAACTTCTCTTGATCTGCTGGTCACACTCGTCTTAATGCACCCCAGGATACCATTGGCCCTCTTGGCCACCAGGGCACATTGCTGTCTCATGGATAGCTTATTGTCTACCAGGACTCCAGGGTCCTTCTCCATGGAGCTGCTGCATGGAGCTCATACATTTGATGTTTCAAAGACAAACGCTTATAAAACTGCGACTACTGAAATCTGATTAAAAGCCTTTTTTATCCAGTGTGTATTCAACTGGTGGAAATGTTCACAGTAACGAAGTTGCAAAGCCATGAACTTAGTGTGATGTAAACCACTAATGATACCCCCTGTAATACCTCTTTTCCACCTCTAAGTTTTCAGCCCCTGGTTTCTTGTGAGGTTAATTTTCTATGCACTTACATGATTTTGTAAGGTGTGCCCATCTGTCTTTGAGTTCTAGTCCTAGTAAATTTAAATCTACTGACGGATTTCAACAGAATTTGGCAGGTCTCATATATGATATTTCTTCCAATTTCCTGAAAAATAGTATCTGGATAGAAGACAATGTCCTTATTACTCCCCCTGAAGCTTCAGTACAAACTAAAGAGGTACTGTTGCAGATTGATCAGTATTATGGCTCTGAATCAAAGAAAGCATCTGCTGACTTGCCCAAGCAATTTGGGACAAGCTGTTTGAGTTAATAAAGGAGAGGAAAAGAAGGAAGATGGGCAGAATTAGTACAGAGAGGATACTGTCAAAAATATGGAGAGAAAGAGCTGAAATTAACATGAAGGAATTATTGGGATGTAACACAAATCCATAAGGATTCAAGAGTCATTAGGTTTGCTGCTTACAGATTAAGCAAACTTTTTTTTGTGTTTCTTTCTCTGACCAGGTAGAATTTTGATTTTATTGTTTGTTGCAAAGTGTGTACTCTTACTGTTGAACATGATATTAAGTGCAGAATTGAATTTAAAAATCATAAGATAAATGTAATTTTAAATGCTGCAAACATTAAATAACAGGACAAAAAGTAAATAACATGACAAAATCCAAATTTTGTTACCTGTTCTTACTTGAAAACAATTGGTTTAATATATAGTGAAAGGCTGTTGCTTGGCCAGCCATTCATTCTAATAGTGTTTTTAATGTGAAGAGATTCTGAGAGTGTTCTGTTTTGTAAAATTAAATTGAAGTGGAATAATTTTTTTCCAATGGTTGTAGTTGCTGAAAGCAAAAAAAGGTCATGGAGGAAGAATAAATGTGGAGAATAAAGAATAGAATGAAGTAAAAGATCATTTATAGCAAAGTAGAAAGGGAACAAATGCTTTTTCAAAAAAGTAACTCTTCTGATACTTGCAGTGCTCAAAATTAGATTTGGAAAGCCTTGATAAAAATGAGAGGAGAGAGAGATTGAAAACAAAAAATAAATAAAAGCACCTCTAAACAGCTGTTCAGCCCACCTACAATTTCAGGTATCCCATTTGTCTACTTTGCTGTCTTAACAAATGACATGACAGGACTTTCATCAGGTAAAATTATGAATACTGCAGTAAATGCTGTGACTGACCTGCAAACAAAGGATAGCTTCAAGCAGTCCTAGGCAGATACCACTGGCAATGCCAGCTTTTGTAATATGTATGTAGCAATTTTGAGCAGACCAAGAAGCTTGTTAGCCATTGCTGTGATTCACGAGGATACTGTGGCACAAATAACCTTAAGTTTGCAAGTTCAGTGCAGTTACAGACACAAGTTCAGTTACAGACACAACATTGTAGTAACTGCACTGCGCTTGCTGACATCAAAAGTAGTGCTACCTGCCTCTCTTCTCGCGTTTTCTTTAATGACCCAGCATTCATGAAGACATAGTTCTATATGTGAGAATATACTGGCAGTAAGTATTATCATATGTAGGACACTTTGACTATTAACATAGCAAAGATGAGAAAGAGGAAAACTGTAGCAAAGGCTGTACTGCCAGAGACATGTTAGAGTGGGAGTCTACGGAGACTAAGAAGAATTGAGGATATGAGAAATTCAACAGGAGAATTAATAAGAAGAGAAATCAGTGGTAATCATCAGTTTATACCATCACATGATAAGAATGCTGGAAAATAAAAAAGAACGTCAATGAGCGTTTCAGCTGAAGGATGTCTATCTGTCATAAATAGCTACTAGATCCTTTGCATAAGGATTAGAGGATTAGAAAGGTGAGAGAGGGGCAAGTATAGTAAGAATACATACAAATACCTAATCTAAAAAAAACCCAAAAATTTGTGCCCATGGACAAAGATGAAGCAAGAAAGAGGAAGGATGATGCTAGATTTAAATATAAGGATCTGAGTTATCTTTGATATTAAATCATTTGAAGTCTACAGAGTTATAGTAAGCATGAGCTGACATTGGAAGCTGTTGTAATTCTGTATTCTGAGTTCTTATTACATTTATCATTGGGGTTTTCTTCTGTAATCAGAGGGAGGGTTGGTTTAGGCTTCATATCTATTTTTGGAGCAAATTTGTCTTCTAACCATTTGTTTTGGAGATGTGAATGTTTTGGCAATTTCTATACATTGTCTCTGTACTTACCTACTACTGCAGTGATCTCAAGATAATACATACAATATTTTTTGCATAAACTAAATCCAAAACAACAGGTGTTAAAATAACTCCTAAAACTCCTTTCTAATATCTACTGAATATTTTCTCAAATTGTAGCCTACAGGATTTCAGTTTCGCATTCCAAAGAAAATAAAAAAGGATATTTCAGGGTGATGTAGTAGTGTTATTTTCTATGAAGATCCTTCCTGGTGGTATCCTCTATTTTAACTTCAGTAACCAGCCGTGACCCTAGTTTAATTTAATGAGTTATATATCACCAGACACTAAATTGAAAAAATATTAATTTGTATTTTAAAAATCAACTCTTCTGATTGCCTGTTTAAAACAGTCCATGTCTGAGCAAGAAACCTCAAAGAAGATATTGAAGAGTGAGTCTGAGCTGGGCCAAAAATCAACCCAGCAAAAAAAGAGAGAACCTTCAGACAGATGAGCTCCCTCGCCCAGCTCACTGTGGGCCACAGAAGCACTACTGCTGGCGTAAGGATGGGAAGTGTTATTGGTCAGCTGTGTGGGAGACAGGCACGTCTGACTCTTTCAGTGGCAGCATAGACTCAGTTTAGCCTAAACTGATTGTGAAACTGCACCTTAAATCATCACTATTTTGGAACAATAAGCTGCAGAGGAAGCATACTTAAGAGAGTTAAATCCTGGCTTCACTGCAGTGAAATATGACGCATATAAGGCCAAGGTTTTGCTGGGAGGGAGTATGATCATGGGAAGAGAAATGGTGAGTCACCTTTGGAAGAATATATAAAAATGAGGATGGAAATGGTTAGCAAAATATTGAGATATTGAGCGGCTGAAAAAGAAATGAAAAATTAATAGGATGTGTATGTATGTATGTGATGTTAAATGCATGAAGTGCATACATTCCTGGGCTGAACAGTTGAGGTTACAATGTGCCTTTTTGACAGGAGGAGGAATTTTGAACACAGAAAGGTTACGTTTATTGGCTTACTGTTTTTTGGGTAACATTGATGTAGCCCAAGTTTCTTCTCTGTAAAGAGATGGTGTATCTTTGAAATATTTAATAATGAAGGAATAAAATAGAAATTAAAATAATTACAGTCATTCCACTGTTTAATTCTCTTCAGAGAAAGTTTACAGTCCTGGGAATAATTGAATATAAATAAATATGCAAATAAAAGGATTGTTCAGTTTTGATTTTTAACCAGATGCAAAGAGACACAAATCCAGTTGTGGCTTCAAAAAGGTTTCTCCCCTTATTTTATTAAAAACAGAAGCTATAAAGAGATTGTTTTCTTTTCAATATGATGAGAATAAAAACTTGAAAGATGTTGTAAATGAAACAATGAGAATACAAAATTGTTTTTAAAGGCATAGTTCATAATAAAAAAATGATAATCATGTATTTGTCCTTTCCAACAAAGGTAAAGTACATACTTTCTTTTTTCTCCAAAACATTCCTACATTATTGCAAAACTTTTAAATGTTATTGGCTTTTAAATGTTCATATTTTTGAAACTATAAATGGTGACATTGAAGTACCAAAGTAATGTTGCATATAATCCTTTCTTAGTCTTCCTTCAAGTCTCCTCTGATGTGAAATTTCAGCTTCAAGATTGTTCAGAGAATTAAAGTATTGTCCAGAAAGCTGGAAAAAGTAACTTTTGTCTTATATAAAATTTGCATTTATTTTCATTGTTTTTAGAAATCGTTATTAGAAATCATTATTTATAGTTTATGTGAAATGCAAATGAAGGATAACTAATTTTGTTCTCATACATAATCTTTTGCCTAACTAAACTCAACTGAAAACATAAAGCTTTTAGATTGAGAAGGTAAGCCATACTTGCCGTGTGCAGGTTTTACAGTTTTTATGTAGAAACATTCCTCTCATTGCTTATAGCTTTCTGAGCACCTGAAGGCAAATCAGCTGTTTTCATCTGCAAAACACTGTAGGGAGGGATGCACGTCCTGCCTATGCCGTACAGAGAAGTTACCATTCACTGTGGTAGCTCCCGGTTGCAGTAATAAAAAAGTACCTGTAACTGAAATACACATAACTATGTTTCCTTCTTCAAACATTGAACTGTGGATTGGAGTCCTTATTTCTCTCCTACACATAGAGAATACATTCATTCCTAATTAATGCTTACTTGTGGAATTGTTTCCTCTTGCTTGTCTGACACATCTCTAAAAGATTACTGCAGCACATCAGAGTCAAATGCTTTTTCTTGATATATGGATTACTCTGTATTTTATTTAGGACACTCAGAAGCTGACTGAATGGTTTTCATTTTTACGTATAAAAAGGAACTTCATGTATAATTTCTTTTCTATTTCTGACTCTCAGTGTATATATTATCATAGGCAAATGTGACTTAATGACTGTGGAGAGACAATTGCTCAGAACGTCACAGATTTAATTATTCAATCACTATCACCTAAATGCAGAAGTACTCTAAGTAATGTTTAGTATAGACAAGACTTGGCAAGGTGTCTGACAATAGTTTGCAGACTTCTCCATTTGGCTGTATGGGGAAATGCACATTTGCAGGAGATTTTATGAAATGTTTTTCATGCTTAGTTGGATGCCTTTGGAGGGAGAGAAAAATCCTTTGACATATTTGAGCATTTCTGAGAGGAACTTGTTTTCCTGCCATTTTTCAGGAAATGGGTAGCAACTGGGTCATGTCAGTCACAAATAATTAGGCTGAGTTTATCATTGTGGGTTTTTTTGAATACTCACATCATGATCTGATAAAAATAATAACTTCTTTTGTGAACTTTGCTTTAAATGTATGTCCAGCTACCAGAGACAAAATATTGTTAAGGTCTAGCTGCTGAGCAGTAGTTATTTTTTCATCTTTGAATATTGTTTATTATGTGTTCAAAAGCATTGGTGAAAAGACTTGAATAATGTATTTGCTTAAGGAATCAGAACTCTTCTGTTAAAACTTCCACATTCTATAAACTTTGTAATTATTCCACCAGTGCCTTGGGAATTCTGTTTCTGATAATCAGATCTTTAGAATTTGTTTGGATTATATTGGATTGGTTTGTTTATATTGGACATAATTTCTAACTTGTAAATGAGCAATAATTTGGCAATATTTCACATTATATTGAATCTTCACATAGATAAATGTTTCATAAGTAGGTGATACCTGCAACAGAACATTAACCAGGTGGGAGACTTTCACTGCTGTGATGGGAAGTTATGTTAGCTGCTATGGGTATTTTATTGAAAGGGTTGTGAGAAGATCTACAAACTAAGCTGCTTGGGTGATGAGGAATAGTAAGAGTTTTTGACAGCTGGGAGAGCTTCTTGCTCAGGGCTGTTTTGGGATGCTCATCTGAAAGGGAACTTTGAGTGTACATAGATAATTGAAAATGTAATTTGGAGTTGAAAAAAGTATTTCCATGGATCTGCTGAAGCATTATCAGATGTTAAAAAGTGTTTCTTGTATTTTGGGAGACTAAAGGGGTGTTGCATTTGGAGGAATGCAGCTGAATTGAAATGATGTAATTTTATGGATGAGCAAATCTATCTGTACATTAGTTTCAGAATAATATTTGTATCCATGATAATGAAACTAATAAATTACTAAGGTTTGAAAATTTCTTTGAGCACATCGATGACCTCTCTCATTTTTCGTAACTTTCAAAGTAGGTACAACTTCAGTTTTTCTTGCAACTATTGTTAGAGCAAGACCCATCCATTAAATCTGCAATCACTTTAAAAAATCTTTAAGCAGTTGTATCATAATGTCAGAATTCATTTAAATCATGTACATTACCATATTTCAGGAATTCTAAAACAGATGAGAAGGTAAAGCCTTGTGCTGATATCAAGAGATCTTAACCTGCTTCTCATGTTCAAGCTTATTTACAAGTTCAGTCATATTAGATTATATCCTCTTGGTATTACTCAGTTAAATAAGAAAAAAACAGAAAGGCAGTGATTACTCGGCAAATGTAATATTTTTTTTAATTGCAAATCATATCCTTAAGAATCATATTTTGATAATACGGAAAAGCATTAGGAATGCTTTTGATAATGTGGAAAAGCATTAGGAATGCTTTTCTGAATACATACTTAAATATTCTGATACAATACCAGTTTTGAAAAACTTTGATTCTTGTGTTTTGAGAGAAGCAAAATTATTTTAAGTTTTAAGGTCCTTAAAAACAGCAGTGGTGAGTTGTAGATGAGGTATCCTTCCATCAGTGTAAAAATGATGTCTTTCTTTTATTTCTGGGACTTTGATAAACATCTATTTTTTTTCTTCTGGTGCTTTAGTCCTGTACAAACATGTTCATATTCGAAATTGTTAGTGTTGCTTAAATACCTACTGCTTTTACCTCTTAGGGTACAGCTCTGGGAGATGGGCTGAGCCTAACTGAATATGATAGATTTCTTTCATTAAAGAAGGTGGTTGTAATGCCTCCTCTGTTCCTTCACGCAAGGCTGTACGCGTTTTTGTTGTTTTGTTTAAACTGATTTTAATGCTTGTATGACCCCTCATTGTGCCAGTGCAGCTCACTAAGCTGGATGCAGAAGATTCCAGCAGTAACGTAATATTTTTCCCCAAATGAGCTCACACCAGTGTCAGATAAGAATCAAAGCTCCTATACCACTGGGAATGGTAGAAGGAGGTAAGAGCATGGAAATAGATGGGACTTTAGCACTGAGAACAAGCTAGTGTATTACAGAACTGCACTCTTAGTTACTGCTGGTTAGCGCCTTGGAGTTTGACTTCATCCATCCATCCACCACCTGAGCTAATAATATTTCAGGGCCAGTGAGCTTTGCTAGTGCACCTGAAGACTGAAAACCATGAATCACTTGGCCTTTTTGTGTTGACCTAACTTTCCTCTTAGTGCAATGCTACCTATTTTCTTTTTGCTTGAAATAGATCTCCTCTGCTGTATATTGTTGAAGATGCTTTCGGTTTAGACTACTTTTTTATTTTCTCTCTCCCACCTGCTGATATGATTTGTACTACAAGTTTGACCTCATTTCATTTTTAGGTTATCAGTCAAACTGCCTGCACTCCAGGAGTTTAGTACAGATGGTTCCTTTTGAGAAGTAAAATATACTGAATTAGTAATTTATCTTCTGTGATACAATGTACTCTTCTGCAGCCTC
Source organism: Phaethon aethereus (assembly GCF_964289735.1). Lineage (NCBI taxonomy): Eukaryota > Metazoa > Chordata > Aves > Phaethontiformes > Phaethontidae > Phaethon > Phaethon aethereus. The sequence goes on along the minus strand of NC_138582.1, from coordinate 38,663,117 downwards.
CTTCCAGCATGTGATGATTGTGCTTCCTAAGGTTCTGTGTTTCCTTCATCCTTGGTTTTTTACAACTCTTTGAGGAACATTTGCTATCTGATGTTGAATTGGCTTTCCATTCGAGGATGTCTGCCTCCCCTCAAGTTATAGAATTGCTTTGCGTGGTTAGCCTGCCGTTTTTATACTCCGCAGAGGATGGCATACAGTGGCCACCAGGAGATGTGGTTCACATTTTGGAGTTCAGAGCAATGGAACAGAGTTAAACACATAAGCACATGGGAGTTTCACAGCTCTCATATTAAGGAGCTACAACCCAAAACAGAGAAACTTGCAATATTTTAGGTATATTTAGTCTGTGGAATCAGTGGCAGTTTTCACTTGAGTTCAATGGAATCATGATTAACCTTAGTATGCCTTGAGAAGCAGATTTGTCAGGTAATATTCTCTGATTTGTTTACAAGATGGTTTTGTAGTTCTGAAATGAGATCTTCTGGAGAAAATGTGTGGTTCACTGGGTAAACGCAAATGTATCTCTATGATGTGTAAGATAGTAGACATGTGCTAACATTACATAAACTTAACATGCTGCAATGCCTGATTTATTATTTAGGCAATAATCTTGTCCTGCAGTATTCAGTGAAAGTGTAACAAACACATGTATTATATGTGCCACTAGATTATTTTCCATTTCAGCCAGCTCTCTGTCTTGTGTTGCAGTATGCTTGTGCAAGCAATGGGGCAAAACCAAAAACTGTCTCATTTTCTCTTAGCCAAACCAAAAGCATGAGCAAACATAATCCAATAGTGCACTGAACTGGTAGGTTACACAAAACAATCTAACAGAATAAGCAGCACATATACAACACCCTCAGCTACACAGGTTTTTCAGTAACCAAAAGTTTCTTTAAAAAGCATTTACTTCAGTAAAAAAATTATTGGAAAACTGTGTGGTTTATTTGGAACTTTATTACCTGGCTAATCTGTTGGATGTGTGGGATGGTTTTGACATACCTGCTTGTTTATCTGCTTGACCCAGCTGGAGAGATAAAATTATATTTACAAATTTTGTTCTAACCTCTCTCAAAAGACATCAGTGATATGAATTTAATCAATGACTGAGGAAGAGCATGTACTGTCAGCTGTGATGCCACTGGTATGCTGATGGTATCCAGCTCAGTGTCTGCTTCTCTGAGTGTAGACAGTGCAGTCTTCCAGATGTCCCAGTGTCTGGCCAAAAGAGGGGTAGTGATACAAAACAGATGGTCTTGTCTCAGGACAAAGCAGAGTTGATGCAAGCTGATAAAGGGATGGAACTGGAAGAAACAGCAGAGCTTCAGTTGTTGGGTGCCATCTTATACTCATTGTTATCTTTGATTCACAGCAGAGGTAGCAAGGAGGGCAGTTGTCCCTTTGCAGATAGGCAGAAGTTTGAAGAGCAATAGCAAAGATCCACAGTTTGTTTTTTCTAGCTCACTAGCTGACAGTTTTGGTGATTATGATAGAATTACTGATATGTTACCGCCTCAGTCAGGACTTCAGTGCACCTAGAACTTAGTATGAACTTTCAGGTACAACATAATAAGTATCCTTTGTTAAATGTGCCAGTGCACACAGAGAGTTTAGAGATTTCATTGCTTTCTCTCTGCCTGCCCAAACTGTCCAGTCTGAGATTGCTCATATACGAGTCCCTAAATTAACAGAACTTTGCTAACATTACAGCTTGGTCTGCAGCTGGGTGCATTTGGATATAGTGCTTGACTGAGAAGCACTTTTTTTTTAAATAGGAGGTGTGCTAGTTTCTCAGTAGAAAATTTAAGCTGTACAAGCATCTTGCTTTTTACTCATGTATTTCTCTCTTCACAAAGAAGATTCTCTGAAGGACAGTAAGGTGTTTGACTACATTTGGAATTTGATAATTTTAATTAAAGAAGAAAAAAGTTGGTGAAAGAGAGATAGGAAATCTTGATCTAGATAGGCTTATGGAAAAGACCATACAGATGCTTTAGTAACTGGCACTCCAGAAATGCTTTTACTAATAATTTTTCAGAAGAAATCTGTTGGAAGGTTCAGTGTTACTGGAACTGTTTGGCATAAGATTATTTGTAATTTGTAATTTTTATGCTTTGCCTCAACTTTCATTGCAATAAAAGGTGTATGAATTTCCTCTTGACAAGCCAGCTGAGCTTAATCCTCCCGGGGGGGTGGCAGAATAAATTAGGTGGATGCAAAGAAATGCCAATACGGCCCTCAGTGCAAAAATTTACTCATACAAAGCTAATCAGTTTAATATTTTCTCTGACTGGCTGAACATTCACTGTAGTTGCTTTATGTTTAGTGAGAAGTACTACTGAATTAATGAATTATTATTTATCTTAGCTCATTTATGTAAAACTTCATATAAACAGCATGCAAATTATCAGTTTAATTCAAAATAGGTTTAATAAAAACATAAGTGATAATATAATGTGAAATGCAATTTTGGATATATATTGTAAGGAACATCTGTACTACGTTAAACAAATACACTTGAAAAATATTATGGCTGGCTCCTCTTTGTTAGAAAATAAAAAAACAAATTGAAATTAAAACCAGAATTAAACCTTTTAAATATACATTCCTTTCTAATGCTGTGATATTTTTTATATGATTGGAAAAAAGCTTGCTGATTTAAACAGGCCTTATTGTATTATTATGACAAAGCTTTTTTTGGTGTTTTTCTTTAAGAATGCAGAGTTGGACTGAAGTCTGAAATCGTGTATTCAAACAAATATAGTGGTTGCATAAATTATAGCAGAATTGGAGCTGATTAGAAATATTGATCAGAATTTGCTTTTGATTTTAAAAGCTGTTTTACTTAAAGCTAAAGTGCAAGAAAGAAAAAGTTTGCCAAGGAAAAATATTAAAACACATGCCTTCTGAAGTCCAGAATTTCTGGTTGTTGTGTGGATTTTCTCATTATGACCTTTCTGCGTTCAATATTAGTATTATAATGCAAGTACTTTTGTACAATTATGGCCGTTGTGGTAATGCATTATAGAATGTGATGTAGCAAGGGAAATATTCTAAATTTTGTTTCACTGGAAAAGGGGAAGTAATTAGTGTGCTTCAGTCAATAGTAGACTCCTGTTACTGTAGAAATAGTGTTTGAAGTAATTCTTTAGCACTGAAAGAAGCTACCTAGTTGATAGTTCAGACCAATATGTTTGAAATCAATATTGGTGTGGAGCAACAGTGGTTATATAGTCAGTTATTGTTGCTGAACTAGTGTGTGAGCAGTGGTTATTTGGTTATATTAGATCATTTGTACTAGAATTACCAGTAGGGAGTAATAAGAAGGCATGATGCCAGTTCTTTTCAACTGTGTTTATGGACTTTCTCATGTAAATAAAATGAGATTATAATGTTGCATTCAGTCAGTGGTTTGGGCAGTTGGGATATCCAAGACTTCATCTGCCTGATTTGGAGCAAGCGTCTGAAGCCCAGACACAGTATCACTGTAGAGACACTCTCATCCCCTAAGTCAGTGCTTCCTCAGTCTTGCCTGCAAGTAATTTGTTTTCTATAGTAAATAAATATCCCACCTCATGAAAAAAGGAGAATAAGCAGGAGGCCTGTGGGCCAGGGCTTAGTGTAGTTGTCTAAGATACTGAAGTGTGCTTTAATGAAACTAGAACATCTTGATCAGAAAAAGGCTGCCTCCTAGGATGAGTCCACTCCAGCATAAAACAGGAAGATGGAGAAAGCAAAGACAGATTCTGCTCACTCTTGCTGATTGAAAGTGAGAACTCTAATCAGGGATTCTTTGTATGTTTCAGTACCTGCAAACAATGCTGCTTTCTGTAGTCCCGTGTTGCTTTTGTGTTTTTCACTGCTAGATTGGCTCTGGCAATCTACAGGTAGAGGTGGACATGCAAACTTAAAGACTTAGCAGCATTATGTTTCAGCTGGTTTTGCATTCATCCCTCAGTGGAAGCACAAACATTTAGGGAATTTATTGTCCACTTGAGATGCTTATAAGGTAAGATGTCTTCAAAACATTGGATTCAGGAATCTAAAATGGATCTAAGCAGTGAAAGTCTCTTGATGGATTTACTTAGGATGATATTTGCATCAACAGTCTATGGCATAGGTCTGAACTGGGCCAAATTCAGATATTTGAAGATGTTAATAGTAAGACATATTAGAACGTATGTACCAGCATATGTAACAGCATTGTCTACTCCATGACATCGAAGTCATAGATGAATGAGAAGAAACAAAGTGAGATGTCCTGTAGCTAGTGTATTGCAGAAGATAACTCCAGTTTTGCTTCTGTTGAAATAAATAATTAAACATAATTTTCAGAAATGAGGCATCCGGTGTTCTAGATTAATGGTACTTCTTTGTCTGGAAACTTACATCCTGCTTGTCATAGAATCATAAAATCTTTCGGTTGGAAGGGACCTTTAAAGGTCATCTAGTCCACTCCCCCTGCAGTGAGCATGGATATCTCCAACTAGATCAGGTTGCTCAGAGACCTGTCGAACTTGACCTTGCCAGGGTTGGGGCATCTACCACGTCTCTGGGCAACCAGTGACAGTATTTCACCACCCTCATTGTGAAAAATGTCTTCCTTCTATCTAGTCTGAATTTACCCTCTTTTAGTTTAAAGCCATTACCCCTTGTCATATTGCAACAGGCCCTGCTAAAATGTCTGTCCCCATCTTTCTTATAAAGCCCATTTAAGTAGTGGAAGGCTGCAATAAGGTGTCCCCGGAGCCTTTTCTTCTCCAGGCCGAACAACTCCCAACTCTCTCAGCCTGTACTCATAGAAGAGGTGTTCCATCCCTCTGATCACTTCTGTGGCCCTCCTCTGGACCTGCTCCAGCAGGTCCATGTCTTTCCTGTGCTGAGGGCTCCACAGTTGGATGCAGTACTGCAGGTGGGATCTCACCAGGATGGAGTAGAGAGGCAGCATCTTCTCCTGTCACTCTTCCTTTAATGCAGCCTAGGATGTGCTTGGCCTTCTGGGCTGTGAGCGCACATTGCTGGCTCATGTCCACCTTTTCATCCACTAGTCTCTCCAGGTCCTTCTCGGCTGGGCTGCTCTCAATCCCTTCATCCCCCAGCCTCTACTGACACCGGGTGTTGTCCTGAACCAGATGTAGGACTCTGCACTTGGCCTTGTTGAACTTTATAAGGTTCACACGGGCCCATTCCTCGAGCTTGTCCAGGTCCCTCTGGATGGCATCATGTCCCTCAGGTGTGTCAACCACACCGCTCAGCTTCGTGTTGTCTGTAAACTTGCTGATGGTGCACTCCATCCCACTGTCTATGTCATTGATGAAAATATTAAACAGTACTGGTACAGAACCCTGAGGGACACCACTCGTCACCAACCTCCATCTGGACATTGAGCTATTGACCACTACTCTCTGGGTGCGACCATCCACCGAACAATCCACCCATCAAATCCATATCTCTCCAATTTAGAGAGAAGGATGTTGTGGGGGATCAGGTCAAATGCTTTACAAAATTCCAGCTAGACAACATCAGTAGCTCTTCCCTTGTCCACTGATGTGGTCACTCCAACACAGAAGGCCTCATAGAAGGCCACTGAGTTGGTCAGGCAGGACTTGGTCTTGGTGAAGCCATGCTGGCTGTGTCAAATCGCCTCCCTGCCCTCCATGTGTCTTAGCGTAGCTTCCTGGAGGATCTGTTCCATGATCTTGCCAGGCACAGAGGTGAGGCCGACAGGTCAGTACTTTCCAGGGTCCTCCTTGCTTCCCCTTTTAAAAATGGGTGCAATGTTTCCCTTTTTCCAGTCTCCAGGGATTTCACCTGACTGCCAGTTTCCTCAGGTGGTCTCAAACCTGATCTCTTTACAGTGGGAGGGACTTTTCTCGTCCAGTCCCTGTCTTGCAGTCCATCCCCTCGAGAGGTGAGGGAAGAGACACTGCCAGTGAAGACTGAGGCAAAGAAGTTGTTGCATACCTTAGCCTTCTCCTCATATATTGTTGCTAGTTTGCCAATATTGCTAATCAATCAAATAGTGCACTTTCTTTAACCTTCCTTTTCTGGCTGACATATACCTGTAGAAGCCCTTCTTATTATTCTTTGTGTCCATTGCCAAGTTCAGCTCCAGCTGTGCCTTGGCCCTCCAGACTTCATCCCTACACAACTGGGCAGCATCTCTGTGCTCATCCCAGGATACCTGTCCCTGCTTCTACTGCCTGTGCATTTCCTTCTTGCCCTTAAGTTTGCCAGCAGGTCCCGACTCAGCTATGCTGGTCTCTTGCCTTCCTTTCCTGATATCTTACATCTGGGGTTTGAGAGCTCTTGTGCTCTACGGAAGCATCCTTAAAGATCTGCCAGCTCTGTTCTGCTCCCTTATTCCTGAGGGCAGTTTCCCAGGGGGTCCTATTGGCTGACTCCCTGAAGAGCTGGAAGTTTTCTTTCCTAAAATTCAGGGTCCTGACTTTACTCTTTGCCTGCCCCATATCCCTCAGGACTGCGAACTCCACCAGTGCATGGTCACTGCAGCAAGACCGGTTGCCTCCAGTCTTGACATCACCAATTAGCTCACTTGCCTTTTTGACCAACAGGTCCAGTATGGCATCCCCTCTGGTAGGGCTGTGTATTACCTGGCACAGGTGGTTATCCACCGTGTGCTCCTGGAGTCTCCTGGGTTGCCTACAGCTCGCCGTGCTACTTTTCCAGCAGATGTCGGGGTGGTTGAAGTCCCATAGCAGGATGAAAGCCGATGAGCACGATGTTTCCTGTAGCTGGAGTAAGAAGGCTTTGTGAATAGACTCCCCTTGATCAGGTGGCCTGTAGTAGACACCAGCCACAAGGTTCCCTTTGTTGTGTCGGTCTCTGATTCTTACCCATAAGCTTTCGACCTGCTCGTGGCTATTCTTCAGGGACAACTCTTCACAGTCTATTCATTTCTTGACTGGAGGAGGGCAATGCCTCCACCCTTCCTTCCTCTCCTGTCTCTTCTGAACAGCCTGTAGTCATTGATATCTGCACTCTGGTCGTGGGATTCATCAGACCAAGTTTCAGTAATGGTGATTTTGTTTTCCCAACAGTTCTTTTGTAATTAAGGTAGTATTTTTGGGGTGTTCTCTTGATATTCATATGAAAATTTAACTAAAACAGAGAGGACTGATTAACATAATTAGGAACGTACAAGTATGACATATAAAGCAGCATAAATTCCTGGAATACTAGCGAAACAGCTATCGACAGTAGGGTTTTATTGGTTTGGTTTTTTGGGTTGATTTTTTTTTTTTTTCATTTTTAGGGGCGTGTTTGTTTTAATGTGAGTAGTAGAGCATATTAAGAGTCTGTGCTTCAGTCAACAATCCTTGACAAATCAACGCTATGTACATGGAATGTATCAATGTCTATCATGATGTAAGAACACTGCCTTGAGAAATTCATTGCTTCAAAGAAAGAAGCATTATTTTACTGGTGAATCAGAATTAACTGGTGGCCTGCAGGAACATCATTCAGAATTCATTATATCAATTTTGTACTCTCACATGAAAACATTTAGTGCTTTTCTTAGCATTAGACTGAACAGACAAATTTTCAACTGTCATAACCTCTTTAAAGATGAACCATGACTTTTTCCAGCTTTGTACCTTGTTCTTGAATTACTCCTAGAAAATTACTACATGTTTTATAATGGAAGAAGAAGACAAAATGACTGGATTATATAAAAAAGTGTAGCACATATAATGTGATTATCTGAGCCTTCTGTGCAACTGAACTTACAGTACATTTAACAGAAGTTTTGCCTAAGAAAAGGTCTGTCGTTAAAGTGAGTGGTGTGTGAGTCTTGTGGGAGATGTTTGTAAGATGATTCCACACCCTCTCATCCCAAGACATTAAGCAACCTTGCACAGTTTCTAGAATACTTGGCATTAGTGCCCCTTTCCTACTCCCCAGCCCTTCCTCCCCCAAAAGAAAGGAAGTAAATAATTACAATATCCTATGTCAAAACATTACCTTGTTCCTGGGCTGTGTTATTGTTTTGCTGAAACAGATACTCTTTTTCCCCTTCCCTTTTTGATGAAACTTGTCTATAAAAAAATCACAAAGAATTTAGCTTAGTGCAGCATTATTATTAATATAGAAAACATCTGGTTCTCTGCTATGCTATATTACACTTGTGATCTTAATCTCACTTTAAAGTATTTTCATGTATTGTTGTTATGGCAGTGCCTGAAAATTGTGTGAATTTATTTTGGTGAATTGCTGATTTGAGAAAAATGTAAGGGGTTTTTGTTTGTTTTGTAGGTAGTTTTTTTAACTACAGAAAACATACTTAATGGAAATTGCTATAGGACCAAGGTATGGTCTTCACATACCCTATTCATGTAGAGAATTGCAGAGAATTAATATTAAATCAAACAAACACATTGCACATCATCATTATAATTATGCATTAAAATAATAAACTTTTATTAGCACAGGTGAGATTGTTTCGTTTACGGGAACTTCCAGCCTATCAGTGTACAAAGATAGGTAACACTTTTCTAAGGATTTGAGAAGTTTCACAGCTTTCTTGTCTTCCATCAGATAAGCAGTCATCAGTTTGGCTTTTCTTTCTCTCTTTTCTCCGTGAATTACCTCATTGCTGCTCAATAAAATCACTGAACTGCTCAGCTGTATCATCACTAGTTGGTCTAGCAAAGAATACAAAGAGAGAGAAACGATTCAGTGTTCCAGACCCTGGAACTGAATTGACTTCTCAGTGAAATCCTTTTTTGCTTAGACTGATTCTTTCCAATGTTGCATATACAATCTGAACCTTTGGAAACCTTTTTTTAATTCTTAAAATGCATTATTGCACTCATTGTTTGTATTTATTTTAATAGCATCCTTATTTATGAACAGATATTCTTATGTAAAACACTCATCAATTGTTGAACAATATATACATCCACACACATAGTTTAGTACTAAAATTACTGTATGATTTATTGTTGTTTTTTTTTAATCAAGAGACTTCAGTAATGAATGTGGAATCAGCTTACAGCTCAAAAATTCCCATCCAAAGTTATAGGTATTGGGAACCAGGCAACTTCTCAAAGCCCAGTTGCTCTAGTGAGAAGAAAGTACAATATCTGCACTGTAAATTTGAAGCATCCGGAAGAAATGAAATAATTTAATACTGAGGCTGTGCAGTAATCAAAGTTAATTTAAATGCTGATTTGGTAGATGGGATTATACTTCTCTGTCTAGTTAGAATATTAACAGTTTTTTGTAGCTTGCCATGGAAAATTCCATCCAATGTTTAATTAGATCAATGAAAATTCCTTGAGAAAAATTAATGATTGTATATGATGTAGGTTGTTTTTTTAAAATCTGCATTTTATTATGCACATTGCCGATTTGGTATATCTGGCATGTGACAATAAATCAATACTGCATAATATTCTGCTTACTTGTCTGTTAGCTACAACTGTAGGCACCTTCAGAAATCCATGTTTCTTGCACAAAGTTTCACTCAATTTTCTCTGGAGGGAAAAATGTTGGTAGTTGACTAAAAATGAAAAAAGTCGTGGTTTTTATATACAGATTCAAATATAAAAGGTGTCATAAAGGGCAGCCTATGTCATCGCTCTGTTGAAACGGTCTTAGTCATCAGACAGCCAAAAGTTAATCAAGCAGAGAACAGTTGAAAACCTTATTTAACGAAATCACATCTGTTTAGGGGAAAAAATCCTAAGGCATATGCTACAATTTCATTTAAACTGTAATCCTTCCAGTGGTTTACATCTGTTCAAAAATATGGAACTTTTCACACCTCTTTAAAGCACAATTAAACTATTTATTTGAATATATGTGTTCCAAATATGTAATACCTTTTCTGAAATGACTCATAGATGATTGATTTCCTAATTCTTTATCATACAGCCTTCCAAGTCCTTTGAGTTAGTTTATATATTACCCACAGTTGAAGTTTAAAGAAAGTGTGTGGAAATGCTATAAATCGATGCCAGAAACTTCAGTGAAACTGTCAATTTATACCACCAAGCCAACGAATCTTGGGAGGGAAGAGAGGTTTCTTAAGCAGCAAAATAAAACATTACAGATAAGAAAAACTAGTTCAAGGATTTTAGTCACAAAAATTTCGTTTAAGTTTAGCCTTGCTGTTCTTGGATGTTGCTTATTCATATGGGTGTCTCCCAAAAAGTGTTGTTGATGTGGCATAATCCTGACAATCTGGCCAATCTACCTGGGCTTTGAAGGACACTGGTAAGAGTAGTGTCTGTGAACTATAGAGGACAACCAGAAATACTTCAGGTAATGATTCAGGACATTGCATCATATCTCACTCCTTTGTGTATGAAGAGGAGCCTAAGTACTCCAGTGTGTATCTATAATGACACTACTTAATAGAAATGTTAATGTATTTTAAATTCTTACTGAATATCTCCTCTTCTGATTTTAAAGTCCTCTGTGACTTTTCTCCACCTCATGTTGGGTTTTAAAGTCTGCTTTTATGGACTTTCTGCTCCACTCAGATACTTAACATCAGGTTTCTTTTGTAAACATAAATATATGAAAATACATGTGTATACATTATCTGAAAGACATTTTAATTAGATGATCACATACTGTATACCATAAACCACATACATCAGTGAGTACATGGAATGGTTGGTGCTCATTTAATAGCAGCTAGTCAGTGTTTTTCTTGTTTACCTTTCAGCTAGAACCTAACCAAATTATAAACAACTGAAAATTTGGCTTTATGGATAGATTATGTATACAGAACTTGCCTATTTTATGTTAGCAAAAAATATACAGATTATCCCTAAAGAATGTCCTGACTGTAAACCAAGAGAATTAATTTACAGTCTAATTGAGCTACACTATTCCAGTGTGATCTTGGGCAAAGGATTCTTTCAGAGCCTAAGCTGTCTTCCTGCAAAATGGGAATGATTTTACAGTAGTAGAAAATCCAGTTATTGTTATGAGTTGCCCAAATATTACAGCAATATGGTGGGTATAAGTATGCACATTGTGGTCCCTTTCAATGTGATATATGTATCCATTTCACATTTTCTGTGTTTAGCAGAGCACTTTTATTTTAGAAATATTTTTTCATTGCTATATGAATAGATGACCAAAAAAAAAATCAGAGGAGCATACCCTCAAAAAAATGAATTTTCTCTTCGATATGCCCTCTCTCAAATGGAGCTATTGGACAGCATCTCTTGATGACAAGTTTTTTATAAATGAATCAGGAAAACAAAGATTGAAAAAATATACAGCACTGTTTGAAGTGGAAATTAAACTGGATATTTTTCAAGGGACCCCTTGTAACAGGGTGATAATATATATAAATAAAAATCCTCTCAAATCTCTTTTATTATTATACAAGTAACTGTGTGTGTTTTCTTCCTGATTTTTGAGTTGTTTCAGCCGTTAGTGATTTTCCAGGTGAAGCACCTTTATTACTACAAAATTTAATCATGTGTTCATCCAGTCATTCTGTCTTGTTGCAGAGGATCTTGATGATCTAAGAATGGAAGGAGTAACAAGTGTGATGTCTTCTGGGAGCAAATTCAATCAAACTCGAAGCGCTCATATGGCTGAGCCTCAAGCAAAGGTCACACTGAATATTTGCGCAAGATGTGCCAGGTAAAAAGCAAAACAAAACCAGATCATGCTAACCAATGCATTCTTTTCCCCAGGTTTTCAGCTATGTATTGTTCTTATGGGCCGGGTCATGACCTCTCCTGTGCTAAAGAAAAAATAATTACTTAGCTACTGGCTACCCGATGACCTCTGGCATTTGGATTGTGCAACTTATATTTATGCTTGATATGTCACATCAACAATGAATCAAAGAACGTAGTTAGTCTTAGGCCTTACTTCACAGCTTGAAACTATTTTAAGCCTTTTTGTCTCTGAATTTCATTAGTTATTTGAGCTTCTCTCTGTTTTTCAGGAGATGAAGCAGGGAATGTAAAGGTTCAAATCCAATTTGAAAAGCACCTGTATAAATGGAGATTTAGTTGCACAGGTGCAGTTCAGGATTTCAAGTGGTTGCTTCTTAGCACTTTATAATCTCATCCTGTTTCATCTGAGAAATAACGTAATCAGGTTGAACCCCTTTTGGTTTTGACAGCTGGAAATAATTCTTACATTTACAGTATGAGGGCCAAATAAACAGGTTGGTATTCCTGTAGCCAAGTCAACTTGACAACGCAACACTAACAGAAACCCCTTAAATGTCCTAGATGCATTCTTCTCTGTAGACAAAAGCTCATTTCGAGAAAGGATTTAAGCCTGTTTAAATGACAAAACTAGCCTTCTCACCCTTCTGTTAATGGTTCAGATTAGCAAGAACAATACAGAGGCATGCCAATTTTATCTGCCTGCCTTTGCCAATGGCTGCTCTATTGTGTCGTTTGAGAGGGGATTAGCTGCTTGTAAATAAAAAGCAACCTGTGGTGAAATTAAGTCAAAAGTTTGGCCATATGCCACCCTACGTTTCTACTTTTTTCCCCATTTTGCTTGTAAATTACTACTTTTAAAAGGCACTTGTGTAGGAAGAGGGGCTTTAAAACATTTTCTGATGCTCTGGGAGCATAACTACAGGCATACGGAATCACCCATGCAATAGAGTCTCTTTAGCAGGGTTGTGGAGCCTCGGGGAACTTGAGCTCATAGTCCTGTCAGAGCAGCAGTGACTGCATGGCCTTGTAGTTCTAGAGAGTTTTGCGGTCAGCAGTGTGGCCTTATGCTTTAAGAAAAGACCAAACATGCTAGTCATGGGATTCTTCCCAATTCCCTAGAAACAAGTTGCTTATGTTGTAAAATGCTTTCCAAACAACTAGCTGCATGAAAGTGTGGCACCTTTTTTCAACTGTCATTAGTTGTCCGTGATTAACAAGTAGAAAGGTAAGGAAAATAGAAATGTTAAGTTTTCTGTATGGTCTTTTTGAACTTACATAAAATTTTGTATGGATTACTATGAAGTTTAATTACATTTCAAATTCCTTAAAGTAGCTGCTAACAGCAGATGCCAAGATACTATATATTCTCTCAATCCTGCACACCAGGGAGCAAAAGGCTCAGATCTTGAGCCAAACCGAGCAACCTTGGCTATACCTATTGTCCTTTAACTGGATGTACTATATGACTCTGCACTCTAAAATACGAGTTGTAAGAGAAAAATCTTATCCCCTTTTGTCACTTCACTTATCAGCGAATGAAAATCAGCACTTTATTTTGTCTAAACACCTTCATTTCATTCCTTACCTTGTTTAATGAAGTCAGTGAGGAACTGGGTGATACCTACTTGACTGTGGTTCTTTTCACTTTTGTTGTAGCTTAGCAGTTTCTTTAAACCTTGCAGGAATTAAAAAAATATACCATCTATACATAGCAAGGAAAGTCAAGAGAGATAAATGAGTATTGCTGTTGTATTCAGTAGTAAGGAAACTAGCATTTATTTTTCAAGATGATGAAGTCTGTCTATTCTTTTGGAGAGTTCCTTCCTTCTTACTGAGTCTGAGGACACCTTTGCTCTCTTACTTCAAGACAGAGTTATTAGTGCAGTTAGCTCTCTCTTTCAATACCTCCACAGCATATTTGTCCAGTGCCTTCTTGCAGCAGCTGAAATAGTGGGTAGGGAGAGTTGCATGAAGCAAGTGGCTTCAAGGACAAAAAGATAGTTTTTTTCCTTGTTTTCTTCCAAGAGCAATTCAATTTTCTCTTACTCAGTGATAATAGCCATTGGAAATACAATGTGATAAATTAACAGCCTGAATATTTGGGTCATCTCTGTGAAAGTTTCTCAGTGTTGGCATTTATATCAATTGTTATGAGAAAACCTAGTACTTCTTGCAAGGTCGTAATATGGAACATATTAATACATTTATTTGTTTTAGAAATTATATCTTTATTTTTTCATATTCTCTAAGTCATCTTGTGTGTTGTACAGTTTATGTACAAATACTGTGGCATTTGATTGTATGCACATTTGAATACAATTGATAAAGAAGTCAGTATAAGTTGTTATGCATACTTTTGGTTACAATTAAACAGGCATCTTTCCTCTTAATTTTACCCATTTTTTGGTTGTATAAGGTGATTTGAAGTGAAGGGAGCTATTAATGGCATGGGTATTCTGTAGCTAATAGGGCTTGTCAAATCAGGTTACTAGATCAGGTCTACTGAAGGTATTTTCACTGTCTGTAGGAGGAATGTGACTTTTTACTTGAAATTTGATTGGCGGAGCTCCAAATATTAGGAAACCTTCTTGGCTCAGACAAAAAGTTTAATTCTACTCTTGCATTTGCATAATCTAGTTATTTCACCTTGCTGTATTTAAAAAAAAACTCTGCTCTGATTACTTTCCTTCTATGATACCTCCTCCAGAAGGTTCCTGACATCCTTGGACATGTTGGGGCTCTTCTCAGAGGATTTATTTAAAAAGTTGAAGGAATTCCTCAGTACTAGCTTTAACTTAATTTGGCTTAATTTTTTGTGTCTCAGAAAGGACAAGTAGTCTTATCAGCGTTACACCCTACTTCTTCATTAAAGTCCTGTGTAAGTTGTAGGCCCTGCTGCTACTAGGATTACATTTTCTTGCCCTAGATCATTAGACCTCCCTCATTATTTGAGAATTAGAGACAACAAGTCTGTGGCCATGTGTAGGTTACATTAGCCAGGGAGGAGTGCTAGTATGCCCACTGAGAGCACCTGCAGTAGGGTACACTGCAGCAATATGTCTTATCTCTTCTGTAGCTTCTACAGCTCCCTACAAATGGGCTAAACATGGGTGTACAGTGACTTGTGAGAAGAATGGACTGAACCAACTGTTCCGCCCTGCTGACATATTTGTCATCAGACTTCATTTAGCTCCAGTTTAGCTCCTTCCCTTTATACCACTCAAATATATGAGAAAATCAGGATACAAGTTCTAGAGTGTAATAATAGGAGGACAATACTAGCAGCTTCTGGTTCCCTCTTTCTCTGTCACAGAATCACAGAATGACAGAATCACTGGGTTGGAAAGGTCCTTCAAGATCATCAAGTCCAACCATTAATCCAGCACCACCATGTCCCCTAAACCATGTCCTGAAGTGCCACATGCACATGTTTTTTAAACACTTCCAGAGATGGTGACTCCACCACCTCCCTGGGCAGCCTGTTCCAATGCCTGACCACTCTCTCGGTGAAGAAATTTTTCCTAATATCCAATCTAAACCTCCCCTGGTGCAACTTGAGGCCATTTCCTCTTGTCCTATCGCTAGTTACTTGGGAGACGAGGCCAACACCCTCGTCGCCACAATCCCCTTTCAGGTAGTTGTAGAGAGCAACTCAGTACAGCCTTTGCTAGTAACTGGAATTTAGGTCAAGCTAGTATTAAATGTCCTGTGTAGCTGGTTTTCTGTGACTGTCACTAGGCTGTTACTCTGCACAGTAATAGTTCTTCCCTTTGAACTTCCTTATTCTATTTCTGATGCACTGTTTAACACAGTGTCGGAGGAAGATCTTAAAAAATAATGCCAAATGGGAGTGACTATCAAAGTTGAAAAATCTACTTTGTTACAAGGCAAATTAAATCCAGTTTATGTTCCAGGGGGAAACCTGCAATGCTGTTGAGGCACTGCATTTGGCAAAACATTCTCCCTGGCCTTAAGTCTCTTAAACAAAAGTAAGAGCTTTTTCATGAATCCTAAGAAATGAGACAGAATGGACTCATAATTCATAGCTAGAATAACCACCCCAAACTTTTAAAAGTTTTTTTTAAGAAACTGGTATTTAACCTTCAGTGCTGATAATTTCACCAATCATCTTCAAATAATAGAGTTATCACAGCTCAGGTCAGTAATTTTAGTAAAAGGTAAAGTTCTCCATCCAGACATGTAGGAGTAAATATGCACGATTCTTTCAAGCTGTCACACCAAGTTGTTTTTTACAGCTTATGATTAAAAAAACAAAAAAAATCCCCCCAAAACCAATCAAACAAAAAAACCCCAAAACCCCACAAAAAAACAGAGAGAAAGAGAAATCAAAGGAGGGGTTAAGTCTCCTGGAGTATAAATTGGTTTGGAGACTGGAATATAGCTGTAAGAAACAGAGAGCTTACTGTTTTCTGTATAGATGTTTCACACACGATGAGCGAAATGCAGATGGATAACAGCTTTAAGAGGTTTTTCAAATGGGAAAGTAGCTACAGAACAATGTTATTCCCATAGCTGCTCTTGGACTACAGTGCAAGTTAAGCAGCATATTAAGTCATCTAAATAAAGGGCTGACATCATTCACAAGGTGGAACAAAACAAGGTTTATAGATACAGAAAAAAAGGCTACTAAACCCCCTATATTTGGAACGTTTGCTTTTTGCTATTTAGTGCAGAAAATCAGCAAAGACACTTTTAGTAGAACTGATCTAGATTTAGATCATTTGAGCAAAATTATTGTAATAAAAATTCCTTCTTCATCTAAGGACACAGTCTGACTGACTTAGGGAATAGACTGACTCATTCTATAACACGATTTTGTGAATTCTTTCTCACATACAGGCAAAACAAATGAATTTCAGGTTTGGCCGATGAATCATAAGACACCCTCACACATAAGCAAAACTCATATGGGTTAAATAAAGATTGAAATGACAATTTGTAAAAGCCAAACAGCACTTCCATATTTTCTCATGTATTGTGACTTGCACACTGAGCATTTTGCAAGAATTTAATCAGGCATTAAGGTATAAAATAACACTAGTGTACTATTTTAGGGGGTTTTCTTTTTTGTTTTTTTTTTTTTCTTGTAAGGACCACCCATTAGCCTTGTATGCTCACTGCCATGCTTAAAAGTTAAATCTTGTTCTTGTGGAGTCGTGCCAATGCATTCCTGGAAGTAAGAAGCTTTTTGTTTTTAATAGCGCAAGGGCTGCATTCATTCTTCTTAACATCAATAGTATACAAAAAAGGGGTTGCATATGATTAAAAAAGAAATGGGATTATAGAAAACATACTGTGCCACAAGCTTGAAGGCTTCTGAACAAGAATGTTGGGAGGAGCACTAGTTGCATACAAATGTAGGTTTGAGATGCAATATTTTATTTAATATTTTAAGATTAGCTAGAGCAAAAGCACAATGTCCTAATGTCTTTTAACATATTAGAGGAATCAAATATATAGGTATAAATGAACAAAGTACAACTGTACATTAAAGAATTAAATGTGGCTTTTCTAGCCATCACCATTGGGATGCTGGGTACAGTTCAAGTGTAGTAACTTGAGTGCTTGAGCTGCTAATGTAGAATAAATGAGATGCTCTGTGCATGCTACCATTTACAGATGCTTTCTGAAAACTTAGTTTGGAAAAAATACTCAAAAATTCTCATGTCAGTTTGCCTTGCCTGTGTTGCCCTGCTCATCATCTATATCTTTGACTCCTTTGAGATGGCTTGTCCTCCAAACAATCTTCAAGTTAGATTGCTTATTTACCAAGACCAGTTAACTTTTCTTTAACCATCTGGATTTTTGCAATATTTTATTAAGTTTGGTTTTCTACAGTGTGGTCTCCACCACTTCCATGTGTACTTTGGATATAGTCATATAAACTACATGGTACTATGTGAAATTTAAGAATCACATGTAGGTTCAGTGAAATACACCACTGGACTTTAAGCAGATCTTCATGACATAGATCCATGAGGACCATGAACATGTATGGGAGGAGACAAGAGAATTAACAGAACCAGAAATAATTTGTGATAAATTGCAGAATAGTGGTGGAAAGAATAGAACTGTTGTCTGAATTGGCCGTGATATATCTCTCTAGAAAAGAACAGGAATTAATTGTTTGGTTGGGGAATTCTCTGGTATTAATCTAGCTTTGACCATTTTAGATTCTTACAGAGTAAGAGTTTGGATGGACGTCATGGTTTAGCCCCAGCCAGCAACTAAGCACCACGCAGCTGCTCGCTCACTTCCCCACAGTGGGACGGGGAGAGAATCAGAAGAGTAAAAGTGAGGAAATTCATGGTTTGGGATAAAGACAGTTTAATAAGTAAAGCAAAAGCCACGCACACAAGCAAAGCAAAACAAGGAATCCATTCACCACTCCCCATGGGCAGGCAGGGGTTCAGCCATCTCCAGGGAAGCAGGGCTCCATCATCTGTTTCTTGGGAAGACAGACGCCATAACTCTGAATGTCCCTCCACCCCTTCCTTCTTCTTCGTCCCGGCTTTATATACTGAGCATGACATTATATGGTATGGAATATCTCTTTGGCCAGCCTGGGTCAGCTGTCCCAGCTGTGTCCCCTCCCAGCTTCCTGTGCATCCCCAGCCTTCTTGCTGGCAGGCCAGCACGAGAAGCTGGACTGTCCTTGACTACTTAGCAACAACTCAAAACATCAGCACGTTATCAACATTTTCTCATCCCAAATCCAAAACATAGCCTCACACTAGCTTCTGTGAAGAAAATTAACTCTACCCTGGCTGAAGCCAGGACAACGGAGATGCTTTATCTCAGTATCACAAAGGTATAACAATAGCAATGAGACTCCAGGTCATTAAGAAGCATTTGGTGGAAAATTTTATAAAGAGCTGTGCAGAAAATAGTGTCTGAAGCTTGAGAAGTGGATCTCATTTAACTATCAAAAGCAGAAAAGCTAATGACTGTAAATAGAGAAAAAACTGCTGTTAAACAAGCCATGTTACTGTATGTACTGTCCACAGACAACACTACTGAAACTTCAGACAACAAAGAGAAAAATTAATGAAATTAATTACCACTGTGGGGAAGATCATAAATACTGACAAAAGACTACATTTAAAAAGCAGTTAAAGATGATGGGCTCCTGGACGATTTCCTCAAGTGAAGGAAGGAAGCCTACTGAGCTTCCTGAACTTCAGCTGTGCATTAAGATCCCTTCCTTATTGTTTGTGGCTCATCTGCTCTCATTGTCATTGTGTTCCCTGCACAGAAAACACTGGGATGGCTGACTTGTCTTTTGAAATGGGGTGGGTTCTGCTATCTTGTCCAGGCATGTAATCGCAGACTAACTCCACAGCTGGGAATGGGAAAGTGTCAGAGAATGAGTGTTGCACCATGCAATATTGGGATAGAGTCTGATCAGGTAGGGTGAAGAAGATGGGCAACCTCTGATATCCCATATAGATGCCATAGATCCTGGAAGAAGAGAGGATGCAGAGTTTGCTGGTGGTGTGGTTTTTAACAGATGGTCTAGGTTTATGTTCTGCCAAATTAGACCAAATCATCACTGTAGATGCTTCAGGTCTGTTTTCAGTGGACTACTGTTCAAGTTTGGGTGTGACGTCTTCTTTCCCAGTCTGAGCCGTTTTGGTGTGAGTCACTCTAAAGGGAGTAGTACGTTGAAAACGCATGCATGACTAAAAGACATTAAAACTCCAGGGACTGTTTTCCCCTTATCCTGAGCATGTGTAACAGTACGTGGTGTCTGGGTGAGATGATAAAATGCTATGCCTACACTGAAATCTGGCAGAGACATTTCTGCTTGTGCTAAAATTCCTTAGCTGCTACATGAATTGTCAAAGCTATTCAGTGATAACATCTGCAGATGCTCATTTAAAGGCAGTTCAGGTATGTTTACATGAACTATAATCATCCCTTTAACTGCAGTGTTAATATAAACCAAGAGGTGATGGAATTATATATAAATGAACCTGATCACTGGGAATATAAAATCATGTATTCCTAACAGAGTTAGGAGTAGAGCACCATGTATGTGACTTCAAAGGATGTCTTTAAATCCCTGTTTTTCTTTATAGACTTCCTTCCTAATTTAATGTTTTGTGGGGAGTAACCTACAAATGGTGGATCCTGGAATGCATATGACTAGAAATTGGGATTTGAGGAGAATAAATTGTAATTTCTGATATCAATATCATTATGTAACATGATATATCTATTTGAAAACCTAACGTTACGTTTCCTCTTTAGACCTGACCCATAGTTTTGACTCCTCTTTTTCCTAGCTTTCTTTGCTACTCCCCAGAGGTCTGTGTAAATAAATGTATAGTGAGTATTCTGTCAGAGTGGAAGGTGCAGATGACTTGCATCTGTTTAGTCTGGAGAAGAGGAGGCTGAGGTGAGACCTTATCACTCTCTACAACTACCTGAAAGGGGCTTGTAGTGAGGTGGGTGTTGATCTCTTCTCACAAGTAACTAGCAACAGGACGAGAGGAAATGGCCTCAAATTGCACCAGGGGAGGTTTAGATTGGATATTGGGAAAAATTTCTTTACTGAAAGAGTCGTCAAACATTGGAACAAAGGCAGTGGAGTCACCATCACTGGAAGTGTTCAAAAAACGTGTAGACGTGGCACTTTGGGACATGGTGTAGTGGACATGGTGGTGTTGGGTTGACAGTTGGACTTGATGCTCTTAGAGGTCTTTTCCAACTTCAATGATTCTATGATTCTATGAATCCTTTATTATATTCCCCACTAAGTTCCATTTTTTCCGTTTTTTATTGACAGCTTGATTTTGAATCATTATGACACCTTTTTCCCTGCTAGTTTTATTCTCCATGGTGATTTTTAGGTAGATTTTTGCTTTTGTACATTTAAATGGGTTTTGATTTGTCTAGAGTGCAGCCTTTTACACAGAAATGTAACAAAGAAGTCTCTAGGATTTGTAGTTTGCTTATTGGTGGGTTTTTATAAAAGTTTTTATTCTTTTTCCATGTGCAAATAGCTTTGAAACATGTAATCTTTTAAAGGAGACAGCTAATTTCTCTCTAATCATGCAGCAGAAAGGTAGGAAACAGGATGATATTGTGTCATACAATTTATATTTCTAATTAATCAATAATATACAGATGTGTCAGAATAACTTCTCAAATCCTCCATATAATCCCTGGTTTGGCTCTGTACACTGTGAAGTAATACTGGGGAATGGGTACAGGTATACATGTGGTTTGGTACATGTATTTGCATAAAGAATAGTTTTTGTATGTCTGCCCAGTAGTGGTAAGGCCAGCTGAGTGACTCAGTTTCTGGCAGAAACTTCTGGTTTGTTAATATTCCTGAAATTGGGGAACAAATGACTTCGAAGTACCGAGTGAGAAAAATGTTTCCATACTAAAGTGGTTGGTACAGAATTAATTTGGGGGGAAGAATCTCTGATTC